>NC_037334.1:109401322-110042032 GCF_002263795.3 Bos taurus | reverse complement strand
CTGCATTCATTGGGTATATCTCTCCTTTTCTCCTTTGCCTTTTACTTCACTTCTTTTCTCAACCATTTTCAAGTCATCCTCAGACAATCATTTTGCCTTTTTGCATTTCTTTTTATTGGGAATGATTTTGATCACTGCCTCCTGTACAATGTTTTGAAATTCCATCGCAATTCTTCAGGCACTCTGTCTATCAGATCTAATCCCTTGAATCTATTTGTCACTTCCACTGTAAAATTATAAGGGATTTGATTTAAGTCATGCTTGAATGGTCTGGGCTTCCCACGTGGCACTAATGGTAAAGAATCTGCCTGCCAACTCAGGAGACCCTGATTTTATACCTGTGGTGTGGAGATCCCCTGGAGTAGGAAATGGCAAACCACTCCAGTATTGTTTCCTGGAAAATCCCATGGACAGAGGAGTCTCACGGGCTACTATCCATAGAGTCGCAAAGATCTGGACACAACTGAGCATACATTGTCTTCTATGCTTGAATGGCCTAGTGGTTTTCCTACTTTCTTTAATTGAAGCCTGAATTTTGAAATAAGGACTTCATGATCTGAGCCACAGTCAGCCCCTGGTCTCATTTTTGCTGACTGTATAGAGCTTCTATATCGTCAGCTGCCAAGAATTTAATCCATCTGGTGTGGTACTGACCATCTTGTGATGTCCTTGTGTAGAGTCTTCTCTTGTGTTGTTGGAAGAGGGTGTTTGCTATGACCAGTGCATTTTCTTGGCAAAACTCTGTTAGCCTTTGCCCTGCTTCATTCTGTACTCCAAGGTCAAATTTACCTGTTACTCTAGGGATCAGTTGACTTCCTACTTTTGCATTCCAGTCCCCTGTGATTGAAAGGACATCTTTTTTTTTTTTTGGTGTTAGTTGTAGAAGGTCTTGTAGGTCTTCATAGAAGCATTCAACTTCAGCTTCTTCGGCCTTTTTGCTTGGCACATAGACTTGGATTACTGTGATATTGAATGGTTTTCCTTGGAAACAAACTGAGATCATCCTGTCTTTTTTGAGATTGTCTCCAAGTACTGCATATTGGACTCTTTTGTTGATTAGGAGGGCTACTGCATTTCTTTGCCCTTTAACAAGATAATTCAATATTATATTATTTAATAACTTTAAAAATAAGAATAAAAAGCATATTTTAAAGACTACATAGATTCTGTAAACGACAATAAAAGGAAAGGATAAACTGAGGAATCAGGAGAATGACACCTTGAAAAGAAAGGAAGGCAGGGAGATGGAGATGCAGGGGACTGGATGCTTCTCTAAGGGACTTTTGTTTGGGATGATGCTTTCATAGCAGCTTATTACAGAGTTAAAGGTAAGAAATCAGCCATATAATCCATGCTCAGAGTGAAGATCAGCAATCATCATGAACCAAGAATTATGCTTAATTCAGTTTCATGCACTTGAGGTCAAATGAAGGAAAAAATCTTTCACCATAATGTGGAGAAGAAAACAGTAGGATAGTACATGGAGGGGACAGGCTGGAGAAATTTTTATCTTTATCTTTTAAAGAATTTCAACACTTGAGGGTGATTCCATGCTGATGAAGAAGAGGCAGTATTAAGAACAGTCAGTTCAGACACTCAGTCGTATCTGACTCTTTGTGACCCCATGAACTGCAGCACACCAGGCCTCCCTGTCCATCACAAACTTCCAGAGTTTACTCAGACTCATGTCCATTGAGTCGGTGATGCCATCCAACCATCTCATCCTCTGTCATCCCCTTCTCCTTCTGCCTTCAGTCTTTCCCAGCATCAGGGTCTTTTCAAATGAGTCAGCTTTTTGCATCAGGTGGCCAAAGTATTGGAGTTTCAGCTTCAACATCAGTCCCTCCAATGAACACCCAGGACTGATCTCCTTTAGGATGGACTGGTTGAATCTTCTTACAGTCCAAGGAACTCTTAAGAGTCTTCTCCAACATCACAGTTCAAAAGCATCAATTCTTCAGTGCTCAGCTTTCTTTATAGTCCAACTCTCACATCCATACATGCCTAGTGGAAAAAACATAGCTTTGAATAGATGGGTCTTTGTCAGCAAAACAATGTCTCTGCTTCATAATATGCTGTCTAGGTTGGTCATAGCTTTTCTTCGAAGGAGCAAGTATCTTTTAATTTCATGGCTGCAGTCACCATCTGAAGTGATTTTGGAGCCCCCCAAAATAAAGTCTGTCACTGTTTCCACTGTTTCCCCATCTATTTGCCATGACGTGATGGGACTGGATGCTATGATCTTAGTTTTTTGAATGTTGACTTTTAAGCCAGCTTTTTCACTCTCCTCTTTCACCTTTATCAGGAGGCTCTTTAGTTCCTCTTCATTTTCTGCCATATGGGTGGTTTCATCTGCATATCTAAGGTTATTGATATTTTTCCCAGTAATCTTGATTCCAGCTTGTGCTTCATCCAGCCCGTCATTTCACATGGTGTACTCTGCATATATGTTAAGTAAGCAGGGTGACAATATACAGCCTTGACGTACTCCTTTCCCAATTTAAAACCAGTCTGTTGTTCTATGTCTGGTTCTAACTGTTGCTTTTTGACCAGCATACAGATTTCTCAGGAGGCAGGTAAGGTGGTCTTGTATTCTCATCTCTTGAAGAATTTTCCACAATTTGTTGTGATCTATACAGCCAAGTCTTTGGTGTAATTAATAAAGCAGAAGTAGATGTTTTTATGGAATTATCTTGCATTTTCTAGGATCCAGGGGATGTTGACAATTTGATCTTTGGTTCCTCTGCCTTTTCTAAATCCATACTGAACATTTGGAATTTCAGGATTTACATACTTTTGAAGCCTGGCTTGGAGAATTTTGAGCATTACTTTACTAGCGTGTGAGATGAGTGCAATTGTGCAATAGTTTGAACATTCTTTGGCATTGCCTTTCTTTGGGATTGGAATGAAAACCGACCTTTTCCAGTCCCATGGCCACTGCTGAGCTTTCCAAATTTGCTGGTATATTGAGTGCAACACTTTCACAGCATCATCTTTTAGAATTTGAAATAGCTCCACTGGAATTCCATCACCTCCACTAGCTTTGTTCGTAGTGATGCTTCCTAAGTCCCACTTGACTTCATATTCCAGGATGTCTGGCTCTAGGTGTGTGATCACACCATTGTGATTATCTGGGTCATGAAGATATTTTTTTGCATAGTTCTTCTTTGTATTCTTGCCACCTCTTCTTGGAGACTAGACATTGGAGCAGGCCATGCTGCCTGGGTGGGCTGGCACTAGCTGTGGGGAAAGGTAACCTTGGAGGGGCATCATCTCACCCTATCAGGAGAGAGAGGAACCTGTGTAGTTGTGGTGGCAGTAATTTGAGGCATTTCTCCTCTTATGACTTCTATTTTCCTTTCGAAGTGGAAATCACGGTCATCCTCTGAATGAGAGATTTGGTGACTGGGCAGGAAGAGTGGGGTGAGCTATAAATGCCTGAAATAACAGCTTGACTGATGAGGTTAAAGAACACTAGCTCAACACAGACACAGCCAGCTTTCAGTGCCAACTCCCTGAGGCTACCATGGATGTTTGTATGGTTCTCTTGCAGTTGCGGTTCCTCCTCCTTTTTCTTCTTCTCTCCTTTTCCTTTTCTCGTGATCCTTTCTATTTTTATGTTAATCACTGGTAATTGGTGAGTAGGAACTAGAACTGCTCAGACTGGACCAAGGCACGCACCCCCAGACCATTCACAGTGGACACCGCTGTGGGATATGTAAGAAGGTGCTAAGAGGGTAACAGGCAGGGAGGCCAGGGGCCTCCAAACTGAGGAAATAGGCTGCACGTGTCAGACATTCTTTATCTCTCTCTTAAGTGGCAGGAGGAAACACTAGTGTTATACTTTTTCCCCTTCTCTATACAAATTTAAAAGGGGGTTTCTCTCAAAATTCTGTGTTGCCATATTGACACCTGGTTCCACCTGAACTTAACTTTTCTCTAACCTTGAGCTAACCAATGCGTTTTCTTATGGAAATGTTTGTCTTAAGCTATGTTAGTGTACTATGCATGCATTTACCCCAGACTCTGTCTCCACGTCGGTTCCGCCTAAGACGCGAATCTGACTTGACAAACCAGTATGTTGTACTCTTACATTGTTCTCCTAATCTATGTTAATAAAGCTGCTGCTGCCGCTAAGTCGCTTCAGTCGCGTCCGACTCTGCGCGACCCCATAGACGGCAGCCCACCAAGCTCCTCTGTCCCTGGGATTCTCCAGGCAAGAACACTGGAGTGGGTTGCCATTTCCTTCTCCAATGCATGAAAGTGAAAAGTGAAAAATGAAGTCGTTCAGTCGTGTCTGACTCTTAGCGACCCCATGGACTGCGGCCCACCAGGCTCCTCCATCCATGGGATTTTCCAGGCAAGAGTACTGGAGTGGGGTGCCATCGCCTTCTCTAGTTAATAAAGCTATTTGTATGGAAATCTGCCTTTCTTCAAGATTCATGTCAATCATTTTGTGGCCTGGGATGATTCACCTGGTGCCAATGTTATCTCAGTGCATGTTGTGGGGGAGGGGCCTGGTGCCATTATCTGAGTTTTGAGACATTTCCTTTCTCTAATTAGCAGCCTGCTAGTAGCTATATAACATCAGGCTAAAGACTAGCAGAGGACACTCTTCCTGCCTCCTTCTTATGTCTATGTCAGAAGCTTTCTTTTTTTCTTTTATACTTTAATAAAACTTCATTACACAAAAGCTCTGAGCGATCAAGCCTCGTCACTGCCCCCAGATTGAGTTCTTCTCTGGAGGACAAGAATCCCAGCATCTTTCCTGGTTCAGCAACAACCTTCAGTGCTACCCCCCACCCCACCCCCATTCAAAGACAAATTTCTCAGAAGAAAAGTGAAGTGAAGTCGCTCAATCATGTCTGACTCTTTGCTACCCTGATGGACTGTAGCCTACCAGGCTCCTCAGTCCATGGAAATTTTCCAGGCAAGAGTACTGGAGTGGGTTGCCATTTCCTTCTTCCCAACCCAGGAACTGAACGCGGGTCTCCTGCATCACAGGCAGATGCTTTACCATCTGAGCCACCAGGGAAGCCTTTTAGAAGGAGGAAAGATACTATTCCGGCCAGGCAAAATAGTAGAAACCTAGCACAATATTCCAATAATTGTTACTGTGGCGATTAGAAAGTAAAACTAAATAAGGAAATGGTTTCTCAACAGTATAGAGGGTCTGCTTGAAGTCAAAGAACATGAAATTCTAGTCACAACAATCTATAACTATATAATATATATAATTTTCAGCAGCAATGCTCAGCAACTCTAATATGGATAGACTTAGCAATGGTTTAGATTTGTGTTGGTTTTTGTTTATTTTTTCAGGGATGTAGTAGAAAAGAAACGGGCCAATATAGTTGATAATGGCAAAATAGAGGATGAAGAGATGGATGGATGATAGAATTAAAGGTATATATGATACAAAGCAAGGAAAGGAGGGGGGGACAGGCAGAAAACAGAGGATCAAAAACAAAACAAAACAAAAGGCTTATTGGGAAAATATATGTGTTGTGACTGAAATGGTCTGAAGTTGTGATCAGAGAATTGGAGGACAATGTTTCAAGAGTGGATAATTATACAGGATAATAAATTTAGTATCTAGCCATAGATTTAGTTTACTGATGTGGAATAAATACAATGGAAATGAGAAGTTAAAAAATAGACATTAAGCTTTGGGTGGGTTGTTTATGTAGACACTGCTGTCTGCCACATCACTGGCAAGTCTAGGGTTGGAAGAGGACACTGAAACAGATGCTAAAGATGTCAGTGGATGAGAGGGTGCATACTTCTTTGCCTTTGCTGAATTTGTTACAGTGATGATTAGGAACTATTTGATCCCTAGGGTCTTCAGACTGGAATGTAGTTTCTTGCCACATATTTATCTTAAAACCACATGTTAACACTTTGGATATAGAATTTATTAAAAAAAGGAATTTTACTGGAGGAAAAATGGCTTAATGAATCATGAATATATTTAATATAATGCTTATTATATATAGTTAGTATTCGATACTATGAGAATCACCGAAGCTACATTTTCTGACCTTAAAAAGTTTATCATTTGTTTAGAAAGTCAAATGTACACATATAAAACAATGAGAGAATAAAAGACTAGTATAGGGTACAAGTTGAAAAGGAGAATAAATGTGTATAGTATATATTTGGAGAAAGAATAGGCCAATTTTATTAAGTCTCTTGTATGAACATTAAGTCTTTTGTATGAACTTGGAAGAAAATGAATGATGAAGACTACTTTAGGAACTCCTCTGAAGAAAGTGAAAGTGAAATTCGCTCAGTCACGTCTGACTCTTTGTGATCCCCACTGGAGTGGGTTGCCTTTCCCTTCTCCAGGGGATCTTCCCAACCCAGGGATCGAACCCAGGTCTTCTGCATTGCAGGCGGATTCTTCACCAGCTGAGCCACAAGGGAAGCCCAGGAACTCTTCTGCTTGCCACGCCGCCCCCTCCCCCCCTCCCCCACCCCCGCCGCCTTTTTTTTCCATCTAAGGTGAAAATATGTTGTCCAAAAGCAAGATGTCCTTTTACTCTTTATTCTCTGTTCAGATGCTCATTATTTGTCTATAATGTGCTAAGTTTTCTGACTCAGGAAAGACTCCCTAATTATTATCTTCATCTTAAAGAGCCATTACTCATTTTTAAAATAACCCATAGGGAAAAAAGTTGAACTTAATGGCAAGAGTTTTCCTTTGGTTTCTCCCCAAAGTCTTCATAATTTCCACTGATACGCATGTAGTTGAAGGAATAGTTTTTTCCATGCTCTGAGTGGAAGCCTGTAGTCTCTCGGTTCAGTTCAGTTGCTCGGTTGTGTCCGACTCTTTGCGATCCCATGAACTGCAGCACGCCCGGCCTCCCTGTCCCTCACCAACTCCCGTAGTTTACTCAAACTCATATCCATCGAGTCGGTGATGCCATCCAACCATCTTATCCTCTGTCGTCCCCTTCTCCCACCTTCAATCTTTCCAGCATCAGGGTCTTTTCAAATGAGTCAGTTCTTTCCATCAGGTGGCCAAAGTATTGGAGTTTCAGCTTCAGCATCAGTCCTTCCAGTGAACACCCAGTACTGTTCTCCCTTAGGATGGACTGATTGTATCTCCTTGCAGTGCAAGGGACTCTCAAGAGTCTTCTCCAACACCACAGTTCAAAAGCATCAATTCTTCGGCGCTCAGCTTTCTTTCTAGTCCAACTCTCACACCCATGCGTGACTACTGGAAAAACCATAGCTTTGACTAGACGGACCTTTGTTGGAAAATTCTCTACTTAGCTTGGAAAAAAAAAAAATCAAATGGTTTTTCACAGAGGTTAGCAAAATTTTAGCTGTGTCATTTTTCACAATTACGCCCTTTGGCTACTTGGGCGTGTCCTCCGTGTGCCTCAGCCGGAAGGCCTTGCCTCCAGGTACTACGTCATCACGCAGGTTCCATCGCTAGGAGACGTGGCCTGACTCCTGCCACGGCATACTCAGCAGTGCCACAGCCAACAAGAAAATTCTTCTCAATTCAGAGAAAAGAAAGAGTTCTTTCTTATTGCACTGAGGCCACAGAAGTAAAAAAGGATATTTGTCACCATAATTACCTTATACTCAGCAAGTCAGGTAGGAGGAAAAGTTAACAAAACTTGCTAATTAATAATTTCTTTAAATCTTTCAGCTGAGGACGTCATATTGAAAAACAACCTTTTAACTTGTCCTGTGGTAGTTGTGTCTCAGTAGTGTGGCCTAAAAACTTTGGCCTGAAATTGAGGTTAGATGAAAGGAGAGAGAAGAAAATCTTAAAAGTTACCATTATAAGTAAAGTCATCATTTAAAAAATAAAATGACCTGAGAAGAGATAATAATGGCTCTGCCGCCAGTTTGGTTTTTTGTTTTGTTTTTGATAGAAAGTTAAGTTGCTTTCGTTAGCAAAGCAGGCAATCTAGGGAGAAGGTGGATTCATGTCCCAAAACTAACTCTGAAGATTCTGCTTGGCCATGAAAGGTTTTAAAGGGAAAAGGAGAAGTAATCTCAGCTAATCATTGACACAGGGTATCAGACTCATAGCCATCACCCCCACCGAATGCAGGCTTGCTGACTCCTCATGAACTTTCTTTAGATTCTGCCAATAGTTTTACCTTTCAATATTAAAAACGTTTTGTTCAGAATATTTTTCCCAAGAGAAAAATGTCTATAATTTTGAACTGTGTTCCAGCTTCCTATTTTTACTTTATTATTGACTGGAAACTCTAAAAAGCATGTTTGGTCTACATGACTTCTAGCACTTTCATAGAAAAGCAAACTTAAGTACTGCTTCCAAGTGAAATATGATCTGCAGCGGGGTTTGGGGAGAGGAGAGGGCAACCTTCTGTCTCTCAGGCTGGAGGAGGGGTGGGGCGACCAGCCTCGCGTCCCCTGATCCGCCCTGCTCCTTTCACAGGAGAGAGCAGAGCTGAGACTCCCCACAACTCTAAGCCTCTGAGGATTGCTTCCGGGCTCTCCACGCCGACAGGCCCAACACCATCCCCTGCTGGCCTGGCCAAGAGCACCTGGGTGGAGCACCCAGGTGGAGGAGGCCAGGAGCATCGGGTGGAGCACCGGGTGGAGCACCGGGTGGAGCACCGAGTGAGGGAGTGTGGGGCCTGCTGCCGGTAGCAGCTGTTTTCATCATCTTCTCAGAGAGCTGGAAGGAGTGGGTGAGGTGCTCCTCGCAGGAGGGAGGGGAGAGGTGAGCGGTGAGAAGGCTGATGCCCGCAGATCCGCAGCATGTTTCTTCTCCTGGGTCTCTGGCTCAGAGCCCTGGACTGAGTCCACACCAGGCAGATGGTGCTGTCCCTTGGCCAGGAGCCTGGCTGCAGAGCTCTGATGCAGGGAGAGACATCAGTGTTGTAAGCACACTTTTAGAAAATCAGCCTGTCAACTGCACACCCCATTTCCATGCAGACCTAGTGCCCAGTGATGAACTGTGGTCCTTGAAGCATATGTAGGCTTCCCAGGATAGCTAATTATTTGTTACCCCATAAAACTGTACTTATATGCAGAGTGAAGTGAAAGTGAAAGGCGCTCAGTTCTGTCCAACTCTTTGTGACCCCCATGGACTGTATGATCTGTGGAGTTCTCCAGGCCAGAGTAGTGGAGTGGGTAGCCTTTCCCTTCTCCAGGGGATCTTCCCAACCCAGGGATCAAACCCAGGTCTTCTGCATTACAGGCAGATTCTTTACCGGCTGAGCCACAAGGGAAGCCCTTGATATATATGCAGAGTACATCATGAAAAACGCTGAGCTGGAAGAAGCACAAGCTGGAATCAAGATTGCCAGGAGAAATATCAATAACCTCAGACATGCAGATGACACCACCCTTATGGCGGAAAGTGAAGAAGAACTAAAGAGCCTCTTGATGAAAGTGTAAGAGGAGAGTGAAAAAGTTGGCTTAAAGCTCAACATTTAGAAAACGAAGATCATGGCATCTGGTCCCATCACTTCATAGCAAATAGATGGGGAGACAGTGGACACAGTGGCTGACTTTATTTTTGGGGGCTCCAAAATCACTGCAGATAGTGGCTGCAGCCATGAAATTAAAAGGCACTTACTCCTTGGAAGGAAAGTTATGATCAACCTAGACAGTATATTAAAAAGCAGAGACATTACTTTGTCAACAAAGGTCCATCTAGTCAAGGTTATGGTTTTTCCAGTAGTCATGTATGGATGTGAGAGTTGGACTATAAAGAAAGCTGAGCACAGAAGAATTGATGCTTTTGAACTGTGATATTGGAGAAGACTCTTGAGAGTCCCCTGGACAGCAAGGAGATCCAACCAGTCCATCCTAAAGGAGATCAGTCCTGGGTGTTCATTGGAAGGACTGATGCTAAAGCTGAAACTTCAGTACTTTGGCTACCTGATGCAAAGAGCTGACTCACTTGAAAAGACTCTGATGCTGGGAAAGATTGAGGGCAGAAGGAGAAGGATGAGATTGAGGGCAGAGGATGAGATGGTTGGATGGCATCACCGACTCAATGGACATGAGTTTAGGTAAACTCCAGAAGTTGGTGATGGACAGGGAGGTCTGGTGTGCTGCGGTTCATGGGGTCACAGAGTCGGATGTGACTGAGGGACTGAAATGAACTGAACAAACTGCTAATGTTAATTCTTCCCATATCTACTTGGTGGGAAGGATGAGGGCTGATTAGGGAAAAGGGTAAAGGGAAGATTATGGGCGGCAGCTCTTAACTTCTAGAATTCAGCTGTCTCCTGCAATCTGGTCTAAACTTGCCAGTCACTCACCAACACAAAGTTCAGTGAAGTGAACAGGATTCATCCCTTATGGAAAGCAAAACTGCAATTAGCTCTTATTCCTCAGTTAAACCCCTTCATGAGGATTGTGATAAAGGATTTTCCTCCCTACTTTCAGAGATACAACAAATGGGTGACCAGTGAACAATTGAGTTCAGTCCCATCGAGACTGAAGTACCTGGAAATTGCTCTTTGAAACTGGAAATCGCTTTTATGGTTGCAGTTTTTGATGTAATGAGTTGTGAGGCAATATGAGGGCCAAGCTCTCTAGGATGGAGTACTGGCTTTGTCACTTACCAGCTGTGTGAGCTTGGGCAAATTATTTAACCTCTCTGTTCATCAGTTTCCTGATTCATAATGTAAGAGTAATAATAATAGTATTATAAGGGTATTGTGAACCTTAAATAAGCATGTATGTGTGTGTATATACACACACCTAAATACACATATATATCTGAATCTTGCCTGAAAGTGAAATGAAATGAAAGTGAAAGTCGCTCAGTCATGTGGACCATGACCCCATGGTCCATGGAGGACCATGGTCCATGGAATTCTCCAGGCCAGAATACTGGAGTGGGTTGCCATTCCCTTCTTCAGGGGATCTTCCTCACCCAGGGATGGGACCTGGGTCTCCCATGATGCAGGCAGATTACCACGTAGTAAGTACTAACAGCTATTAGCTGTCATTTGCCTACTGTCACACTTTGGTGAGATATTGGCTGCACTGGGATGGGTAGTACAATGGCTCTTTAAGCTAAATCTTTGTGGAACAATATCAAAGGTCCCAATTTCAAGTAATCCTACAGATAGGCTGCTAGAAATCCCATCAAAAGGTTTTTTCCTCAAAGTCCGTGTGGAGACATATACTTTATGTCACAAACTACTGTTCTTGTAATTTTTCTATCTTTTTGTCCCCACTGAACTACCTTCCTGCTCGTTCTTCACCAGGTGAATAAGAACTCTCTACTTTGGTCCCCAGTTTTTGTCCAGAAATATTTCCCTCTTGGTGTTGAACTTTATGTTGATTTCTCCTGGACTGTAAATCTCTAGAGGGACCCTGTTCTTTGCTCAGTGCTCAGTACAGACCTTGGGATGTAGTAGGTGAATAGGAATGAGTTTTAAATGCAATTGATTGAACTCTTGAGTTCTTAGACTCTCCAGGCCTCTCAATCCTTTATTTATGACTTGACATCATTTTCTCCTCAGGCTAAACCCCTGTCTGCCATGATGAGTGTTTCAGTGAGACTTCTCAGCGCTCACAATTTCTTCCCTCTCCGGTGCTTGGCCACACCCAGTGCTGCCTCCCATTAGCGATTTACATTTTTGTTATTGTTCCAAAGTTCTAGGATTCTGTAAGGAAAGGAAAAACCCTACAATCTGCACTGCAGATTGACATGGGTGACATGTCATGGGACATGACTGCTTTTGGGACATCCTGTACCTGCTCCTAGTCGCTTCCCTTTTTATTCCCCTTAGTGGATATTCCAAAATATCTCAGAAGTCCCATTCTTTTGCACATTTCATCCTTAGCAACTTTTTCCTTTACTTAACTGAGAAAATAATTTGGAAAATGAATTGAATAACCACAGGAATTGAATAACCTACTTTTCTTGCTTTTTGCTTCCTAAACTATTCCTATTCCTTGCCTCTGTCACCTACCCCATCTTTCCCTAGATTCTTGAGCCTATCTTTTAGTTCCTCTGAGATCTTAACACCAGTTATATCTCTTCTCGATTTCAATTGCCTTTCCATTGCCTTTTGTCCTAGAGCAGAAAACCCAAGTCAATACTGTAAAAGCTTTCCTGAGATCCTACCTTCATGAAGTATCTTGAACCGGTAATCGATGTTTCCGTCTTAAACTTCTTCAGGTTTTATTTACTTCTCAACCATCATTCTCTGGCTTCTGTTAATGTCTCTTAAAATATAGCTGTCACTGAAATTATTTTATTTCAGGTTTGCAAATCCAGAGACTTTGTTTCTTGCCAGGCTTGCTCTGTCTCCAGGCTGTCTGGCCTGCCTTGCCTCCTCCTTCTTGGCACTGCCTCTCTCTGGTACCCCATGTCACATACTCTCCTGGACCACCTCCTGTCTTTCTGGCTGATCTCAGTGTTCCATTGATTTACCTTTCTCTTCCCACTGTCATATATTGGTATTCTTCATAATTCTTCCTTGCACATCTCCTCAGTTTGTTCCCTTTGGTGATGTCATCCAGTTCCTTGGTTCCAGCTATTGCCTGATTACCACTTCTCAAAGGAGTATCTCCTTTTTTTTTTTTTTTTTTTTGGTACTTTTCTCCTGAGACTTACATTTCCAACTACATGCTAGGTATCTCAATATGAATGTCCATGAAGCACCTTAAATTCTGCATGGTAACCAAACTTCATCTTATCCCTTCTAAATTTGTTCTTTTTTATGGGTTCCTTACATGAAAAATACCAATTGTACTCAGTCGTTCAAGATAGAGAGACTAAAGATGTTCTAGACCTATCTCATCCTCACACACTGTATAAAATTGGTCACTAGTCTTCTCGAATTCAAGTTCTAGACATTTTGAATCCATTTTTTTTAATGTCTACTGCACTGCCTTCATACTGTTCTTAGATTATTGCATCAGCTTCTCATAATTTATCTCTTCTTTGGGCACTTCTATATTCAATTCATCCTCCATAATGGATCCAATGTCTAGGTTTCTTCACTTATTAATTAAAAATACATCTTTTAATATCTCTCCTCTGCTAATAAACCCCTGTAGTGTCCCACAGGGTACATTGACTCTAGCCTGCTTTACTATATAGCTCTCAGGATTTTCATCCATGCCCTCCAGCCCTGCAGGAATGCTAGTGAGGAACTAATGATGCCACACTAGCTCATGCTTCTGTACTAGTTTCTGTTCCTTAAATGTCCTTGTCCATTTTATTCTTCCCTCAGAATTTATTTGTTTGTTTGTTGGCTGCCTTGCCCTGTAGGATCTTAGTTCCCCTGCCAGAGATCGAACTGGAGCCCCCTGCAGTAGAAGCGTGAAGTCCTAACCACCAGACTGCCAGGGAATTCCCTTCCCTCAGGATTCAGAAAATGCTGAAATATAATAAATATATAATAAATGAAAAGAAATCATCCTTCTAGTTTCAGCTCAAGTATTTTTTGAATGAAACCTTTAAAATAGCTGCTAAAAATCATAACCCCATTCCCTGTTTTTTTTTTTTTTTCCATAAAGCTTTATAAGTAATTATCCCTTAATAGTACTTGACTTGCATTATAATTATGTTTGCCTACCAGGCTCATTCAACTCTGTGTCTTCATTCCTAAATATGGAAAAAGGTACTAGGGTTGAATGTGAAGACCTAAGTTAGGAATTTACAAATTCCCTTCACCATCACAAATGTGAGCTCATTTTTACCTCTCCTTCGGACTTCACTGTGTAAAGAAGAAGACCCAGCAGAAGCTGACTCATATGCCAGTTATCGTTTGTTGGAGGTGATGGGAAGGATGAACTGAGTTGGAAATATCCCACGTCAGGGAATCTTCCTGGGAAGACAGATTAAGAAAACGTAGTGTTGAGGAAGATCCTGGTCTCTGAGTACATAGCATGTGGTCCCTGGGTTATGGATCATAGAAGAAGGGATTGAAAGAGTGCAGTCAAAGAAGTTGGGGTGAGGGTGGGGGCACCTGAAACAAACTTTCCTGATCACTCATTCCTGCCTGGGATTGGCCTGAGGCTGGCCTGCTTGTTCCAAATAGGGTCATCACTTGGAACACACTCTAAGGATTAATAAAATACTTCTTTGACACCGGGAAATTCACAATGTGTAATATTTGCTGGGAAGTTTGCCTAAGCATTTATATATTGATGCAATACTTCCTCTTTTCTCTCCATCAGAAATGATCTAAATTTAGGAAGGTATATTTGGAAGAAATTAGAGAAGAGAATCTAGTTAATTATATAAAAATGCCAGCTATGTCTCTTCTTTTTTATTTTTATATATTTTTAGCTCTTGTCTCTTTTATCTTTGTAATCTTTCTCTGTTACACTTGAAGTATATTAAGCACTTGTCATCATTTAAAGTTTTCTACTTTAAATTTCTAGGACACTGTTCTATTTCCTGCAGGGGTTGAATAAATGCTTATTGTCCAAGTCATTCAGTTCAGTTCAGTTCAGTCGCTCAGTCGTGTCCAACTCTTTTCGACCCCATGAATTGCAGCACACCCGGCCTCCCTGTCCATCACCAACTCCCGGAGTTCACTCAAATTCACATCCATCGAGTTGGTGATGCTATCCAGCCATCTCATCCTCTGTCATCCCCTTCTCCTCCTGCCCCCAATCCCTCCCAGCATCAGAGTCTTTTCCAATGAGTCAAGTCTTCGCATGAGGTGGCCAAAGTACTGGACTTTCAGCTTTAACATCATTCCTCCCAAAGAAATCCCAGGGCTGATCTCCTTTAAAATGGACTGGTTGGATCTCCTTGCAGTCCAAGGGACTTTCAAGAGTCTTCTCCAACACCACAGTTCAAAAACATCAATTCTTCAGCGCTCAGCTTTCTTCACAGTCCAACTCTCACATCCATACATGACCACTGGAAAAACCATAGCCTTGACTAGATGGATCTTTGTTGGCAAAGTAATGTCTCTGCTTTTGAATATGCTATCTAGGTTGGTCATAACTTTCCTTCCAAGGAGTAAGCGTCTTTTAATTTCATGGCTGCAGTCACCATATGTAGTGATTTTGGAGCTCAGAAAAATAAAATCTGACTCTGTTTCCACTGTCTCCCCACCTATTTGCCATGAAGTGGTGGGACCAGATGCCATGATCTTAGTTTTCTGAATGTTGAGCTTTAAGCCAACTTTTTCACTCTCCTCTTTCACTTTCATCAAGAGGCTTTTTAGTTCCTCTTCACTTTCTGCCATAAGGGTGGTGTCATCTGCATATCTGAGGTTATTGATATTTCTCCTGGCAATCTTGATTCCAGCTTGTGCTTCTTCCAGTCCAGCATTTCTCATGATGTACTCTGCATATAAGTTAAATAAGCAGGGTGACAATATACAGCCTTAACGAACTCCTTTTCCTATTTGGAACCAATCTGTTGTTCCATGTCCAGTTCTAACTGTTGCTTCCTGATCTGCATACAAATTTCTCAAGAGGCAAGTCAGGTGGTCTGGTATTCCCATCTCTTACAATTTTCCACAGTTTATTGTGATCCACACAGTCAAAGGCTTTGGCATAGTCAATAAAGCAGAAATAGATGTTTTTTCTGGAACTCACTTGCTTTTTCAATGATCCAGCAGATGTTGGGAATTTAGTCTCTGGTTCCTCTGCCTTTTCTAAAACCAGCTTGGACATCTGGAAGTTCACGGTTCACATATTGCTGAAGCCTGGCTTGGAGAATTTTGAGCATTATTTACTAGCATGTGAGATGAGTGCAATTGTGCAGTATTTTGAGCAATCTTTGGCATTGCCTTTCTTTGGGATTGGAATGAAAACTGACCTTTTCCAGTCCTGTGGCCACTGCTGAGTTTTCCAAATTTGCTGGCATATTGAGTGCAGCACTTTCACAGCATCATCTTTCAGGATTTGAAATAGCTCAACTGGAATTCCATCACCTCCACTAGCTTTGTTCTTAGTCATGCTTTCTAAGGCCCAGTTGAATTCACATTCCAGGATGTCTGGCTCTAGGTGAGTGATCACACCATCGTGATTATCTTGGTTGTGAAGATCTTTTTTGTACAGTTCTTCTGTGTATTCTTGCCACCTCTTCTTAATATCTTCTGCTTCTGTTAGGTCCATACCTTTTCTGTCCTTTATTGAGCCCATCTTTGCATGAAATGTTCCCTTGGTATCTCTAATTTTCTTGAAGAGGTCTCTAGTCTTTCCCATTCTGTTGTTTTCCTCTATTTCTTTGCATTGATCACTGAGGAAGGCTTTCTTATCTCTTCTTGCTATTCTTTGGAACTCTGCATTCAGATGCTTATATCTTTCCTTTCCTCCTTTGCTTTTCGCTTCTCTTCTTTTCACAGCTATTTTTAAGGCCTCCCCAGTAGAAATCACTAATTGAATAAGAGCTGGCATATTTTTAAGGCATTAAAGGGTAAAGTAAGCTCTACAATAAGAATGAAGGAGAACTCTGAATGCAACTCTCAGAAACCTGCTAAGTGAACCCAGGTCTCCTGCATTGCAGGCAGTTTCTTTATCGTCTAAGGCACCAGGGAAGACAAGTGTTTAGTGACAACTTTTAGTTCCTTTTTCAAGTATAAAAAAATCATTTTCTGATAAATAATATCTCTCCAATGGTTCACAAAGAAGATTATTTGTGTGTTTCTCATAAGTTGTACAGTGGCATATATTTGTTGCATTATAGAAAAGCCACAGAACAACCAAAATAAATGGATTGGCCATTTGAGCCTTCTATCCACATAAAAAGACTATAATGCTTTGATGCATAGCTGTGAGATTATATTTGGTTTACTATTCACACATTGAAATATAAAAACAGGCAACTAACATGTGTATATGTCTTACAACATTTGTACTTACATAAAGACTTTTAAAATGTCAGTAAGTACACATAATGCAGATGTTGTAGATTTGTTGACATTCCCATCCCATCCTATCCACAGGTGGAGTAAAATTCTTCTCCTTCTTGAATATGACTGCCTTAATGACTTGTTTATGAGGAGTGTAACGTGGCAGGGCGCTACTGGGATTGTCCTGAGGCTGGGCTGTAAAAGCAGCACAGCTTCTGCTTGGCTGTTTATCCTCAGGAGAACGTACCTCCCCTGGGAGTCCTGACATGTAAGAAGTCTGGCTATCCAGAAGCAGCCATGCTGGAGGTGCTATGTTGAGTAAGAGTGGAGGAGGGTAGAGAGGGAGAGAAGGGGTGGGGAGTTGCCCCAGCATGAATCACCAGATATGTGATAATCTCAGTCCCCAGCTTCCAAGCAACTCCAGCTGACTCGGAGTAAAGCAGATATAAGCAAGTCCCTCCTTGTCAAGCCCCACACAATCACAGATTGTGAGGGAAATAAATGCTATTCTTGTCTTACACCAATTAAATTTTAGGGATTTTTTATTATGTATCAATAGATATCTGAAACTCTTCTACTAAATCACTCTTAATAAGTATATAGTGTTTTAACATCATGGCTGTATCGTATTTAACCAGTTTCCTGTTGTTGGAATTGGGGGATTTCTTTTTTGTTTTGTTTTAGATTTTAGGTATTACATAGTTGAATAGCCCTGAATATACATCTCTGTGTACTCTCCCAATTATTATTTTAAACTGAATTCTTAAGAATTCTAGGTAGTACACAGAGTTGTGTCATGGTGGTTGTTAGGATTCTAAATTGTATGTGCTTGTCCTTATTAACCTTTGCTGATTGAAGGCAGAAAGTAGTATCAAGTCATATATAAAATCTCAATGAGCTACTTATATATCTGGCAAAATATACATTGGGAATTTAAACTTGAAATGGTTATATTGTACTAAGTTCCCTCATGATAGCTTGATGAGATTCTCTTTAAATTCTTACAGATTATCATCAACCAGAAACTTTATTCATACAGATAGATAATTAAATTCTAAAACATTTTATATCTGTTAAAATGTTTATATTTCAGAAATTGAAATTACATTTCAAGCTAAAGATTTATCTTTTATTTCGCTGACATGTAATATTGACACTCTGTGTGATAACTGTGAGCATATTTTAAATCTATTTAAGCTTTTTAACATTAAGTATATCAAAGTAATGGTGAGGCTTTTATTTGAAGAACATATATGCATTCTAAGAGCAGTCGCTTATCACTGGGTTGAAGCCCCTGAAAGAAGCTTGAGCCACAAATACACTGGGTCCATAGCTGGGAGGTGCGCCCGGGGCGCCTTTGTCTTGCCTTTGTGAACCTGTCACCTGTTACTGAGCAGGCATCTGACTGCTGAGGTTGATACCCAGGTGGCGGCATCTACTTGGCAGTGCTCAGCACGTTGTAGCAGAACAATCTGTTGCTGTTGTTCAGTTGCTCAGCCATGTCTGGTTCTTTGTGACACCATGCACTGTAGCCTGCCAGGCTCCTCTGTCTCCCACTATCTCCGGAGTTTGCTTGAATTCATATCTATTGAGTTCAGTTCAGTTCAGTCATTCAGTCGTGTCCAACTTGTTGTAACTGCATGAATGGCAGCACACCAGTCTTCCCTGTCCATCACCAACTCCAGAAGTTGCTGAAACCAATGTCCATCCAGTTGATGATGCCATCCAACCATCTCATCCTCTGTTTTCCCCTTCTCCCACCTTCAATCTTTCCCAGCATCAGGGTCTTTTCAAATGTGTCAGTTCTTCCCATCAGGCGGCCAAAGTACTGGAGTTTCAGCTTTAGCAGTAGTCCTTCCAATAAATATTCAGGACTGATTTCCTTTAGGGTTGACTGGTTGGATCTCCTTGCTGTCCAAGAGACTCTCAAGAGTCTTCTCCAACACCACAGTTCAAAAGCATCAATTCTTTGGTGCTCAGCTTTTTTTATAGTCCAACTCTCACATCCATACATGACCACTGGAAAAACCATAGCTTTGACTAGATGGAACTTGTCGGCAAAGTAATCTCTCTGCTTTTTAATATGCTGTCTAGGTTGGTCATAGCTTTTCTTCCAAGGAGCAAGTGTCTTTTAATTTCATGGCTGCAGTCACCATCTGCAGTGATCTTGGAGCCTAAGAAAATGAAGTCTGTCACTGTTTCCATTGTTTCCTATCTGCCATGAAGTGATGGGACTGGATGCCATGATCTTTGTTTTTTGTTTGCTGAGTTTTAAGTCAGCTTTTTCACTCTCTTCCTTCACTTTCATCAAGAGGCTCTTTAGTTCTTCTTCACTTTCTGCCATAAAAGTGGTGTCATCTGCATATCGGAGGTTATTGATATTTCTCCGGGCAATCTTGATTCCAGCTTGTGTTTCTTCCAGTCCAGCGTTTCTCATGATGTACTCTGTGTATAAGTTAAACAAACAGGGTGACAATATACCGCCTTGACATACTCTTTTCCATGTTTGGAACCAGTCTGTTGTTCCATGTTTGGTTCTAATCATTGGTTCTTGACCTGCATACAGATTTCTCAGGAGGCAGGTAAGCTGATATGGTATTCCCATCTCTTTAAGAATTTTCCACAGTTTGTTGTGGTCCACACAGTCAGAGGCTTTGAATCAGAAGTAGATATTTTTCTGGAATTCTCTTGCTTTTTTTTTATGATCCAATGGATGTTGGCATTGGAGAATTTTGAGCATTATTTACTAGCATGTGAGATGAGTGCAATTGTGCAGTAATTTGAGCATTCTTTGGCATTGCCTTTCTTTGGGATTGGAATGAAAACTGACTTTTTCCAGTCCTGTGGCCACTGCTAAGTTTTCCAAATTTGCTGACATATTGAGTGCAGTACTTTTGCAGCATCATCTTTTAGGATGTGAAATAACTCACCTGGAATTCCATCACCTCCACTAGATTTGTTTGTAGTGATGCTTCCTGAGGCCCACTACCTTTCACTCCAGGATGTCTGGCTCTAGGTGAGTGATCACACCATTGTGTTTATCCAGGTCATTAAGATCTTTTTCGTTTAATTCTTCTGTGTATTCTTCCCTCCTCTTCTTAATATCTTCTGCTTCTGTTAGATCCATACCATTTCTGTCTTTTATTGTTCCCATCTTTGTATTAAATGTTTTCTTGGTATCTCTAATTTTCTTGAAGAGATCTCTAGTCTTTCCCATTCTATTGTTTTCCTCTATTTCTTTGCGTTGATCACTGAGGAGGGCTTTCTTATCTCTCCTTGCTATTCTTTGGAACTCTGCATTCAAATGGGTATGTCTTTCCTTTTCGTCTTTCCTTTTGCTTCTCTTCTTTTCTCAGCTATTTGTAAGTCCTCCTCAGACAACCTTTTTGCATTTTTCTTGGGGATGCTTTGGGTCGCTGCCTTCTGTACAATGTTATGAACCTCTGTCCATAGTTCTTCAGGCATTCACTCTGTCTATCAGATTTAGTCCCTTAAATCTATTTCTCACTTCCACTGTATAATCATAAGGGATTTGATTTAGGTCATACCAGAGTGGTCTAGTGGTTTTCCCTACTTCCTTCAATTTAAGTCTGAATTTTGCAATAAGGAGTTCATGATCTGAGTCATAGTCAGCTCCTGGTCTTGTTTTTGCTGACAGTATAGAGTTTCTGGATCTTTGGCTGCGGAGGATATAATCCATCTGGTTTGGTATTGATCATCTTGAGATCCATGTGTAGAGTCATCTCTTGTGTTGTTGGAAGAGGGTGTTTGCTATGACCAGTGCATTCTCTTGGCAAAACTCTATTAGCCTTTGCCCTGCTTTATTTTGTACTCCAAGGCCAAACTTGACTGTTACTCTAGGTTTCTCCTGATTTCCTGCTTTTGCATTCCAGTCCCCTAGGATGAAAAGGACATCTTTATTTCATGTTAGTTCTATAATGTCTTATAGGTCTTCACAGAACTATTCAACTTCAGCTTCTTTGGCCTTAGTGGTTGGGGTATAGACTTTGATTACTCTAATATTGACTGGTTTGCCTTGGAAATGAATGGAGATCATTTTGGGGTTTTTTTTGAGATTGTACCCAAACACTGCATTTTGGACTCCTTTGTTAACTTTGAGGGCTACTCCATTTCTTCTAAGGGATTCCTGCCCACAGTAGTAGATGTAATGGTCATCTGAATTAAATTTGCCCATTTTGGAACATTTTATTTCACTAATTCTTAAAATGTCAATGTTCACTCTTGCCATCGCCTGTTTGACCACTTCCAATTTGCCTTGGTTCATGTACCTAACATTCCAGGTTTCTATGCAATATTGCTCTTTACAGCATCGGACTTTACTTCCATCACCAGTCCCATCCACAACTGGGTGTTGTTTTTCCTTTGGCTTCATCTCTTCATTCTTTCTGGAGTTATTTCTCCACTGATCTCCAGTAGCATTTTGGGCACCTACCTACCTGGAGAGTTCATCTTTCGGTGTCCTATCTTTTTGCCTTTTCATCCTGTTCATGGGGTTCTCAAGGCAAGAATCCTGAAGTGATTTGCCATTTCCTTCTCCAGAGGACCACATTTTTGTCGGAACTCTCCACCGTGACCCATCCATCTTGGGTGCCCCTGCATGGCACGGCTCATAGTTTCATTGAGTTAGACAAGGCTAACTTGAGTTAGCGATGCTATCTAACCATCTCATCCTCTGCTGCTCCCATGTCCTTTTGCCTACTTTCCTTGTGGCTCGGTGATAAAGAATCTGCCTGCCAATGCAGGAAACATGGTTTCGACCCCTGGGCCAGGAAGATACCCTGGATAAGGAAATGACAACCCACCCAGTTATGCTTGCCTGGGAAATCCCATGGATAGAGGAGCCTGGTGGGTTATAGTCCACAGGGTCACAGCATTGGACATTACTGAACAGCTAGACAACAACAGCGAAGTGGAATCAGAGTGGCAAGTGCTGGCAACACTCATCCCTCATTTTCTTTCTGTCTGCGACAGTAGGTCTGTTGATCTCTCCTACGCTGTTTTCTATGTTATTAGTAGTTTTAAGTTTTATTCTCTCTCTTTTTTTAATTCCTGCCAGGAAAACCCCCTATGCTTTACCCTCACCCACTCATTCACCCAGCTCAGGTTTTTTCACCCCGTAACATGACTGTCAATGTCCGAGGCAAAAAGTGTTGGATTCAAGCTGCCCAAGCCTTGTCTTGCTGTCTCCTGAGCTAACACAAACCATTGCTCCCCAGCACACCTGTAACCAACTTGGAGCACAGCTGTAAACAATTTTCTGGACATTTCCATCTGGGAAAGATTTGCATTAGTAAATTCAGTATCTAATATTTTACATATTTGTAAATTTTGCATAGGTATTCATAATTAAGTTTTGATTTTGTTTTCCTTTTAGTGGTGCTCATGTTTGGTCTATGACATCAGCTGATTAGGTTGATTTTATAGAAGCTGAGTAATTTTTCATGTCTTTGACTGCTCTGGAAAATGAGTAGGATAGGGATGATATGCTGGTTGAAGTTATTCTAGAACATTTTTTCTAGAAATACCTGGATTCAGAGCTTATGGAGTATAGATTTTTAAATTGACTTTCTAAATTCAGATGATCTCTTTACTGAATTTTTAATACATTTTGATAATAAACTTTTTCTTAGCAATGAATCCTTTTCTTTCTGAAGTTGTTTTCTGTTCAATGGCAAATAGGATTCCATCATAATTCAAATAATTTTCTCTGAGTTGGTGTTTGGCTCCATAATGGCAGAGAGTGTGGCTAAAGATGTGTAGATTTCAGTACTGGTGTTATCATTTTATTGCTTTGTGGCTTGAACACGTTTCTTAATGCTCTGATTTTTGTTTGCTCAGCTGAAAATCGGATCGCACATGATATTTATCTGATAATATAGTTTTCTGTAATGATTGCAGAACAGTCAACAAAGTTTCTTGGGCACATAACCATACGTAGATTGTAGTTTTCATCATTATTTCTTATTCCCGTTGTGCATTTGTGCCTTTTTTCTTGCCTTTTTTGTATTACTCTTGCCATTTCATGTTGTATATTTTCCCCCAGATCTTGAGCTTATATATTTATCCTACTAATCTTCTAATTTACTATTGATTTTAAAATTTAATTCTTTTTTTTTTTTATTTTTCTGCTTTTTTGTGTGTGTGTGAAGCCACATTTTTCTTTTCTTTATCTACCTTCCATTATTCTCAAAGATAACTTCTCGGTTTATTTTCTGTTTACCTTGTTTTAAAATAGCCCTTTTGAGGGGGCCGTGCTGTGCAGCATGTTGGACCCTGGTTCCCTGACCTGGGATCAGAGTCGTGCCACCTGTACTGGGAGTATGGGGTCTAACCGTGGACCACCAGCGAAGTCCCTAAATCTAATCTTAATGCTCTGAGTTTTTCTCTGAGTTCGGTTTTAGCATTTTTGTTGTTTTAACATCTAGATAATTTCTAATTCAGTTTTGCTGCAGGACTAACTGAGTAGAGGAGCTTATTATTATGTTCTACTGTTTTAATTTCTTTTCTTTTTTTCTATATTCTTGAAAAGTTTCTCATATTCAATGTTTCACTTGTCCAAGATTTTGATTTTACTCCTGACTTCCTCCAGCTTCAGTTCAGTTCAGTTCAGTTGCTCAGTCATGACAAACTCTTTGTGACCCCATGAACTGCAGCACACCAGGCCTCCCTGTCCATCACCAACTTGGGAGTTTACCCAAACTCATGTCCATTGAGTTGGTGATGCCATCTAACCATCTCGTACTCTACTGGTCCCTTTGCCCCTGCCTTCAATCTTTCCCAGCATCAGGGTCTTTTCAAATGACTCAGCTCTTCCCATCAGGTGGCCAAAATACTGGAGTTTCAGCTTCAACATCAGTCCTTCCATTGAACACCCAGAACCAATTTCCCTTAGGATGGACTGGTTGGATCTCCTTGCAGTCCAAGGGACTCTCAAGTGTCTTCTCCAATGCTACAGTTCAAAAGCATCAATTCTTTGGTGCTCAGCTTTCTTTATAGTCCAACTCTCACATCCATACATGACTACTGGAAAAACCATAGCCTTGACTAGATGGACCTTTATGCTATCTAGGTTGGTCATAAGTTTCCTTCCAAGGAGTAAGTGTCTTTTAATTTCGTGGCTGTAATCATCATCTGCAGTGATTTTGGAGCCCCAAAAGATAAAGTCAGCCACTGTTTCTACTGTTTCCCCATCTATTTGCTATGAAGTGATGGGACTGGATGCCATGATCTTAGTTTTCTGAATGTTGAGCTTTAAGTCAACGTTTTCACTCTTCTCTACCACTTTCGTTAAGAGGTTCTTTAGTTCTTCTTCACTTTCTGCCATAAGGGTGGTGTCATCTGCATACCTGAGGTTTTTGATATTTCTCTTGGCAATCTTGATTCCAGCTTGTGCTTCATCCAGCTCAGCGTTTCTCATGATGTACTCTGCATATAAGTAA
The DNA here is from genome assembly GCF_002263795.3 of Bos taurus. Classification (NCBI taxonomy): domain Eukaryota; kingdom Metazoa; phylum Chordata; class Mammalia; order Artiodactyla; family Bovidae; genus Bos; species Bos taurus. The sequence continues at coordinate 110,017,782 of NC_037334.1, read as the reverse complement.
AATAAGCAGGGTGACAATATACAGACTTGATGTACTGCTTTTCCTATTTGGAACCAGTCTGTTGTTCCAAGTCCGGTTCTAACTGTTGCTTCCTGTCCTGCAAGAGGCAGGTCAGGTGGTCTGGTATTCCCATCTCTTGAAGAATTTTCCACAGTTTATTGTGATCCACACAAACACTTTGGCATAGTCAACAAAACCGGAATGGGTATTTTTATGAAACTCTTTTGCTTTTTTGATAATCCAGTGGATGTTGGCAATTTGATCTCTGGCTCCACTGCATTTTCTAAAACCAGCTTGAACATCTGGAAGTTCATAGTTCACGTATTGCTGAAGCCTGGCTTGGAGAATTTTGAGCATTACTTTACTAGCATGTGAGATGAGTGCAATTGTGTGGTAGTTTGAGCATTCTTTGGCATTGACTTTCTTTGGGATTGGAATGAAAACTGACCTTTTCCAGTCCTGTGGCCACTGCTGAATTTTCCAAATTCTCTGGCCTATTGAGTGCAGCACTTTCACAGCATCATCCTTTAGGATTTGAAATAGCTCAACTGGAATTCCATCACCTCCACTAGCTTTGTTCATAGTGATGCTTCCTCCGGCCCACTTGACTTCCCATTCCAGGATGTCTGGTTCTAGGTGAATGATCACATCATCATGATTATCTGGGGCATAAAGTTCTTTTTTGTAGAGTTCTTCTGTGTATTCTTGCCACCTCTTCTTAATATCTTCTGCTTCCGTTAGGTCCATACCATTTCTGTCCTTTATCAAGCCCATCTTTGCATGAAATGTTCCCTTGGTATCTCTAATATTCTTGAAGAGATCTCTAGTCTTTCCCATTCTGTTGTTTTCCTCTATTTCTTTGCATTGATCGCTGAAGAAGGCTTTCTTATCTCTCCTTGCTATTCTTTGGAACTCTGCATTCAGATGCTTATATCTTTCCTTTTCTCCTTTGCTTTTCACTTCTCTTCTTTTCACAGCTATTTGTAAGGCCTCCTCAGAGAACCATTTTGCTTTTTTGCATTTCTTTTCCATGGGGATGGTCTTGATCCCTGTCTCCTATTCAATCATGAACCTCCATCCATAGTTCATCAGGTACTCTGTGTACCAGATCTAGTCCCTTAAATCTATTTCTCACTTCCACTGTATAATCCATAAGGTTTTGATTTAGCTCATACCTGAATGGTCTAGTGGTTTTCCCTACTTTCTTCAGTTTAAGTCTTAATTCTTCCTAAAGAAGCTCATGATTTGAGCCACAGTGAGCTCCTGGTCTTGTTTTTGCTGGCTGTATAGAGCTCCTCCATCTTTGGCTGCAAAGAATATAATCAGTCTGATTTCGGTGTTGACCATCTGGTGGTGTCCATGTGTAGAGCCTTCTCTTGTGTTGTTGGAAGAGGGTGTTTGCTATGACCAGTGCATTCTCTTGGCAAAACTCTATTAGCCTTTGCCCTGCTTCATTCTGTACTCCAAGGCCAAATTTTCCTGTTACTCCAGGTATTTCTTGACTTCCTACTTTTGTATTCCAGTCCCCTATAATGAAAAGGACATCTTTTTTGGGTGTTAGTTCTAAAAGGTCTTGTAGGTCTTCGTAGAACCGTTCAACTTCAGCTTCTTCAGTGTTACTGGTTGGGGCATAGACGTGGATTACTGTGAGATTGAATGGTTGCCTTGGAAACGAACAGAGATCATTCTGTCCTTTTTGAGATTAAATCCAAGTACTGCATTCCAGACTCTTTTGTTGACTATTATGGCTACTCCATTTCTTCTAACGGATTCCTGCCCACAGTAGTAGATATATTATTATATTATGGTTTTAGTTTTTCTGAAATCCTTCTTTGTCATGCTCATCTTCTTTTTCATCTTATTTTGTTATCTTCCGTTTCACTGTTTTTATTTTTATTTTTTGTTTTAAATGTTTATCTAATTTTCATTCTGTTTCCTTTTTATTTCAATATTTTCCCTTTTATATGTGCATCTCCCAACTTGTAGAGAGAGGCTGGATCCTTTACTCTTTCTAGGATGTGAGCCAGGTTTCAAACATGTTCCTCTAACTCTGTTAATACATCTCCTAATGCCCTTCAGGATGTAGTTCCTTTTAATTTACACCAGTTTCCTTTTCACAGGTTTCTTATTAATTTGTTTTTCTTTTTGTATCCTTGAAAAACATAAAACATAGCCAGATTCAGTAAGATCTAACGATTCTGTTGAAATGGAAATTGATCCTTGGCTTAAATCTTCAACTGGAGGTTGTGTTGATGGACAAAGCTTCCATTATATTTGTTTATAGGAGACTTTCACCTAGTTACCGCTTCTCTCTCGCTCTCTCTTTTTTAAATCAGATCTTGTTTCTACTCCTGTGGATGTTTAGTCGATACGTTATGTCTGACTGTTTTGTGACCGCATGGACTGTAGCCCCCAGGCTCCTCTGTCCGTGGGATTTCTCCGGCAAGAATTTCTCTCTGCAGTGGGTTGTCATTTTCTTCCCCTAGGAACTTCCTGACCCAGGGACCAAACCATCACGTCCTGCATTGGCGGGCAGGTTCTTTACCACTGAGCCACCTGGGAAGCCCTCTCTATGTAATTCTTAATTCCAAAGTGTTCTGTTATAATGGCTCTTCTTTTCTGGTTCCCTTTAAAGTGCTTACGTTCTGACCACCATAGCTGTTAAAATTCCCTGCTATATTTCCAGTTTCCTTTTATGTTCCACTTAGGTAGTTTTTGAAATTTGAAATATCTTCCAGGTGATACTACCCCTGAACTTGGGCAGGAGGTGGCTGTCCTTGGCTGTATGCTGTTGAGAGCCCCAATTGTGAGTCATTTCCAGCCAGACACAGACCCACAGAGCTGGGTGTCTGTGGGGCCAATAGGAAGTGCAAACAAGAGAAGAGCAAAGAATGTTTCAGCCACTATCCAGGTCTGCAAATGTTAACCCGTGGTGGTCACCAGCTGGTAGTGCACTCTGTGCTTCAGACAGAAGAGGTTAAGGCCATGACAGTAAGAAGTGCTCCGTGCTTTAGCCAAGAAATGAAAGGCGATTACAGGATGCTCTGTGCTTTGGACAAACAGGCCCCTTAGACAGGTAGATGTATTTTAGGAAGAATTTAAAGAACCCAGCTTCTTGCATCTTCCCATACGCACAGGAGCACTAAGACCTTTCACTTTAGGTATCTGTTCTTTGTGACTGACAGTCATCTTTTACCAAGATTATACTTAGCTGCACATATTCCCTGGCCGAAAAAAAAGGATAAATACTGGCTTACCCGCTGCCTCTTCAGAGCAGTTTCTCATATGAGAGGATGTCTCCTAAAGCATATAGTCCTAGTAAGACCGTCCACAAAGCTTACCTCACAGTTCTCACGCTGTGTGCTTTTCTCCCGTGCAGCAGAGGTGGTCCCCAGACCTTCGCATCCATTGGCCCTAAGCCCTCCCCTGGGGTTTGCACTGTTCCCTTCTCTGGCCCATCTTGTTGAGTGCAGGATTGTTTCGCTGGCGTGTCTGTCCCTTGACTTTAGGGGTGGCCTAGGGACAGCAGCTGGAAGTTTAGTAAGTCCGATGGCCAGTCTGAGAGGTGAAGACTGAGGTGACCACCTCCATGAGCAAATGGCCCCTTGTGGTGCAGGCTGGGCCAGGATGTGGAAAAGGAAGGGAGGAACCCTCGGCTAAGGGCCAGAAGCCAGATCTTCCTGTGTAGCCACGTCTCAATACAGAACCCTGAGGAAATCCGGGTTTCTAAAATACAATCTAAACTTCTAGCTTATTGTTAAGATACATTAAAGTTTTTTCTTTTATGTTTGAGTGTAGTCGCTAAGATACATTTTCCAATATAGGAAAATATTACATATTGAGTTTTTATAGCTTGATTTATAATTTTAGAATATCCATATGAGGGGCAGATTTTTAGGAGCCAATCCCATCAACCTTTCTAATAGAAATTTATTCAGTTGCTAAGTCGTGTCTGACTCTTTGCAACCCTATGGACTGCAGCATGCCAGGCTCCTCAGCCTTCATTGTCTTCTGGAGTTTGCTCAAACTCATGTCCATTGAGTTGGTGATGCCATCCAACCATCTCATCCTCTGCCACCCCCTTCTCATTTTCCCTTCAATCTTTCCCAGCATTAGGCCCTTTTCCAATGAGTGAATATTTCTCAATGAATGATATCAGATAAGTTTTTATGTTAAAGCAGAGAATGCAGTTTCTTTTCTGCCCATCTGGTATTCTTGAGAGAATGAACAGATAGTAAAATAAATAAAATCAGCAGAATAGTTTGTCCTACTATGAGATAATTCTTACTAATATCACACATGACGTCCCTGGTGGCTCAGAGGGTAAAGAATCTGCCTGCAAGGCGGGACCTCGGTTTGATCCCTGGATTGGGAAGACCCCTGGGAGGAGGGCATGGCAACCCACTCTAGTATTCTTGCCTGGAGAATCCCATGGAGAGAGGGGCCAGGCAAGCTAAGTCCACAGGGTTGCTGAGTCAAACATGACTAAAGCGACTCAGCATGCATGCATTATGTAAGACTTTTAGTTGCAGCCCTCTTCATTGCTCTTTGCTGAATTATAGTTGGCAGAATATGTGCTCCTATTTTTGCTACTTCCTTTTAAAAATATGAACACTACCTCTGGTCACATTTTTCTTCCCTAGAAATTTTCAATTGTTTGACACTGCCTACTCAATTAACTATAAATTACTGTAACATTCAAGACTTTGATAATGCATTGCTTATCTTCTTTCTAGCCTTATTGCTCACTTCCATTCTTACACATCCTGTGTTTTAGCAGTACTGGATTACTTGCTGTTTCCCTACCATGTCTATACTTCGTTCGTTTTTATGCATTTTTTTTTAAGCAGTTTCCTTTCACTATAAACTGTCCTTTCAATCCTGAAATCTTCCCACCTGAAATCTCAATCTCTACTCAGACCTGACCTTCTCCACAAAGCCTTTTTGAATCCCCTCTAGTGAATTTTCATTCTATGGAAACTTCATGAGACACTGTCTCCAGTTCTCTTGAGGAAAAAAAGTCTTTTGTCTTTCATTGTATTTTCTTTTTCTGATCTCCCTTTGAAGGTAGACTCTAACTCTCTTTGGTACTTAAAAAAAAATTTCTTTATTTGACCGTGTCAGGTCTAAGTTGCAACACAGGGTGAGGGCAGTGTCTAGAGTGTGCAGGCTTCGTGGTTGTGGCTCATGGGCTAAGTTGCTCTGTGGCATGTGGGACCTTAGATCCCAGACCAGGGGTCTTACTCACGTCCCCTGCATTAGAAGGTGGGTTCTTAACTGTTGGGGTCTTTTAATGGACCAGAATCTGACGGTCTGGGGTTTATGATAAGGAAGTGAAAGAGAGAGAGAAAGAAAGAAAGACATGGGGACCCAAGCTCTGATGGAGCAAGGGTGCTTTATTAGCAGAAGTGTAGGCTTATGTATCTTTAGTAAGATGATTACTCAGCTACTACACAGGATGACATTTTATCAATAGCCACAATATGGATGGTCTAATACATACAAGGTCGCTGACACTGAAAAGAGTCACTGCATGTCTCATCCTATGACCTCAGTCCTGAGAACTGCGTGCAGCTCTACTCGTTCTCAGAATAGGAACTGATGAGGAACAGTGAATCCTTGAGAAATAGAAAACAGCATGCAGGAATCCTCCTGTTAAATGTTCCCTGACACTTAACCACTGGAACACCTGAGAAGTCCCTTGGAATTGTTTTTTAATTCCTTATATGTATTGAATGCCAGCTGTGACTAGATCAGTATGAGATGAACCAAGAGGAAATGCTGTTTGGAAGACCTGAACATGCCCGCTATGGACTAAATATTTTTGTCCCCCCAGATTCATATGTTGAAACGCTAACTACCAAAGTGACTATATTTAAATGAGGCCTTAAGGGTGAGACTCGGATCTGCTGGGATTCGTGTTCTTATAGGAAGAGTCACTGAAACTCCCTCAGTTGTGTCTGACTCTTTGTGACCCCATGGACTGTAATCCATGGAATTCTCCAGCCCAGAATACTGGAGTGAGTAGCCTATCCTTTGGAACCACTCCATAAGATCTTCTTCAAAACCCTCTCTCTTAGCTTTAAGAGTCTCACCTTCAGTATATGAAGGACTTTCTGGCAAATTAGTCTGTGGAACTAAGGTGGCAACCCCTATTAGGTCGTTTCTCTGTAGGAAACATGGAAGATGAAGGCCTGAATATCTAGAGGGATTGGATATTACACAGTATTTCCCTCCCAAGGGCCAGCTATTTTCTGGTTGTCCCTCCAGAAGACTGTAGAGGCAACATTGTGGGCCTGGACAGGGCTCAGGAAAAGAGCATGAAACAGGAGGGAAGAAGGTAGGGCACAACTTTTGAAAGAATGACATATCACAAGAGCATAGCATAAACTGATTAAAATCACTTGGGTGCAAAATGACAAGTCAAATTCAAGTAAACCTTAATCTGTGCCGAGGTTGTTTCAGCCAGGTTAAACCCAAGTCACAGCACCATAGATGTCAGGGGAGTGTAATCTCCTTGGTTATGTCTCATCACAACAAAAAATTTAAGCAACGGATGTTAAAGCCCTCGGTGCATCACAGCTCTTGGACAGTGTTACAGCCCCATGTTGCAGCTCAGTTTTATTTAGAAAATAAAGGAAAATACATCCTCAAGCCATGAAGGCATCCAACCAAAGTGATGCAAAGACGAGAGAGAGAGAAAGAGAGAGACCCCCGGCATTTTGGCTCCTCTTTTTATAGGTTTTTTTCTCCCTTGGGCCTGCCCTTTGTAAATGGGGCTAGCCAGGAGTGCTGTTTGTTCTACCTGAGGTCCTCACTCTGGCCCTCAGACCTTCCTTTGTTCTATTTTTGAGGGCTTTTCCCTTCCTTGTCTTTTAGCCCCCACCATTCTGGACTATTTTTTCCTATTCTAACTATGTAACACTGTCATATTGAGTGCAGCACTTTCACAGCATCATCTTTTAAGATTTGAAATAGCTCAACTGGAATTCCATCACCACTACTAGCTTCATTTGTAGTGATGCTTCCTAAGGCCCAGTTGGCTTCACATTCCAGGATGTCTGGCTTTAGACAATGGATCACACCATTTTGATTATCTGGGTCTTGAAGATCTTTTTTTTGTATAGGCCTTCTGTGTATTCTTGCCACCTCTTCTTAATATCTTCTTCTTCTGTTAGATTCACTCCATTTCTGTCCTTTATTGTGCCCGTCTTTGCATGAAATGTTCCCTTGGTATCTCTAATTTTCTTGAAGAGATCTCTGGTCTTTCCCATTCTATTGTTTGCTTCTATTTCTTTGCATTGTTCACTTAGGAAGGCTTTCTTATCTCTCCTTGCTAGTCTTTGAAACTCACAGTCAGATAGGTATATCTTTCCTTTTCTCCTTTGCCTTTCACTTCTCTTCTTTTCTGACCTATTTGTAAGGCCTCCTCAGGCAACCACTTTGCCTTTTCGCATTTCCTTTTCTTGGTAATGGTTTTGGCCACTGCCTCCTGTATAATGCTGTGAAATTCTGTCCATAGTTCTTCAGGCACTCTCTCTATCGGATCTAATACCTTGAATCTCCTCAGGAACCATGATTTGACTCTTCTTAGCCCTCCCATAAAATTCAGTCAGTCAGTCAGTTCACTTGCTCAGTCGTGTCTGACTCTTTGCGACGCCATGAATCAAAGCACGCCAGGCCTCCCTGTCCATCACCAACTCCCGGAGTTCACTCAAACTCACATCCATCGAGTCGGTGATGCCATCCAGCCATCTCATCCTCTGTCGTCTCCTTCTCCTCCTGCTCACAATCCCTCCCATATCAGAGTCTTTTCCAATGAGTCAACTCTTCTCATGAGGTGTCCAAAGTACTGGACTTTCAGCTTTAACATCATTCCTTCCAAAGAAATCCCAGGGCTGATCTCCTTTAGAATGGACCGGTTGGATCTCCTTGCAGTCCATGGGACTCTCAACAGTCTTCTCCAACACCACAATTCAAAGCATCAATTCCTCGGTGCTCAGCTTTCTTCACATTCCAAATCTCACATCCATACATGACTGTTGGAAAAATCATAGCCTTGACTAGACGGATCTTTGTTGGCAAAGTAATGTCTCTGCTTTTGAATATGCTATCTAGGTTGGTCATAACTTTCCTTCCAAGGAGTAAGCGTCTTTTAATTTCATGGCTGCAATCACCATCTGTAGTGACTTTGGAGCTCCCAAAAATGAAGTCTGACACTGTTTCCACTGTTTCCCCATCTATATCCCATGAACTGATGGGACTAGATGCAATGATCTTAGTTTTCTGAACGTTGGGCCTTTCTAAGGCCCACTTGATTTAACATTCCAGGATGTCTGGCTCTAGGTGAGTGATCACACCATCATGATGATCTGGGGTGTAAAGTTCCTTTTTGTACAGTTCTTCTATGTATTCTTGCCACCTCTTCTTAATATCTTCTGCTTCCATTAGGTCCATACCATTTCTGTCCTTTATCAAGCCCATCTTTTCATGAAATGTTCCCTTGGTATCTTAATTTTCTTGAAGAGATCTCTAGTCTTTCCCATTCTGTTGTTTTCCTCTATTTCTTTGCATTGACCACTGAGGAAGGCTTTCTTATCTCTCCTTGCTATTCTTTGGAACTCTGCGTTCAGATGCTTATATCTTTCCTTTTCTCCTTTGCTTTTCACTTCTCTTCTTTTCACAGCTATTTGTAAGGCCTCCCCAGACAGCCATTTTGCTTTTTTGCATTTCTTTTCCATGGGGATGGTCTTGATCCCTGTCTCCTATTCAATGTCATGAACCTCCATCCATAGTTCATCAGGTACTCTGTGTACCAGATCTAGTCCCTTAAATCTATTTCTCATTTCCACTGTATAATCCATAAGGTTTTGATTTAGCTCATACCTGAATGGTCTAGTGGTTTTCCCTACTTTCTTCAGTTTAAGTCTTAATTCTTCCTAAAGAAGTTCATGATCTGAGCCACAGCCAGCTCCCTATCTTGTTTTTGCTGGCTGTATAGAGCTCCTCCATCTTTGGCTGCAAAGAATATAATCAATCTGATTTCGGTGTTGACCATCTGGTGATGTACATGTGTAGAGTCTTCTCTTGTGTTGTTGGAAGAGGCTGTTTGCTTTGACCAGTGCATTATCTTGGCAAAACTCTATTAGTCTTTGCCCTGCTTCTTTCTGTACTCCAAGGCCAAATTTTCCTGTTACCCCAGGTGTTTCTTGACTTATTAGTTTTGCATTCCAGTCCCCTATAATGAAAAGGACATTTTTGGGGGGTGTTAGTTCTAAAAGGTCTTGTAGGTCTTCATAGAACCCTCAACTCAGCTTCTTCAATGTTACTGATTGGGGCATAGGCTTGGATTACCATGACATTGAATGGTTGCCTTGGAGACAAACAGAGATCATTCTGTCGTTTTTGAGATTGCATATAAGCACTGCATTTCAGACTCTTTTGTTGACCATGATGGCTACTCCATTTCTTCTAAGAGATTCCTGCCCACAGTAGTAGATATAATGGTCATCTGAGTTAAATTCACCCATTCCAGTCCATTTTAGTTTGCTGATTCCTAGAATGTCAACTGGAGAAGGCAATGGCACCCCACTTCTGTCCTCTTGCTTGGAAAATCCCATGGACGGAAGAGCCTAGTAGGCTGCAGTCCATGGGGTCGCTAAGAGTTGGACAAGACTGAGCAACTTCATTTTCACCTTTCACTTGTATGCACTGGAGAAGGAAATGGCAACCCACTCCGGTGTTCTTGCCTGGAGAATCCCAGGGATGGCGGAGCCTGGTGGGCTGCCGTCTATGGGGTCACACAGAGTCTGACACGACTGAAGCGACTTAGCAGCAGCAGCAGCAGCAGAATGTCGACGTTCACTCTTACTATCTCCTGTTTGACTACTTCCGATTTGCCTTGAGTCATGGACCTAACATTCCAGGTTCCTATGCAATACTGCTCTTTACAGCATGGGACCTTGCTTCTATCACCAGTCACATACACAACTGGGTATTCTTTTTGCTTTGGTTCCATCCCTTCATTCTTTCTGGAATTATTTCTCCACTGATCTCCTGTAGCATATTAGGCTCCTACCGACCTGGGGAGTTCCCCTTTCAGTATCCTATCCTTTTGCCTTTTCATACTGTTCATGGGGTTCTCAAGGCAAGAATGCTGAAGTGGTTTGCCATTCCCTTCTCCAGTGGGCCACATTCTGTCAGACCTCTCCACCATGATCCGTCTGTCTTGGGTGGCCGCACAGGGCATGGCTTAGTTTCATTGAATTAGACAAGGCTGTGGTCCTAGTGTGATTAGATTGACTAGTTTTCTGTGATTTAGGTTTCAGTGTGTCTGCCCTCTGTTGCCCTCTTGCAATACCTACCATCTTACTTGGATTTCTCTTACCTTGGACGTGGGGTATCTCCTCATGGCTGCTCCAGCAAAGCGCAGCCATTGCTCCTTACCTTGTACGAGGTTGCACCTTCTGACCTTGAATGTGGAGTAGCTCCTCTCTGCCCTCCCGCACCTACACAGCCACCGCTCCTTGGACGTGGGGTTACTCCTCTCGGCCGCCGCCCCTGACCTCGGACCACTCCCATAATATACTTTTTAAGATATCAGGATTAGTCAGAAGGTTTTCAGGAATGAGAAACTGTCCTCAAGCAGGATACATTGTTGTTATATAATCCCTAGTACAGTTTAAACTGAGTTGTTTGTTGTGTAATCCTCAGTTCTGGGCTTAAAGAAAGAAAATGTTTTATGTGGCTAAGACTAAAGAACATAGGGGGGTAAAAAAAAGTTTGTCCTTTCCTTCTCCTTGAGAATTCCAGACCCCCCTCTCCTTGGAGACCCCAAACTTCTTATCAACCTGCCTAGGAATTGACTCTCTCATTCCCCTCTTTTCTTTTAGCAGAATTATGTTGCTAAGGGAAAGGGGTGTTGTTTTCATTCCATAACTACTTCTTGCTGTGATGGGGCACTGTCCCTAAACTGTTAAGGCAGCATATTCTCCTAACCCTCAGATTGAGGGTCTCTGATCCAGGGGCCCCAAATAATATTTGGAGGAGGCTGTGGCATTCGTAGGAGCCTGGACAACCATTTGTAACTTAAAAGCTTTGAAATGGTTAGAAACAAATCCAGTTACACAGTTACAGATGTAAGGCAAAATAGTCATTAAACCAAGACAATGTATAATCAAGATTAAAAGTCACATTTTGTCCATAGTTAAAGCACAAAGTGTTGCACCCATCCATTTTAAGATTGCTAGATATCATGAGATTAAAACAGAGGCATCACACGTGATTTTTGTTGGTGAAAATATTTACAGAGTTGAGGAAAGTCTTTTCCTTGAAGTGGAGAAACCCTCCATGGGAAGCCTTCAGCTGATGAAGAGGGGAGTGCTGTGCAGACCCAGCAGTTAGACCGATTGTCTAACTGCAGTTTAGGAATGAAGCCAGGACAGGAAGGCATTGTCTTGAGGGTCAAAAGGCAGACTCAGGACTTTTGGAGTCAACAGAAGCAGGCTCACATAGATCAGGCTCATCTGAAAAGTAAAAGGTGAAAGCATAGAGGATAAAGACAAAAAATGACATTGTTTAGTTTTGGTCAGGGTGCCACTTTTTAACTCAAGTGCGGTGCACCAGGAATCAATTCCTGGCACCTTGACAGCTGTGGGAGAAGAAAGAATAACCTGGTAAGGGCCTTCCCAGAGGGGCTCGAGAGATTGTCCTCCAGACCCCAAAGTCTTTATCAGGGCCTTGTTGCCTGGCTCAAACAGTGGCTTGCTTGACTCAGAGGTTGGGTCAGGAGTCATGTCCCAGAGTTTCCATAATGTCTCTTGAAAGGCTGAAAGCTGAGTCACATAGCTAATTCTAAGGCTTCAGGGTCTATAACAATGTCTGTGCATAAAAAGGGTCTTCCATAGACACATTCAAAGGTGGACAGTCCTTCCTTTTTAGGGGCAGTCTGAACCCTCATTAAAGCTATGGGTAGAACTTTAAGCCAATTGTCCTGCATCTCTTAAGTTAATTTATGCAGATGTCTCTTAATAATGTCATTAGCTTTTTCTACCTTTCCTGAAGATTGGGGTTTCCAGGAACAAGGTAAGTGATATTGAGAGGGTAACAGGCAGGAAGGCCAGGAATCTCCAAACGGAGGAAATAGGCTGCAAGTGTCAGACATTTTTATCTCTCTTAAGTGGCAGGAGGAAACAAACTAGCGATATTTTTTTCCTTCTCTATACAAATTTAAAAGGAGGTTTATCTTAAAATACTGTGTTGCCATAATGATACCTGGTTTTACCTGAAGTTAACTATTCTCTTGGCCTCGGGTGTGGGGGCATGGGGTAGCTCCTTCCGGCCACCACCTGGCGGCCAGGAGGAGCAACCCATGCCTCGAGGCCAGGGGTGGTGACGAGAGGAGTTACCCCGCGTCCAAGGTCAGGGGTGGCGGCTGGGAGGAGATACCCCACGCCCCTAAGCCCCAGGCCAAGGGCGGCGGCGGGGAGGAGCAACCGCACAACCGAGGCCAGGGGTGGTGGCCGGGAGGACCAACCCCACGTCTAAAGAGCTGTGGCTGCATGGGGGCAGGAGGGCCTAGAGGAGCTATCACACATTGAAGGCCAAGAAGGGTGGCGGTTAGGAGATACCCCTTGTCCAAGGTAAGGAGCAATGGCTGCGCTTTGCTGGAGCAGCTGTGAAGAAATACCCCATGCCCAAGGTAAGAGAAACCCAACTAAGACGGTAGGTGTTGCAAGAGGGCATCAGAGGGCAAACACACTGAAACCATACTCACAGAAAACTAGTCAATCTAACCACACTAGGACCACAGCCTTGTCTAACTTAATGAAACTAAGCCATGCCCGTGGGGCAACCCAAGACGGGCGGGTCATGGTGGAGAGATTTGACAGAATGTGGTCCACTGGAGAAGAGAATGGCAAACCACTTCAGCATTCTTGCCTTGAGAACCCCATGAACAGTATGAAAAGGAAAAATGATAGGATACTGAAAGAGAAACTCCCCAGGTCAGTAGGTGCCCAATATGCTAATGGAGATAAGTGGAGAAATAACTCCAGAAAAAATGAAGGGATGGAGCCAAAGCAAAAACAATACCCAGCTGTGGATGTGACTGGTGATAGAAGCAAGGTCCAATGCTGTAAAGAGCAATATTGAACAGGAACCTGGAATGTCAGGTCCATGAATCAAGGCAAATTGGAAGTGGTCAAACAAGAGATGGCAAGAGTGAATGTCAACATTCTAGGAATCAGCGAACTGAAATGGACTGGAATGGGTGAATTCAACTCAGATAATCATTATATCTACTACTGTGGGCAGGAATCCCTCAGAAGAAATGGAGTGGCCATCATGGTCAACAGAAGAGTCTGAAATGCAATACTTGGATGCAATCTCAAAAATGACAGAATAATCTCTGTTCATTTCCAAGGCAAACCATTCAATATCACAATAATCCAAATCTATGCCCCAAACAGTAACGCTGAAGAAGCTAAAGTTGAACGGTTCTATGAGGACCTACAAGACCTTTTAGAACTAACACCCCAAAAAGATGTCCTTTTCATTATAGGGGACTGGAATGCAAAAGTAGGAAGTCAAGAAACACCTGGAGTAACAGGTAAATTTGGCCTTGGAATACAGAATGAAGCAGGGCAAAGACTAATAGAGTTTTGCCAAGAAAATGCACTGATCATAACAAACACCCTCTTCCAACAACACAAGAGAAGACTCTATACATGGACATCACCAGATGGTCAACACCGAAATCAGATTAATTATATTCTTTGCAGCCAAAGATGGAGAAGCTCTATACAGTCAGCAAAAACAAGACCAGGAGCTACTGTGGCTCAGACCATGAACTCCTTATTGCCAAATTCAGACTGAAATTGAAGAAAGTAGGGAAAACCACTAGACCATTCAGGTATGAGCTAAATCAAAGCCCTTATGTTTATACAGTGGAAGTGAGAAATAGATTTAAGGGCCTAGATCTGATAGATAGACTGCCTGATGAACTATGGAATGAGGTTCGTGATATTGTGACATCAAGACCATTCCCATAGAAAAGAAATGCAAAAAAGCAAAATGGCTGTCTGGGGAGGCCTTACAAATAGCTGTGAAAAGAAGAGAGGTGAAAAGCAAAGGAGAAAAGGAAAGATATAAGCATCTGAATGCAGAGTTCCAAAGAATAGCAAGAAGAGATAAGAAAGCCTTCTTCAGCGATCAATGCAAAGAAATAGAGGAAAACAACAGAATGGGAAAGACTAGGGATCTCTTCAAGAAAATCAGAGATACCAAAGGAACATTTCATGCAAAGATGAGCTCAATAAAGGACAGAAATGGTATGGACTTAACAGAAGCAGAAGATATTAAGAAGAGATGGCAAGATACACAGAAGAACTGTACAAAAAAGATCTTCATGACCCAGATAATCACAATGGTGTGATCACTGACCTAGAGCCAGACATCCTGGAATGGGAAGTCAAGTGGGCCTTAGGAAGCATCACTATGAACAAAGCTAGTGGAGGTGATGGAATTCCAGTTGAGCTATTTCAAATCCTGAAAGATGATGCTGTGAAAGTGCTGCACTCAATATGCCAGCAAATTTGGAAAACTCGGCAGTGGCCACAGGACTGGAAAAGGTCAGTTTTCATTCCAATCCCAAAGAAAGGCAATGCCAAAAAATGCTCAAACTACCGTACAATTGCACTCATCTCACACGCTAGTAAAGTAATGCTCAAAATTCTCCAAGCCAGGCTTCTGCAATACGTGAACCGTGAACTTCCAGATGTTCAAGCTGGTTTTAGAAAAGGCAGAGGAACCAGAGATCAAATTGCCAACATCCGCTGGATCATGGAAAAAGCAAGAGAGTTCCAGAAAAACATCTATTTCTGCTTTATTGACTATGCCAAAGCCTTTGACTGTGTGGATCACAATCAACTGTGGAAAATTCTTCAAGAGATGGGAATACCAGACCACCTGACCTGCCTCTTGAGAAATTTGTATGCAGGTCAGGAAGCAAGTTAGAACTGGACATGGAACAACAGACTGGTTCCAAATAGGAAAAGGAGTTCGTCAAGGCTCTATATTGTCACCCTGCTTATTTAACTTATATGCAGAGTACATCATGAGAAACGCTGGACTGGAAGAAACACAAGCTGGAATCAAGATTGCCGGGAGAAATATCAATAACCTCAGATATGCAGATGACACCATCCTTATGGCAGAAAGTGAAGAGGAACTCAAAAGCCTCTTGATGAAAGTGAAAGTGGAGAGTGAAAAAGTTGGCTTAAAGTTCAACATTCAGAAAACGAAGATCATGGCATCCGGTCCCACCACTTCATGGGAAATAGATGGGGAAACAGTGGAAACAGTGTCAGACTTTATTTTTCTGGGCTCCAAAATCAGTGCAGATGGTGACTGCAGCCATGAAATTAAAAGACGCTTACTCCTTGGAAGGAAAGTTATGACCAACCTAGATAGCATATTCAAAAGCAGAGACATTACTTTGCCAAGAAAGGTTCGTCTAGTCAAAGCTATGGTTTTTCCTGTGGTCATGTATGGATGTGAGATTTGGACTGTGAAGAAGGCTGAGCGCCGAAGAATTGATGCTTTTGAACTGTGGTGTTGGAGAAGACTCTTGAGAGTCCCTTGGACTGCAAGGAGATCCACCCAGTCCATTCTGAAGGAGATCAGCCGTGGGATTTCTTTGGAAGGAATGATGCTAAAGCTGAAAGTCCAGTACTTTGGCCACCTCATGCGAAGGGTTGACTCATTGGAAAAGACTCTGATGCTGGGAGGGATTGGGGGCAGGAGGAGAAGGGGTCGACAGAGGATGAGATGGCTGGATGGCATTGCTGACTCAATGGACGTGAGTCTGGGTGAACTCCGGGAGTTGGTGATGGTCAGGGAGGCCTGGTGTGCTTTGATTCATGGGGTCGCAAAGAGTCGGACACAATTGAGCCAGTGATGTGATCTCATCTGATCTGATCTGATCTAACTATTCTCAAACCTTGAGTTCACCAATGCATTTTTCTTATGGAAATGTTTGTCTTAAGCTATGTTAATGTACTATGCATTTACCCCAGACTCTGTCTTCAAGTAGTTTCCGCCTAATGACTCAGAACCGACTTGACAAACCATTGTGTTATACTCAGACATTTTCCCCCTAATTTACGTAAACGAAACTATTGGTATGGTAATCTGCCTTTCTACAAGATTCAAGTCAATTGTTTTATGATCCGAGATGAATTGTTTGGTGCCAAGATTACGGACTTCCCTGGTGGCTAAGACGGTAAAGCGTCTGTCTACAATGCGGGAGACCTGGGTTCGACCCCTGGGTTGGAAAGATTCCCTGGAGAAGGCAATGGCAACCCACTCCAGTACTCTTGCCTGGAAAATCCCATGGATGGAGGAGCTTGGTGCAGGCTACTGTCCATGGGGTCGCAAAGAGTCGGACATGACTGAGCGACTTCACATTCAGGCTTCCCTGGTGGCTCAGAGGTTAAAGCGTCTGCCTCTAATGCCCCTGGAGAAGGAAATGGCAACCCACTCCAGTATTCTTGCCTGGAGAATCCCATGGACGAAGGATGAATTAACCCCTGCTGGGCTACAGTCCATGGGGTCACAAAGGGTCGGACACAACTGAGTGACTTAACTAAGTTTATCCCAAAATACATTTTATGGATGAGTGGCCTTGTGCCATTCTCTGAGTTTTAAGACATTCCTTTCTTTCATTAACAGACTGCTAGTAACTATATAACTTCCAGGTGAAGACTAGCAGGGGGGCACTCTTTCTGCCCTCTTCTGATGCCTATGTCAGTAGCTTTCTCTATCTCCTTTATACTTTAATAAAACTTTATTACACAAAAGCTGTGAGTCATCAAGCTTCGTCCCTGGCCCCGGATTGAATTCTTCTCCTCCAGAGGCCAAGAATCCCAGTGTCTTTTCGTGGTTCAGCAACAACTTTTCAATATTCTATTCCTAGAGCTTTTGACACCCCTTGAGTTACAGCAGCTTTTAAGGTGGAGCCATTGTCACTCCGGAGACTCCATGGCAACCCAAACCTGGGAATAATGTCATAGATTAAAATTTTTATAGCTTCCTTGGCCTGTTCACTATGGCAGGGAAAGACCTCAATCCATCCAGTAAGTGTCTACTCAGACCTGTAAGCAAGAAAATCCGTTTGTTTTTGGCATATGAGTAAAAGGAACCACAGCCTCATTTATTATTTGTAAATCTTGAATTAGTCTCTGTTTATCATTTGACTTTTTCACACCCAAAATAGGAGTGTTGCATGGACTATTAGAGGGAATTGATAGCCCCTGATCCTTTAAATTGTCAATGATGGGTTTTAATCCTTCCTTAACCCAGGACTTTAGTGGGTACTGCTTTGATATGGAAGTAGGTGAGGGTCTTTGAGCTTGATAATGACAGGAACAGCATTTTGTGCTTGACCCACTGTTTTTTCATCAGCCCACACTCTAGGATTTACATTTTCTTCAATTAATGGGAGAGAAAGAGCAGGCTCCATATTCATGAAAACAGAGGCCTGGACCTTGCTGAGTATATCCCTCCCCAGAAGGGGTGAGGGAGACCCCGGCACCATCAGAAACTCGTGAGAAAGCAACACAGAGTCCCAGTTGCAGCTTAAAGGATGACTGAAATAATAGTGTTTGGCTTGTCCTTCCATTACAGTACTGCATCAGGAAGAAAGTGGGCCCGGGTCTTCAGTGAGCACAGAGAAAGTCACCCCGGTGTCCAAAAGGAAATCTATGGATTGGCCCCCACAGTTATTAATACATGGGGTTCCTCAGGTGTAATCAGGTCGGGAGCTTGTGTGGGGACCCCTGGGCACCTTCAGTCCTGATTGTTCTGAGAGCCTGACCCCTGGGGCCTGTGCCTCTGAGGGCGGTGTCTCCTCCAGTGTGGTCCCTTACAGATCTGATGGAGAGCGGGCGCAGTTTAGATGCCTGAGGGCAACTTCGCTTGAGATGCTGCTCCTTTCCACAGTGATAGTAAGCCCATCCCTTTTCACCGGTGTTACTCTGGGCATTTTTCTCTTCAGGCTGATTCGTAGAAGTTTTCACAGCCATCACTAGAGCCTGGGCCTTTTCTTTGGTTCTTTTCTGTTGCTGTTTTCCCTCCTCATATTCTCTACTGTAATATACCATCTGAGCCAGCTGTGGCAGTTTTTTAAAGACTGACTTGGTCCAAACGCCTGTTTTCATAACTTATGGCAAATATCTGGAGCTGACCGAGTGAGAGATCTATCTTTTAAGATTATTCCTCCTCTGGACTTTCAGGATCAACATCAGTAAACTTGTGGAGAGCCTTCTGTAGTCTACCTAGGAATTTACCAAGAATTTCCTTCTCTCACTGTTCTGTCAGCCAACTTGGCATAATTTAAAGTCTTGGCGTGCGCTTGCTTAAGCTTGCTTCCTTCAAGAATACATCCAGCAGAGTGGTTCTGTTATTGAAGCCACTTGGCTCCCAGTAGGAAGCAGGATTATTTCATGTTTCCTCAAGCCATTCATCTCCAAAAGTAGTAGCTTCCCCCAAAACTTGAATTCTCAAGTCAGAAGTCAGTGTCTGTCCCAAGACATACATTATATCTCTCCAAGTAAGCTCATAAATTAAACTTAGTCCCATAAAGTCTTCTGTGTACTTTTTGGATCCTCTAAATGGTCTCAACTACAATTGGGACTGTTGGAAATTCTACTGAGACTGAGGCAACCCCTCCTGGAAGAGTGCCCTGACTCTCAGCCTGTTCAGTTGGGAGGGAGCCCCGGATACAGGGTCAAAGTAAGAGAACAGAATGCAGCTGAAGGTTTCACACCCAAATATGCACCCCCAGGACATGAGTCTGGCATGTCTCACAGAGAGATACAGAGCAACACATATGGCACTTCTACCCATTTTTCTTGTTTTCTACAGAACCGGTCTAGTTGTAAAACAGTATCATAATTGAGAGACCCTTTAACAGGCCAGCGTTCCCCATCTTCCAAAGGATACCATGGCCAATGAGTATCACAGAAGATCAGGCATATCTTTTATAAATTCTGGGGGTCAAATGTATCCCAGTTTTTCAGGATAAAAGCCAAGGGTGTGAGTCTGGAACTTTGAGTAGCTCCCATCTGTTAAAGAGAAAAAAGCAGCAACCAGCACCTTTGCTTCCTTCCACCAGAAGCATCCTTTCCTGCTCTAAATGAGGGTGCAGACAGACTATATCCACCAAAGCTCCCCTTCCCTGGTCGAACTTAGTCTGCCCCTTACCGATGCAGGCACCATACTGGTCCCTGCTGGTTCTACCAGGCGGGGGGTGGAGATGTACCAGGGGTAGACCTAATGGCATCCGAATTGATTGTTTTTGTTTGGTTTGCCCAAGTAGTTTCCCGGAATGTTTCCCAAGCTAGTACTACTAGGGGAAGTGTGCCCATTCACATTCCTGAGTACAGTCCTGACCGCAGTAGAAGCAATGAATCATTGCCCCATCAGTAAGCCACTAGAGAGCATTATCTAGTCTGCTAAGAGCTACTACTACCAAAGGAAGAAGCCCACTGTACTCCCAAACTGGGATTCCTGACCTATGTTCTTAGAAACCTCATGCTGGCTAATAGTGCTTCCGTCCATATAGTTTGGAGGCACAGCTATGACAAGGACTCACTAGTTCCACTTAGTTCCTAAACACACTCCTAGCAAGTCTGGCTTCCCATTTTCAGGAGACTGTACGGTTCTCGGTTCTTGTCTCGTCACAACAATGATTTGGAGCGACGGACATTAAAGCCCTCGGTGTGTCACAGCTCTCAGATCTTGAACAAACCGTGTCATAGCTCTTAGACAAATCAGTGTTACAGCTCTATTTTATCTAGAAGATAGCGGGAGAATCCATCCTCGAAGAAGAGAAGAGAGTGGAGGAGTGCACCATCGCGTGTGCATGGTGGGGGTGGGGTGGGGAGAGAGAGAGAGCACGTACGCACACGGGAGAGATCGAGCGATAGAGTGCGTGGCTCCTCCTTTTATATGTCCCCCCCGCCCCCAGGCCTGCCCTATGCAAATTGGGCTCAGCCAGGAGTGCTGTTCTACCTGAAATCCTCACTCTAGTCCTTGGACCCTCCTCTGACCTTCTTCTGTTCTATTTTTGCGGGCTTTTCCCTTCCTTGTCTTTTGCTGCTGCTGCTGCTAAGTTGCTTCAGTCGTGTCTGACTCTGTGCGACCCCATAGATGGCAGCCCACTAGGCTCCTCTGTCCCTGGGATTCTCCAGGCAAGAATACTGGAGTGGGTTGCCATTTCCTTCTCCAGTGCATGAAAGGGAAAAGTGAAAGTGAGTCGCTCAGTCGTGCCCGACTCTTAGCAACCCCATGGACTGTAGCCTATCAGGCTCCTCCGTCCGTGGGATTTTCCAGGCAAGAGTACTGGAGTGGGGCGCCATTGCCTTCTACATCCTTGTCTTTTAGCCACTGCCATTTTGGACTCCGTTTCCCTATTCTAACTACCTAACATTCCCCCCTCAAGAGATGGGAGGCCCAATTCTTTGGGAATAGGGGCGTCGAGGTCTTTCTGGCTACTTCCTGCTGAACTGGGATGGCGAGGGGTATTGGGCCTCTCCCTCTTGCTAGTCTCAGGCCTCAGAGTCCTCATAGCGGTGTCCATCTAAGGGTGAGTGGTATTTTCCATGGTAGGCTGTAGTTTTGTATCTTTGTTGAACTGGGACCGCATGTTGTAGCTTGTTGACGTGGTCAGAGACAAAACAGGTTAGACAATTGATAATACATGGAGCAATCGTAAGCAGCATCAATATGGCATAACAAAGGCTAGTAGGGGCATTAGCCAATTCTAAATTCACATCACCAAGATGGCTCAAGTCCCTCCTTGTTCAAGGGTCAGAAGATCTGTCTCCTGTCCGTTTTAGAGTACAGTCTCTTGCGGGGAGCGAGCTCCGCCCGTGGCAAAGGTCATGAGGAAGGAGGCTCGGCATACGCAAAGGCGGGATTGAGCCTCAGGAGTCCCTCTGGAAATTCTCGAACATCTACCCCCAAAACCAGAGTCTGCCTACTTTCTGCTTTGTGCTTTCACCTACACCTCTGACTTTATGGGGGGCTGTCCCCCACTACCTCTCTCTGAAAAGAGTTAGCTTACAGCTCCAGTTAATAATTCCTGGGTGTGACAGTGTTTCAACCTACAAACTCCTTTGGAAATCCTCTAGCCTGCCTGAATAGGTTTTTCCGGCCACATGTGATTGTTCAGAGCCTCCCAGCTGTGAGAGGCAGGAGATGTTCTAAACTGTCTAAACACAGATTCTTTTGAGTAGTTAAAAGATTGATTAGAAATTGTATTGGTGAAGGGTTTTTCACTTATTGGGCCAATGTTTGCTGCTAAGTCTCCATACCCCTTACCTACTGTGTCCTTGGCAGTGTATTGATTGATATAATGGGTGTATAGAAATGTAAGTAGTAGCTTTAATGTTTGTAACCTTGGACCCTTGAGTTAATTCTTTTCTTGATTGAGCCCACCTCACCTTTGCCCTATAGGAATGCAGCTTTGTCCAATGCTTTTTTGGAGGCTGGTGCCTGACTTTGGAATAATCGCCTTTAGAGAAAAATAAGTTTCTTAAAATGTTAACAGGCCTCCTGGCCAGAAGATGATGTAAATCACCTGAACTTTTGCATATGATAAGTTTGAAAGCCTGGCTTCGATTAGAACCAGGAACTGCTGTCCTTGCATGACTCCACCCCTTCCCCCATTATCCTTTATGCACAACTTAAGGTATAAAACTACCTTGGAAAATAAAGCACGCCCCTTTTTGTTCACCGAAATTTGGTCTCCCCATGTCGTTCTTTCTTTCACCTTCTGGCTGAATTTTTCCTCTGAGGCGGGGAAGCTCGTCAAGCCTACTAATTTTGCCGGGGATTCTAAGATCTGACCGGGGAGGCCTTAGTGTCTCCTCTCCTTCGGGAGAATGGGAGGACGCCTGCGGCCTTCGTAGGTGACATTAATTCCCTGCTTTGGAATTTTATTCAGCCTCTTTTCTTCACTGAATTTTCCTACTGAGCTATCCTTATTTCAGCCGCTTTTCTCCACTGAATTTCCTCACTGAGCTATCCTCATTCTATTACTCTTTATATCCTTAATTAACGTTTAGTTAAGCAATTGTTTCCTGATCCTCGCCTACGCTGTCTCTCCTTCGAATACCCTGGATCAGCCGGGGCTGGACCCCGGCAGTCTCTGTCAAGCTGTGTTGGCTCTTTAGAACTATCCTGAGAAATCTTATCCCCAGAAACCAGATTTTGGGGGTGTTGCTTAGAATGGCACTTATTTGTAGTCCTGAATAGGTACCTGCTATCTCCCAGGGGCTCTTAGGTATATTGAGTGTCCTCTTCTGTTTTCTTCCACGGCTTGACTCATGAGCAGTGATTCCAGGAGTCATGTCCTGGTACCTTGACTGCTGTGGGGATAGAAAGTATTACAGGGTAGGGGCCCTTCCATGTGGTCTGGAGTTGAGCCTTTGGGGACCCATCTTTCCAGACTTTAATTAGGACTTTAGTCGATGGAACATATAGTGGTGACTCCTTAGAATCTTTTGGGTCCTGGTTCATACCACACAAGCGTATATCCTGTTGGAATTGTCCAATGGCCATGGTATAAGACTGGAGGGTCTGAACCTCTGGATCTAGGAAGAGGTCATTGACATAAACTAAAGGTCTCCCATATAGCATTTCATAAGGACTAACACCAGTCTGTTCTTTAGGGGCAATATGGGTGCAGAGGAGAACTATTGGTAAAGCCTCCTTCCATCCCAGGGAGGTCTCCTGGATTATTTTTTTTTTATCGCTGATTTTAAGAATTGGTTGGCGCTTTCTACTTTTCCTGAAGACTGAGGCCTCC
Organism: Bos taurus; assembly: GCF_002263795.3. Classification (NCBI taxonomy): domain Eukaryota; kingdom Metazoa; phylum Chordata; class Mammalia; order Artiodactyla; family Bovidae; genus Bos; species Bos taurus. The sequence continues at coordinate 109,994,909 of NC_037334.1, read as the reverse complement.
AGGAACAATGGAGATAATAAGTAATGCTCAATGCTTTAGAGACCCCTTGGGTGACCTTAGAAGTAAATGATGTCCCATTGTCACTTTGTAATGACCTGGGCAGACCAAATCTTGGAATGATTTCATGGAGCAGCTTTTTTTTTTTTTTTGCCACCTCCTTAGCCTTCTCAGTCTGAGTAAGAAAGCCTTCAATCCATCCTGTGAATGTATCTATCATGACTAATAGGTATTCATACCCTTGAGAAACTGGCATCTGGGTGAAGTCCATCTGCCAGTCCTCTCCTGGGTAGGCCCCACATCATTGGATGGGCTGAGTCAGCTGGGGTCTTCGAACTCCTCAGGGGTTGTTTAATTGGCAAGTGGGACAAGAGGAGACCACCTGTCTTATAGTTGTTTGGAAACCTGTTCCTCTGAAGGACCTTTCTAGTAATTTTTCGAGGGCCTTTTCCCCTAAATGAGTGGTGGCATGTAAGGAGTTAACCAACTTCCATTGGAGGTTCCCAGGCAGAAAAAGGAGTCCGTCCTTTTGGAACCACCCTATATGATCTTCTTGAAATCCCTAACTCTTAGCTTTAAGAGTCTTACCTTCAGCATATGAAGGAGTTTCTGGCAAATTAGTCTGTGGAATTAAGGTGGAAACCCTTATTAGGTCATGGTTCTGTAATGCTGCTCTCTTAGCTGCCTGATCAGCTGCTTGGTTCCCTCGTGCCACTTCCAGGCTCCCTTTTTGGTGTCCTTTACAGTGGGAGACTGAAACCTCAATGGGCAGATGGACTGCCTCCAAGAGTCTAAGAATTTGATCAACATATTTGATTGGGGACCCTCAGCTGGTCAAACGGCCCCTTTCTTTCTAAATAGCAGCATGTGCATGTAGCACCAGAAAGGCATACTTGAAGTCAGTGTAAATGGCTATTCTTTTTCATTTTCCCAGCTCTAAAGCTCAAGTCAAGGCTATGAGCTCAGCTAATTGGGCTGAAGTACCTGGTAGCAGAGGCTTAGCCTCTATGGTCTCAAAATAGGAGACCCTGGTAGGCTGCAGTCCATGGGGTCGCTAAGAGTCGGACACGACTGAGCGACTTCACTTTCACTTCACTTTCATGCATTGGAGGAGGAAATGGCAACCCACTCCAGTGTTCTTGCCTGGAGAATCCCAGGGACGGCGGGGCCTGGTGGGCTGCCGTCTATGGGGTCGCACAGAGTCGGACACAACTGAAGCAACTTAGCAGCAGCAGCACTGCATACCCGGCTCTTCTTTTTCCATCCAAGACAAAGCTGCTTCCATCAGTGTATCAGATTTCCTCAGGATTGGTCAGAAGATCTTCTGACAATCCCTCTCGGAGTTTTGTCCAGTGGTCCAAGGTTTCTATGCAAGAGTGAAAGGGGAGAGAGCCCTCGGGGGTAGGCAGGAGGGTGGCTGGGTTAAAAACCTCACAAGAGGATATAGTGAGGCCTGGATTTTCTATCAGCATGACTTGATATCTGAGGAGTCTTTGGTCAGACATCCGTAAATGGCCTTTCCCGTTTAGGAGTTGTTTTACTTGGTGTCTGGTAAAAAGAGTTTTCCTCCAAAGGAGAGTTTTAAAGCATTTTCTATCATGGTTACAACTGCAAGATTTCGAAGGCAGGGAGGCCAGCCTTGGGTGGTCTGATCGAATCTCTTGGGTAAGTAAGCTACAGGCTGGGGCTCAGATCCCAACCTTTGAGTTAACACTCCCAAGGCTATTCTCTCTCTTTCACGGACATAAAGTTGGAATGCTTTTTCTGGGTCTGGCAACTTCAAGGCAGGTGCCTGAGTTAAGGCCTGTTTTAGTGTAGCCTCTTCTTTCTTTTAAGGAGTTCCCCACATCAGTGGGATGAATCATCTCGTCCCTTTAAGCTCTCATATAAGGGCTGGGCAATTAGACCATAGTTGGGTATCCAGATTCTGCAATACCTAGTTAGCCCCAGGAAAGCTCGCAATTGTTTGAGTCGTGGGGGAGGGCAACTGGAGGATTCCTTGTACCCGATCAGAGGACAGCCTCCTGGACCTGTGTATAATCTGAACTCCCAGGTAAGTGACCTTTGTCTCAACCATCTTTACCTTAGCACAGGATACTTTATATCCCCTTTCTGCCAAAAAGTTTAGAACCTGAATTGCATGTTGTTGGGCATATTTCTCATCTGAAGAGAAGATTAGTAGGTCATCTATGTATTGTAATATTTTCCCATTAGGTCCCAGGTCAAGATCTAGGAGATCCTGGCTAAGGGCCTGTCCAAACAGGTGGGGGCTATATCTGAACCCCTGAGGTAATGCTGTCCAAGTCATCTGTTGATGTTTTTCTCCTGGGGCCTCCCACTCAAAGGCAAAAGGATTTTGGATTCTTTAGCCAAAGGTATGCAAAAAAAAATCCATCTTTGAGATCCAAAACTGTAAACCACTTGGCACTGGATGGGATTTCTCCCAAGATTACATAGGGATTGGGTACTGTGGGATGGAGGGGGACTACAGCTTCATTTATGATCCGGAGATCTTGAACCATTCGCCAGGTTCTGTCTTTTTTCTTTACTGAGAGGATTGGGGTGTTACATGGCGAACTGGTGGGGACCAATAGCCCACAAGCAAGTTATTTATTTATTAAAGGCTGTAGTTCCTCCCGAGCCTCTCTTTTGAGGGGATATTGTTTCCAGTTAGGAAACTGAGTGGGATCTCGGAGGACAGTGATGACCGGTTCAGCTTGGTGGGCTTGTCCAGGAATTCCCTGGTCCCACACCTGGGGGTTAATTTTGTCCTCCCATGGTTTTTGGTTCCTCTCTGTTGGAGAAGGTGTAATGGGTTCTTCAGTAGTAACTAGGAGCTGTAGAACTCTAGGGGCTGAAAAACTTTCCATCACAAGGGTAGTCCCCAGTTCCCCAGTTTAGTGAGTATATCTCTTCCCAATAAGGGAGTAGGACACTCAGGGACCACCAGAAACTGGTGGGAAAATATTTGTCCACCCCAGCAACAAAGAAGTGCTCAAGTGAATCTTTCAGTAGATGATTTTCCAGTAGCATCCAAAATGGTACAGGTTTAGAAGGAGAAAGCTCTGGAGCAGGAGGTCAGGACAGAGTAGGTAGCCCCCGTGTCAACCAAGAAATTCTCGGACCTACCTGCTGCATCCAGTTGCACCCTTGGCTCCAGCCCCGTGATGGTTATCTGTGACAGGCGGGCTGGCTGGAGTGGGCCACTTCAGTTCTCTTGAACCATCGTGAGGGAAGGCTTGTCACTTGACCTTGAGGCTCTTGGGTCCCGAGGGCAGAGTGCCGCCCAATGTCCCAGTTGATGGCATTTGTGCCAAGCCATTCTAGGAGACTTGTCACAGTTTGGACACTCTTTGGTCCAATGCCCCTCCTGTCTACAGATTAGGCATTTGCTTCATGCCTTGTCCTTCAAAGAATCAGGATGTGCCATAGGGCTTCCCTGGAGGGCAGCCAGCATCTGGGCATGCCTTGTCTCTTTTCTTCTCTTCCTCTCCTGGGCCCTGGCCTCCTTCTCCTGTTCTCTGTTATAAAATGTATTGGTGGCTGTCTGGATCATCTCATCTAAAGAGGCAGCAGGGTCCTGCTGCTGTAGCTTTTGTAACTTAATTCTGATATCTGATGCACATCGGGACAGGAATTTGTCATTTAAAATCACCTGTCCCTCGTGAGAGTCTAAGTCCAGATTGGTAAACTTTTGGAGAGCCTCTTTTAGCCTTTCCTTTTAGCCAGGAGACAGGGATCAAGACCATCCCCATGGAAAAGAAATGCAAAAAAGCAAAATGGCTGTCTGGGGAGGCCATACAAATAGCTGTGAAAAGAAGAGAAGTGAAAAGCAAAGGAGAAAAGGAAAGACATAAACATCTGAATGCAGAATTCCAAAAAATAGCAAGAAGAGATAAGAAAGCTTTCTTCAGTGATCAATGCAAAGAAATAGAGGAAAACAACAGAATGGGAAAGACTAGAGATCTCTTCAAGAAAATCAGAGATACGAAAGGAACATTTCATGCAAAGATGGGCTCGATAAAGGACAGAAATGGTATGGACCTTACGGAAGCAGAAGATATTAAGAAGAGGTGGCAAGAATACATAGAAGAACTGTACAAAAAAAGATCTTCACGACCCAGATAATCACGATGGTGTGATCACTCACCTAGAGCCAGACATCCTGGAATGTGAAGTCAAGTGTGCCTTAGAAAGCATCACTATGAACAAAGCTAGTGGAGGTGATAGAATTCCAGTCGAGCTATTCCAAATCCCGAAAGATGATGCTGTGAAAGTGCTGCACTCAATATGCCAGCAAATTTGGAAAACTTAGCAGTGGCCACAGGACTGGAAAACGTCAGTTTTCATTCCAATCCCAAAGAAAGGCAATGCAAGGAATGCTCAAACTACCACACAATCGCACTCATCTCACATGCTAGTAAAGTAATGCTCAAAATTCTCCAAGCCAGGCTTCAGCAATATGTGAACCGTGAACTTCCTGATGTTCAAGCTGGTTTTAGAAAGGCAGAGGAATCAAAGATCAAATTGCCAACATCCGCTGGATCATGGAAAAAGCAAGAGAGTTCCAGAAAAACATCTATTTCTACTTTATTGACTATGCCAAAGCCTTTGACTGTGTGGATCACAATAAACTGTAGAAAATTCTCAAAGAGATGGGAATACCAGACCACCTGATCTGCCTCTTGAGAAATTTGTATGCAGGTCAGGAAGCAACAGTTAGAACTGGACATGGAACAACAGACTGGTTCCAAATAGGAAAAGGAGTACGTCAAGGCTCTATATTGTCACCCTGTTTATTTAACTTCTATGCAGAGTACATCATGAGAAATGCTGGACTGGAAGAAACACAAGCTGGAATCAAGATTGCCAGGAGAAATATCAATAACCTCAGATATGCAGATGACACCACCCTTATGGCAGAAAGTGAAGAGGAACTCAAAAGCCTCTTGATGAAAGTGAAAGTGGAGAGTGAAAAAGTTGGCTTAAAGCTCAACATTCAGAAAACGAAGATCATGGCATCAGGTCCCATCACTTCATGGGAAATAGATGGGGAAATAGTGTCAGATTTTATTTTTCTGGGCTCCAAAATCAGTGCAGATGGTGACTGCAGCCATGAAATTAAAAGACGCTTACTCCTTGGAAGAAAAGTTATGACCAACCTAGATAGCATATTCAAAAGCAGAGACATTACTTTGCCAACAAAGGTTCGTCTAGTCAAGGCTATGGTTTTTCCTGTGGTCATGTATGGATGTGAAAGTTGGACTGTGAAGAAGGCTGAGTGCCGAAGAATTGATGCTTTTGAACTGTGGTGTTGGAGAAGACTCTTGAGAGTCCCTGGGACTGCAAGGAGATCCAATCAGTCCATTCTGAAGGAGATCAGCCCTGAGATTTCTTTGGAAGGAATGATGCTAAAGCTGAAACTCTAGTACTTTGGTCACCTCATGCAGAGTTGGCTCATTGGAAAAGACTCTGATGCTGGGAGGGATTGGGGGCAAGAGAAGGGGAGGACAGAGGATGAGATGGCTGGATGGCATGACTGACTCGATGGACGTGAGTCTGGGTGAAGTCTGGGAGTTGGTGATGGACAGGGAGGCCTGGCATGCTACGATCCATGGGGTCGCAAAGAATCGGACACGACTGAGCGACTGATCTAATCTGATCTGAGAGATCGATACCCTGGGAATGTTGAGGCATGATGACCTCCTGGGACCCCTGGGACTGGCTGATCCCCGAGCAGATTGAGGCATGACAACCATTCGAGGACTAGATCCCTAGGCAAGTCAAGGCGTGATGACTTCTTGGGACCCCTGGACTGGAGGTTGGGCGTCCCCAAGGTCTCCAGTGTGACCAGTGCTGTGTAGGATTAAGGGGTTCGATATTATACAGTATTTCCCTCCCAAGGCCAGCTATTTTCTGCTTGTCCCTCCAGAAGATTGTAGAGGCAACGTTGTGGGCCCGGTTGGGGCTGAGAAAAGGAGCATGAAACAGGAGAGAAGGAGGCACAGCACAACCTTTGAAAGAATGACATAGCACAAGGGCATAAGGTAAACCAATTAAAATCACTTGGGTCAAATGACAAGTCAAATTCAAGTAAACCTTAATCCCCAATCTATAAGCCAACAGACACACCCAGAGTGGGCAGGACAGCTCTAAGGCACTGTCAAAAGATGGAGGATTGGGTGGTTCCCCAATGGCTTGGATGATCCTCCCACTCATTAGCATATGAATTAACCTCTGCTCGGAAAAACCTAGCCAGGCCACATTCCATGGCCACAGCCCTTCCCCTCGGCAATGGCCCACACCCTCAATAGTGGGCTTCTCTGAATCCTAACAAATCCACCTCTTACTTTTTGGCCGGCTGAAGGACAGGAGGAAAAAGCAGTGGGGAAAACGTGCCAAGAAATCTCCTTCATAGCCTGCCAGAAAATTTGCTAAATATCTGACTGGTGCTCACAGTTTTCATTGGCCTGATTCTTGGCACACAGAAGAGTAAGGACAGAAGAACCCCCCACCGGCTTGTGTAACAGCTACTGGGGCCCAGCAGATAGTGCCTTTAGGACATATCAAAGAGTAGCCTCTCCATAGTCCCTCAACTGCACCCACTGCCGCCCATCTGTTTGCCAGGGATTCAAGGAAACAAGAAACGAGAGATTGTAAAGGAATTAAGATTTTGTTTAGGCATATCCTTCCAGCCATAGGAGCGAGAACCCCCTACCTTAACTGGAGGTCAGAGCTGCGTGAGCTTTCTGCTGAGTTCGTTTTTCGCTGTCCTGGTCTCCAGCACGATAGGCCTCTTGTCAGTTCCCTTGCACTGGGTTTTCTTTGCGTTTCGCGCTGAGTTGGGCTCCTGCTGTGCTTGGCTTCCTTCTTGCAGGGGCTGTGCGGAGGTTGTTTCAGCCAGGTTAAATCCGAGTCAGGGCACCAGAGATGTCAGGCGAGTGTATGGTTCTCGGTTCTTGTCTCCTCACAACAATGATTTGGAGGAACGGACATTAAAGCCCTCGGTGCATCACAGCTCTCGGGTCTTGAACAAACCGTGTCATAGCTCTTAGACAAATCAGTGTTACAGCTTTATTTTATTTAGAAGATAGCTGGAGAATCCATCCCCAAAGAAGAGAAGAGAGTGGAGGAACGTGCCAGCTTGTGTGCGTGGTGGGGATGGGGGGCGGGTAGAGAGAGAGAGCGAGAGAGAAAGAGCCTATGCATGCGGGAGAGAAAGAGAGTGAGAGAGCACTTGGCTCCTCCTTTTATATGTTTTTTTCTTTCCCCTATGCAAATTGGGCTTAGCCAGGAGTGCTGTTCTACCTGAAGTCCTCACTCCCGTCCTTGGACCTTCCTTTGACCTTCTTCTGTTCTATTTTTGCTGGCTTTTCCCTTCCTTGTCTTTTAGCCACTGCCATTTTGGACTCTTTTTCCCTATTCTAACTACCTAACACCATGACTACCAAGCTTGGAGTCCAAGTAAAAGTGCATAGTAATGGCATGAATCATAAGTCCATTGAAAGTCTATGATCCAACAGATTATTTTAGTAGTTCTAATTTCCCATACAATTATGGAATGGTCAAAGAGACCAAGAAAAGCTGACTGAGAAAGCAAGGTTCAGTCCACATGCTTCGCCCATTTCTGGTTGCTCCCCTCGCAGGGACCTGGGTGTCTCTTGGCCTTGGTAGGTCGGTATATAAACCCGGACAAGGTTCCCCTTTGGGGGGCTGCCTTTAGTCATTACGAGGCACCATGAAACTGTGGAGCAGGGCTCATCTCTTGCTTCATGCAAGGTGTGTCATTCATGCACACAAGCACACCCAAGAGTCAGTAAGGCAGAAAACGTGTATACTGAGAAAGCAGAGAGGCTGGAGCTCTGAGTGTTCTTACCTTGTCCTGAGGATCCCAGACGAGCCCCCAAGATGATAGCTTACCGTGAAGAGTGTTGGATTCATGATCTCCAAAGAAGACGATTTAACTTTAGGACCAGGGACCAGGCTTGATCATTCAAGAGCTTTTGTGTAGCAAAGTTTTATTAAAGTGAAGAGGGACAGAGGAATCTCCTGACATAGACATCAGAAGGGGGATGGAGAAATAGCCCCCTCACTAGTGTTAGCAAGAGAGTTATATACTTTTAAGTTAATTATTACACTAAATCAAAAGAATGTCTCAAGTTTGTGAAAATTTTACCAGACCCACACACACAATTTACATTTTAGGATAACAGGATTAGAACTTAATAATAGAAAGATCCTACTAGACCCACTCCCATAATATACCTTTTAAGATATCAGGATTAGTCAGAAGGTTTTCAGGAAGGAGAAAGTGTCCTCAAGTAGGATACATTGTTGTTATATAATCTCTAGTACAGAGTTTAAACTGAGTTGTTTGTTGTGTAATCATCAGTTCTGGGTTTAAAGAAAAAAACGTTTTATGTGACTAAGACTAAGGAATGTAGAGAGAAAAAAAAGTTTGTCCTTTCCTCCTCCTTGAGAATTCCAGACCCCTATCCCCTCCTTGAGAACCTCAGACCGACACTTCTCTCCTCAGGGATCCCCCGACTTCTTATCAACCTGCCTAGGAATTGACTCTCTCAAGAGCTGGACCATAAAGAAAGCTGAGAATCCAAGAGTTGGTGCTTTTGAACTGTGGTGTTGGAGAAGACTCTTAAGAGTCCCTTGGACTGCAAGGAGATCCAACCAGTCCATCCTAAAGGAGATCAGTCCTGGGTGTTCATTGAAAGAACTGATGCTGAAGCTGAAACTCCAATACTTTGGTCACCTGATACAAAGAACCGACTCATTGGAAAAGACCCTGATGCTGGGAAAGATTGAAGGAGGGGGGATAAGGTGACGACAGAGGATGAGATGGTTGGATGGCATCACCAACTCAATGGAGATGAATTTGAGTAAACTCCAGGAGTTGGTGATGCACAGGGAGGCCTGGCGTGCTGCAGTCCATGGGGTCACAAAGAGTCAGATATGACTGAACTGAACTGAAAACAACAATAACTCAAGTTAATTTAAGCCAGAGAAATTGAAATTATGACATGTGTATCCAGGGCAGTAGATTAAGCTGTCTACTTCCCTTGATAGAACAAGAAATCCTGGGGTAGGAAATGTTCCATTACAGATAAGAAGTGGAAAAAGTCAGATATTCGGGTAATGTTTTCCTCTATCTCTTTTTCCTTATTCTGTCTTCTTTTCTTCTTTCACCCTGATTTTTGGAGTTTTTCCACAGAAATGTCCACATTACAGCTTGCAGGTTTATGTTTCCTCTTTTCAAGAGTTAAATGCAAAGTGATCAGCTTTTTCTAAAACACAAATTTTAAATTTCTAGAAGAGAGATTATGAGTGACCCAGCTTCAGATAGGTGTCCATGCCTGGTTCAATCAGTGGCAACTAGGGAGTTTGGGTTATATGATACAGACCCTATACAGCAGGAAGAAGCAGTTATTAAAGAAAGGTTATCACTGTCAACTGTACATTCTCCCCCAAAAGTGTCTACTCCTGGTGGTCTTTAGTTATGTACTTGTGATTGAAAAATGGACTTCTTGGGAGGTTCAAGAGGGAGGGAACATATGTATACCTATGGTTGATTCATGTTGATATTTGGCAGAAACCAACAAAATTTGGTAAAGCAATTATCCTTCAATTAAAAAATAAATTAAAAATGGGCTTCTTGTTGGCATGGTTCATCTTATATTTGCATTATATTTTGCTTTTCATAGTAATTTATCACAATAATTTTGTAACTCTTATTATGTCTTGGTTCTTGGAGTTAAAGTCCTACATGGTAGCAGTTTTATGCTACTCTGTGAATTCTTCTGTAGAATTTTAGCTTGCTTTGCATAAGCCTCTAATGTTTCCTTCCAGGAACCTTATAGTAATCCTGAAGATAAGTGATTACAACCAGCTTATATCAGTTTAGATCTGTAATTGACTGATTTATTTTCCCCTAACAGAAGGCGAAAAACCTTTTCTATCCTGTGTCCCATAAGGTACGATGTCCCATTTCTGTGAATATAACATTCTGAAAATGTAAAAAATGATAGAAGGTACTCCCTACTTGAATTATTCCTGGTGTTTGGATTGTCCTGAAATGGAAGACACAATCTATTATCAAAGCAAAATATAAATTGAGTCTTTGTCGTCATTAATAGATACAGTGTCAGTAAACACTAGATCTAGGTGTAAAACTTGAGGGAAAAGTTCATAAAAAGAAAAGTTCCTCTAGTTCAATAGTCAACACTATGATTAGCATGACTCCCGTTTCTCCTGCTGTACTCAAGGTAGTATCATTTGCATCCATGTTACCCTGTTTTTTCTTGAAAATTTTGCCAGGAGAAAGCAGTATTAGGATTAATGTAATAAGGAATCCAAGCTGAAGTAAATATGTCAATACCTTTGAGCAGAGAATTGAATGAAAAAATGAAATCCAGAAATGTATAAAACTGTATATATTTTTTTAACTCTAAAATAATTTTAAACATTTTCTTGCTAAAATGAAGGAATGAGTTTGTGTGTAGAGAGAAAGAGAGATAAAAATATTACTAAATGTTATTATCTTCACAGATTGAAATAGAATGCTTTTAGGTGAATAGAATGCCTTTATTTTTTAAGTGCTTTGATAAGTTCCTTGGATGAAGATAGGGTCTGTCAAGGAACCCCAAATGTCACCAGATATTAAAGGTAGGGGAAAAGTGTTCTGCACCAGGAGGAATAATCTAGAGCTCCCTGGAAATATTAGGAGACTGAGGATTTAAAGCAGACAGATGAGAGGAGGAGGATTGTCAAAGCGCAATGGTGGAAGGTAACGGATTGGGATGGAGTCTGCATACAAGATGTTACATAGCAGAACTGCAGAAGCGGGAACAGAGTTTTAGGAAAGGGATATGGAGAAGAGGAAGGCTGTATGTGAATTTTAAACTTGCTTACCTTTTGCATGGGCTATAACCCCATCCTGCCCTCCTCATCTCTTCAGTGAAATCTACTCACCAAAAAATGAACAAAATGTGTGTGTGTATGTATAAGCTTTAAAAAGGGAGTTATTTTCATATTGGGGTCAATATTATGAATATAATAATGGCATGTGTATGCATGGAAATCAAGGGATCCCTAAGAAGATAAGTGCCCTAGGAAATTAAAAAAAAAAAAAAAAGGAAAAAGTCCATAATGCAGTGCTTCTCAAGCTTACTTGACCCAGATTTTTAGTGTAGGAGTACTCCCAGCTCTAGAGTTCTATTAAGGAATTAAAAGATCAGAACAGGCATTCTGTTCCATCTTTTCAGTTTTATTTGAACTAGAATTGTAGACTTGCTAAAAGTATCATGGTAAACAAAACCAGAATATTTCACTAAATTTTAGAAAGATGCCAGGTTATCTATATTTGCCTTCACTAAAAGAAAAGAAGTTTTCTCAAACTTGCAGAAATGGAGACCAGAATGGTAGTTACCAGAAATGTGTGGTAAGGAGTGGATGAAGGTAGTTAAAAGGTGTAGACTTCCAGTTATAGTCATAAAACAAATAAGTTCTGGGGAATGTAAGGTATAGCATGATGAATATAAAGTGAAAGTGAAATTGTTCAGTTGTGTCTGACTCTTCGCGGCCCCATGGACTGCAGCCCACCAGGCTTCTCCATCCATGGGATTTTCCAGGTAAGAATACTGGAGTGGATTGCCATTTCCTTCTCCAGGGAATCTTCCCGACCCAGAGATCAAACCCATGTCTCCTGCATTGTGGGCAGATGCTTTACCCTCTGACCACCAGGAAGTGAGCAATAAATATTTGTATGTTTGAAAATTGCCAAGAGAATAAATTTTAAATGTTCTCATCATAAGGGAAAAAAATTAATTATGTGAGATTCTGGATGTTAACTAAACTTATTATGGTTATCATTTTATAAAATATACATATATCAAATCATTGTGTTGTATACCTTAAACTAATATGATATTTAATGCCAATTATATCTCAATAAAATTGGGGGTGGTGGGAAAAAGTAGTTTCTGAGAATACAGTCAAATGAAAAGCTGCTCAAATTCTTGAAAAACTCCACCTACTTGGCATCCCTCAACCTTGAGACATGTTCCTTGCCAAAGGCTTACTTTCTTTTCTATTATAAAAACATAAAGACATTACTGACAAATTTCCTGCCTCCAAGAATTTATTCCGTTCTTTCTTCTGAACATGTTATTCAGGATGTTTTGAAATACCAAACTTTCTGTATTCTGAGCTGAAAGCATGAGTGATGCAATTTATTTTGCCTGAAACGAATTTATGTATTAATAGATTTTTATATTAGGCAAGAAAGCGTGGAAATTTATCATAAGCAAATTAACATGATCTTACTCATGAACTGTTTTGTTTTTTTTTTTTTTTTTTTGTATTGTGTACGTGAGATTTTCCTTGACAAACTTAGTGAGAACTGGGGTGGGGAGAAGTGACTCCTTGGAGGGAAAATTAAAAGTGTTATGTTTCAGCATCATCTGCTTTAAAATATTTCAAGTAAACTTTGAAATAAAAACTTTGGAGTCTAATGGGTTCTTTTCATTTTAAATAGGAGTATAGCTGTTTTTGCCAACAAAGGTCCATCTAGTCAAAGCTATGGTTTTCCCAGTAGTCATATATGGATGTGAGTATTGGACTATAAAGAAAGCTGAGCACTGAAGAATTGATGCTTTTGAACTGTGGTGTTGGAGAAGACTCTTGAGAGTCCCTTGGACTGCAAGGAGATCCAACCAGTCCATCCTAAAGGAAATCAGTCCTGACTATTCATTGGAAGGACTGATTTTGAAGCTGAAACTCCAATACTTTGGCTACCTGATACAAAGAACTGACTCATTTGAAAAGACCCTGATGCTGGGAAAGATTGAAAGAGGGAGGAGAAGGGGATGGCAGAGGATGAGATGGTTGAATGGCATCAGCAACTCGGTGGACATGAGTTTGGGTAAACTCTGGGAGTTGGTGATGGACAGGGAGGCCTGGTGTGCTGCAGTCCATGGGGTCGCAAAGAGTCAGACACGACTGAGTGACTGAACTGAACAGATAGCTGTTTTACAATATTGTACAACAAAGTGAATTAGCTATGTGTAGGATCTTTCCTGGTGGCTCAGATGGTAAAGCGTCTGCCTACAATGCCTACCATGTGGAAGACCCGGGTTCAATCCCTGGGCAGGGAAGATCTCCTGGAGAAGGAAATGGCAACCCACTCCAGTATTCTTGCCTGGAAAACCCCATGGATGGTGGAACCTGGTAGGCTATAGTCCATGGGGTCACAAAGAGTCGGACATGACTGAGCGACTTCACTTCACTTCACAAGTGTCCTGGGGAAACAGACTTTTGGCGGGCACAAGCAAAACCTTGTGTGTACCAGGTCATAGGGGAAAGCAGCAGTGACCTCACAGGAGACTGAGCCAGCCTTGCCTGGGTGTCTGGGAGTCTCTGGTGGAGGTGTGGGTTGACAATGGCCTGCTGTGGGGTCAGGGGCTCTGGCTAGAGCAGTTGGGAGGGTGGTATGTTGGCATAGGTCCTCTCAGAGGAGGTTACCATTAGTCTTACCACAGAGCCTGTGGATTCCAGGACCGGGTGCCTCAGGGAAACCTACAGGGAGGGATTGCAGCACCCACACCAGCAGAAAGTCAGATTCATGGTCTGCTGAGCTTGGCCCTGCCCACCGAGGAAGACCTAGTTCTCCCCACGGCCAGTCCCTCCCAGCAGGATAAGCTTGCCCAAGCCTCTTACCCTCATCCATCAGAGGGCAGACAGAAGAAGTAAGAACTTCAATCCCATGGCCTCTAGAATGAAAACCACAATCACAGAAAACTAACTAATCTGATCACATGGGCCATAGCTTTGTCTAACTCAATGAAACTAAGCCATGCTGTGCAGGGCCACGCAAGATGGGCAGGTCATGGTGGAGAGTTCTGACAAAACATGGTTCACTGGAGAAGGGAATGGCAAACCACTTCAGTATTCTTGTCTTGAGAACCCCGTGAACAGTATGAAAGGGCAAAAAGATAGGTCAAGGAAAGATGAACTCCCCAGGTCAGGAGGTCCAATATGCCACTGGAGAAGAGTGGAGAAATAGCTCCAGGAAGAATGAAGAGGCTGAACCAAACAGGAAATGATGCATAGTTGTGGATATGTCTGGTGGTGAAAGTAAAGTCTGATGCTATTACGAACAACATTGCATAGGAACCTCGAATGTATGGTACATGAATCAAGGTAAATTGGAAGTGGTCAAACAGGACATGGCAAAAGTGAATGTCAACATTTTAGGAATCAGTGAATTAAAATTGATGGGACAGGGCAAATATAGTTCAGATGACCATTATATCTACTACTGTGAGCAAGAGTTCTTTAAAAAGAAATGGAGTAGCCCTCATAGTCAACAAAAGAGCCCAAAATGCAGTAATTGGGAACAATCTCAAAAATGACAGAATGATCTCAGTTCAAATCGAAGGCAAACCATTCAGCATCACAGTAATCCAAGTCTATGCCCCAACCACTAATGCTGAGGAAGCTGAAGTCAAATGGCTTTATGAAGACTTACAAGACCTTTAAGAACTAACAACAAAAAAAGATGTCCTTTTCATAATAAGGGATTGGAATGCAAAAGCTGAAAGTCAAGAGATAACTGGAGTACCAGGCAAGTTTGGCCTTGGAGTACAAAACAAAGCAGGGCAAAGGCTAAAGTTTTGCCAAGAGAACCAACTGGTCACAGCAAACACCCTGCACCAACAACTCAGGAGATGAATCAACACGTGGACGGCACCAGATGGTAAATACCAAATTCAGATTGATTAGAAGTGAAAGGCAAAGGAGAAAAGGAAAGATTCCCACTTGAATGCAGAGTTCCAAAGAATAGCAAGGAGAGATAAGAAAGCATTCCTCAGTAATCAATGCAAAGAAGTAGAGGAAAACAATAGAATGGGAAAGACTAGAGATCTTTTCAAGAAAATTAGAGATACCAAGAGAACATTTCAAAGGACAGAAGTGCTATGGACCTAACAGAAGCAGAAGATATTAAGAAGAGGTGGCAAGAATACACAGAAGAACTGTACAAAAAAGATCTTCACAACCCAGATAATCACGATGGTGTGATCACTCACCTAAAACCAGACATCCTGGAATGTGAAGTCAAGTGGGCCTTAGGAAGCATCACCATGAACAAAGCTAGTGGAGGTGACTGAATTCCAGTTGAGCTATTTCAAATCCCAAAAGATGATGCTGAGAAAGTGCTGCACTCAATATGCCAGCAAATCTGGAAAACTCAGCAGTGGCCACAGGACTGGAAAAGGTCAGTTTTCATTCCAATCCCAAAGAAAGGCAATGTCAAAGAACGCTCAAACTACTGCACAATTGCACTCATCTCACACATTAGCAAAGTAATGCTCAAAATTTTCCAAGCCGGGCTTCAGCAATACATGAACCGTGAACTTCCAGATGTTCAGCTGGTTTAAGAAAAGGCAGAGGAACCAGAGATCAGGTTGCCAACATCCACTGGATCATTGAAAAAGCAATCGAGTTCCAGGAAAACATCTATTTCTGCTTTATTGACTATGCCAAAGCCTTTGACTGTGTGGATCACAATAAACTGTGGAAAATTGTAAGAGATGGGAATACCAGACCACCTGATCTGCCTCTTGAGAAATTTGTATGTCGGTCAGGAAGCAACAGTTAGAACTGGACATGGAACAACAGACTGGCTCCAAATAGGAGAAGGAGTACGTCAAGGCTGTATATTGTCACCCTGCTTATTTAACTTACATGCAGAGTACATCATGAGAAATGCTGGGCTGGAAGAAGCACAAGCTGAAATCAAGATTGCCAGGAGAAATATCAATAACCTCAGATATGCAGATGACACCACTCTTATGGCAGAAAGTGAAGAGGAACTAAAAAGCCTCTTGATGAAGGTGAAAGAGGAGAGTGAAAAAGTTGGCTTAAAGCTCAACATTCAGAAAACGAAGATCATGGCATCTGGCCCCATGGCTTCATGGGAAATAGAGGGGGAAACAGTGGAAACAGTGTCAGACTTTATTTGGGGGGGCTCCAAAATCACTGCAGATGGTGACTGCAGCCATGAAATTAAAAGACGCTTACTCCTTGGAAGGAAAGTTATGACCAACCTAGATAGTATATTCAAAAGCAGAGACATTACTTTGCCAACAAAGGTCCATCTGGTCAAGGCTATGGTTTTTGCAGTGGTCATGTATGGATGTGAGAGTTGGACTGTGAAGAAAGCTGAGCGCCTAAGAATTGATGCTTTTGAACTGTGGTATTGGAGAAGACTCTTGAGAGTCCCTTGGACTGCAAGGAGATCCAACCAGTCCATTCTGAAGGAGATCAGCCCTGGGATTTCTTTAGAAGGAATGATGCTAAAGCTGAAACTCCAGTACTTTGGCCACCTCATGCAAAGAGTTGACTCATTGGAAAAGACCCCGATGCTGGGAGGGGTGGGGGCAGGAGGAGAAGGGGATGATAGAGGATGAGATGGCTGGATGGCATCACTGACTGGATGCATGTGAATCTGAGTGAACTCTGGGAGTTGGTGATGGACAAGGAGGCCCGGCGTGCTACGATTCTTGAGGTCGCAAAGAGTCGGACATGACTGAGCGACTGAACTGAACTGTACTGCATTGTCTAGTGGTTTTCCCTACTTTCTTCAATTTCAGTCTGAATTTGGCAATAAGGAGTTCATGATCTGAGCCACAGTCAGCTCCTGGTCTTGTTTTTGTTGACTGTATAGAGCTTCTCCATCTTTGGCTGCAAAGAATATAATCAATCTGATTTCGGTGTTGACCATCTGGTGATGTCCTTGTGTAGAGTCTTCTCTTTGTTGTTGCAAGAGGGTGTTTGTTATGACCAGTGCATTTTCTTGGCAAAACTCTATTAGTCTTTGCCCTGCTTTAACCTGTACTCCAAGGCCAAATTTGCCTGTTACTCCAGGTGTTTCTTGACTTCCTACTTGCATTCCAGTCCCCTATAATGAAAAGGACATCTTTTTTGGGTGTCAGTTCTAAAAGGCCTTGTAGGTCTTCATGGAACCGCTCAACTTCAGCTTCTTCAGCGTTACTGGTTGGGGCATAGACTTGGATTACTATGATATTGAATGATTTGCCTTGGAAATGAACAGAGATCATTCTGTCGTTTTTGAGATTGCATCCAAGTACTGCATTTCAAACTCTTTTGTTGACCATGATGGCTACTCCATTTCTTCTGAGGGATTCCTGCCCACAGTAGTAGACATAATGGTCATCTGAGTTAAATTCACCCATTCCAGTCCATTTTAGTTCGCTGATTCCTAGAATGTCGACATTCACTCTTGCCATCTCTTGTTTGACCACTTCCAATTTGCCTTGATTCATGGACCTGACATTCCAGCTTCCTATGCAATATTGCTCTTTACAGCATCAGACCTTGCTTCTATCACCAGTCACATCCACAACTGGGTATTGTTTTTGCTTTGGCTCCATCCCTTCATTCTTTCTGGAATTATTTCTCCACTGATCTCCTGTAGCATTTGGGCACCTACTGACCTGGGGAGTTTCTCTTTCAGTATCCTATAATTTTTCCTTTTCATACTGTTCATGGAGTTCTCAAGGCAAGAATACTGAAGTGGTTTGCCATTCCCTTTTCCAGTGGACCACATTCTGTCAGACCTTTCCACCATGACCCACCCATCTTGGGTAGCCCCACATGGCATGGCTTAGTTTCATTGAGTTAGATAAGGCTGTGTTCCTAGATGACCAGCTTTCTGTGAGTATGGTTTCAGTGTGCCTGCCCTCTGATGCCTTCTTGCAACACCTACCATCTTACTTGGGTTTCTCTTACCTTGGACGTGGGGTATCTCTTCACGGCTGCTCCAGCAAAGTGCAGCCACTGCCTCTTTCCTTGGACAAGGGGTATCTCCTCAACTCTGCCCCTTCTGATCTTGAACGTGGAGTAGCTCCTCTAGGCCCTCCTGTGCCCGCACAGCCACTGCTCCTTTGATGGAAGTCTATTTCTTGAAGTCTATTTCTTGCCTTAATGATGAAGGAAGAGTCATCAGACTCAATTACTCTAAATTGTTGTTTATAAGTGAGTAAGCAAGTCTCCTTAAGAGGGAGAAGCAGCATGCAGGTCATATCCATAGAAGTTTGTTTACCTCACTTAAACCAGAGACTCTGAATCATAACTATCAAGAACTAGTTTTAATGGACAGCCAGACCTCTGCAAGGTCTGCTACTATGGTGCTAGCAAATACTGGTAAGGACACTTCCCTAAATATGTTTCCTTAAGAATTGGGGGCTCTGGAGGAAATTCATATGTTTTATACTTACTCTTCTTATGGAGAATAGGTATTAATAATTGGAGATTATGATAACACAAACTTGGGAGGTGGTGTGAGGACATCTCAGCCAAAGAAAACTATAAAAGAAGGAGTCAGGGAAGTCAGTAAAGAGGATCCCAAGAACAATACATTTTAATTTCCAGCAGTAGTTTGCCTTTACTTGGCAGTATAAGTTTGTTTTCTGCTGTGCTATCACAGGGACCTTTAAATTCCCCTAAACCAAGTCATAATCTGATAAATAGGATTTAAACAGTGTCTTAGTCTAACTCAAATATTGAATTAACAGCCCCACCAATGACATTTGGATCAGGAGTGATTCAGAAGGAATGGTGTAGACTCTCTGACTTCCCTTATTTATTTTATGACTGCAAGAAATAGATCATTAAATAGAAAACAAATTCAGGTGTTCACACAGATGTACTGCTTCTGGGAAAACTGGAACTTGGGAGCCACTAGTGTGCTGCAGACCTTGGTTTATGTCTCCATTTCCAGTCTGATTCTCCTCATCCTATTTCTCCTACTGATACCTTCCACTTCTCTAAGCTGGTGCTACAGTTGCAAGGCTTCTAATTTTCTCAGGCTTCTGCATGAATGGGTTTGGAAATTATGAAACTAGTTACTCTGTTGAGAAGCAACACAGTTTACAGCAAGTCTGATAACCCTGTTCTTGGTATTTACTACTCATAATGACGTAAATACTTGATAAAATTACCCATGGACATTAACTATTGTGGATACCCAGCCACACCTTTGCAAATATTTTCTAGTGGATATTATATTTCTCCAAGGAAGAAATTCAAAATATTCTACTTTAGAAATTGGAAACAAAATATTGAAATATACGATGATGATGATTGGTATGAACGGACTGCAAAGCAGACTCCAGTGAATTGGTTGACCCCAAAGCAGTTTTGGGCAAATGCTTTGCATGGTATGATCTAGCTCTTTCTGCAGAATTTTGTCGCATTCCCTGAAGGGGATTCCCTCATGTAGGACCAAGCACACTGAATGAGTAAAAACCCTGTGATTGTGAAAAATAAAAGTGTCCCATATTTAGTGATGGTGAAGAATTCTGTACTACTTAGGGTGAGATTTAGTTGCATGTAACAAAAAAATCCTAAATAATCAATAGTTTATTTCTCTGAAAGTCTGGATGTAGGAAGCACGGGATTGTAGAGTCCATGGACATCAAGGGCTTCCCTGATAGCTCAGTTAGTAAAGAATCCGCCTGTAATGCAGGAGACCCTATTTCTATCCCTGGGTCTGGAAGATCCACTGGAGAAGGGACAGGCTACCCACTCCAGTCTTCTTGAGCTTCCCTTGTGGCTCAGCTGGTAAAGAATCTGCCCACAGTGCAGGAGACCAGGGTTTGATCCCTGAGTTAGGAAGATCCCCTGGAGAAGGGAAAGGCTACCCACTCCAGTATTCTGGCCTGGAGAATTCCTTGGGATCACAAAGAGTCAAACATGACTGAGTGAGTTTCACTTTCACTTTGGACATCAAGAACTCTGGCTCCTTCATTCTTGCTACTCAGGTCTTCGTTTTCATCTTGCATTATGGCCCAAGATAGCATCTGGACCACAGGCCATCACATTCTATTTTTTTAAGGAGACTTTCTAGAAGTCTTACACAGTGTTTCCACTTTTATTTTGTTAGACAAATGCAAGTTTCATGGCTAAATCTAGCCACAAGGGATGGTAGGAAATATATTTTTCTAGCTGCAAGGAAGATCCAGCAGAGCCAAACACCAATAAATAGATAAATAAGTAAATGGAGAACTTTCAGAGTCAATTAGAAACATTTATCTCAGATGATACGAAGAAATATATATCTGTCACATCCAAGAGTCTGACTACTTTATTATAATACAAACTAAATTTCTCCAGACTTATCTCTGGAGATTTAAAAAAAAAGAGCCACATTAAAAATAATAACTTATGTTTTATGGGTCCTTGCTCTTACTTGCTTTCCTATGTTCCCAGAATCTTCCACAGCACTCTGTATTTTTAGGGGGAAAAAAATATGTGTTGTGCTTTCAAATAAATCTAATCAGCTTCCATGGAGCAGGCAGAAGGATTGGAAATACTTTACAAAGTGTTCAACTGAAATCTACATTTCAGTTATTAAGAAATAAAGGGAGAATTAGGACTCAGAGTCAATTAGACATATTTTGCTTAGATGATAGGAAAAAAGACTTTCTGCATGACCCTCTACTCACTGGACATAATGCATGTGCTAAGCCATCATGCTCATTGCTCTGACTCCTACTTCAATTTGTGGGCATCATCCCTGTCTGATTCTATGCCTACTTTAAGGGGCTGTAGCCATAATATTGCACACACATGCAAGAAGTGTTCACATCCACAATATTTGAGAGCAAGTTGCAAATATAACAGTTATTTATCCCTAAATATTTCAGTATTTCCTATGATCAGAAATATTAGTCTACATAACCACAATACAGTTGTCAATTTCAGGGCTTCCTTGGGGACTCAGTGGTAAAGAATCTCCCTGCCAATTCAGGAGACCTGGGTTGGAAAGACACCCTGGAGAAGGCAGTGGCAACCCACTCCAGTATTCTTGCCTGGGAAATCCCATAGACAGAGGAGCCTGGTGGGCTACAGTCCATGGGGTCGCAAAAGAGTTGAACACGACTTAGTGACTGAACAACAACGATGATAACTTATTTTACCTCCCACATTCCAGCACTGTCAGTTTACCCGAAACTGCCCTCTGTTATAGCCAAGTTATACCTTTGGATTCCTCTTTCCTTAGGACTTTCAGCTTTTCAGGTCTTTCCTCAGTCCCTTGGGTCTTAAATTTCTAAATGCATGTATATACTTTCTTGATGTTTAAGAAATGTTTTCAAAGAGAAAAGGCATTTTTAAAATTGTATTACTTTATAAGAAAACAATAGCAAGAAGTAAAACCAGAGAATATGTCTGAAAGAAGACCTAATAAGACTTATATTCTGTACTTTTTTTTTTGGTATCATGGTACTCAGTTCAGTTCCATCTCTCAGTTGTGTCCAACTCTTTGAGACCCCATGGACTGCAGCATGCCAGGCTTCCCTGTTCATCACCAACTCCTGGAGCTTGCTCAAACTCATGTCCATTGAGTTGGTGATGCCATCCAACCATCTCATCCTCTGTTGTCCCCTTCTCCTCCTGCCTTCAATCTCTCCCAGCATCAGGGTCCTTTCCAGTGAGTCAGTTCTTCGCATCAGGTGGCCAAAGTACTGGAGCTTCAGCTTCAGCATCAGTCCTTCCAATGAATATTCAGGATTGATTTCCTTTAGGATGGACTGGTTGGATCTCCTTGCAATCCAAGGGGCTCTCAAGAGTCTTCTCCAACACCACTGTTCAAAAGCATCAATTCTTCAGTGCTCAGTTTTCTTTATAGTCCAACTCTCACATCCACACATGACCACTGGAAAAACCATAGCTTTGACCAGATGGACCTTTGTTGGCAAAGTAATGTCTCTGCTTTTTAATATGCTGTCTAGGTTGGTCATAGCTTTTCTCCCAAGGAGCAACTATCTTTTAATTTCATGGCTGCAGTCACCATCTGCAGTCATTTTGGAGCCCAAGAAAATAAAGTTTGTCACTGTTTCCATTGTTTCCTGATCTATTTGCCAAGAAATGATGGGACCAGATGCCATGATCCTAGTTTTCTGAATGTTTTAAGCTAACCTTTTCACTCTCCTCTTTCACCTTCATCAAGAATCTCTTTAGTTCTTCTTCACTTTCTGCCATAAGGGTGATGTTATCTGCATATCTGAGGTTATTGATATTTCTCTCAGCAATCTTGATTCCAGCTTGAGGTTCATCCAGCCGAGCGTTTCTCACGATGTACTCTGCATATAAGTTAAATTTGCAGGGTGACAATATACAGCCTTGATGTACTTGCTTCCCTGTTTGGAACTAGTCTGTTGTTCCCTGTCCAGTTCTAACTGGTGTTTACTGATCTGCATACCTTAAACCCATTAATAGAGTACACAGCCTGTCTAACCCCAAACTTCTTTACACCAAGCAACCGTTTTCTTCCCCAGATCAGTGATTCTTAAGTTTCTGTTATAGAACTTTCTGGAGAGACTCTGAATGGATATAATCAACACATTTTTGAGTGCCCAAATGTGTGCTGACACTGTTGTGTGGAAAAGAAAATCATGAAATAGCTTGGAGCTGAGAGGTAACAATAATTACTTTGACTGATTGCTCTAGCTTCAGTGCTGAGAATATGCAATAGGGGGATTATGGGAGGCAGGCAGCAGTTGCAGAGTTATTGCACACCAGCCAAGTGAGACACGGTGCTGACCTGGATGGAAGTATAAATAACTGACAGGGTGAGACGTGGACAGATTCTGGATGTACTTTGATTATCCAGTCTATAAGATTTGATGTTTGATTGGTTGCAGATTTTGAGGTAAAAAATGCAGACTCCAAGATTTTCGCCTGAGTAACATTTCTCCATGTTTTTGGCAATTAGAGTGGACAAATACCAAGTAAATATAATAAGCTGTCTGATAGACAAATTTATCATGATGTGGTTAGATGCATAAAAATATTTTCTAGTAAAATATACTTTAAATAAAAACAGACAAAAAAACCCCAAACAACTTGATTTTAAAAATGAGCCAAAGACTTTAACACACACATGCCAAAGAAGATGTACAGATAACAAATAAATATACAAAAAGATGCTCCATGTCATAAGGGAGATGCAAATTAAAACAGTGAGATACTACTATACACTTACCCAAATGGCAAAAATCTGGAACACTCAACACCAAATGCTGAGAAAGATGTGGTATAATAGTAATTCTCTCTCGTTACTGATAGAAATACAAAACGGTACAACCACTTTGGAAGACAATTTGGCAGTTTCTTATAAGGTGAAACATTCTATATGATCCAACAGTTGTGTTGTCTGGTATTTCCCCCCCAAAATGGAAAGCTTACATCCACATGAAAACCTGCACAGGGATGCTTATAGCAGATTTATTTATAGAGACTTAGAAGCAACTTAGATGTCCATCTGTAGATGAATGGAAAATTAACTGTTGTACATCCAGGCAGTGCTATATTATTCAGTGCTCAAAGGAAGAGTTTTCAAGCCACAAAAAGATGTGGAAAAACTTTAAATGTATAGTCGTAGGTAAATGAAAGGACTTTCCAGGGGTAAAGAATCTGCCTGCCAGTGCAGACTCACAAGAGATCTGAGTTTGATTCCTGGATTGGGAAGATCCCCTGGAGAAGGAAATGGCAACCTACTCCAGTATTCTTGCCTGGAAAATTCCATGGACAGAGGAGCATCATGGGCTACAGTTCATGGGGTTGCAAAGAGTTGTACATGACTGAGCAACAGAGACTGCTCATGCACACACACACACACAAGTAGATGAATGAAAAGACTGACATTCTGGAAAAGGCAAAATTATGGAGCCAGTAAAATGATTGGTGGTTGCCAGGGGTGGTGTGTGAGGCAAGGGACGAACGGAGTACAGGTGATTTTGGGGGCAGTGAAAACACTCTATGATGCCATAATGATGGGAACATGTCACTATATGTTGGTCCATATCCATATAATTAGTAATAAACTATGCACTTCAGGTGGTTAGAGTGTAGGTAACAAGTCCCCACTCTGGTGAAGAATATTAATAACAGGGAAGGCTTTGGGCTTCTGGAGGTAGGGTACCTTGTTCATAGTTCTGTTATGTATCTATAGTGTTACACACACACACACACACACACACACACACACCTCCTTAAGATTACAAATCTGAGCAGATAAATCCTGAGACTCTCGGCTATGGCAGGGAGGGAGAAAGGCTTACGTCGTTTTTCATGAGCTTCTACATGGGCAGGAATCTCCTGTTACCTGATTCTTCATATCAAGGCTCTGTTTCATACTTCCAGTGGTGGAGAGTTCAGTCACCAGCTACATTTTGAATAGTTTGAAATGTAAAGAAATTTTCCTTGTTTCAGCAGAATTTACTTGTTTGTAATTCTGCTTCTGCACCTGCATAGAATGGGTGTCTATATATTCTACCTCATGACAGCATTTGAGTATTGAAGAGAATTATACTTCCTCTGAAGTTTCTCTTCTCCAATGCCTCCAGGTGAATCCTTCCTTTATATCTGTGGTAAACCAGGAAATTATGTCTAAATTTTATTGAACAGATACATATTTTGATTTTCTAGTTTTCAAACAGTCTTCAGGATATATTTTCAGGTTCCTATGTTGGCTGGTTGGGCAATAGTGAAAGCAGGTGGTGGCTTATGGAACTTCATCTAATAAGGTCTTACTCATTTCCTCTGTAAAGCTGTTTATGAGTCAAGGTGAATAAAGCTTTGTGTTGAGCCTGTATAGAAAGGAAGTTGTTAATTTACCTCTTGTGTTGCTCTTTCCCCTTCTCCTCTTGTATATTTCTCTTCCTTTTCTTCTTTTCTAAAATATAACAGAATTATGTAAATCCCTAATGCCATCATGAAGAACTATTTTGAAAGCAGTAGTTTCGGTTGAACTACGGGAATTTGGGTGGAGGGAAAGTCAGTGTGAATCTACAGGTTGTCAGATCGGTAGTGAAATCTTCAGTTGTGTGAACAGAGCAGAATGGCTTGAAATATAGACGTAACTGTGCACTCCTAACTTCCGGTCAGACACATCTGAGGCACGTCCGTTTGGACACGGAGATCCTTGTGCTGGGCGGACAGTGTGGGAGACGGCGTGACTCAGCCCCTCAACATCAGCCTTGTAGCTGTTTCAGCCCCTCATCATCTGCACTGGGTCTACTCCAGATAAGAGTGACTAGGAGGGGTCAGGCAACTGCCCACCTTCTCCAGGCCTGCCTCTCGGGAAAAGTGCCCCGATAGTGTGGAGAACCAGGACCGCTGCTGCGCCCCTCTGAGCTCCTGTCCGAGGCGGGGTCGCTGCTTGCTGCCCTGGCCCTTGCTTGCTGCGGGAGTCTTGGCGCTGTCTTGTTCTAGCCACTGAAGCCTTCATCATCTTCAGCTCATCATCTTTGTGGAGGGCAGAGTGTATGTGCTTTCCAAACACAAAAATTTTCAGATTTGTTAGCCAAGAATTTGTTGCTGTTATGAACAGAAATCATTTAGAGGCCACGCTGTTGCCTCGATAGGCATTCCGAAGGGGAGGTGCAGGACCGGGTGTGCTGCCTTGGCGGGTCCGTGCGGAGAGAGCAGAGGGCCCTGTGCCCTGGGGTTCAGACAGCTGTCCTGAGGAGATGTGATTCCGACTTACCACTGGAGTAGGAACCTTCAACTCTGAGCCTGGTTTAAAACCGTGATTTCAGGTTTTCCCCTGGGACACTAAAACCCAGTTCTGTCTCCATGGATAAAATACTATCGTTGGCAGTGCTATAGACACATAGACTTAAGATAATGACTGGTCTAGCCTTTAAAAAAAAAAGACTTAAGGTCAGAAGAATAGATTTTTATATGCCATTACAGGTCAGAAAACTGACTTGATTTGGGGAAAACCATCTGAGAAAGATAAACTGAGAAATATTGTCAGAGAATTAAAAAATTAACTTTGCTTTCCAGTTTACTACATGATATTTATGTCAGTTATCTTCTCTTGAGACTACTCACCTGAATCTCCTATATGATTAAAATAGACTTGTCAAAATCCAACTCTGGTCAAATCTGCTATCTTGCAGGGCTGGGTTCCTTGCATATCAGTGAGTTAATTGATCGTGTCTCCATTATTTGTCATATGATGTCTTCTTCTTAATACTATTGAGTTGTAGTTAAAAGGATCTTAAAGACAGAATAAAGGCGATCAAACCAGTCAATCCCAAAGGAAATCAGTCTTGAATATTCTTCAGAAGGACTGATGCTGAAGCTGAAGCTCCAATACTTTGGTCACCTGATGCGAAGAGCTGACTCATTTGAAAAGACCCTGATGCTGGGAGGGATTGAGGGCAGGAGGAGAAGGGGACGACAGAGGCTGAGATGGTTGGATGGCATCACCGACTCAATGGACATGAATTTGAGCAAGTTCCCAGGAGCTGGTGATGGACAGGGAGTTCCATACTCTTTTCTGTTATGATTTATCACAGGTTATCAAATGCAGTTACCTGTGCTATCCATTCTATATGTTTAGATTGCGTCTGCTACTCCCACCTAGTCTGTCAGTTCAGCTCAGTTGCTCAGTCGTGTCCGACTCTGCGACCCCATGAACCGCAGCACACCAGGCCTCCCTGTCCATCACCGTCACCTGGAGTTCACTCAGACTCATGTCCATCAAGTCGGTGATGCCATCCAGCCATCTCATCCTCTGTCGTCCCCTTCTCCTCCTGCCCCTGATCCCTCCCAGCATCAGAGTCTTTTCCAATGAGTCAACCCTTCGCATGAGGTGGCCAAAGTACTGGACTTTCAGCTTTAGCATCATTCCTTCCAAAGAACACCCAGCACTGATCTTCTTTAGAATGGACTGGTTGGATCTCCTTGCAGTCCCAGGGACTCTCAAGAGTCTTCTCCAACACCACAGTTCAAAAGCACCAATTCTTCGGCACTCAGCTTTCTTCACAGTCCAACTCTCATATCCATACATGACCACAGGAAAAACCATAGCCTTGACTAGACGGACCTTTGTTGGCAAAGTAATGTCTCTGCTTTTGAATATGCTATCTAGGTTGGTCGTGACTTTTCTTCCAAGGAGTAAGCATCATTTAATTTAATGGCTGCAATCACCATCTGCAGTAAGTGACCTATATATTAGGCACCTTCTATTTGTACTGTCTTAAGCACCAAGTTGATGGACAGTTAGGAGGGTCATTGGTCAAGGAGGGAAACAATTAGTTTAACTACACTTTAGTCCATCTCCTTATTCTATTGGAGCCAGGCTTCTGACCTTGAAGGATGACTGGTCTGAGGTCCCAGATCTCTGTGCTTTGACTGATGGAGCTGTGACGGTCCATCAATGAGCTATTCTAGCTGTGTCTCCTGAAGCTAAAAGTTGTCCTACCATTTGAGGTGATGGGTATGACCCTGTATTTGTATATGTTCGTGAATGTATATGGTGGAATGAAAGGGTGAAGACTAAAGAATAATGTAATACTTCAAATTATCTTCCTTTAATCCATTCCCTTTCTATTTTGATGAGATATCTCGGAGACAAAGTAGAAGGGACCTATGCTCAATTAGAAAACATTTGGGATTCCAGAGGAGTGTGATGAGTAGGAAGTATCCAGCCTTTAAAATTATATATTAAAAGATCCAAAGTGGAACACTGAAACCACAGGGGTCAAGAGAAGGAATCACAGCTGTCTGTTCCAAGGGCAGGGAGTACAGAAATAAAAAACGGACTGAAAGTTGGGCTGTATCTGGATTGAATCCCAGCCCTGCCGCTTACTAATTACATGGCCTCTGGTCCATCACTTAACCTTAGCAACACTCAGCTTTTTCTTCAGTTCCGTGAGGGCAATTCTACATACATTGCAAAGTTGTTAAAACATATAGCACTTGCCATTCAGTGATTGCTCAGAAAATGATGGTTATTGTACAGCATACCCTCACTCCTGTCCACTTGACCCCCAGCCCACCCTTCCCATCAGCTCACATTTGTGGTCTCATTTTCTGGTAGATAAGAAGTAGATGTGTTCTTGTCTAATCTCCTCTGTTTGTCTGTAAGTGTTATGAGGCCGGGGTTATGTCTTTCAAAGTAGTTCTGGAAACTCTCAGCAAATTTATAAATTGAAATGTCTAACTCTTAGCCTTTTGCATTCTGCAAAGCATATGTGTTTGCTTGGCTTATGTTTATCTTCTGGAAAATCATCATGCCTTTGGTGATGAGCCAAGAAGCCAAGTACTGGATACAGGCTTTTGAAATGAGGAAAGAATAAAGGTCAGATGCTGAGGATGTTGATCCGGAGCTAAATCCTGTTCATAAATGGCTTCTGTAAACACATTTTAGCCAGTGGTCACTGACCTCTTCAGGTTTTGATCTAGTGAGACTGTTTCCTGGTCATTAGTTCATCAGACTGTGTATTGCTAGTTAGATAAATCATAAAAAATCATATTTATTTACTGTTTAGAACAAGTCCTTAATTAATGCCTAAATATCTATGCTCAAATTAGTAAAGACATTGAGACCTTAGGCAGTTGCAGTTAAAAAGAGAAAGTTTATGCCCATTTAATAATACTTAAGCTTGTTATTTATAGGATTATGATTTTTGAGTGTAAGTTGTATTTGGTGAGGTCTAGCATTTTCCAATGGGGGCCAGGACTACTGTGGCTAAAAACTTGTTTATGCAGAATGAGTTGAGGGACACACCAATTTCCTCCTGATCAAAAATACCCCCTGTTCCTCTAAGTCTGCACCAGTCTGCCTCAAGGCCTCAAATGATTAACCTTAAAAAAAAAAAAAATGAAAACCAACAAGTACTCTTAAAAAAGCAATTACTTTACTCAGCCATTAAAAAAATGAAATAATGCCATGTACAGCAACATGGATGGCCCTAGGGGTTGCCATACTGCGTGAAGTAAGTCAGGTAGAGGAGAACTATTGCATGACATTCTTTCTGTGGGGGATCTGAAAAGAAATGATACAAATGAACTTACTAAACAGAAAGAAACTCACAGACTTAGGAAAGGAGCTTATGGTCGCTGGGGGAGGATGGGGGAGGGGATGGACATGGACAGACTGCTACATTTAGAGTGGATAACCAGTAGGGACCTGCTGTACAGTCCATGGAACTCTGCTCAGTGTACATGGCAGCCTGGATGGGGCTGAAGTGGTGGGAGAATGGAAACGTTCATGTGTATGGCAGAGTCCCTTTGCTGTTCACTTGAACTATCACGACAGGCTGTACCCCAATACAAAACAATGAAAATATAAAGAAGATTCAGCTCAAGTCTTCAAGGATATTGGAATTATGATTTAAGGCATTTTTTAGTAAAAAGTTTCCATTTGTTTATTTGCAAGGGTTTCCCAGATGGCTTAGTGGTAAAGAATCCCCCTGCAAATGCAGAAGATGCAGGAAACACAAGTTCCATCTTCCTGGGTCGGGAAGATCCCCTGGAGTAGGAAATGACAACCCACTCCAGGATTCTTCCCTGGGAAACCCCATGGACAGAGGAGCCTGGTGGGCTACAGCCTGTGGGGTCTCAAAGAGTCTGACACGACTTAGCACACACTCAACACAACAATACTCAAACACAAGTGAAACTACCTTAGGGCAAAGAAACGGCGATTTGCTGATTTACATGAACAATGGGAAGGACAGCCACTGTCTTGGAGCCCCAAAACTGCCCTCATCTGTTCCTGTTTCTCAGACTTGTCTGGGACAGCTTCTACCCTGTGGTCTGAAACTGGGGCCAATAGTCCTGGGACTCTGATGAGATCAGCTTATCTCGAACAGTTGGTAGGGGTGGGGGGTAAAAGCTTCTCACTGGAATAACTGAACTAAGAGAAGTTTCCCAAAATAAGGAGAGTGATGCTATCATCTGAGGACTAATAACACAATATACTCACTAGCCTCTTGTAAATCCCATGAATGATTGGTTTTTGTTAGCCATTTGGATAATGCTTAAGGCAGACAATGAGGCTAACAGAGAAAAGATATAGAGTAATACAAATTAACTACCAGCTAATTTACTAACTTGAAAACCATCAAAGGACAAGGTGTCTGAAAAGAAAGTTGTCTTTTCTCCTAATTTTCTTTAATAACTGAATTCTATATATTGATTAGCTAGAGATTTGAAGGTCTGTATTAATTTAAGGAAATTAATAAATCATTGGAAATTATTCTTATCATAAACTGCAAGTTTCTGTGATTTCAGGTAGTGCAATGTGCCTCATTTTAGCAAAATACACCTTTTGAATCCACCTGGTGTGTTTTCCGTGTACTCTCTCCCCGTCTGTCCCGGGACACTGAGGAAGCGCAGGAGAAACACTGAGCAGGGGCTCCGTGGGCATCATCTGCCTGCGGCCTCCTCACGGGTTGCTCTTGACAAGCTTCTTTAAAGAAACTCAGTATTTATTACTTTTGGCCATGCTGGGTCTTCGCAGTTGCTCGGGCTTTTCTCTAGTTGCAAGGACTGTGGGCGCCTCTCTCATCGCGGAACACAGCCTCTAGGGTGCTTGGGCTCAGTAGCTGTAACTCCAGGGTCCTACAGCACAGGCTTCATTGTTGTGGTGCACAGGCTTAGATATTCCATGGCATCCGAGATCTTCCCAGACCAGGATCGAACCTGTGTCTCCTGCATTGGCAGGCGGGTTCCTGAGGCACCAGGGAAGCCCCACTGACAAGCTTCTCACTTCTCTCTGCCTTCGTTTTCTCTGTTGGAAACAACCATCTCTATAGTATGTTTTTAGCAAGATTGTGCTAAGGGTCTGAGATAAAGAAATTCTCCTTCTTGGTTCATTGGAAAGCTGGATATTTATTTGTTCTTGTTGTTTTGAAAAATCTTGGCACTTGCTTGCCCCACCTTCCAAAAGACCTACAGAAATGAGGAATTGTTCTTCTTTCCATCAGCTAACTTAAGGCAGGACAAGACACTGTTTCAAGAAAAGGTCATGAACCTGCCTGTTCTTGCAGAGACCTGCCTGGCAGGAAGCCAGCTTTGGCTTTAGTAGGAGGACTGACATCACCAGGTGATCAGAGCACTGAAACCGAGTCTGTGCCTAAATTTTACCAGGCTTTAGAGTACACTGAAAGGGCTACTGCTTAACAGAGAAGTTTGTGTGTGACAAACAGAAAAATACGTGGAGAAAGTACCTTCCTTCTTGATCCACCCTTTCTGCAATATTTGTGGTGTGAAGGGGTGACCTGGGTGCAAGAATGCATGAGACACAGGATTTTGCCTTAAGACTGTCATTTGGTTGAGAATACAAGAGATAAATTTATAAAAACAAAATAGGGTAAATTAAAAATGGAGGAGATGTACCAAGACTGCACATGATCGAGAGAGACTTAAGTGGTTCAGACGTGCAGGGAGTAGGAGAAAGTAATCACCATGAGTTGGTCAATAATTGCTCATGTTTAGTAGATCCTTTTGATGATGAAATAGTTGGCCTTCTTTACTTACCAGTTAGACACAACATTGATGGGAATAATTAATTTTAGGATATGAATAATAAAACGTGCTCTTTATTGAGTGTCTTTTTCTTTTTTTTTTTCTTTTTTTTTTTTTTTTTAAGCAGAAATAGATGTTTTTCTGGAAATATTGAGTGTCTTTTAGATGTTAGATGCTTTGCATATATTAACTCTAACTGTGTGGATAGCTTTATCCTTCACTGGTGGGGCAGAGGGGCAACAGAAAACATTGTTGTCAATCAAAGCTGTAAGTAGAGTCATGGTCATCATTTTGAATTAACATAATTATTGTCATCATCCTCAAGATAAGATATTATTACAAAGATATTGACAAGTCAGGGAGACAGTAAAAAAGACAAATATGCCAAGTATCGACTGCATGATAAAATGTGAAAAGTCACTGCAGGCTGCCAGAGTTCTGGAAGGTGTTCTAAAGGGAGGGAGAGATAATCTGGGCCTGGTAGGCTTTGGATAAGCAGGAAAATCCTCCTAGGCAAGAGAGACAAACCTGTGGTAATAAGAATGGTATGTACGTGTAGGAAATGTAAGTGGCGGCCAGTTTGATTGGAGTTGAAGGTTCTTTATAATGGCCCGGAAGACCCTATCGTCTGCCTTCTGTTCTCTCTCTGACCTCATTTCCTCTCATCTCCAACTCATTCATTCCCATGGCAGCCACATTTATCTTTTCCTCATCCTAAAGACCTTTGTAGTTGCTGTTCCTTCTGTTACAAATACTTTTCTCGTAGTTGTTTATTCTGTGTATTCTTCTAGACAGTATTGCAACATTCTTGTCAAGTCTCTCCTCACATGTTGCATACTTGATGAGACCTGCCCTAACCACTCGTTTATAATTAGAGACTTCTTTGACACACCCCATCTTTTTTCCTTAACCCTCCTGTGCACTGATTACTTTCTAATATACTATATAACTGACTTATTTTTGTGTGTTTGCTTATTGTCTTTCTCTTCCTACTTGACCAAAGTTCCATGGAAGTAGGATGCTTTGCATTCCAGTACCTAGAACAGTGTTTGGGACATTGTGATTAATTAGTGTATGTTGTTGTCCATTTAGATTGTTCTAGTTGCTCAGTCGTGTCCAACTCTTTGTGACCCCATGGGCTGTAGCCCACCAGGCTCCTCTGTCCATGGGATTCTCCAGGCAATAATACTGGAACAGGTTTCCATTTCCTTCTTCAGGGGTTCTTCCTCCCCAGGGATTGAACCCACATCTCCTGAATTGGCAGGCAGATTCTTTACCACTGAGCCACTTGGGAAGCCCTCGTGTAGATTACGAGTGGGACTTCAGATTAGAAAAGGACACTAGTGTGAGATGGTGAGTTACAGGAAGACAGGGCAGAGGAAACCAGTAAAAGTGTTTGAGAGAGGGAATGACATGCATAAAGAGAAGTTTTAAGGAAATTAATCTGATAACGGTAAAGACTTTTTCAGGGAAAGAATAGTGGCGATAGTTTAGAAGTTTATTAATCTGGGCATATACAAGAGTATTGGCAGTAGAATTGCAAAGAAAAGACTGGATTTATTTTTAAAGAGGGTATTTAAAAAGGAAGATCAGTTACACATAGCAACTGATGAGACGTTAATGTTAAGGATGCAGGGGTGAGGCAGGGCCATGAAGATCAGTTACACACAGCAACTGATGAGACGTTAATGTTAAGGATGCAGAGGTGAGGCAGGGCCATGAAAGGCTCTGATTCCTCCTTCCATTGTCTTCCATTTTCTACCTGTTCTGTGCCATGGAATACTGACCTCTGTACTGTCTTAGTTGTCATTGCTGCTTAGTCCCTAGGTGGTATCCAAATCTTTGTGACTCCATGGACTGTTGTCCACCAGGCTCCTCTGTCCATGGGATTTCCCAGGCAAAAATACTGGAGTGGACTGCCATTTCCTTCTCCAGGGGATCTTCCTGACCCAGGGATCAAACCCAGGTCTTCTGTTTTGGCAAGTGGATTCTTTACCACTGAGCCACCTGGGAAGCCCCATGAACTGTCTTACCAGAGCAATAAAGAGACAACTCTAAAGACCTTTAGAATATGCAGGTTTAGGCAGTTCAGGCCTGCTGAGTTAACCTTTTACTGTTAACTCAGGGGAAGGGAGAAGACTAAAGTTCTGATTTGGCACCTTTAAGTTTGAGATGCTTCTTTGATGTCCAAAAGGAAGTGTCAGAGGTTAGAGGTATGGCTGTGGGAGTTTTTAGTAATCATGAGGCTGGAAGAGATTATCCATTGAGAGACTGCAGGTTAAAAGGAGAAGAGAGCCAAGGACAGACATAAGGCTCTCCAGTAGAGGCCTGGCGGGCTGCGATTCATGGCGTCGCAAAGAGTCGGACACGACTGAGCGACTGAACTGAACTGAACTGAAAACACTTAGAGTAGAATATGCAAGCAAAGAGGATAGAAGGGAATTTATATTACATTGGGCTTCCCTGGGTAGTTCAGATGGTAAAGAATCTGCCTGCAATGCAGGAGACCAAGGTTCGATCCCTTGGTCTGAAAGATCCCCTGGAGAAAGGAATGATTACCCACTCCAGGGTTCTTGCCTGGGAAATCC
Organism: Bos taurus; assembly: GCF_002263795.3. Taxonomy (NCBI): domain Eukaryota; kingdom Metazoa; phylum Chordata; class Mammalia; order Artiodactyla; family Bovidae; genus Bos; species Bos taurus. Next base: position 109,960,959 of record NC_037334.1, on the reverse strand, counting down.
CATGAACAGAGGGACCTGGTAGGCTACAGTCCATGGGATGATTAAAAGTCGGACATGACTGAACACCTAACACAGTCACATAAGCCATGAGCAGAGATTGTCTGAAGATAAAGGAAGTCAACTGCATTACATGTTAATGAAATTTTTGAAGGTGAACAACGGAAGATCATGGGTGTTGTAGTGGGGACTGATCTACTGAAGAGGCAGACATTGATGACCAAAAGTGAGAAAAGGTAATTATAGGCATTGAGCCCTTGGAACAGTCAGAGCTGAACAGACAGAGCTGTGCAACACTTACACTGTGCAGGAGAGAGCAACTAACAGAGTTCATGGCTCATGGCTTTAAGCATTTGGTGGGATAAACCAAAGGGCTTGCTCCCAAATTACTTGTAATCTCCCAGTGAAATAAATTCATTTTGAATTTACATATTTTTTTCTTTCTTTTGGTCAGCATAACTCTCTCAATCTAAGGAGAATGGTGAGGGAAGAGAAGAATGGTTGATAAACAATTAGAGGAATTCATCAACTCAAGATCTTGATGATGGGCAAGATCTATTGGGTTGAATGTATAGACAAAGTGAACTGGAAAAGCAAGAAGGTGTCATTTTAAAGGAGTTTCATTTATCATTTCAGGCAGGAAGTAACTGCATTTGAAAACAAGCCCCCAGGATGTAGCCATGGAAATGAGTACATGACCTAAAAGTTTAGTAGAGGTCTGTAGGGAAAAGGAGGTGATGAAATTTAACGAGCAAAAATTTGAGATAAATTAGCTTTGTTTCACTCAGGGTGATGACAGGAGTTAGGCATGAGATAAAAGCTAGAAGTTTTGAGTTAAAGGAAGGAAGAATGGCTTTTGGCTGTGACAGTGAAGAGAAGGGTAGGCGGCAGGGTTTAACATGAGAGCAAGAAGCATAATTGTCCAGAAGTGGTGGTGGAAATTACAAGGATTCCAGCATCATCCTGGTATCTTGATGTAATTGAAATATAGAAAAGTGATTGAGTAAGTTCAGAAAATCCATTTCCCCTGGGGAGAGTGCAATTTCAGTAAATGAAAAACATTTTAAAAACTCTGAGTGCAGCATATGAAGATATAATCTTGGAATGGGAGATCCCAAAGGAGGACTGAGGGGTGAGTTTAGCAGGGGGAGTTTTTACAGTAGAAAGCAATCAGATAAAGAGGGAAGTAACGACAGAGGATGAGAGGGTTGGCTGGCATTGCTGACTTGTGGACACGAGTTTAAGTAAGCTCCGGGAGTTGGTGACGGACAGGGAGGCCTGGCAGAGAACACAGGTGAGAAGAGACCTGACTGGCAGTGACAGAAGCGAACAACAAAAACCAGACTGCAGGTCTGTGGACATTTCTGCCTCTCCTGTGGTCAGGACTTACGTCAGTGAACACAAAGCTCAGTCATTCAGAGAGGAACGCATTCAGGACGAGCCCAGGGAGAAATGCTGTTTTATAATTCTCATGATGGGTCTTTCTAACATGTCAGCTTGATTAGAGGATCTCCTTCACCTAAAACCTTTGAGTCCCTCTCCACTCAGGATGAGGCCCTGGCTACTGATCCTTGAATGTACAGAAGAAGAAAGAAGGAACAATTTGCAGAGGAAGATGTTGAGAAATCAGAAGGAAAGCTGGGGACGTGCAGGTGAGTTCTAGGGAGATGGAGAGTAGATGAGGAAAAGAAGCAAGCTTGTATAAATATAGAAACATATTTTGGGGGGAGAAAATGAGCTGTATGACGTTTCTATTAAGTTATCAGCAAGAAATCCAAGGAACTAAATCAGCATTTTGTTGCTCCTAGGCCTGCTCCTTCTGGCTTTGTGCCTTTATTTTTTTGTTTGTTTGTTTGTTTGTTTGTTTTATTTTATTTTTAAACTTTACATAATTGTATTAGTTTTGCCAAATATCAAAATGAATCCGCCACAGGTATACATGTGTTCCCCATCCCGAACCCTCCTCCCTCCTCCCTCCCCATACCATCCCTCTGGGCCGTCCCAGTGCACCAGCCCCAAGCATCCAGCATCGTGCATCGAACCTGGACTGGCAACTCGTTTCCTACATGATATTTTACATGTGCCTTTATTTTATTATTCATTTCCTGGTTTGCAGCTGTGCCGTCCTCGGTGCTGCGCCTGGGCTTTCTCTAGGTGCAGCGAGAGGGGCTGCTCTCCTGTGGGGGCGCGCAGGAGTCTCCCTGAAGGGGCTCCTCTTGTCGCAGAGCGCGGGCTGCAGGAGGGGCTTCAGTAAGCTCAGGCGGAGGCTCTGGAGCTGGGCTCAGCAGCTGTGGCGCTGGGCTTGCTCCCCCAGCGGCACATGGCACCTTCGTGGAGCAGGGAGCAGACCCATGTCCCGTGCAGTGGCAGGCAGGTCCTCAACGCTGGCCCACCAGGGAAGTCTTTCTGTCTCTAAACCATGTCACAGCTAGTGGAAGGGGAGAGAGAGTTAAGGAAACTCCACCTGGTTTTGGGGTCAGCTGGATTACTCTGAATTGGAGCAAGCTCTACTGATTGGAATTAGATCATTTAACCTCTCTGAACTGTAGATTTCTCCTTTGTAAAATGAGAAGAACAATAAGTACTTCTAGGCTGCTCTGAAAATTAATGCGGAAAGATGGCAAAATGCAGAGCATAGCACTTGACAGCTCAGCAAACGGCCATCCCGCCTTTCTCTCCAGGTCTGTGCGCTTCCAGTTATGGCCTTTCCGTTACGTCCGTGATCACTGCTTCTAGTTTTCCTGACAGCTTCTGTTTCTACCTATCAAAGTTCAGTATAACCTTGGACTTGTTCAACTCTTTTCTTTAATGGTTCAGTTTGCTATTTTATTCTAATTATTAAATCTGTGATATTTACTTTGGCGTTTCAGTTTTCCCATGAGCACTTAGAACCTAGGATTACTCACTGCCTTCAGGAGATTTTACCTGAATGTCAATCTTCTACCTGAAATTACATGTCTCAAGGAATTAAGCCCCTCGTTTCTGTCACCGCGGGCAGCAATGCAGGTGACAAAATCAAAATCATCCCCATTTTGATACACAGGAGGACTGGCTTTCATATCCTGTCTAACTTCAGGTGGTGGACTTTTTCCCAAAGGATTACAATTTTGTTTTCCAAATGAGTTACACCCTTTCTTACCTCTAAGTCCTTCAGTGTTTCTGCACGAATTTATTCTCCCTTTGTCTAGTACTCTGTCTAGTACAGGTAAGTCACTTCGGACTTCTGAGTCTCTTATGAAATGAGAGGTTGGTTGTTACTCTAGCTCAAACTGTATATGATTCTGTGAATAATTAGGGATAGTGCATCCTTTCCTGGAAGCCACATAGCTGTCAGTAGCAGACTTAGGAAGAGAACCCACACCTCCTAGCTCAGAGAGGAGGATGCTTTCCCACAGGCCCCACTTAACAACAGGGGAATAACCCCGTTTGTTGCCACCTCTTCTCTTATTTTCTCATACAAAAATCAAGTCAGCTGACCCATTATTTTCAGTTGTCTTGCCAACACCCCAAAAATCGGGAAAGAAATGAAACATGGTCTGCACATTGCTGATATGGAATGATGGGTTCCAGGAAACTAAGAGGAAGGTGGTCAAGAAAAATACACAAGAAAAGAGAGGTAAGCAAAGGTTAGAAGTCTTCTTTTGAAAACAGGGTTGTCCAGCATAAAACCTGGAACTCCAAGGAGCTTGCCACTAATGAATTAGGATGTTGAAACAGAAGCCTCTCAGTAACGTTGGCAAGGCTGACCTTTGCTGTCATAGCTCCTGTTTACTGTACATACATATTACATAGATCATAGATAAGCAAGTTTGTATTTTTAAATGGGGGAGATTCCATGTGGTTTTGCTGCTCTTGGGGTGTGAATCTGAGGACAGTATTGGAATGTTCTCATGAAACCCTGTGTTTGTATTAATGATCCTTGACATGACAAACGGAGAAGAAATCGCCCTTGGGAAATCCCAGGGAAGGCAGAATGGGGGAAGGAAGTAGCACTTGACTTGGGACTGGCAAACTCAGATCAGAGCTAATTCTCACAGAATGGTGGCTGGTGGAGACAGCTGGGAAAGCAGAGAAACGGAAAGCAGAAACCAGCTTTTACTTACAGCTTTCTATTTTGAAACCAACTCCTGTTTGGGTCTCTATCTCCTCCTTCTGGGATGAGTTATAAGCTTTTGAAAGGTTGTTGCTGAACGAAAAGACACCGGGATTCTTGGCCCCCAGAGGAGAAGAATTCAATCCAGGGCCAGAGACGAGGCTTGATCGCTCAGAGCTTTTGTGTAATAAAGTTTTATTAAAGTATAAAGGAGATAGAGAAAGCTTCTGACATAGGCATCAGAAGGGGGCAGAAAGAGTACCCCCCTGCTAGTCTTCAGCTGGATGTTATATAGTCACTAGCAGTCTGTTAATGAAAGAAAGGAATGTCTTAAAACTCAGAAAGGCACCAGGCCCCTCACCCATAAGATGCATTTTGGGATAATCTTGGCACCAAATGGTTCATCCTGGGCCATAAAATGATTAACTTGAATCTTGTACAAGGACAGATTACCACACAAATACTTTTGTTTACATAGATTAGGGGAACAATATCTGAGTATAACATGTTGGTTTGTCAAGTAGGTTCTGAGCCATGACGCGGAACCGACTTGAAGACAGAGTCTGGGGTAAATGCATAGCACATGAGCATAGCTTAAGACAAACATTTCCATAAGAGAAAGGCATTGGTTAACTCAAGGTTTGAGAATAGTTAACTTCAGGTGAAACCAGGTGTCCTTATGGCAACACAGTATTTTAAGAGACACCTCCTTTTAAATTTGTATAGAGAAGGAAAAAATATGGCTAGTTTGTTTCCTCCTGCCACTTAAGAGAGATAAAATGTCTGACACTTGCAGCCCATTTCCTCGTTTGGCGACCCCTGACCTTCCCGCCTGTTACCCTCTCACTTTCGTGGGTAAGCCCAGACGTCTCACTTGGAGGAGGTTTCAGTTTTGCAGAGCTGTGGTTGAAATTTTGGGTCCTTCCTTTGCCCCGAGCACTGCCTTTCCCCTGTGCCAGGGCCTTTGTGCTCAGCGTGTGTCATGTAGACACATCTCTGGTTGGCTTTGTTCCTCCACCACTCGTCAGGGGCAAGGTGCGCCCGCCACTCCTCCATCCCCACCCAAGATGTCCAAACACCGCTCCTCACGTCGAGGGACTAGGAAATTTCCAGGTTTTGAATTGCAGATTGTCCTGAGGTGATGATAAGGAGTGATGCTAACTCTTGAGTCCATTTGGTCACTGTCATCCCTTCTATTCTACTTTCTGGCATTTAAGACAAAAGGTGTTTCCTTTTTTTGTGTGTGTGTGGATTAAAAAAAATTTTTTTTTCAGAGTTTATTTGAACAAAAATCGGTGTGAATCAGGCAACACCAAACAGGGAGTAGCTGGAATCCCTTAACCCACGGGGACCAGGCGAAAAACTGACGAAAGGTGCTCTTCTTCCCTCTGCAAGGACTACTTTTTCTCCTCTCCCGACTGTCCTCGCTGAGTCTTGGGCCTGCTGTGGCCTGGCTGGCCTGCCTCTCCCCGGCGTCTCTCTTCCATGTGAGGAAGCTGGAGCTGCAAGCTCAGATCTCAGAAGCCTCCTCTCAGGTTTGTTTGCTTCTGTTCTGCTGGAGGAGGAGCAAGAATGAGCAAAAAGAGAGAGGGCCACGCATAGAAAGCAACCAAACGAACATTGTGAGTTAGCATTCTGTAACACTGCTGCAGATGATAAAGATGGAATTCATGTCTGTTTTTTTCTTAAATGGGACCTGGTGATCTGGAACAAGATTTTTCTCTGTTTGTTTTGGTTAGTTTGGTCTACTAGTGAGATTTCCTTTGCTTTTAAGTGATATAAAGAAAATTTGAATTAAGTCTTATTTAGCAAGAAATTGGGGCTTCCCAGGTGGCTCAGTGGTAAAGAACGGGCCTGTCAATGCAGGAGGCACAGGAAACACAGATTCGATACCTGGGTAGGAAGATCCCCTGGAGAAGGACATGGCAACCCAGGTCAGTGTTCTTGCCTGGAGAATCCCAGGGACGGAGGAAACTGGCAGACTACAGTCCATGGGGTTGTAAAGAACTGGACACAACTGAGAACAAGAAAGAGAAATAAGATGTTATCTGGTGAGATAAAAGGAGGAGAACAACTGGGTTATGTTTAAGAAGGGCAGAAATTCAGCCGGGCCTTGGGAGCAGCAAGCCCCAGGCTTAGCAATGCCTACAGGACTCTTTTTCTTTGTCCTCTAATTCCGTCTACAGATTGGCTTTCTCCATGAGGTAGAAAACATGACCACTTACTGAAACTTAAACATAATTTTGTAATTGGAAGAAAGAAAGTGTGTACCGCCCTCCCCCCATCCCCCACCCCACCAAGAAAATGAAGGAAAAAAAGACAATGTGAGTACACTATCTCTTGACCAAAAATTAACTTTAGACCTTACAGAAACAAGTTTCACAGTTTCTATTGGGGCTTTTTACAGAAATGCAAGCAGCTACTAACAAGTACCTACTAATTTTGACAAGGAGTTTATTTTTCAGTCCCAGCAGGTTGATTGGGTAAAACTGAGAGTTGCAGATGAAAGAAAGGAATTAGAACTGATTTGCAAAATAAGGATGTTAAATATTTCATTATGATATTGCTATTAATAGTTTTGCAAAGTCTGTGGCTGGTAAGAAAAATATTTATCTTCTACCTTGTAGGTTGAGATTGTGCTGTTTTCTAAGAATTGCTATTTTTATTTTGGAGGGGTGTGTGTGTGTGTTTCTACCTCCCTGTTAGAAACTGGAAGAATAATGAGACAACTTCTGTGACGGCTACTGTTGCAGAGAAGGCTAGACCTCTTGGGTTGTTATTTCAGACTGAATAACTCAGACCTGCAGGAATATATTGCAGGGAAAAATCAGATGCATCTTAAAAGCAAAATAGTTGACTGTTGTACTTTCCCAAAAGGCCCCAGGGCATCAGAGAGAGGGACCCGTGAGGAGAAGGGCAGGAGACTGCAGACACGGCAGGCCCACCAAGAGGCTGCTCTGTCCACGTTTACCTCTAGGTCGCTTCTCCGTTAGACGTTTGTACATAGCAGACGACACTCAGCAAACGTGCCAGCCCTCGAGAACACTGTCGAAGGACTGAGACAGTGTGGCAACGCCACGGGCACAGGGTGCCAGGTACAGGGGAGGTTCCCATGTACTCCTTGCCCCACAGACTCACAAGCCAGCAGGCCCCCACTTCATCCCCCACAGGAAGCGACTTGCCTAGAGGAGAGTTTTGTTCATTTGAGGAATTTCGTATCACCCTCCTTTAACATTATCTATATCCCTCCCATCTACTTCTTCTTTATTGACTACACCAAAGCCTTTGACTGTGTGGATCACAACAAACTGTGGAAAATTCTTAAAGAGATGGGAATACCAGACCACTTTACCTGCCTCCTGAGAAATCTGTGCAGGTCAAGAATTCTCCAGGCTAGAATACTAGAGTGGGTAGCCTTTCCCTTCTCCAGGGGATCTTCCCAACCCAAGGATTGAACCCAGGTCTCCTTCATTGCAGGTGGATTCTTTGCCAGGTGAGCCACAAGGGAAACCCAGACTGGAACAACAGATTGGTTCCAAATCGGGAAAGGAGTATGTCAAGGCTGTATATTGTCACCCTGCTTATTTAATTTATACACAGAGTACAACATGTGAAATGTGGGGCTGGATGAAGCACAAGCTGGAATCAAGATTGCTGGAAGAAATATCAATAACCTCAGATATGCAGATGACACTATCCTTATGATAAAAAGTGAAGAACTAAAGCGCCTCTTGATGACAGTGAAAAAGGGGAGTGAAAAAGTTGGCTTAAAACTCAACATTCATAAAACTAAGATCATGGCATCTGGTCCCATCACCTCATGGAAAATAGATGGGGAAACAATGGAAATAGTGACAGACTTTATTATTTGGGGCTCAAAAATCACTGTGGATGGTGACTGCAGCCATGGAATTAAAAGATGCTTGCTCCTTGGATGAAAGGCTATGACCAACCTAGACAGCATATTAAAAAGCAGAGACATTACTTTGCCAACAAAGGTCCATCTAGTCAAAGCTATGGTTTTTCCAGTAATCATGTATGGATGTGAGAGTTAGACTATAAAGAAAGCTGAGTGCAGAAGAACTGATGCTTTTGAACTGTGGTATTGGAGAAGACTGTTGAGAGTTCCTTGGACTGCAAGGACATCAAACCAGTCTATCCTAAAGGAAAACAGTCCTGAATGTACATTGGAAGGACTGACGCTGAAGCTGAAATTCCAATACTTTGGCCACCTGATGAGAAGAACTGACTCATTGGAAAAGACCTTGATGCTGGGAAAGATTGAAGGTGGGAGGAGAAGGGGATGACAGAGGATAAGTTGGTTGGATGGCATCACCGACTCAATGGACATGAGTTTGGGTAAACTCCTGGAGTTGGTGATGGACAGAGAGGCCTGGCGTGCTGCAGCCCATGGGATCGCAAAGAGTCAGACATGACTGAGCGACTTAACTGATTATCTGATATGCAGATTCATCTGAAGATCCAGGATTAAATGGGCAAAAGATACAGTCAAATCTTGATGTCCATTCAGAGCTTCCTTAAGGTTCACTCTACTCACCCTGAATGCTGTGACCCCACAGAAACCTGTGTTGTAGGGAGGGGATTAGTGAAGAAGAGAGGGCACTCCCAGTGTGAAGATGATAAATACGACAGTGTTTTTCCTATATCCTCTTGTTTGTCCCAAAGTGAATGCACAAGACACGAGAGACTTGGAAACAATACCAGACAAAACCACTGGATCATATTAAGTACCTACCTGGTTCATCCCTTCAAAAATCACTGTCAAATTGCTATATTTTATTGCTCTGCTAGATCCATTTTGATTGTTGTGGCTACAAAATGAGTATAATACTATATTGTGTTTTATTCAAATAATTTGCAACCCAATTTTGTCTAGAGGGAAAGTTAATATACATTTATGTTTAAGTTTTACCCAACAATAATGGAAGAGGTATTATAAACCAATGATATTGGTGATTTTAACATTAAATGGTGGGAAATTGGATGGGCATATTGTTAGTTGTAACAGTTTAAGAAACCCTACTTAAAAACTGATAGCAATTTTGAACATAGCAGTGTTCTTAAGTAACTACAGATGAGAAAGAACGGAGACAAGGTAGAAAGCATAAGCGTGAGTTGCTTGCCTTCAAACTGTCTCCAAAATCTGAAGAAGAGGGTCTATGACATAAGCAGTACTGTCTGTGCTGTGCTTAGTTGGTCAGTCGTGTCCCACTCTTTGTAGCCCACCAGGGTCCTCTGTCCATGCGATTCAGGAAAGAATGCTGGAGTGGACAGCCTTTCCTTTCTCCAGGAGATCTTCCCGACTCAGGGATTGAACCCAGGTTTCCTGCTCTGCAGGGGGATTCTTTACCCTCTGAGCCACCAAGGAAGCATGTATCACAGAGTTTGTGTTTTAAGTCAGGGCTCAGACAGTGCCACTTTCTCATTTAAAGTGCTGTTGGTGTGTAGCAGTCTCAGCAGAGGCAGTGGTGATTTTGCAGTAATCCCAACCATCTTAGAAGCCCCCGAAGTCAAGCGCATCGTTTCTCAAGCATCAGTCTCTGGTTGCCTCACGGCATTCTTCATTTTCCTCCTGTGCTGGTGGTCTACTTGCTTTGCAGTCTGCGGTCTGACAAACCTCTCATTTAGAACTTAACTTCTTATTCTTTTAAGTTAGGAGCTCTGAGAGCTGAAACCATTGAGTCTCCTAGTTTGCAGGCCTTTAGACTCAGACTGGAAATTATCCCACTGGTCTGATTCTCCATTTTTCAGAGTATATATCTTGGTGTTTTTCAGTCTCCATAATTACATAAGCTAATTCTTTATGGTAAAATCTATTTCCCTCTCTCTCTAGGTATATGTGTATAGTTGGATATTGATCCTATTGATTCCACTTCTCTGGGAAACCCCAATACAGTTGTATTAATATAACTGAGAGACAAGATTGGAAAATACGATTTTCTATTTAAACTAGTATGGATCAATATGAAACATGCAAAATGAGTCATTGCTGAAACTTTCCTGAAAATAGCCTAAGAGATGGTTTTAGAATGTGGCCGATGATGCTAAAGTGTGTCTTATATCTAATCAGAAAGAAAAAGTATACATTGCCAAAAAGGCTTTTAAAATAATGATCATAGCTAGTGGTAAATTTGACAGAACACAGTTCCACGATCACACATGAGAGAGCTTCTCTGAGTGATGAGTGTACATGTTTCTGGCTTCCTGTCAGACGCATTGTACAGACACTGTGACAACCACACCTTTCGAGTGGTTCCAAGTATATCTGGACGCCTTTCTGTTCTATCCCCCATCATCCAGTTCTCACTTCCGTGAGTCAGCAAGCAATCTGAGGGGAGAGAGGGGACTGACAGGCAAGGAGAGCCTTCCAGAGAGTTCTGCCATTTTATTTTTGGTATGATCGTCTAAATTCACATTCACATTATCTGAATTCATACAAGTCTGGCGTTTTAAGTCTTAGGGATGTTTTCAGAGATGAAAGGCTACATCCTTTCTTTAAGGACCTCAAACTTTACAAAAAAGAGAAATATTAATAAGTACCACGCAGCACAATATTCCGGAGAAGGCAATGGCAACCCACTCCAGTACTCTTGCCTGGAAAATCCCATGGACGGAGGAGCCTGGTGGGCTACAGTCCATGGGGTCGCTAAGAGTCGGACACAACTGAGCGATTTCACTTTCACTTTTTCCTTTAATGCATTGGAGAAGGAAATGGCAACCCACTCCAGTGTTCTTGCCTGGAGAATCCCAGAGATGCGGGAGCCTGGTGAGCTCCCGTCTATGGGGTCGCACAGAGTCGGACACGACTGAAGCGACTTAGCAGCAGCAGCAGCACAATATTCTATGAGAGGGCCATGGGAACACAAAAAGCAGGAAAAAAAAAGAAAAGTGAATTCACTTTGAGAAACAGTGCAAGATTCCAGAGGAGGTAAAATCTGATTGGGTTTTGAAGGACGGGTTCGCGTTCGCAAGGAGAGAGCAGTGTGGACAGGCGGAGGGGAAGCCGGGGAGTCTGTGCGGGAAACATGAGGCGCTTCCCGTAGTCAGAGGCCGTGGTTTGGCTGAAAGATCAGTGAATCACACGGCTGCAATGTTAAGGAGCTGGGGCTCTTCCTGTTGGCAACTGGAATGAGTTTTTTTTAAACAGATTAAAAAAAAAACCTTGACGTGTAACTGATTTACAATGTTACAATACTCTTTTCCATTATGGTTTATCCCAGGAGACTGAATATAGTTCCCGTTGCTATACAGTAGCACCTTGTTTCTTCACTCTAAATGCGACAGTTTGCCTCTGCTAACCCCGAACCCAGACCCTCCCTCTCCCTACACCTCCTCCCTACCCTCTGCAACCACAAGTCTGTTCTCTCCCTCTGTGAGTCCCATTCTGTTTGGCAGATGGGCTCATTTGTGCCACGTTTTAGAGCCCACATGTAAGTGATAGTGTGTGGCATTTGTCCTTCAGTTTCCGACTTATTTCACTTGGTATGATAAGCTTCTGCAAATGGCATCATTTCATTCTTTTTATGGCTAAGCAATATTCCATTGTACATATGTATCACATCTTCTTCATCCGTTCATCTGTTGATGGACATTTGGGTTGTTTCCATGTCTTGCTTATTGTGCATAGTGCTGCTATAAACATAAGGGTGAATGTATCTTTTTGAATTAGTTTTGTCCAGGTATATTGGCATGGGTTTTTAATTGAGGGAAGAAATAATCAGATTTGGATTTAAGAAGGATATGTTCAGAGAGTTTGTGGGTAGGGGTTTTTCAGTTAGGAGACACTGCCTGAGGGAAACTAGGTAGGAAAGTTTTTTTTAATAATTTAGATGAGAGATGATAAGCAGTTGAATCAAAGCAATAAAAATGGGAATACAGGAAAATCGAAGAGTTTGATTTTGTAAGTCACTTCCCTAGAGCTCAGACAGATCCTAATAGGTAAAGCTGATAGCGATCTCAATATTATTAAAGGGAAGCAGAACATGCCATCCCAGAGTATGCCACTTTGGCGTGTTTATTTTGAATTAAAGTTACTTAAAGAACAGCTGGTGTAAGAAGTACACAGCTGTCTTCCTTTGTCCCTCTAGAAACAAGACCTAGATCTCCCTTGTTAATGGTCCTTTCCTGTACCAGGAAGTAGACAGAGATGCTTATCACTGGAGACAGAATTTAGGGCTGACAGGCTATGAAAACAAACCATGTTTTGCTTTGTAAGCAAACCATTCATTCGCTACCCCAAGCCCAAACCCCTTTTGCTTGTCATTTCTTCACAAATGTATTGTTTCCTTGTTTAAATGGTATACAATTTGCCTGCTTTGGTCACTTCTTTGAGTCTCCTATTTTTAGGAGATCCCGTATATAGAAAATTAAATTTGCTTTTCTGCTGTTAATCTGTCTTTGTCAATTTAATTCTTAGACCAGTCAAAGGACCTAGAAGGAAGGAACGGAAAAGTTTTCCTTCCTAACATTATTTCTGGTGATTCTTTCAATGTATAAATAGCAAACAAAGTTCTGTTTAGCAGTTTGCATTCTATGCTGTGCAAATAAATGAGAACAATGCTAATATAACATTCTAAAGTTCATTTTTGAGCAAATGTGGCCCATTATTCCTATAAAATATTTTTGTGTTTAAAATTTTTTTTTATTTTTTACTTTATCCTCAGGATGCTTTCTGAATGTTGAGCTTTAAGCCAACTTTTTCACTCTCCTCTTTCACTTTCATCAAGAGGCTTTTTGGGTCCTCTTCACTTTCTGTCATAAGGGTGGTGTCATCTGCATATCTGACGTTATTGATATTTCTCCCAGCAATCTTGATTCCAGCTTGTGCTTCTTCCAGCCCAGCGTTTCTCATGATGTACTCTGCATAGAAGTTAAATAAGCAGGGTGACAATATACAGCCTTGACGTACTCCTTTTCCTATTTGGAACCAGTCTGTTGTTCCATGTCCAGTTCTAACTGTTGCTTCCTGACCTGCATACAGGTTTCTCAAGAGGCAGGTCAGGTGGTCTGGTATTCCCATCTCTTTCAGAATTTCCCACAGTTTATTGTGATCCACACAGTCAAAGGCTTTGGCATAGTCAATAAAGCAGAAATAGATGTTTTTCTGGAACTCTCTTGCTTTTTCAACGGTCCAGCTGATGTTGGCAATTTGATCTCTGGTTCCTCTGCCTTTTCTAAAACATCTGGTCCCATCACTTCATGGGAAATAGATGGGGAAACAGTGGAAACAGTGTCAGACTTTATTTTTCTGGGCTCCAAAATCACTGCAGATGGTGACTGCAGCCATGAAATTAAAAAACGCTTACTCCTTGGAAGGAAAGTTATGACCAACCTAGATAGCATATTCAAAAGCAGAGACATTACTTTGCCAACAAAGGTTCATCTAGTCAAGGCTATGGTTTTTCCTGTGGTCATGTATGGATGTGAGAGTTGGACTGTGAAGAAGGCTGAGCACTGAAGAATTGATGCTTTTGAACTGTGGTGTTGGAGAAGACTCTTGAGAGTCCCTTGGACTGCAAGGAGATCCACCAGTCCATTCTGAAGGAGATCAGCCCTGGGATTTCTTTAGAAGGAATGATGCTAAAGCTGAAACTCCAGTACTTTGGCCACCTCATGCAAAGGGTTGACTCATTGGAAAAGACCCTGATGCTGGGAGGGGTGGGGGCAGGAGGAGAAGGGGACGACAGAGGATGAGATGGCTGGATGGCATCACTGACTCGATGGATGTGAATCTGAGTGAACTCTGGGAGTTGGTGATGGACAGGGAGGCCTGGTGTGCTGCGATTCATGGGGTCACAAAGAGTCAGACACGACTGAGTGACTGAACTGAACTGAACTGAACTGAACTGGGATGCTTGCTTGCTACTCTAGAACTCTGTGAGGTATGTCCAAGAAAAAGACTGAAGCCATTAGAGGGATTTTAAAATGGGTTGGCTCTGACAAAGGGTGATTTTTAAGATGATGAATTTGATCTGTATGTACTATGGTGTTAGGTAGATTATACATTTGTCAAGACCCATTGAACTGTATACTGTAAAGAGTGAAATTTACTGTATGTAAATTAAAAAAATCAACTAGAATTTTGTGTTAGGAGAACCCAAGATATTGGGAGAACCCAAAACTGTGACAAATTAATTTAACTATATAACAAGTGTGTGGCTTAACTACACTGAAGGGGTTATGGATAATAGGAGCTGACCCTAAGAACATTGGAAAGTAGTGTTTTGGTTGGATAATCTAACTCTAAAGACAAAAGAAGAACTATTTACAAGCAGTACTCTGATTGGTAGATTTGTTTCTTACAGCAGTATTTCAGCAATTCTGAAACTACACTATTTATATACTAGGGATGAACTATGCAGATAATGAAAGCCAGATTTCTCACTGCCAGAGAAGGAAGTTACAAAGGCATTAGAGAGGTCAAGGAAAAGCCTAACATGAACCCTATGGTGCTAGATTAGAGTTGGTAATATTATAATGAGCTCACTTATTTTAATGCTATGTAGTATAAGTAAAGAAATAAATACAGGTATGTGTGTATGTAGGCTGGTATACATACATAGATTTTCTTAGACCTGTCTACTAAGAGAGCCTAGAAAGAGTTACACTCCAGTCACAACAGATATATCTAATTCCCAGATCTTGGCTTCTATATACTATTCTTCAGTAAAAGGGATCAAGTCTCCCTAGAGAGAAGGCTGACTCTCAGTCTGGGGGCAATGAAGTGTAAGATTCTGGAGCATCTTATATAGTTCCAGAAAGTAAGGTCAAAAAAGGAGAAAAAGTCAAAAAACAAAGGTAGGGGTATGTCAAAAGGACACAGGAACCAGTATAAAATAGATGGGATGGCTAAAGCAGAATAATTTGAGCAGCATAATAAATAAAAATAGTATGGCATTATAACCTAGAGAAATAAACATGCCTAAGTTCCTATTTAAATAAATGAGTAACTGAATAATTAATGAACAAATAGATGGGGAGGAAGGGATATTCCTTACAGATTTTGTTTTTGTTCAGTCGCTAAGTTGTGTTTGATGCTTTGCAATGCCATGGACTGCAGCATGCCAGGCTCCCCTGTCCTTCACTGTCTCCTGGAGTTGGCTCAGATTCATGTCCATTGAGTGGTGATGCCATCCAATTGTCTCATCCTCTGCCACCTCCTTCTCCTTTTGCCCTCAATCTTTCCCAGCATCAGGGTCTTTTCCAGAGTCAGCTCTTTGCATCAGATGACCAAAATATTGGACCCTTACAGATGAATTCCAATTAATAAATGCAGAAGACATGAAGGAAATAGAAAATCACCATTATAACACCATAGTCATAACTGCTGCCGGCAAGATCCACTGATAAATGCTAATATTAGTAGATGCAACTTTAAGAAGAAGGAGAATATTTGCATAGCCTCAAGATATTTCCTCTAAATATTTATTAGTTTATCATTTTATTAATGCCCACAAATTGTTTGATATTGTTCACTCTGGGAAATTGAGTTGGTTCCCTTCCTCTTGCAGGTGGGTTGAAAGAGAATATGGGAAAAGAAAGATAACTGTAGAGTGGAGAGCCCTGGGCACTTACATTAATCAAGTGGTCAAAGTTAATATCACCTGAAGTAAGTCACATTGATAGCACACACCCCCCTGAAGTGCTACAGTGGGGAAAGCACTTCACTTCTGTGGTGTTCTTCCCCCAAACCCATTACCTGAGTTTAGTCATTGGAAGGAGAAGGCAATGCACCCCACTCCAGTACTCTTGCCTGGGAAATCCCCTGGGCAGAGGAGCCTGGTAGGCTGCAGTCCATGGGGTCGAGAAGAGTCGGACACGACTGAGTGACTTCACTTTCACTTCTCACTTTCATGCATTGAAGAAGGAAATGGCAACCCACTCCAGTGTTCTTGCCTGGAGAATCCCAGGGACGGGGGAGCCTGGTGGGCTACCGTCTATGGGGTCCCACAGAGTCAGACACGACTGAAGCGACTTAGTAGCAGCAGCAGCAGCAGCAGCAGTCATTGGAAAACATCAGACGAACACAACCTGAAGGACAGTCTACAAGCTCCCTGATGAGAACTACTCAAAACCATCAAGGGCACGAAAGACATAGAAAGACCAAGAATCTCCCTCAGAGGAGGAGACAGGAGACGTGGTAACTAAATCAACAGGCAGTCCTAGATTGGATCTTGGGACAGAAAAAGAACATTAGTGGGAAAAAATACCAAAATTAGAATAAAGCCTGCAGTTTAGTTAATAGTATTGTACTAAAGTTAATTTCTGAGTGTTGATGAATGTGTCATGGTTCTTTAACTTAGGAGAAACTGAGTGAAGAGTATAAGGGACCTGTCCTTGTGATTCTTCTGCAAATAAAAAATTGTTTCAGAATAAAGTTTGTTAAAGATGATTGGTCCCAAACCACTTTGTCTTTCACTGTAAAATAATGTCAATTTCCAAGTGCTGAAGGACAAGGCAAAGATAACATTGATTTCTAAAATAAATCAAGAGGCTTTTATCAAGAAATTCTTCAGAAATGATTTAAACATTACCTGAGGCTTTGACATAAAAACCTTAAGGAAAATGTTTTTAAACCTAAAGTATCTAGAAGAAAAGTTAATTACTACTCATTGATTTAGTAAGACACATAAATACTTCTAATTCTCCTACTTATGAACTCTGTCTATAAGTTTTATAAGATTTGTACATTTATACGTTTTGCTCACAAGGCCATGGAGACCCTACTGAAAAAATAAGAGGTGTTATTGTTGGATGTTTTGGATGGAACTATATCACCTGACTAATGCTTCACAGTGAACAAAGGGTTTCCAAAAATTTCTGACTAAATGGACGGGTAGAGCCAATAGTGTGATAATTGGCATTAAAATAAAGCCCCAAACTTGTTTATGATTAAACCCCTAAATGTGAAAAACTAATACTTCCTTATTAATTTTGCATGTTATTAAAAAAAACATCCCCAGAAACATGCTGGATATACCTCTAAGATGCTTTTCTTAATGTGTAACAAATACACTGAGCAAGTCAGAGCCTGTGCTGCTTCCAAACATTGCTAAGGCCCTTAGAACAAGAAATTTGTGTTGTGTCTTTTTCTGGGTTTTGATCACTTTGTATGGGACTTCTCAACCATACAGTGCATGTAGAATCTTTCAGATTAAAAGAGCCAAGGAGGGTCCCCTGAAGCAGAAGGAGGTATTCCCTTTGTATTGCCCTGTTTGCCTTTCATACCTGCTTCATCTCTTACATCAAAGTGAAAAACCCCTACGCTTCCTAGAAATGTGTCGAAAACTTTCCCAAGTAGTCACAATAATGCCTTCTCTAAGGAGGGCAGCCTGCCATGGGGGAGAGTTCTTGCATGTGATGTACCTCAGTCTGTAATTGACAGAAGCTAATGATTTCTACACCGTTTCCATTATTAAACTGATAACTATGCTGTAATACACAGGAAGGTAATAAGAGAGAAGTGCTTGGCCCAATAACTGCTACTGAGGATGTTACAGTTGAAGACTGATGAAATCGATGTGTATTATGTAGATCAGTTTTATTGTATAGGTCATAAACCTGATCCGTTGCCAGAATGGGCGATTAGGTGTTCAGATTTGACACAAGCGTTTATTGACAGGCTCTAGGTGCATTGATGACTGGTTTTTGAGCATTCTTTGGCAATGCCTTTCTTTGGGATTGGAATGAAAACTGATCTTTTCCAGTCCTGTGGCCACTGCTGAGTTTTCCAAATTTGCTGGCATATTGAGTGCAGCACTTTCACAGCATCATCTTTCAGGATTTGAAGTAGCTCAACTGGAATTCCATCACCTCCACTAGCTTTGTTCGTAGTGATGCTTTCTAAGGCCCACTTGACTTCACATTCCAGGATGTCTGGCTCTAGGTCAGTGATCACACCATCGTGATTATCTAGGTCATGAAGCTCTTTTTTGTACAGTTCTTCTGTGTATTCTTGCCATCTCTTCTTAATATCTTCTGCTTCTGTTAGGTCCATACCATTTCTGTCCTTTATCGAGCCCATCTTTGCATGAAATGTTCCCTTGGTATGTCTAATTTTCTTGAAGAGATCTCTAGTCTTTCATATTCTGTTGTTTTCCTCTATATCTTTGCATTGATCGCTGAGGAAGGCTTTCTTATCTGTTCTTGCTATTCTTTGGAACTCTGCATTCAGATGCTTATAATTTTCCTTTTCTCCTTTGCTTTTCACTTCTCTTCTTTTCACAGCTATTTGTAAGGCCTCCTCAGACAGCCATTTTTCTTTTTTGCATTTCTTTTCCATGGGGATATTCTTGATCCCTGTCTCCTGTACAATGTCACGAACTTCAATGGAAGCACATGTGAAAGTTCAGCAGGCTTTTCTGTCTTCTTAGAGTGATAGATCCACTTAGAGGCACCTAAGACTTTGGGGTCACTGACGTTTACGGTTTTATTACAGTTTGTAAGATGGGAATGGTGACGCAGCATGTGGTCCTCAAGGATTGGTACCAATACGACAGAAACTGTGACTTTATTCAACTTAAGCCATGTGCCCCAATCTGGAATCTGGGTTCATAGCTCTTCTAGGGGGCCAAACTGCATAGCTATGTAACTCTCACAGAGTAGTGATTATTAACTAAATTCGTTTTGTTTTATTTCTTATTGAGCCCTTCAATCTACTGATTCCAGTACAGTAGGCCTGGCCAGAGTCTGCCACAGTCCACTTGGTTGAGGACCCAGCTGCTAGTCCTTGTTGCTAACTGCCTTCTTACAGCTCTCAAAAACGACAGAATGATCTCTGTTCGTTTCCAAGGCAAACCATTCAATATCACAGTAATCCAAGTCTATGCCCCAACCAGTAACGCTGAAGAAGCTGAAGTTGAACGGTTCTATGAAGACCTATAAGACCTTTTAGAACTAACACCCAAAAAAGATGTCCTTTTCATTATAGGGGACTGGAATGAAAAAGTAGGAAGTCAAGAAACACCTGGAGTGACAGGCAAATTTGGCCTTGGAATACGGAATGAAGCAGGGCAAAGACTAAAAGAGTTTTGCCAAGAAAATGCACTGGTCATAACAAACACCCTCTTCCAACAACACAAGAGAAGACTCTATACATGGACATCACCAGATGGTCAACACCAAAATAAGATTGATTATATTCTTTGCAGCCAAAGATGGAGAAGCTCTATACAGTCAGCAAAAAATAAGACCAGGAGCTGACCGTGGCTCAGAACATGAACTCCTTATTGCCAATTCAGACTGAAATTGAAGAAAGTAGGGAAAACCACTAGACTATTCAGGTATGACCTAAATCAAATCCCTTATGATTATACAGTGGAAGTGAGAAATAGATTTAAGGGACTAGATCTGATAGAGTGCCTGATGAACTATGGAATGAGGTTCATGACATTGTACAGGAAACAGGGATCAAGACCATCCCCGTGGAAAAGAAATGCAAAAAAGCAAAATGGCTGTCTGGGGGGGTCTTACAAATAGCTGTGAAAAGGAGAGAAGTGAAAAGCAAAGGAAAAAAGGAAAGATATAAGCATCTGAATGCAGAGTTCCAAAGAATAGCAAGAAGAGATAAGAAAGTCTTCTTCATCGATCAGTGCAAAGATATAGAGGAAAACAACAGAATGGGAAAGACTAGAGATCTCTTCAAGAAAATCAGAGATGCCAAGGGAATATTTCATGCAAAGATGGGCTTGATAAAGGACAGAAATGGTATGGACCTAACAGAAGCAGAAGATATTAAGAAGAGATGGCAAGAATACACAGAAGAACTGTACAAAAAAGATCTTCCTGACCAAGATAATCACGATGGTGTGATCACTGACCTAGAGCCAGACATCCTGGAATGTGAAGTCAAGTGGGCCTTAGAAAGCATCACTACGAACAAAGCTAGTGGAGGTGATGGAATTCCAGTTGATCTATTCCAAATCCTGAAAGATGATGCTGTGAAAGTGCTGCACTCAATATGCCAGCAAATTTGGAAAACTCAGCAGTGGCCACAGGACTGGAAAAGATCAGTTTTCATTCCAATCCCAAAGAAAGTCAATGCCAAAGAATGCTCAAACTACCACACAATTGCTCTCATCTCACATGCTAGTAAAATAATGCTCAAAATTCTCCAAGCCAGCCTTCAGCAATATGTGAACCGTGAACTTCCAGATGTTCAAGCTGGTTTTAGAAAAGGCAGAGGAACCAGAGATCAAATTGCCAGCATCCGCTGGATCATAGAAAAAGCAAGAGAGTTCCAGAAAAACATCTATTTCTGCCTTATTGACTATGCCAAAACCTTTGACTGTGTGGATCACAATCAACTGTGGAACATTCTGAAAGAGATGGGAATACCATTCCACCTAATCTGCCTCTTGAGAAACTTGTACGCAGGTCAGGAAGCAACAGTTAGAACTGGACTTGGAACAATGGACTGGTTCCAAATAGGAAAAGGAGTACATCAAGGCTGTATATTGTCTCCCTGTTTATTTAACTTATATGCAGAGTACATCATGAGAAATGCTGGACTGGAAGAAACACAAGCTGGAATCAAGATTGCCGGGAGAAATATCAATAACGTCAGATATGCAGATGACACCACCCTTATGGCAGAAAGTGAAGAGGAACTAAAAAGCCTCTTGATGAAGGTGAAAGTGGAGAGTGAAAAAGTTGGCTTAAAGCTCAACATTCAGAAAATGAAGATCATGGCATCCAGTCCCACCACTTCATGGGAAATAGATGGGGAAACAGTGGAAACAGTGTCAAACTTTATTTTTCTGGGCTCCAAAATCAGTGCAGATGGTGACTGCAGCCATGAAATTAAAAGACGCTTACTCCTTGGAAGGAAAGTTATGACCAACCTAGATAGCATACTGAAAAGCAGAGACATTACTTTGCCAACAAAGGTCTATGTAGTCAAGGCTATGGTTTTTCCTGTGGTCGTGTATGGATGCGAGAGTCGGACTGTGAAGAAGGCTGAGCGCCGAAGAATTGATGCTTTTGAACTGTGGTGTTGGAGAAGACTCTTGAGAGTCCCTTGGACTGCAAGGAGATCCAACCAGTGCATTCTGAAGGAGATCAGCCCTGGGATTTCTTTGGAAGGAGTGATCCTAAAGCTGAAACTCCAGTACTTTGGCCACCTCATGCGAAGACTTGACTCACTGGAACAGACTCTGATGCTGGGAGGGATTGGGGGCAAGAGGAGAAGGGGACGACTGCCGGGGACCAGCCCCGGCTGATCCAGGGTATTCGAAGGAGAAACGGCATAGGCTAGGATCAGGATACAATAGCTTCAATTAGATATTAATTAAAGATATAAAGAGTAATAGAATAAGTATAGCTCAGTAGGAAAATTCAGTGGAGAAAAGAGGCTGAGTAGCTTGGTTTACGCGGGAGACCAATAAAACTTCAAGACAAGAAGTTTGCACCACTTACGTAGGCCGCAGGCGTCCTTCCGTTCTCCCGAAGGAGAGGAGACACTGAGGCCTCCCCGGTCGGATCTTAGAAGCCCAGGCATAATTAGTACGCATGGTGGGTTCCGCGCTCCAGATGGAGACTCAGCCAGAGTGAGAGAGAGAGCGACATGGGGAGACCAGTATTTCGAGAAACTGATCCCAATTCTTTATTTTCCAGAGTCTGTTTTTATACACTAAGATGTTATACAAAAGTCACGTGGGGACAGCAGTCCTGACTTTTATTAAAGTCAGGTGCTTCACACAAATGTATACAGAGGTCTTAGGGGTGTTACATCATCTTCTGGCCAGGGGGGCCTGCTGACAATTTACGACCCTCTCCTTGTGACAGCGGTCAGTCAATCAGGACACTTATTTCTCCAGGGCTGATTATTCTCAAAACAGACGCCACCCAAATAAAGTTATATTCCTACAGGGTGAGGGTGTAGTGGGTTTTAGTTAAGGAAAGAATTTACTTAGCCTAAGGTCTAACGTGATTAATATCAAAGGTTAATACTTATTTCTTCTATATATTCATTAATGTGTGTAAGAGCAGGGGATGTGGAGACTTAGCAACAAACATTGGCTCAACAAATGAAAAACCCTTCACCAACACAATTTCTAATCAGCCCATTATACTTATACTAATAGTTTTCTAACTTTTCTAAGGAACCTGTTTTTAGAAGGTTTAAAGCATCTCGTGCCTCTCACGGTTGGGAGGCTGTGAACAATCACATGTGGCCGGACGAGCCTGTCAGGCAGGCTAGAGAACCTTCAGAGGAGTTTGTAGGTTAAAACACTCTTGTCACGCCCGGGAGTTTTTATTAACTGGAGCTCTAGGTTAACTCCTTCTCCGAAAGAGGTGGTGGGGGACAGCCCCCCGTAAAGTCAGAGGTGTAGGTAAGAGCACAAAGTAGTAAAGTAGGCAGGCTCTGGTTATGGGGGTAGACGCTCGAGGATTTCCAGGGGGACTCCTGAGGCTCGATCCCGCCTTTGCGTATGTCGAGCCTCCTTCCTCATGACCTTTGCCATGGGCGGAGTACCTCACTCTGGCCCCCAACAGACGACAGAGGATGAGATGGCTGAATGGCACCACTGACTCGATGGACATGAGTCTGAGTGAACTCTGGGAGTTGGTGATGGACAGGGAGGCCTGGTATGCTGTGATTCATGGGGTCTCAAAGAATCGGACACGACTGAGAGACTGATCTGATCTGATCTGATGGTGTACATGGACTCAGTTGCCTCTGCAAAGTGGCGGCGGTACATACATTGGTGAAAAAGCTGTTGATGAACTTATTTTCAGGGCACAAATAGAGACGCAGAATACAGAACAGACTCTGGGCTCGGCGGAGGGGGAGGACAGGGCGGGATGGCCCGACAGTGTAGCACTGAAACACGTGTCACCTTAAGGGATGCAGTCCGGGCTGGGCTTCTGGGCAACCCAGGGAGGCCAACCCTGTGCTCCGGGACCTCGGAGCCGGGTGGGACGGGGTCGGGAGGTTTAGGGCAGAGGACGTATATAGGCTTATGGCTGATTCGCATTGCTGTGAGGCAGAGACCAACACAACATTGTAAAGCAACTATCTTTCATTGAAAAATAAGTAAATGAAAGAGGTAAGGAAGAGAGGACAGCAATTTTCATTCCTTATCCAACAGATCTGACTACAGTAAAGTCACTATGCCTGTCAAAATGAAAGCTACAAGTTTATGAACAAACCAACATAAGTCCTAATGCTAATTTAAAATCTCTGAAAGTAATTTTATTTTCAAACTTTGAAATAAATTATAATGTAGATCACTGCAGCCAGATAATATTATCTTTGAGCAAGGTTGAGACAGTATTATTTCACTGTTGTTAAAACAAACAAACAAAGAAACAAACAACCTGTCACTAGTTTTCAGACAAGTTAGCAAATTGCACCTACTTTTATTTCTGATTTTGCATTTGTAATTTCTTTTTAATAAAAATTCTATAAGTGTCAGATCTCATGACACTTAAAACCCATCCCTAAATATTTAACAACATTCTATTGTTTTGCTTATTTCCAAATATCTCAGTTTATTTGTTATTTTAGTTTTTACTATTTTTCATTTAATTGTTGATATCCAACAAGTGTAAAATTGTCATTATTATTAGTCAGTCAGTCAGTTAGTTCAGTCACTCAGTCGTGTCTGACTCTTTCCGACCCCATGAATTGCAGCACGCCAGGTCTCCCTGTTCATCACCAACTCCTGCAGTTCACTCAAACTCATGTCCATCAAGTAGGTAATGCCATCCAGCCATCTCATCCTCTGTCATTCCCTTCTCCTCCTGCCCCCAATTCCTTCCAGTATCAGGGTCTTTTCCAATGAGTCAACTCTTCGCATGAGGTGGCCAAAGTACTGGAGTTTCAACATCAGTCCTTCCAATGAACACCCAGGACTGATCGCCTTTAGGGTGTACTGGTTGGACCTCCTTGCAGTCCAAGGGACTCTCAAGAGTCTTCTCCAACACCACAGTTCAAAAGCATCAATTGTTCGATGCTCAGCTTACTTCACAGTCCAACTCTCACATCCATACATGATCACTGGAAAAACCATAGCCTCGACTAGATGGACCTTTGTTGGCAAAGTAATGCCTCTGCTTTTGAATAGGCTGTCTAGGTTGGTTATAACTTTTCTTCCAAGGAGTAAGCACCTTTTAATTTCATGGCTGCAATCACCATCTGCAGTGATTTTGGAGCCCCAAAAAATAAAGTCTGATTAGTAGCTAATACTTATAACTAAGTGCTAGTTCTTGTTCTACATGCACCACTATAACTTAAGCCTTCAATGACCCTATGAAGATCCTCTTAAAATCTATGTTTTACAGATGAGAAAACAAACACGAGAAGGCTATGGTCTTAAAGTTACACAGTAAGAGGCAGAGCTGGGTGTGAACAAAGGCTCTTTGTCTCTAGAGCCTAGACACTTAAGCTCCACTGTATGTATATATGGAAGTTTTCAGAGAAATAGGGCAGATAGAAAGATAAAATGTTAGAAAGCACAAATAAGCATGTTTTGATAAAGTGGAACCAAAACTAAAGTTATTACTCAAAATGAATACCATAAAATATAGTATGTTAAGGGGAAGTATAGCATTAAATTTAGCTCTTTCTTCACAATCAAGGAAATGTTATCAGATTTATCACTCACAGGATTTGTGGGAAAACTTTAGTTCTCCTTAGACAAACTGAGGTAAATGTGTACATTTAGGGCCCTGAGACCATATGTTACCAAAAGGCACCTAAAGACACTTAGCTTTAAAACACTGCTGCTTACAAATGTATGTTATATAATAATCTAGTTCTGAAATACTATATATGCCAAAGAGATTGCATGACATAAATGAGCTAATTATCCATAACTCAGTTACTGCAAAGCTTAACCAGTAATTTAGTCAAACAGAATACAACTTTTATCTCTCTCCAAATTCTTAAACTTTACTGAAAGGAGTATAAGTCTCTTGACACTAAAGGAAAATGCTGACAGTCTCATGAACTCTGCTGTTTGTTTTTTTTTTTTTTTTTGTAATTTATTTTTTATTGAAGGATAATTGCTTTATAGAATTTTGCTGTTTTCTGTCAAACCTCAACATGAGTCAGCCATAGGTATACATATAACCCCTCCCTTTTGAGCCTCCGTCCCATCTCCCCACACCCATCCCACTGCTGGAGGTTGATACAGAGCCCCTGTTTGAGTTTCCTGAGCCACATAGCAAATTCCTGTTGGCTATCTATTTTACATGTGGTAATGTAAGTTTCCCTCTTACTCTTTCCATACATCTCACCCTCTCCTCCCCTCTCCCCATTTACAGGGCAAGAGTGAAGAAACAGACATAGAGAATAGACTTGTGCTGATTTTTTTACTAATAGTCACTTTAATCACAAACAGTAGTTCCAGTCATTTATTGGAGTTTCCAGGTGTGTGTAATTTTGCAATTTTGAAGTTGATGTATGTCAATTCAGTTCAGTTCAGTCCCTCAGTCATGTCCAACTCTTTGCGACCCCATGAATTGCAGCATGCCAGGCCTCCCTGTCCATCACCATCTCCCAGAGTTCAGTCAAACTCACATCCATCGAGTCGGTGATGCCATCCAGCCATCTCATCCTCTGTCGTCCCCTTTTCCTCCTGCCCTCAATCCCTCCCAGCATCAAAGTCTTTTCCAATGAGTCAACTCTTCGCATGAGGTGGCCAAAGTACTGGAGTTTCAGCTTTAGCATCATTCCTTCTAAAGAACACCCAAGGCTGATCTCCTTCAGAATGGACTGGTTGGATCTCCTTGCAGTCCAAGGGACTCTCAAGAGTCTTCTCCAACACCACAGTTCAAAAGCATCAATTCTTCAGCGCTCAGCTTTCTTCACAGTCCAACTCTCACATCCATACATGACCACTGCAAAAACCATAGCCTTGACTACATAGACCTTTGTTGGCAAAGTAATGCTTCTGCTTTTGAATATGCTCTCTAGGTTGGTCATAACTTTCCTTCCAAGGAGTAAGCGTCTTTTAATTTCATGGCTGCAGTCACCATCTGCACTGATTTTGGAGCCCCCATAAAATAAAGTCTGACACTGTTTCCACTGTTTCCCCATCTATTTCCCATGAAGTGATGGGACCAGATGCCATGATCTTCATTTTCTGAATGTTGAGCTTTAAGCCAACTTTTTCACTCTCCACTTTCACTTTCATCAAGAGGCTTTTGAGTTCCTCTTCACTTTCTGCCATAAGGGTGGTGTCATCTGCATATCTGACATTATTGATATTTATTCCAGCAATCTTGATTTCAGCTTGTGCTTCTCCCAGCCCAGCGTTTCTCATGATGTACTCCACATAGAAGTTAAAAAGTAGGGTGACAATATACAGCCTTGATGTACTCCTTTTCCTATTTGGAACCAGTCTGTTGTTCCATGTCCAGTTCTAACTGTTGCTTCCTGACCTGCACACAGATTTCTCAAGAGGCAGATCAGGTGGTCTGGTATTCCCATCTCTTTCAAGAATTTTCCACAGTTGATTGTGATCCACACAGTCAAAGGCTTTGGCATAGTCAGTAAAGCAGAAATAGATGTTTTTCTGGAACTCTCTTGCTTTTTCCATGATCCAGCAGATGCTGGAAATTTGATCTCTGGTTCCTCCGCCTTTTCTAAAACCAGCTTGAACATCAGGAAGTTCATGGAGTCCCTACTAAAATACCTGCTGGACTTTTTGGACCCCTACCCCGACAAAGCTTCGGTCTTTTATTTGGCCAATACTGTTCACCCTAGAGTAACTGATTCAGATTATAAGGGAGAAATTCAAATTATGATGTCATCTCAGATATTATGACAATTCAAAAATAGAGACAAAATTGCTCAATTACTTCCTTTACCTTACATTTCTATTAACTCCTCTAATGATGTACAGACAGATGGATTGGACAATTCAGATCAAAAACAATCCTTATGGACATCAATAATATCTGAATATACCCAACCAAATGTAAATATCAAAATTAATGGCAAAAAATTTTCTGGTCTCCTTGATACTAGATCTGATATTACTATTATTTCCAAACATTTATGCCCCAAATATTGGCCTATACAGAAAATTTCCTGCCAAATTACAGGAGTTTCTCAAGCCAAAATACAAGAGGTTTATCAAAATGTCCAAATTTATCCATATGAGGGACCAAAAGGCCAGCCTACAGCATTATGACCCTACATTATAGATGCACCTCTTAATTTAATAAAAAGAGATTTACTTGTGCAATGACAAACTCAAATATGCATTCCACATTTTTCCTAGGGGCTACTGCTCACTTAACAAACAATACAATTATTAAAATAACTTGAAAAGGTGACAAGCCTATTTAGACAAAACAATGGCCCCTTAAAAAAGAGAAACTAAAAGCTACTAAGAAGCTTATTGATACACATTTAAAATTAAAACATATTAAAAAATCTTGTTCTCCTTGAAATTCTCCTATTTTTGTAATAAAAAAAACTGACAAATGACATCTTTTAACAGACCTTCAAAAAGTTAATGCATCTATAAAACCTATGGGCACACTGCCGCCAAAAATTCCATCACCTGCCTTTATTCCTCAAAACTGACGTAGTGTTATTATAAATGCACAGGGTTGCTTTTTTACTATACCTTTACACCCTCTAGACCAAGAAAGATTTGCCTT
The DNA here is from genome assembly GCF_002263795.3 of Bos taurus. Classification (NCBI taxonomy): domain Eukaryota; kingdom Metazoa; phylum Chordata; class Mammalia; order Artiodactyla; family Bovidae; genus Bos; species Bos taurus. The sequence continues at coordinate 109,933,229 of NC_037334.1, read as the reverse complement.
CTCTCTTCCTTTTCCTAATCATGTTGGGCCCCATAAATGATACCAATAGACTGTATTGCCTCAAAAACTGGTGAATTCTTCTACCATATGTCAATATTATGTAGCCAAAGCTTTTGAACCTGTGAAAAAACAATTTCCTGACTTTCTTGTTATTCATTATATAGATGATGGTGGCTCAGAGATTAAAGCGTCTGCCTCCAATGCAGGAGACCCGGGTTTGATCCCTGGGTCGGGAAGATCCCCTGGAGAAGGAAATGGTAACCCACTCCAGTATTCTTGCCTGGAGAATCACATGGATGGAGAAGCCTGGTAGGCTACAGTCCACGGGGTCACAAAGAGTCAGACGTGACTGAGTGACTTCACCATATTTTTTTTGGCTCCATCTGTTTTAAAAACTCAACAAATGTTTGACATAGCTCAACAATGCTTAAAAGATTCTAGATTAATAATTGCCCCTAAAAAGATTCAAACCTCTAGACCTTACCATTACTTAAGATACATTGTTAATAGACAACATATTACTCCCCAACTAACACAGATTCATGTTGACAAATTATCAACCTTGAATGATTTTCAAAAACTTTTAGACAATATAAACTGGACTAGACCCTCTTTAAAAGTGCAGTCATTCAGTCGTGACCAACTCTTCTCAACTCCATGGACTGTAGCCTACAAGCCTCCTCCGTCCATGGGATTTTCCAGGCAAGAGTACTGGAGTGGGTTGCCATTTCCTTCTCCAAGGGATCTTCCCGACCTAGGGATCAAACTTGAGTCTACCGCATTTCATGCAGACACTTTACCATCTGAGCCACCAAATACTTTAAAAGGAGATCCTGATTTAAATAGCCCTCATTCACTTTCACAAGACACACACACACACACACACACACAAACTCTGTTTAATACAAAATAAATTATACAAAAACAATTTCTTATTCATATTAGACTTGAATTACCTTTAGAGTTGTTTATACTCCTCTCTCTCCATTCTCCCACAAGACTTCTTGCCCAACAAGAACACCCAATAAAACGTATATATACCCATTTTGGGAGAAGGCAATGGCACCCCACTCCAGTACTCTTGCCTGGAAAATCCCATGGATGAAGGAGTCTGGTAGGCTCCAGTCCATGGGGTCACTAAGAGTCGGGCATGACTGAGCGACTGCACTTTCACTTTTCACTTTCGTGCATTGGAGAAGGAAATGGCAACCCACTCCAGTATTCTTGCCTGGAGAATCCCAGGGACAGAGGAGCCTAGTGGGCTGCCATCTATGGGGTCGCACAGAGTCGGATACGACTGAAGCAACTTAGCAGCAGCAGCATACCCATTTTGAAGAGACAAAGTCACTTACGCCCTATCTTGATTTGATTGCTCTAATAATTATCAACAAAAAATATATAACTAAGACTTTAATTGGCTCCTATCTTCACCAAATTATATTGCCTATTAATAAAGCTGAATTTAAAAATACATTACAAACTTCTACCAATTTCCAAATAGCCTTCTCAGACTATTTTTTTAAAATTTCATTTCATTATCCCTCTAATAAACTTTGAAATTTCTTCAAAAATATTACATTTATTATCTCTCACATTGTTGCATCACAACCTATACCTCAAGCTGATGTTTTCTATATAGATGCGACTAAAAACACCAAAGCCTCATTTTGGTCTCTCAAAAAATATAAAGTCTTTTATACTAAATTTCATTCTATTCAACAAAATAAATTATATGCTCTTATTCAGGTTATTCACCTACATCCTTATCCTATCAATATAATTTCTGACTCCTCATATTCGGTTTTTGTATTTAAAAAATATAAAAACTTCTACCATAAATTCTAATCAATCTAGTATTCAACAACTTTTTCTTGAATTACAATCTATTATTAGGGACAACACCTCCCCCATTTCACACACTGAAACTACAAATAAAAACATTAAAAAAGGAGGAATACACAGGAACAATTCTATCTTCTCTATCCAGAGCAGACTTCACTAGATTCCAAACGCAAGATATTCTTTAATCCTATAACTATTGTTAATACAGCTTTATTTGTTTTAAATTTTTTAAAACTTATCACAAGGAGGTATCTTGACATAAGCAGAAAAACATTTCTTAGAATTGAAAGACACTTCTCTTCCTCTGCCTGGTTGGTATCAAGATGGGCTAACTAAACAATAGAAATCTAGGAAATTTATCTTACAGGGAAAGGGGTATGCTTGTATTTCTCCAGATAGATCCAACGAAATCAGTTGGCTTTCTCTTTGAAAAATCTGCCCCAGGGGAGCATCTGGTGTTCAAAATAGAGGGAAAAAATGGCTAAATTCCCGGGAAGAAAAAAATTCCAATACAAGCCATGTGACTCTAAAAAACCTGCAAGAAACACCACCCTCAATGTCATCGACCTTATGATCTCCTTACCTAGGGATAAACAAAAACCCTTACCAATCAAGCTAAAAATCTGGTTTCTCAACAGGGAATGCCTCCAGAAATATTTTTGTTGCTATGCTTGCTTTGCTTCCCCCACTCAAGCTGAATTAGTTAATCATATTTATTGGACCTATATACATAACCCCCTTTTTTACTACAGGTATTTTAGACAATAGACTGGTGAAACCCATCTTTATTATGAAAATGTCTCAGAGCAACCGACGGCTGGTGGTTGACTTTCTCTCTTACAAGCTTTCCCAGAAAGGATACAGCTGGAGTCGATTTAATGATGTGGAAGAGAACAGAACTGAGGCCTCGGAAGGGACAAAATCAGATATGGAAACCCCAATGCCATCAATGACAACCCATCTTGGCACCTGGAGGATAGCCCTGTGGTGAATGGAGCCACTGGCCACAGCAGAAGCTTGGACGCCTGGAAAGTGATCCCCGTGACAACAGAAAAGCAAGCCCTGAGGGAGGCAGGCAATGAGTTTGAACTGAGGTAGCAACAGGCATTCAGCGACCAGACATCCCAGCTCCACATCACCCCGGGGACAGCATATCAGAGCTTTGAACAGATGATGTATGAACTCCTCCAGGACGGGGTGAACTGGGGTCGCATTGTGGCCTTTTTTTCCTTCGGTGGGGCACTATGCATGGAAAGCATAGACAAGGAGACACAAGTATTGGTGAGTCAAAGCACAACTTGGATGGCCACCTACCTAAATGACCACCTAGAGTCTTGGATCCAGGAGAACGGCGGCTGGGACACTTCTGTGAAACTCTGTGAAAACAATACAACCACCGAGAGCCAAAAGGGCCAGGAGCGCTTCAACAGCTGGTCCCTGACGGGCATGACTTCGGCTGGTACAGCTCTGCTGGGCTTGCTACTCAACTCATAGTAACCATTCCTTTCATTATAATCACTCATATTTTATACAAGCTTGTGTTCCTCTTCCTTTTGTTATAGCTATAGAGAACTTACAATTTAATAAGACTCTACGCTTTGTGACTTGTATAGATTACAAAATGTATACTTGTCTTAATTCCTCTGTTTCTTTGAAAAATGAATCCCTGGAAAGAGGGTCCCATGGCAGGACTTGCCTCCCAGCTACTCACTAAATTATTCTGGCGATCTAAACAATTCATTTGATGGTTAAGTCTTGGCATTTTGGGATTAATAGCAATTTGCATTACTGCGGTTGTTGCAGACATCACTTTACAAACCTAAATTCAAACACAAAACTTTATTCAAAATTGGACCAAAGATGCTCATGTGGGCCACTCAGGCTCAGATAAGGAAATTTAAGATGAAATACAAGAACTAAAAACAGCCATCCAATGAGTGAGAGATCCATTAATAGATTTACAAAAACAAGTAATACTAAAATGTGATTTGAATTCTACACAATTTTGTATCACTCCTGTTCAGTTCAACTATAGTGCTTACAACTGGGAACAAATTAAATTTCACTTGCAAGACATACATGATAATGCTTCCCTAAATGTACAATTATTGCAAAAGAACATCTTTGAAACCTTCTCTAAAAGTCTTCCCTCTTTCAATAATTTGGAAACTTTAGCTGAATAGCTAGCTGATCAATTATCTGGGCTAGATCCTCAAAGATGGTTCCAAAGTATTACTCATAGTATTGGGTCTGATGCTGTAACATTGGTAATTGTCCTGGTAATTATATTTGTTGCATAAGGATGCCTTTCAACATAAATTGTTTCCACTAAACAAATTCAATTGGTCAGGGCCTTTTTCACAAAAATAATAAAAAAGGGGGGAATTGTCAGGGAACGTTTAATTTTAAGGAAGCCTATATGTTGTTTTCTGGTTCTCAAGGGCCCTCGGTTCCTTATCAGTTCCTGGAAAACAGGAACTAACAGAGCTGCACGCAGTTCTCAGGACTGAGGTCATGAGGCGGAACAAGTACATGGATTCCTTTCAGTAAGCTTTTACTTTTCTGTAAAACTACTTAGTCTTGTTCCTATTTCCAATACATGGATTGTCTTCTGGCCCCATGGCTATTGTTATTCCCTCAGTTACTATTGTTATGCATCTGGTTATGGTGTTTTTCACTTTACTGTTTTTTGCCTAAAGCTTCCTTGTATTACAATATATAAGCACACACTGCCATGAATAAAGCACCCTAGTGCCACTAGAAACTTGGGTCTCCCACATCCTTCTTTTCTTCACCTTCTTTTCATTGACTCCTGTCCCCAGGTTCTGGTCTGTCAAGAACACCATAACAGGTGTGTTAGCAAATCGTCTCTCTTTGCACGCTTTGGGCCATTGAGTTTTTCTGTTTTGTTTCTGCCGCATTCTCCTGTCTAGAAGCCAGAGCTTCCTCCGTGGAATGCTTTCATGGTTGTTTCATAATCCACTGCTAAACCCATCCCAGTGTCCTTGACTGAGACAGACAAATCTCTGCTCTGGGTGGGCGTTTTCAACCTCTTCCATAGCCCTGAGTTGTCTGGTTCACCTCTCACTTCCTGATGGTCCACCAGCATCTCTAGAACGGCCCCTGGACAGGGCTAAGCTCTGGGCATATCTCAAACCCTGATCTTTGCACTGCGCTGCAGCTCTCTTCTGGGAGCCCTCCGAATTACCCACCAGAGACAGTCCTTTGCCACTGCTCTGGTTACCTACTGCTGCATAACTATTTATCCCAGATCTAATGGCTTAAAGCAGCAACTCTTTGCTTATAATTTACTTTTACTTTTCTTGCAGGAGGGCTTTAGGAGTAGCTCACTGGGTGCTTTCTGTTCTATTTGGCATTGGTGGAAGTCACTCATTGCAACTGGAGGATGGGCAGGTCTTGTGTCTAAGACTTAAAGGTTGGGTGCTTTGACTGGGAAGTTGGCTGTTATCCAGAGTGTTTGCCCAGGGCTTCTCTAGGCTGGTGGTCTCAGGGTGGACAATTTATTACAGGCAGGGCTTCCAAGGAATGTTCTAGAAGAGATAAAATGGACCAGAAATTGGCACTGAATTATTCCTGCTGTGTCCCAAAATGGTCACAGAGCTTACCTGAATTCAAAGGGAAGGCATATAACTATCTCTGTCTCTCCGTGGGAGGACTGTTAAAAAATAATAATAATTGTGATCATCTTTGGCCACCATAGCCATTTGCAGGCTCTGTGAGAACAGGTCAAACTCCTGCACTATTTTTGTTCTGTTGCTGAAGCACTTTTTAGTTTTCTCTTCCAAGAGTCAGGCTCGTGTATGCTGCATCCCTCCACTATGTAAAACATATTTCAAAACTCTCCATGTGACCCCATGAAAGTCCACATCACAAAGCTCCAGGTGGGAGTGGGGTAGAGGGGTGGGACTCAACAGGAAGGCAGCTGTCTCTAAAGATATCCCCTGGCCCACCTTCCCCTCTCCCCATGCTCAAGCCTGCTGATACCCTCGAACTGGCCGTGGGCTCCTGGAGTTATGCAATGGTTCTGACACATTTCCTTTGTAAACTTTGCATGTGGGGATTTGTCTCACCCTGCATTTGATCCATGACATACACCTACATGAATTGGCACCTTGAAACTAAAACAGAAAGTTTCACTGTAACTTGAGTGGAGTTTATATTTTGGATGATCGTCAAGGCAAAAATGGATGTGGGCCCAATTTGCTTCAAGTGTGCCAAGGAAAAAGAAACCCTACCATCCCCAGGATATGGGGGAGAAGAATTTGAATCTCTTCTCTCTTGATTCAGCTGTGGCCTAAAAATAGGGTTGTCACAGGGCAGGGCAGCAGTGGGGGTTTGATCACACTCTCCAGCTGCGACGTGGACCTGGGGCTGGAAAGACGGCAGTTTTCTGGGGTGTAACATCAGAGGTGGGGTGTCCGGGGGGTGGGGCGGGCTGCTGGGAAGGATTCGGGCTTCGCTTGGGTCCCATGGCCAGGTGACTTGAGGAGTCCATCTCCAAGGGCCTTCCATTGCTACTGGGACTGAAGGATGGCTGAAAAGGCGGGCAGTTCCAGAGGGAAGGTGTCTGTGTCTGCTGACCTTGGGGAGAACACGGCTTGTGGCTGAAACTGACCATAGCCTGGTTAGGAGTGAGACCCCCCCAAGAGCCAGCACACGTCATAGCAGGTGCTTGCTAAAGTGACTTCTGAGTTGTGTAGACTTAAATGACTTCTGGACTTGTGTGGCTGAAAGAGGTATCTAAGTGGCCATTAGAGCTGAACTGGAGAAAGTTTCTTTTCTTGCCAATGTTTGTGTTTACATAGTGATTTCCTCTTAAAGAGAAGATCACAAAAAGGGTGAGAACAAGTTAAATGTGCAGTGGAGAAATCTGACAAATAGCTTTCTCAGCCAGGTGGTCAAAGTTAACAGCATCGGCGACAAGTCAGGTTGACAGCAGGTGCCCTTGATGTGATGAGAAATGGAATTTTACCCCCATGACCTTCCTTCTAATCATGACCCAAATCCAGCCTAATCATGAGAAAAGCATCAGCCAAACTCTAGTTGAGGGACATCCTGCAAACTATGAGACCAGTACCCCTCACGTTTGTCAAGGTCTTTAAAAATAAGTCTGAGAAATGTCACAGCTTAAGAAGATATGGTGACTAAATGTAATGCAGTATCCTGGACCCTAGAACAAAAAGAGGACCTTAGATAAAAACGAAGGAACTATGCCGTGTATATGGGCTTCTATTAATAGTTATATGTAAACACTGGCTTACTAATTGTAACGAATGTACCACACTAATGTTGGATGTTAGTAGGGGAAACTGAGGCAGGCTATATGCAATCTCTCTGTACCATATTCAAAATAGTAATTTTTCTGTAATTCCAAGTGTTCTAAAAAATAGTCTATTAAAAATGTGATGTGTGTCTGTACCACTTGTAAATAGAAATACTAAATAGTTAATTCAGTTCAGTTCAGTTTAGTTGCTCAGTCATGTCCGACTCTCTGCGACTCCATGAACCACAGCACACCAAGCCTCCCTGTCCATCACCAACTCCTGGAGTTTGCTCAAACTCATGTCCATTGAGTCGGTGATGCCATCCAACCATCTCATCCTCTGTCATCCCCTTCTCCTCCTGCCTTCAATCTTTCCCAGCATCAGGGTGTTTTCCAAAGATGTCAGCTCTTCGCATCAGGTGGCCAAAATATTGGAGTTTCAGCTTCAACATCAGTCCTTCCAATGAACACCCAGGACTGATCTCCTTTAGGATGGATGGGTGGATCTCCTTGCAGTCCAAGGGACTCTCAAGAGTCTTCTCCAACACCACAGTTCAAAAGCATCAATTCTTTGGTGCTCAGCTTTCTTTATGGTCCAACTCTCACATCTATACATGACTCCTGGAAAAGCCATAGCCTTGACTAGACGGACCTTTGTTGGCAAAGTAATGCCTCTGCTTTTTTATACTCTGTCTAGGTTGGCCATAGCTTTTCTTCCAAGGAACAAGCGAAAGAGATCCAAATCATTGGCCTGCCTATACTTACTTACACAAATGTCCCATAACAGTCCTTTTCCCTGTCCCTTCACTTTCTACCCTCACACAGGCCCTGAGTATTTTCCCTGAACTGCTGTCACCTCCTGATTAGTCCCTTTGCCTCAGCTTCTTCTTCTTCCTGACCCTGCACCCAACAGTCACCTCACAATTCAGTTTCTTTCTGGTTTAAAAATCTCCTGGAGACCTCACCATTGCTCTCTGTGTAAAAGGCATTCTTCAGGGCATTTAATACCTTCCAGGATCTGGCCCCAAAGTTCTGAGTACTTTTCTATTATTCCTTATAAGGCATCACCAGCTCAACGGACATGAGTTTGAGTAAACTCCGGGAGTTGGTGATGGACAGGGAAGCCTGGTGGGCTGCAGTCCATGGGGTTGCAGAGAGTCAGACACAACTGAGCGACCAACACTTTCACTTTTCACTTTCATGGCTTAGAGAGACCTATGGAGAAATGTGTCTTGAGGGTTATTACACTGATTTCCCCACCTCTTCACCCCATGCTCTTAACACAAAGTCTAGTCCAGTGCTTGGGCCATGATAGGTATTCAGCTTGTGTCTATTGGTTTATTGAATGCTTGAGATTGATTTTGGAGGAGAGCATTTTCTTTTAAAGCTAGAGCTGACCATGCTGTTAGCCTGTAGAGTCAGCGGCTTCACCCAGGGCTGCAGCAACCTACCCATGGATTGCAAGGACGCTTAACACTCTCTGACTTTCCAAGTCAGATCCCAGGCTGCCAGCTTGGCTCTACAACTCAGCACTCTTATCTGTAAAGAATTCGTCACACATGTGATTTAGCCCGGCTTTTCCCTTGAAAGCTGTTTCTGATAATGACTTACACCTGTTTATTCCGAATGGAAGCATTGGAGAGGAGACCAGTGTGTGACTGATCCCAGACGCTGCAGTCATTTCTGGGTGGCCCTGGGTGCAGCCGCAGAGACCGGGGTGGCTGGGTCTCATCAGCCGGCTCAGTGAGAGAGCATGCTTGCTTGGTGGAGTTTCCAGCAGTGAAGGTTTGAGGGTAAGGAAAAGTAAGATATTATTTTTGGCTTGAGTGCTCACCTTTAAAATCATATGAAGATCGTACCCTGAGTTTCCAAAGTCATTCACCTGTTTTCCCTGCAATAACTGGAAAAGCAGAATGCGCTGTCACACACACATGAACATGTTCATTTCTTGATTTAAAATTATAAATACATTCATTGTAGAAGATTCAAATAAAGATTAGAATAGTGTCCAAAATATACTGAACACAGTGGAGACTTTCCCTCTCATGCCCAGCTTCTTTCCTAACTGGTAACTACACTTCCAAGTTTGCTGGTCATCTCTCCAGTCCATTTTACACACATATCTACATCTTCCTTTGTGATTTTATTCTAATATATATTGTACGTTATATATATATATATATATATATATATAATCAGGATTTAATTTGAGCTTAAAGTTCAAAAATAAGTTAACCACTTAAGCATTTGCTTTCATCAAATAGTAAAATGTCCAAGACTGCCAGGAAGTCTGCAGTGCTGTGAGGGGCCCAGGCTTTTTCTGTCTTTCTAATTCTATCCTTATTTGTTGCTTTTGCCCACGTACTTTTTACCTCAAGACTTCAGAATAGTTGCTACATAGCATTTCCCCACATTCCATATGGAAGGAGGGAAAAGGGCAAAGAGCAATGACTTTTCTTTGGGAGTGTCCCCTGGGAAACCGCTGCATGAGTGGAGCTCGTGAACCACAGCTGGCATCACCTCTTAGCACCTGAGAGGTGGCCCAATTTTGCCCCACTGGAAGCCAAGTCCCATCAGGAGGTAACAGCCAGAATGTGAGTCAGCTCCTTGTCTCTACTTTTACATAAGCTGATATCAATAGTTTGTTTCCCAATTCTTGTTCTTTCTGATCCAGCTTCTTTCCTTTTGAGGTAGTAGAATTTATTTTACTCTTTTATTTTGAAATAATTATAGGTTCAAAGGTGTTTCTAATATACCCTTGACCCAGTCCTCCCCAGTGGTTCCGTCTTTCATAATTACAATGGAAAAACCAACAATTTGGCATTGGCACAGTATATGTGTACAGAGGTAGCAGATTTTTGTTTTCCTTACTGTCTTCTTAAATGTTTCTTGTAAGATTCACATTTCTTGCTGTGATTAATCCCCAGATTTGGCTGACATTATGTAGAAGCCACAGTACTTCCACATGTGTTCTGTGCCAATCTTTCTTGGGCACAAACTTTCCAAGATAAACATGTCTCCAACATCAGGAATCCTTTCTATGTAAATATTGGTGAGACAGTTACACATGTACAGTGCATATAGAAAATGCGGTTTGCTTAGGAAAGTCTCAAAATATTTGGTAACCTTGAATGCATTTTTGCCTTTTTTAATTTTTATTTTATATTGGTGTGTAGTTAATTAACAATGCTGTATTAGTTTTGGATGTACAGCAAACTAATTAAGTTATATGTATACATGTATCTATTCTTTTCAAATTATTTTCCCATTTAGGTTATTACAGAATATTGAGCAGACTTCCCTGTGCTACATGGTAGATGATTGTTGGCTATCTGTTTTAAATATAGCAACATGTACATCAATTCCAAACTCCCAATCTCTTACCCTACTTCCCCTCTGGTCATCATTAGTTCTTTCTCTACGTCTGTGAGTCTGTTTCAAATACGTTCATTTGTACCATTTTTTTTAAGATTCCAGATATAAGCAATATCATATGATACTGGCCTTTCTCTGTCTGACTTACTTCACTTAGTATGATAATCTCCATATACAATATCAGATCAGATCAGATCAGTTGCTAAGTCGTGTCCGACTCTTTGTGACCCCATGAATCACAGTACGCCAGGCCTCCCTGTCCATCACCAACTCCCGGAGTTCACTCAGATTCACGTCCATCGAGTCAGTGATGCCATCCAGCCATCTCATCCTCTGTCATCCCCTTCTCCTCTTGCCCCCAATCCCTCCCAGCATCAGAGTCTTTTCCAATGAGTCAACTCTTCCCATGAGGTGGCCAAAGTACTGGAGTTTCAGCTTTAGCATCATTCCTTCCAAAGAAATCCCAGGGCTGATCTCCTTCAGAATGGACTGGTTGAATCTCCTTGCAGTCCAAGGGGCTCTCAAGAGTCTTCTCCAACATAGCAGTTCAAAAGCACCAATTCTTCAGCACTCAGCCTTCTTCACAGTCCAACTCTCACATCCATACATGACCACAGGAAAAACCATAGCCTTGACTAGACGAACCTTTGTTAGCAAAGTAATGTCTCTGCTTTTGAATATGCTATCTAGCTTGGTCATAACTTTCCTTCCAAGGAGTAAGCGTCTTTTAATTTCATGGCAGCAGTCACCATCTGCAGTGATTTTGGAGCCCAGAAAAATACAGTCTGACACTGTTTCCACTGTTTCCCCATCTATTTCCCATGAAGTGATGGGACCAGATGCCATGATCTTCGTTTTCTGAATGTTGAGCTTTAAGCCAACTTTTTCACTCTCCACTTTCACTTTCATCAAGAGGCTTTTGAGTTCCTCTTCACTTTCTGCCATAAGGGTGGTGTCATCTGCATATCTGAGGTTATTGATATTTCTCCTGGCAATCTTGATTCCAGTTTGTGTTTCTTCCAGTCCAGTGTTTCTCATGATGTACTCTGCGTATAAGTTAAATAAACAGGGTGACAATATAGAGCCTTGATGAACTCCTTTTCCTATTTGGAACCAGTCTGTTGTTCCATGTCCAGTTCTAACTGTTGCTTCCTGACCTGCATACAAATTTCTCAAGAGGCAGATCAGGTGGTCTGGTATTCCCAACTCTTTCAGAATTTTCCAGTTTATTGTGATCCACACAGTCAAAGGCTTTGGTATAGTTAATAAAGCAGAAATAGATGTTTTTCTGGAACTCTCTCTCATTTTATTTTCAACATAATTATGAACATAAAATGAGAAAATGGATATAAAGATACCTTGTTAACTGCAAAGCATTCCACAATGCTTTGTAAACACAGTAAAGTAAATAAAATAACATTACCATATTTCTCATTTTATTTTCATAATTATGTTGAAAAGGAAATATTGTTTTTCCTCCTTAACAAATGTAAAACCATGGTGGCTTCAGTTCAGCTCAGTTCAGTCGCTCAGCCGTGTCCGACTCTCGGCGACCCCATGGACCACAGCACGCCAGGCCTCCCTGTCCATCACTGAATCCCAGAATTTACTCATGGTGGCTTAGAGACAATAAAGAAAATGAATGGAATGGGGGAGAAGATGTTTAATTCTATGATAATTTTGCCCAATCCCCAATTTACTAATTTACCAATTCTACTTTTATCTGAATATAAGCAATCTGATTAAGAACTGGGGTGTGGTTTAAGTGTGAGTCCCAACACGAAGGTGCCTGTCCGCACACCAAGAAGGGGGCCCTGGACAGAGAGCTCTGACTACAGCCCAGCCGTGCGGGCAGCCTGTTCGCAGACCTCCAGCCTCCTGAACCGTGTCCTTGTTTACACTACCCATTCTATGATACGTTGTTATCGCAGTCCAACCTAACTACAACAACCTCTGAGGTTTGGGGATAGTTGCCTCCAAATTACTATAAAGCCCAATGGAAAGCTCATGGACTCGCCTACTTTCTGATGTCTATGATAGTCACAATTCTAAATATTCTTGGTTCGGGGGCCACAGAAGAGAAGAGAGATAGGCATCATGAGACCAGAGCCCCTGACTGATACCGTGACGCTACTTGAAAGACCCTAACCCTAGTTTTTTCAGGTATAGTTGATTTACAGTATTGTGTCAATTTCTTTTATATGTGACACATATACACTTTTAACACTGTGTATTACGTAGATAACTGGTGATAGTGTACTATATAGTCCAGGGAACGCTGCTCAGCACACTGTGGTGACCTGATGGGAAGGAAGTCCGAAAGGGTGGAGATCAGATCAGATCAGTCGCTCAGTCACGTCCGACTCTTTGTGATCCCATGAATCGCAGCACACCAGGCCTCCCTGTCCATCACCAACTCCTGCAGTTCACTCAGACTCATGTCCATCAAGTCAGTGATGCCATCCAGCCATCTCATCCTCTGTCATCCCCTTCTTCTCCTGCCCCCAATCCCTCCCAGCATCAGAGTCTTTTCCAATGAGTCAAGTCTTCGCATGAGGTGGCCAGAGTACTGAAGTTTCAGCTTTAGCATCATTCCTTCCAAAGAAATCCCAGGGCTGATCTCCTTCAGAATGGACTGGTTGGATTTCCTTGCAGTCCAAGGGACTCTCAAGAGTCTTCTCCAACACCACAGTTCAAAAGCATCAATTCTTTGGCACTCAGCCTTCTTCACAGTCCAACTCTCACATCCATACATGACCACAGGAAAAACCGTAACAGGCAAATTTGGCCTTGGAATATGGAATGAAGCAGGGCAAAGACTGATAGAATTTTGCCAAGAAAATGCACTGGTCATAACAAACACCCTCTTCCAACAACACAAGAGAAGACTCTATACATGGACATCACCAGATGGTCAGCACCAAAATCAGATTGATTATATTCTTTGCAGCCAAAGATGGAGAAGCTCTATACAGTCAGCAAAAATAAGACCAGGAGCTGACTGTGGCTCAGACCATGAATTCCTTATTGCCAAATTCAGACTGAAATTGAAGAAAGTAGGGAAAACCACTAGACCATTCAGGTATGACCTAAATCAAATCCCTTATGATTATACAGTGGAAGTGAGAAATAGATTTCGGGGCCTAGATCTGATAGATAGAATGCATGATGAACTATGGAATGAGGTTCATGACATTGTACAGGAAACAGGGATCAAGACCATCTCCATGGAAAAGAAATGCAAAAAAGCAAAATGGCTGTCTGGGGAGGCCTTACAAATAGCTGTGAAACGAAGAGAAGCAAAAAGCAAAGGAGAAAAGGAAAGATATAAACATCTGAATGCAGAGTTCCAAAGAATAGCAAGAACAGATAAGAAAGCCTTCTTCAGCGATCAATGCAAAGAAATAGAGGGAAACAACAGAATGGGAAAGACTAGGAATCTCTTCAAGAAAATTAGAGATACCAAAGGAACATTTCATGCAAAGGTGAGCTCGATAAAGGACAGAAATGGTATGGACCTAACAGAAGAAGAAGATATTGAGAAGAGATGGCAAGAATACACAGAAGAACTGTACAAAAAAGATCTTCACGACCCAGATAATCATGATGGTGTGATCACTGACCTAGAGCCAGACATCCTGGAATGTGAAGTCAAGTGGGCCTTAGGAAGCATCACTATGAACAAAGCTAGTGGAGGTGATGGAATTCTAGTTGAGCTCTTCCAAATCCTGAAAGATGATGCTGTGAAAGTGCTACACTCAATATGCCAGCAAATTTGGAAAACTCAGCAGTGGCCACAGGACTGGAAAAAGTCAGTTTTCATTCCAATCCCAAAGAAAGGCAATGCCAAAGAATGCTCAAACTACTGCACAATTGCACTCATCTCACACACTGGTAAAGTAATGCTCAAAATTCTCCAAGCCAGGCTTCAGCAATATGTGAACCGTGAACTTCCAGATGTTCAAGCTGGTTTTAGAAAAGGCAGAGGAACCAGAGATCAAATTGCCAACATCCGCTGGATCATAGAAAAAGCAAGAGAGTTCCAGAAAAACATCTATTTCTGCTTTATTTACTATGCCAAAGGATGGAGATATACATGTGCAAATGGCTGATCCATTCTGCTGTACAGTAGAAACTAACAACATTGTAAAGCAAATATACTCCAATAAAAATTAATTTTTTTAAACTTATACTGATTCAGTTCTATGTATATATATTCTACTTCATGTTTCCTATTGTGGTTTATTACAGGATATTGAACATAGTTCTCTGTGCTATACAGCAGGACCTTGTTGTGTATCCGTTCTGTATATGATAGCTTGCATCTGCTAATTCCAAACTCCCAACCCATCCCTTGCCCCCTTGGAAACCACAGATCTGTTCTATATGTCTGTCAACACATTTTTAATATTCTATTATATTGGACAAGGAGTTATACTTAGGATTTTAGGGAAACAAAAACTGAAGAAAATGACTATGCCACTAAATTGTTGGCCTTATGCCTTGGCCTTTTTTTTAATGCCTTAATCATTTCACATTTAAGTTCCTTCATTTGTAAAATATAGATAATAACAGTATCTATTCCATGGAATCTTTGTAAGGACCAAGTTATTTCTACACTAAGGCATGTAGAACAATACCCAGTACTTAATTATATGTATTAGCTGTTATTAATAATGATCGTTATATCTTCTTTGGATAATGTGACATATCAACAATTAAAATATCAAATAAATTACCTCAGAAATTTAGAAAGCAGTAGAAATATGGATATTGTCAAATATTTAAGAATAAATCCTAGGTGTTGTGAGGCTTGAAACTTACACAAGCCTCAGAAAGAGGCACTCTTCATAAGAAAATAAATACAAATTTACAATTATAAAATTAGGAATGAAGGATGCTTACATTAGCACAACTCAGAAAGTTAAAACATAGATATGTGCCTCAGCAGGTGAGTTGTTAAAAAAAAAATAGTGGGACATTCATACAATAGAATACCAAAAAGTCATTTGTAATAATGAGGTTTGCACTAACATGGGAAGGGCTGAATATTAAGTGAGAAAAGCAAGGTGCATTTTAGCGGGTATGCTAAGTGGTCTAGCCAACATTCATTGCTTCAATTTTGCTTACTAAGAGATCTTAGTATTCCTTAGTTGGGAGGCAATGTGCAATTTTTCTTTAAGGAAAGTTAGACAAATACCACAGATAGGCCAAGCAAAATCACAGGTAGATGTTTGGGTGGAAAACTGACATACCTTTCGCTGGAAAACACCTTTCTTTCTAGAAAGGGCAAAGAAAGTTGATTCTCTTGAGTTGTGCCTGTTTCCACATGTTTCGTCTTTCTGTGATCATCCTGAGGTCAGTGAACAGGACAAGAGGGGTCAAGTAAACTAGACGGAGGGGAGGACACCTCACAGCTTGTTCCTAAGGATTCAGGAAGGGCAAGTTCATACTAAGGGAAGGACACCTCCCAGATCGTTATCATGGATTCAGGAGGGGCAAGTTCATGTTAACAGAGTTCTGTGTCACAGACTGGAAGTAAGACCTTTATATTCCTATTGCACGAAAATTTTTTTCCATCTGTGACTTAAAAAACATTTTGTCATCTATTCTTGTTACTCTCTATTCTCTCCCCATGGAAACTGTAGAAAGGAAGAAAGTGAAGTCGCTTAGTCATGTCTGACTCTTTGCGACCCCATGGACTGTAGCCTACCAGGTTCCTCCATCCAAGGGATTATCCAGGCAAGAGTACTGGAGTGGGTTGCCATTTCCTTCTCCAGAGGACCTTCCCAACCCAGGGATTGAACCTGGGTCTCCGGCATTGTAGGCAGACGCTTAACCATCTGAGCCACCAGGGGAGTCTATGGAAACTGTAAGCTGCTTTCAAAAAAATTTTTTTTTCAAGACGAGTGCTTTAATCTTTCCAGTTAACATCATTTGTATCAGTAAGTATAATATTTTTAGATCACACATTAGTCAGTAAAGATTTATTTTTTTGAGGGTCTGAGTAAGAACAGGAAGACAGGAAATATAGAATGTCAGACTTCACACTTGAATTAAAACTTAAAATTATTTCCTTCTTTGCAGCAAAACTATACTACAGACTTATGTGTTTTAGCTTTAATCCCATGACTCATCGTGGATTGGATTGGGACTTTGTGAAAAAGAAAATCTTGCTACATTCAGAGTGCTTATGCCCTGATAATTCTTTTCCATATCATTGGATGCAAACATATTTCCTCTTGTAATGTCACTGAAGCCAGGAACACTTGTGCTCAAGGCATGTTCTTCCAGCCGTTCAGAGCACCTTGATGAGCTTCTGGAAGTACTTTCATTGGAGGCTGTGCCGCGTGGTTATCTGAGCATCAAAAAAGGAAATAGCTCTGCAAGGGTTCCCACGTTGACCAGTACACCAGATTCAATGAACACATTCATCAACAGATCATCAGAATAGATAACAAATCAGATACTTTCAATATCCAGCCCTTTGGCAGCTGCTGTAGTAGCTGCGAGAACTGGGCACTTTCCACAATGAAAATCCCCAAGTTTGCTCTCTCTGTTCCAGACCACCGTGAATATGTATGGTTGCTGCTTTTTCCTGGCAAAGAAAAGTTACAGTAAAATCTTCTTTCTTCTCAGTCTCAACAAAAGCCATAGTTTTTGTTTGTTTGTTTTTAATCACCTATGTTTTACAGAATTTCTACAGGTTTTTCTTATTTTGAGTACTAGCCAGCTGGGAGAATGGTCTCTTGCTCTACTTGCTTATCCAACAGCCACAAACAAATAGTTTAACTTCTAAAACCCCTCAGCCAAGCTTTGAATTTCCTCTGGGAAAACTGCACTGAACATAAGGGTTTGATGTTCATTCAGTTGCTGGGCAGGAAATTAGATTTTTATTTCTGGTCCAGAATCCATATCCAGCATGCAGTCAGCTTCATCGAAAATTAAATATTTAAGTTCTCTGAGACCGGTGTTTTCTTTATCTATGATATCTGTTAGTCTTCTAGAAGTAGCACATAATAATCTCAGCCTTGTAATGTCTGAGAGAGGGGCCACCATTCATGATTCAGGCACTCTGTTAGACAACCGACAGACTTTTTTGCTTTTATTCTTTGCTTTTATAGGGAGTACTTTTTCACTTTACATACAACGAAACAGAGGCCTGGAGAGGTTAGATAATTTATCTTCTAAGTAGCAGAAGCAGGAACCATCTGGGACTTTATGGACAATGCTAATCTGAGAACTAGAAATGCTAACAGGAATCTTTATAAAATTGGTCTGCATTTTGAAGCATTCCTGTCTCTTGTGCCAAAGAGAGGTTGCCCCAACCTTCCTATGAAGTGAAAAGAGAAACACTGTGCTCTCCTGTTTCTGTAGTTAGGATGGGCTTTAGTTAAACCCAAAGGCAGGCAAAGTAGGACTCAGGGCCTTCTCCATCTCCGCACTTGGCGGCCTCTGCTTAGCACCATCCATGTGGTCACCCGGAACCTGAGTCTGGGCCAGCTTCCAGAATTAACTCCACTTCCCTTGTCTTAGCTGTTGGTCCTGGAGGGAAGGTAATCACAGAAGAGCATTGTCATGAGGAAGTTTAGTTCATAGAATTTGGAAACAAACAGACTGGGTTTGAAAAACAGGTCCTCCACTTCTTAGTTCTGTCACTTTGGATAATGCAAGTACTCATTCCAAAAATTTGGAATATGGAAAGTTCCTCACATGGTTGTATAAGCATTAGAGATGATGTAGATGAATGATGAGGCTCACAGTAGGTACCATTAAGATATGGCTGCTACTCACAGTTGATAGCAGAAGTTTGGGTAGATATGAAACCAAGGAAAGAAGAGAAGGGAAAAACAAGGGAGAAAGGGAAAGGTACTCCAAACGGAATGCAGAGTTCCAGAGAACAGCAAGGAGAGGCAAGAAGGTCTTCTTCTATGAACAGTAAAAAGAAATAGAGGAAAACAACAGAGACCTCTTCAAGAAAAATGGAAATATCAAAGGAATATTTCATCCAAAGATGGGCACAATAAAGGGAAGAAATGGTAAAGACCTAATAGAAGCAAAAGAGATTAAGAAGAGATAAAAAGAATACACAGAATAACTGGATGAAAAAGATCTTAATGACCTGGATAACTAAGATGGTGTAGTCTCTCACTCAGAGCCAGACATCCTGGAGTGTGAAGTCAAGTGGGCCTTAGGAAGTGCTGCTGCCAATAAAGCTAGTGGAGGTGATGGAATTCCAGCAGAACTATTTAAAATCTTAAAAGATGATGCTATTGAAGTGTTGCACTCAATTTGTCAGCAAATTTGGAAAACTCAGCAGTGGCCATAGGACTGGAAAAGGTCAATCCTCAACCCAGTTCCCAAGAAAGGTGGTACTAAAGAATGTTCAAACTACCAGACAATAGCACTCCTCTCCCATGCTAGTAAGGTTATGCTCAAAATTCTCCAAGCTAGAGATCAAATTGCCACCATTTTCTGGATCATAAAGAAATTAAAGGAATTCCAGCAAAACATCTACCTCTGTTTAATTGACTACGCTAAATCCTTTGACTGTGTGGATCATGATAAAATGTGGAAAACTATTAGAGAGATGGGAATACCAGACCACCTTACCTGTCTCCTGAGAAAGCTGAATACAGGTCCAGTATCAACAGTTAGAACTCTGTATGGAACAACTGACTGGTTCAGGATTGAGAAAGGAGTATGACAAGGCTGTTTATTATCATACTGTTTATTTAATTTATAGGCAGACCACATCATGCAAAATGCTGGGCTGGATGAGTTACAAGCTGGAATCAAGATTGCTGGGAGAAATATTAACAACCTCAGATATGTGGATGATACCACTCTACTGGCAGAAAGCGAAGAGGAACTAAAGAACCTCTTGATGAGGGTGAAGGAGGAGAGTGAAAAAGTAGGCTTAAAACTCAATATTGAATAAACTATGATCATGGCATCCAATCCCATCAGTTCATGGCAAATAGAAGGGGGAAATGTGGAAGCAATGACAGATTTCCTCTTCTTGGGCTCTTAAATCACTGTGGATGGTGACTGCAGCCATGGAATTAGAATATTATTGCTTCTTGGCAGGAAAGCTATGGCAAACCTAGACAGTGTGTTAAAAGTCCAAGAAATCACTTTGCAGACAAAGGTTCATATAGTCAAAGCTACAGTCTTTCCAGTAGTCATGTACAAATATGAGAGCTGGACCGTAAAGAAGGGAGAGTGCTGAAGAACTGATGCTTTCAAACTGTGGTGCTGGAGAAGACTCTTGAGAGTTCCTTGAAAAGCAAGGAGATCAAACCAGTCAATCTTAAAGGACATCAACCCTAAATACTCTTTGGAAGGACTGATGCTGAAGCTGAAGCTCCAATTCTTTGGCCACCTGACTTGGAAAGCTGACTCATTGAAAAAGACCCTGATGCTGGGAAAGACTAAAGGCAGAAGGAAAAGGGGACGACAGAGGATAAGATGGTTGGATGACATCACTGATGCTATGGACATGAACTTGGGCAAACTCCAGGAGATGGAGAGGGACAGAGAAGCCTGGTGTGCTGCAGTCCATGGGGTTTCAAAGAGTTGGAAGTGACTTGGTGACTGAACAACAACAAAATGAAGCCAATACTTTTCCAACAAAAAAATAAAAGAAAAAATTTAGGGATTTGTGATGTTACTAGAGTCAAAAGCATATCCTTAGATAATTTATAGTCAACCGTTTAAAATGAAAAATATGTACATTTGAAACTCTCTCTCAACTTGGGCTTACCTTGCCTACTTTGTATTGTCACCTTCATTTGCTCTTCTTTGGAGATTTTCTACCTTGAAAATGAGATTGGATCAGCCTCTCTTTAACAGATGTCCCTTTTATTGGCACTGAGGTCGTATAAAGTGAGAATGGGACACTGTCCAATGTCCGTCCTCCCTCAACTTGGAAACAGAGGGAAAACTCCCATGCAAGTGTCGGGAGACAGTTCCCTATGGAGCTCTTGGGTTTCTGCAAAATTCACAAGCAGAACTAACTGCCCTTTCATTCTCATTTTAGAGGGAAAGCCTTAAGACAGCATTGGCGTTTCCACGTGGAGCAAAGCATGGGTTGTTTATTGTCCTGTGTAAAGACAGCGCTTCCCTTGGGGGCTAAAGTTGTCAGGTTTGCTCTGAGGCCATCAATAGATTCAGATTCTCTGTACTCCGGATTCTACTGCCTGCTCTGTATCCGCCTGGGCTCTGCCTCCACAGCTTGGGACTGAGGAGCAGGGAGAACCAACCTGAACGTCAATCTTGGGTTGCTTGCTGTGCTGTGATTAATGAAGTCATTGTCTCTAATCCAGGACTCTCTTGTCTTCTGCCAGCATGAAACTGACAGGCCAACTTGTGAGCTTGAGAGGAGATAAAAATTCACAGTTCTTGGCACAGAGCATGTGAAAACTCTGAAATGTGCTGTTGTCAGCTCAGAGGACTCAGGAATTTCTTCTGCTTATGGAGTACGGGTGTCCTCCATAGGGCAACTGTCACAGGAGAGGTAACACCTGAACTACATCTTGAAAGATGAGAAGTTGGCCAAGTGGGATGAACACCAAGAAGAAGAAATGAGACATAGGTATGCACATGTTTTTGAGAAACTGGAATGTTTGAGTTCAAATTGCAAGGGAGTGGGCATGGCAAGAAGTTATCTAAAAAGCAGTCTGGGACTACTCTGAGTAAAGAAAGAAGAAAGCCTGATCTCTGGATTTTCCGCTCTACTGAACAGTCTCGTGTGAACAGTCTCACTTTACTAGCACAGCAGCTTTTTTAGGTGTTACTAGCCTGGAGAATCCCAGGGACGGGGGAGCCTGGTGGGCTGCCGTCTATGGGGTCGCACAGAGTCGGACACGACTGACGCGACTTAGCAGCAGCAGCAGCAGCCTTTTTGAAGAAATTAAGTCTCAGAAAGTTTAACTTCTCTAAGAATAATCAGTTAATAAATACTAGAAGGATAATATAAAACCAATGTTCTTTCTTTCGGCCACTCAGTGAGGAGCTTTCGATTCTTACTCTGTAGGTAACATCAGGAACCGTCTGTTTTCTGTTGCTGTTGTTTGTTCACTTTCCTTTTTCTTTCAGGTCAGGGTGTCCTAATCAAGAACATCATAGTTGGACAATTTAGAAGCAGCATGAGGCTTTTGAATAGGGGTAATCTGGCAAGAGTGGGTAGTTACAAGATAATTTTAATAATGCACCTGAGTATTTTTAAGGGGTCTGGAACTGGGTATATGGAGAAGAGAATAATTAATGGACTTTGGAAACGTAGTATATCAGTTCAGTTCAGTTCAGTCACTCAGTCGTGTCCGACTCTTTGCGACCCCATGAATCGCAGCACGCCAGGCCTCCCTGTCCAACACCAACTCCCGGAGTCCACCCAGACTCACGTCCATCGAGTCAGTGATGCCATCCAGCCATCTCATCCTCTGTCGTCCCCTTCTCCTCCTGCCCCCAATCCCTCCCAGCATCAGAGTCTTTTCCAATGAGTCAACTCTTCGCATGAGGTGGCCAAAGTACTGGAGTTTCAGCTTTAACATCATTCCTTTCAAAGAAATCCCAGGGCTGATCTCCTTCAGAATGCACTGGTTGGCTCTCCTTGCAGTCCAAGGGACTCTCAAGAGTCTTCTCCAACACCACGTTTCAAAAGCATCAATTCTTCAGCGCTCAACCTTCTTCACAGTCCAACTCTCACATCCATACATGACCACAGGAAAAACCATGTAGTATATAATAAAGATGAAATGATTTTAAAAAGGCACAGAGCTTATAGCTGGAATGACTGTATAATTTCAATTAACTGAAATAGGTGATTGTAGTTAAGGAATTTTGAGGGACAACATTACTAAGTTCATAGAACAAGGGAGATGACAAACAGTACATTTCTTTATTTTTAATTAATTAATTTTAATTGGAGGCTAATTGCTTTACAGTATTGTGGTAGATTTTGCCATACATTGACATGAATCAGCCACGGGTGTACATGTGCCCCCCATCCTGGACCCCCTCCCACCTCCCTCCCCATCCCATCTGTCAGAGTTGTTCCAGTGCACCAGCTTTGAGTGCCCTGCTTCATGCATCGAACTTGGACTGGTGATCTATTTCACATATGGTAATATACATGTTTCAATACTATTCTCTCAAATTACCCCACCCTTGCCTTGGACACTCCACAGAGTCCAAAAGTCTGTTCTTTATATCTCTGTCTCTTTTGCTGTCTCCCATGCAGGGTCATCATTACCATCTTTCTAAATTCCATATGTATGTGCTAATATATTGTATTGGTGTTTTTCTTTCTGACTTCCTTCACTTTGTATAACAGGCTCAAGTTTCATCCACCTCAGTAGAACTGACTCAGATATGTTCTTTTTAATGGCTGAGTAATACTCCATTGTGTATACGTACCACAGCTTTCTTATCCATTCGTCTGCTGATGGACATCTAGGCTGCTTCCATGTCCTAGCTATCATAAACAGTGCTGTGATGAACATTGGGGTACATGTGTCTCTTTCAATTCTGGTTTCCTCGGTGTGTATGCCCAGCAGTGGGATTGCTGGGTCATATGGCAGTTCTCTTTCCAGTTTTTTAAGGTATCTCCACCCTGTTCTCCATAGTGGCCATGCTAGTTTGCATTCCCACCAACAGTGTAAGAGGGTTCCCTTTTCTCCGCACCCTCTCCAGCATTTATTGTTTGTAGACTTTTTGATAGCAGTCATTCTGACTGGCGTGAGATGGTACCTCATTTTGGTTTTGATTTGCATTTCTCTGATAATGAATGATGTTGAGCATCTTTTCATGTGTTTGTTAGCCATCTGTATGTCTTCTTTGGAGAAATGTCAAACAGTATAAGTTTTGGAATAAGAAATGTTCAATTTTTCATTGAGTAGACAAGTTATTGTTTCCATTGGTAATTACAGTCTAATAATTAAAATTATTAAATCTTGCAGAGACAGCATTTAACAAACGTGTTTACCTCCCAGCAAGAAACAGAAACATATGAGAAATGTTACTGAGTTAGTTGCCTGGACCTGTGCTGGGGACCTAACCAGGGCTGAGACCCCTTGTTTCAGCCATGGAGGTTCTTTTTCTGCTCAGATTCACACAGCCAGTAATGAAATGAATGCTGAGACTGAAACAGCACAAGTTTTATTCAATGTTGAAAGAATGCTGAAGCAGAAACTTAGTTTGCAAATTAACTTCTCAATTCAGTTGGGATAGAGGTACTGCATGAATATGAGGGTCAAGATAAAGGAAAGGGAACTGGAAAGAGTGGGAGGAGCATTCATGACCTATCTGAGAACAGAAGTGTGGTTTGGACCTGGAACTGATGCAGCACCACCCTTCAGTCTTTGTGTGAGCTTCTCCGGTTGTCATGGATTCAATTGCCAACCGTTATGGCACTGGTGGATGCCTCTTCAGCATGCTCACATTATTACAATGAGTGCATAATGAGGATGCAATCTAATGGAAGCCAGATCTTCTGCCACCTTGGATTTGGTTCTAACTTCTTGTTGTTCAGTTGCTCATTCATGTCTGACTCTTTGTGACCCCATGGATTACAGCATGCCAGGCTTTTCTGTCCTTCACTATCTCCCAAAGCTTTTTCAAATTCATTTCCATTGAGTCAATGATGCCATCCAAACATCTCATCCTCTGTCTCCCTCTTCTTCTGCCCTCAATCTTTCTCAACATCAGGGTCTTTTCAAATGAGTAGGCTCTTCGAATCAGGTGGCCAAAGTATTGGAGTTTCAGCTTGAGCATCAGTCCTTCCAATGAATATTCAGGGCTTATTTCCTTTAGGATGGACTGGTTGGATCTCCTTGCAGTCCAAGGGACTCTCAAGAGTCTTCTCCAGTGCCACAGTTCAAAAGCATCAATTCTTTGACACTCAATCTTGTTTATGGCCCAACTCTCACATCCGTACATGTCTACTAGAAAAACCATAGCTTTAACTGTATGGACCTTTGTCAGCAAAGTGATGTCTCTGCTTTTTAATATGCTGTCTAGGTTTGTCATAGCTTTTCTTCCAAGGAACAAGTGTCTTTTAATTTCATTATTCTAACTAATTCTTGTTTTTCTCTTTGCAACTTCCTCCTGAAACTTAGATAAAAGCAATTGGTTTCCATTTGAGGGAGGCGCATGATTGCAAAGCAACAGAGTTGGTAACAAATAGATTTTGTAAGAAGGATTAGAAAGCTAATTTACCCACTCCACCTTTCACTGTATTTCATTAAATATAACTAGTAATATTATTACCTGGCTTGTGGCTCAGGCGGTAAAGAATCTACCTGTAATGCAGAGATACAGGTTTGATCCCTGGGTCTGGAAGATCCTCTGGAGGAGGAAATGGCAGCCCACTCCAGTATTCTTGCCTGGAGTATCCCATATTATTTCAATTTTTCACTGAAATAATGGTTTCTGTCACCAACTAAACAATTTTGACTCAAAACAATGGAGGGATTTTCTTTTTTTTAATACCCTCTCATCACTTCCCTCTGAAACTCCCTGCAAGAGTTGAGTTCTGGAAAATATCTGAAGTAAGGATTTCTTGTGAGGAGGAAAAAGACCAACATTTCTGTAACTTTGGTGATTGACTTTACTTATTTTTTAAATAAAACCTGAATTATTCATACTACCTGTGGATTTAAAAGTATTTCTCTTATAATTTTTAAAAATGTAGCTTTTCTTTGAAAATGAAAATGAAAAGGTTTTTTTTTAACAAATCTTGTTGTCAAGTCTAAAGAGTTTGTATATGCACACAGTAAGTTTTAGATCACTGTTTAATCAGTGCTCCGGTTAACTGGCTGATTCACCATCTCCACTAATGCCAGGATAAAATTTCTCACTTTGTGATAGGGACAACTGGCTGAATGTAAACCAAAGTTCATTCATTCTGATATATTGTTAACAGCTGACTCATTTTCAAGTATTTTTTTTTCCTCTGTGTGTGTAAACCACAAACAAATATAAGAAAGAGAGAGAGAAATAATAGCACAGTGGGAGCTATTACATGGTGTGTATGTTAGTCACTTAGTCATGTCCAACTCTTTGTGAGGCTCCTCTGTCCAAGGAATTCTCCAAGCAAGAATACTGGAGTGGGTTGCTATTTCCTTCTCCAGGGGATCTTCCCGACCCAGGGATTGAACCCAGGTCTCCTGAATTGCAGGCAGATTATTTTCTGTCTGGGCCACCAGGGAAACCCTGGGGTGTAGAAATGAGCACTTGAAAGGGTGATTTCTTTATCACCCTGCAATGCAATTTACTCCTCAAATTACTGTATACAAATATTCTTGATGATGGTTTGAATATTTACATTTGAAAGTAAGAGTATTTCTTTTTTACATTATAAGCTTAAAATTAGCAGTGCTAATGTCATCAGTAGAATGGTGATTTCCTCAGTTCTTGTCCTCTTGAGGGAAAGAATTCAGATGAGAAACATAGAAGAATTTTAGGTAGCAAGAGTTTTAAGCAAAGCAAAGGTATGCTCCTGAGAAAGGATGGGAGTGGGCTGTATAGAAATGAGAAGCAGCCTTGCAGTGGGGCAGGATTGGGTTTTTTTAGAGTGGTAGTCCCTTCCTGTGTCCTGTTTCATTTGACTGACAACTTGATTGATAACTTTAGGTTATATTGTATAACTTTTCTCCTAGTGCACAGGTGCTTATCCATAAGCACCCAAGTGAAACCAATGGTTGGATGGGGGGCAAAAACCATAAGGCTAACTTATTACAAATATGGTAAAGGAACCCCAGGTTTGAGTCACCGTTTAGGCCTTGATGCACCTGAACCAACCTGTCCTGGTGATTTTATCTTGCTTGGTCCTGTTATGGCTGCAAACTTAGTGGTGGTCCTCAGCCACAAGGGGACATCTCTGGGTATGTTCTGATCATGAGTGTCCATGTAGGGGAGGGAAAGATGACCCTATCCAAGAAAGGGCAGGACCTGCTTATGTCTGACTAACTACTTAGTAATCTCCCTTCGGGAGTTGGGACCCTAATATGTTTGGGAAGGTGAATGTTGTCTCTCTCTGTCTACTTCCTGCTGAAAAGGATTGTAGAGGGGTTTAGGGTCGCTCCTCTTGTGACTGTTGGGTCCCTGTCCACTTGTTCGAGGGGCTGATCCACGGTCCCACATAGAATGATGTTGTCTCTTGGGTGTTGATAGACCAATACCCTTGACTGAGGACCATCTGAAGTCATTGCCTGCTACATCCAAAGTTGCTCCAGGCTCTGTCCTCATGATGATGGTCCTTGATTAGGAAGCTGGCCAGAGCTGAGGGGCACTTCAGCTCAAGGCCAGCCTTCAGTCAGTGGCTGACCCAAGGTCCCTTTAGACTAAGGGGCAGTCTCTCTTCCAAGGGCTGAACTTGTTTGGCGCCATGGCTTACAGGGCTTCTAAGTCTCCAGCCGGTCTGTCTTCCAGTGACCCGGTTTCCCACAGGGATGGCTCTTGCCGACGGAGCCTTCTGGGGGCACCCAGGAGTTGAGTGTCAGGCTTATAATGTTGCCAACAGTTGGGCCTGCCTTTTATCCTTGTGTTTCTCCTTCTCCCTCTCCTTCTCTTGTCTCCATTGTACAGAGATGGGTGCCCTAAGGAGCTCTGGGGAGGCAATGTTTGGTCCCAAGGTCATCTTTTGTATTTTCCTCCTACGTCTTGGGCAGCCCACGAGATGAAGCAGTCAATAATCCAAATTAATATACTCTATGAGTACTTCTCTCGCTCAGTTGTAGGTGGTGAGATTTCCTTGTGGTCCTTGGTTTATAGTGGCCGGTTGCCTGTAATTAACAGGTTTTAGTCTACATTTACCTTGTTTATATTTACTTTACATTGTTTTAGTCCCTCAACCAGGCAGAAGAGAAAGTGGTCCATCCAGGTTAACTTGAAGCAGGAGATAGACGCAAGGCTAGGCATTTACAACTAGCCTCCTGTTTTCATTTCTTGGGGCAAGAAAAAGATAGTTTATTCTGGACACTTGTAACTAGACTCCTGTTTGTGTTTCCTGAAACAGGAGATAGGTGGGCCCCAGGTTAAATATTTACAACCAGCCTCCTGTTTGCTCTCCAAAATGGAAGTAACAACTAAAGGAGGGTAAATAGTCAGGTTTTGTCTCATACAGAAACCTTAAGATAACAGTTATGCCAGGTGTGAAGAGGGGCTAACCCTCGTTTGAGTAAAGGATCAAGAGGTCATACGTTTCCCATGCTTGGGGCAAGGGAGACACGTGGGGTCCAAGGAGCCCAACACAACTTAGTGACTGAACAACAAGAAAGGCTTCTTGAGGATGGAAAAGGAGGGGTTCTGTTCAGTCCCTAAGTCATGTCTGACTCCTTGTGACCCTGTAGACTGCAGCACACCAGGCTTCCCTGTCCTTCTCTATTTCTTGGACTTTGCTCAGACTTATGTCTATTGAGTTGGTGATGTCATCCAACCATCTTATCCTCTGTCATCCCCTTCTCTTCCTGCGTTCAAACTTTCCCAGCATCAGGGTCTTTTCCAATGAGTCAACTCTTCACATCAGGTGGCCAAAGTACTGGAGCTTCAGCATCAGTCCTTCCAATGAATATTCAGAGTTGATTTCCTATAGGATGGACTGGTTAGATCTCCTTGCAGTCCAAGGGACTCTCAAGAGTCTTCTCCAGCACCACAGTTTGAAAGCATCAGTTCTTTGGCTCTCAGCCTTCTTTGTGGTCCAACTCTCACATCTGTACATAACGACTGGAAAAACCATGGCTTTGAGTATATGGACCTTTGTAGGCAAAGTGATGTCTCTGCTTTTTAACATGCTGTCTAGGTGTGTCACAGTTTTTCTTCCAAGGAGCAGGCATCTTTTAATTTTGTGGCTGCAGTCACCATCCACAGTGATGCTGGAGCCAAAGAAAATAAAATCTGTCACTGTTTCTATTTTTTCCCCATCTATTTTTCATGAAGTGATGGGACCAAATGCCATGACCTTAGTTTTTTTTTTTTTTTAATATTGAGTTTTAAGCCGGCTTTTCCACTCTCTTCTTTCACTCTCCTCAAGAGGCTCTTTAGTTCTTCTTCACTTTCTGCCATAAGGGTGGTTTTATCTGCATATCTGAGGTTATTGATATTTCTCCTGCAATACTGATTCCAGCTTGTAAGTCATCTAGCCCAGGGTATTGCATGATGTGCTCTGCATAGAAGTTAAATAAGCAGGGTGACAATATACAGCCTTGACATACTCGTTTCCCGATTTTGAACCAGTCCATTGTTCCATGTCTGCTTCTAACTGTTGCTTCTTGTATTGCATACAGGCTTCTCAGGAGACAGGAGGGGGCACACCTCATAATATGTGATGCTAATTCGTGATCCCATAGGCCTTTGGGGCTAGAATCCATCTTGGAAAAAAAGTTGAGCTCAAATGTTAGGAAGGGTCCTAAACTCAAAGGTCATGGTTAGATGCCTAAATTTGTCTAGCTATGTAAGACAAAAGTCATAAAAATTATAATCATATTTAGCAATTCATTTAATCCCATGTAGTTAATTTTCGTTCTCTTTGAGTGCAGTTTTTCCATTAGTTTTGTTGACCTTGTCTGGTGATTGAGAATGATAGAGACAGTGATGACTTTAAGAACTTTGTGAGGTTTTTGTTAAGGCTTATGTAATTGGCCCAGTGAAGTGGTTACCTTGATCACTGGAGATTGTAGAAAGTACACCCCAAGTGGAAAACATATTTTCTAGCTATTTCTTTTTCTGTGTGAGGGCATTGATAGCTTCCAGTGAATGGTGCTGGATTCGTGATTTCCGAAGGAGAAGATGTACCTTCGGGACCAGGGGCAGGCTTGATCACTCAAGAGCTTTTGTGCAGCAGAGTTTTATTAAAGGAAGAAAAGGGACAGAAGAAGCTCCTGACACAGACATCAGAAGGGGAATGGAGAGTGCCCCCTCACTAGTCTTATCAAGGTTTTATATACTTTTACCAGATCCACTCCCACAACATACATCTTAAATTAACAACATTGAAACTAACAATAGAAAGACCTCACCAGATCTACCCTAGTCAGAAGGTTGTTGTTAAGGAGAAACATGTCCTGAACAAGATACATTGTAGGGACTTCCCTGGTGGTCCAGTGGCTAAGACTCTGTGCTCCCAACACAGGGAGCTTGAGTTCGATCCCTGGTCAGGGAATTAGATCCCAAATGCTGCAACTAAGACAGAAATAAATAAATAAGTATTTTTTAAAAAAGATACCTTGTTATATTGACTAAGACAAAGCAATGTAGAGAAAAAGCGTGTCCTTTTCTCCTCCTTGAGAACTCCAGACCCCTATCTCCTCCTTGAGAGCTTGGGACCCCTTTCTCCTCCTCAGGGACCCCAGACTTCTTATCAAGTTGCCTAGGGATTGACTCTCACATTATTAGCCCTACAGCCAAGGAAGGCTTTAACTCATCAAATAAATAAACGAAGTTTGCCAGGGAGCCTGGACAAGCGAAGTGGCCATCTTGGCTTTCCCATACCCCTGGCTATTTGATTTACAGTTCTTGTTTACACATTCAAATTCTCTGATTTAGGAGTAGACTGTTGCCATGCTACAAGGACATCAGGATGGCAAAAGTCTGACAATGAGGGGTTAATCTTTTCATAGAAGTGTCAAGAAAAACTTCCTTCTCTTAACAGAGAGAAAAAAAAAGTCAAATTCCAGCATTGTATTAGCTCATTATTAATAACAAAATTCAATTACCTAATTAAATTCAATCTAGTCTTAATCTTGAAAATGTACAGATTTTTCCCTCAAAGTTCCTTTTTCACAAATTGTCTTTACTTTCTGGATCCTTATTTATTTGTCCTAGCTTTTCCCCATGCATAGGGTTTCCCAACAGCTGATAGCTCAATGGGTAAAAAATCCTCCGGCAATGCAGGAGACGGCAGATGCAGGCTGGACCCCTGGGTCAGGAAGATCCCCTGGAGGAGGGAATGGCAACCCACTGCCGTATTCTTGCCTGTAAAATTTCATGGAAAGAGGAGCCTGGTGGCCTACAGTCCACGGGGTCACAAAGAATCCGACATGACTGAATGACTGAGGACACTCACTCATACGCACATGCACACGCACACGCACACAGGCAACCAGCTATAGGACAAACTCTTTTTTCCTAAACAAAAGTATCTCTAGTCTACATACCTTCTCTCAAGGACAACATATCCTAATAGTTTGAAACACTGAAATGCTTCCCTTATCATTTAGCAGCTTTAATTATGTATTATAATTTTTTAAACTTTAAAAGACCTTAACAAGACTGAGAAACAAGTAACTGAACTATTATATTAGCATTTTCTGATTAGCAAACTTAAGAAAAGACACTTAAAATTTGTATTTGACTTTGACAACTCAAGTGTTAAATTATTTACCCCACTTTTTCTGAGGAATTGATGCTTTTGAACTGTGGTGTTGGAGAAGAACCAGTCCATCCTAAAGGAGATCAGTCCTGGATGTTCATTGGATGGACTGCTACTGAAGCTGAAACTCCAATAATTTGGCCACCTGATGCGAACAGCCTGCTCATTGGAAAAGACCCTGATGCTCACAAAGATTGAAGGCGGGAGGAGAAGGGGACGACAGAGGATGAGATGGTTGGATGGCATCACTGACTTGATGGACACGAGTCTGAGTAAACTCCGAGAGTTGGTGATGGACAGGGAGGCCTGGTGTGCTGCGGTCCGTGGGGTCACAAAGAGTCCCACAGGACTGAGTGACTGAACTGAACTGAACCCCATTTTCATAATTTCACTTTGAAAAAGATGGGAAGGTAAGGTTTCTTGAAGACTAGGTAGGACATTTGCATTTCAAAAGCATAGGAGGAGAAAGGCAACTTCCCTGTAGGAAGGTGTCTTTGTGTCCTAAAAGACAGAAAAATTGTTTGTTTGTTTTTTCTTAATACTTAAAGCCTCTTAGATAAGTAAGAGAGGTTGTAGGAGTAGTAAAAATGTTGGTGAGGTTCGATGAGTCAAGAAGAGGAACAGGAGCCAGTGGGAAAAAGCTTCCTGAGTTCCAGGGCCTAAATTCTTCAGAGAGGGAGGGAGGGGACCTAAGCACTAAGCCAACAAAACAGATTTTTGTCTTGGAAACAAAAGGAAGAAAAACAAATAGAGCTGAAGGGTAGGGCTGGAGTGCCACAAGACTGAACTATACAGCAGTGACTCAAGGGTGGGGCTGCTGATCAGGATCAGGGGACTCCTCTGCTTTAATCTGATCTTAGATAGTCTCCTAATAAAAAGGCTTCCCGGGTAGCTCAGTAGTAAAGAATCCACCTGCTAATGCAGGAGATGTGGGCTCAATCCCTGGATCGGGAAGATCCCCTAGAGAAGGAAATGGCACCCACTCCAGTGTTCTTACCTTTGGAAATCCCATGGACGGAGGAGCCTGGAAGGCTTTAGTCCACGGGGTCGTTGAGGGTCGGACACGACTGAGCGACTTCACTTTCACTTTTCACTTTCATGCATTGGAGAAGGATATGGCAACCCACTCCAATGTGATTGCCTTGAGAATCCCAGGGACGGGGGAGCCTGGTGGGCTGCCGTCTATGGGGTCGCACAGAATCGGACATGACTGAAGCGACTTAGCAGCAGCAGCAGCAGGTTGGTCATACCTTTTCTTCCAAGGAGCAAGTGTCTTTTAATTTCATGGCTGCAGTCACCATCCACAGTGATTTTGGAGCCCGAGAAAATAAGATCTGTCACTGTTTCCACTTCATGATGCTTAAGTCTTCCCATATCAGATCTTGTTTTGCAATATGTCTACTTATTCATTTATTTGTTTTTGGTTGCGACGGATCTTCATTGCTGTGCATGGGCTGTCTCTAGTTGCGGCGAGTGCTGGCTACTCTGCTCTGGTGCGTGGGCTTCTCCTTGAGGCGGTGACCTCTCCGTACAGAGCACAGGCTCTAGGTGCTTGGGCTTTGGTTGCTCTACAGCTTGTGGGATCGTCCCAGACCAGAGCCTGAACTCACGTCCCCGGCACGGGCAGGTGGACCCCTATCCAATGTACTAATTCACCCTTCCTCCCCCTATTTTCCCTTTGGTAACCCTAAGTTTGTTTTCTATGTCTTTGAGTCTGTTTCTGTTTTATAAATAAGTTCTTTTGTGTCATATTTTAGATTGTACTTATAAATGATGTCATATGGTATTTATCTTTCTTTTTGTGACATCACTTAGTACAATAACCTCTAGGCACAGGCATTCATGTTGACATAAATGGCATCACTCAATTATTTTCTATGGCTGAGTAGTATTCCATTGTGTACAATACCATACCACTTATCCATTAATCTGTTGATGGACATTTAGGTTGCTTCCATGTCTTGACTATGTAAATAGTGTTACTATGAACATAGGAGTGCATCTATCTTTTCAAATTTTAGTTTTTGGATATATATCCAGGACTGAGGTCCCTTGATTATATGGCAACTTTTAGTTGTTGTTTTTTTTTTTTAATTTTATTTTATTTTTAAACTTTACATAATTGTATTAGTTTTGCCAATTATCAAAATGAATCCGCCACAGGTATACATATGTTCCCCATCCTGAACCCTCCTCCCTCCCTCCCCATACCATCCCTCTGGGTCGTCCCAGTGTACTAGCCCCAAGCATCCAGTACTGTGCATCGAACCTGGACTGGCATCTCATTTCATACATGATATTTTACATGTTTCAATGCCATTCTCCCAAATCTTCCCACCCTCTCCCTCTCCCATAGAGTCCATAAGACTGTTCTATACATCAGTGTCTCTTTTGCTGTCTCGTACACAGGGTTATTGTTACCAACTTTCTAAATTCCATATATATGTGTGATTATACTGTATTGGTGTTTGTCCTTCTGGCTTACCTCACTCTGTATAATAGGCTCCAGTTTCATCCACCTCAGTAGAACTGATTCAAATGTTTTCTTTTTAATGGCTGAGTAATAGTCCATTGTGTATATGTACCATAGCTTTCTTATCCATTCATCTGCTGATGGGTATCTAGGTTGCTTCCATGTCCTGGCTATTATAAACAGTGCTGCGATGAACATTGGGGTACACGTGTCTCTTTCCCTTCTGGTTTCCTCCGTGTGTATGCCCAGCAGTGGGATTGCTGGGTCATAAGGCAGTTCTATTTCCAGATTTTTAAGGAATCTCCACATTGTTCTCCATAGTGGCTGAACTAGTTTGCATTCCAACCACTATGAGGTACCATTTCACTCCAGTCAGAATGGCTGCGATCCAAAAGTCTACAAATAATAAATGCTGGAGAGGGTGTGGAGAAAAGGGAACCCTCTTACACTGTATATGGCAACTTTTAGTTTTTTTAAGAAGTCTCCATACTGTTTTCCATAGTGGCTACACTAATTTATATTCCCACCAGCAGTGTAGGAGGGTTCCTTTTCTCCACATCCTTTCCAGCATTTGTTATTTGTACACTTTTTATGATGGCCATTTTAACCAGTGTGAGGGGGTGCCTCATTGAAGTTTTGGTTTGCATTTCTCTACTATTTAGTAAGGTTAAGCATTTGGGCATGTTTTTATGTGCCTGCTGCCCATCTTTATGTTTTCTTTGGATAAGTGTCTACTTAGTTTTTCTGATATCTTGACTGGTCTCTCTGCTGGTAAATGGACCTTCCAGGGTGAGGGAACTTTTCCTCTTTTAAAAGTTCCTCCCAGAGATGGAGGTCCTATCCTGATTCCTTTTTTCCTTTCATCCTTCCAAGCTACATGATGATCTTTCTTGCAACTTTGGATTTATGAGATCTTCTGGCACCGTTCAGCAGGTGTTCTGTGAAGATTGTTCCTTGAAGAGTGAGAGTGAAAGTCGCTCAGTCGTGTCCGACTCTTTGCAACCCCATGGACTATACAGTCCATGGAATTATCCAGGCCAGACTACTGGAGTGGGTAGCTATTCCTTCCTCCAGAGGATCTTCCCAACCTAGGGACTGAACCCAGGTCTCCTGCATTGCAGGCGGATTCTTTACCAACTGTGGATGAGCCTGTGGATGTATTTTTGATGTATTTGTGGGAGGAGGTGAGGTCCACACCCTTCTTTTCTGCCATCTTGATCTTGCCCTTCTAGGATCATCTTATATCACACACACACACACACACACACACACAACATTTTTGGTTAAAATTATATTGATAGATAAAATTGGTGAAAATTTCTATCATTAAAATATGGAGTTTTTTCATTTATAAACATTACATCTCTCTCCATTTACTTAGGTCTCCTGTTACATATTTTAATACATTTTCAGATGACATAGCTACATAAAAAGGATATGCTTCAGTTATTTTTGGTTATCAGTTGAGTTCAGTCACTCAGTCGTGTCCAACTCTTTGCAACCCCGTGGACTGCAGCACGCCGAGTGTCTCTGTCCATTGCCAACTCCTGGAGTTCACTCAAACTCATGTCCATTGAGTCAGTGATGCCATCCAACCATCTCATCCTCTGTTGTCCCCTTCTCCTTCCACCTTCAATCTTTCCTAGAATCAGGGTCTTTTCAAATGAGTCAGTTCTTCGCATCAGGTGGCCAAAGTATTGGAGTTTCAGCTTCAATATCAGTCCTTTCAACGAACACCCAGGGCTGATCTCCTTTAGAATGGACTGGCTGGATCTCTTTGCAGTCCAAGGGACTCTCAAGAGTCTTCTCCAACACCACAGTTCAAAAGCATCAATTCTTTGGTGCTCAGCTTTCTTTGTGGTCCAACTCTCACATCCATACATGACCACTGGGAAAAACTATACCTTTGACTAGATGGACCTTTGTTGGCAAAGTAATGTCTCTGCTTTTTAATATGCTCTCTAGGTTAGTCATAACTTTCCTTCTAAGGAGCAAGCATTTTTCAATTTCATGGCTGCAATCACCATCTGCAGTGATTTAAGAGCCCAAGAAAATAAAGTCTGTCACTGTTTCCATTGTTTCCCCATCTGTTTGCCATGAAGTAATGGGACAGATGCCATGATCTTAGTTTTCTGAATGTTGAGCTTTAAGCCAACTTTTTCACTCTCCTCTTTCACTTTCATCAGGAGGCTCTTTAGTTCTTCACTTTCTGCCATAAGGGTGGTGTAGCTTTATGGAAACACATAATTCCTGTCTGACTTTACTGCCGGGACCAGCGTGAGGACTCCGCCCGTGGCAAAGGTCATGAGGAAGGAGGCTTGGCATATGCAAAGGCGGGATTGAGCCTCAGGAGTCCCCCTGGAAATTCTCGAGCATCTACCCCCAAAACCAGAATCTGCCTACTTTCTGCTTTGTGCTCTCACCTACACCTCTGACTTTACGGGGGCTGTCCCCCACTACCTCTCTCTGAAAAAAGAGTTAGCTTACAGCTCCAGTTAATAATTCCTGGGTGTAACAGTGTTTCAACCTACAAACTCCTTTGGAAGTCCTCTAGCCTGCCTGAATAGGTTTTTCTGGCCACATGTGATTGTTCAGAGCCTCCCAACTGTGAGAGGCATGAGATGTTCTAAACTGTCTAAATACAGATTCCTTTGAGCAGTTAAAAGATTGATTAGAAATTGTATTGGTGAAGGGTTTTTCACTTGTTGGGCCAATGTTTGCTGCTAAGTCTCCATATCCCTTACCTACTGTGTCCCTGGCAGTGTATTGATTAATATAATTAGTGTAAGTAGTAGCTTTAATGTTTGTAACCTTGGACCCTTGAGTTAATTCTTTTTCTTGTTGTAGCCCACCACACCTTTGCTCTGTAGGAGTGCAACTTTATCTAATGCTTTTGGAGGGTGGCGCCTGACTAATCACCTTTAGAGAAAAATAAGTTTTCTGAAGAAAGGGTCTTAAAATGTTAACAGGCCTCTGGGCCAGAAGATGATGCAAATCACCTAAACTTTTGCATATGATAAGTTTGCAGGAAGAAAGCCTGGCTTACTGCATGACTCTACCCCCTTCCCCCATTATCCTCTATGCATAACTTAAGGTATAAAAACTACTTTGGAAAATAAAGTGCGGGCCTTGTTCACCAAAGCTTGGTCTCCCCATGTCGTTCTTTCTCTCACCTTCTGGCTGAATTATTCAGCCTCTTTTCTCCACTAAATTTTCTCACTGAGCTATCCTTATTTAACCACTCTTTATATCCTTAATTAACGTTTAATTAAGCAGTTGTTTCCTGATCCTCACCGACGCCATCCCCGATTCGAATTCCCTGGATCCACCGGGGCTGGACCCCAGCAAGTGGTGCCTGGACAGGCTTTTCGAAGGTAGGTCCCTCAGAGCAATTAGGGTCATCAACCCTATTGCTCCCCCCTTGGAACAATCTGGGTCATCAGCCCTATTGTTCCCCCTGTGTTGAGTTTTCGGGATGGCTAGGACCCCACTCAGGGTGCCGCGGACCCCCCTGTAGGATAGACAGGGCGAGAGGAGTGGGAAGTATTGAAAGTGTTAAAGGGTTAGAGAGAAAACCTGGTTTCTAGAGTTAAAAGGTTGAAGGAAAACCTGATCTTTGAAAACTAAAACTATATCTTCTACTAAATTTTCTGACATGGGTAACACTGAATCAAATGAAAGACAGCTCTTTATAGGAGTAATTTTGCAGTTATTAAGTAAGAGAGGAATCAAAGTTAAAAAATCTACCATTCAATCATTTTTTTTATTTGTACAAGAATAGTGTCCTTGGTTTACAGAAGAGGGTACTGTTAATTTAGATACTTGGGTGAAGGTAAAAAAAACAACAACAACTAAAAACTTATCCTATAAATATGATTAAAATGTTCTGGACCCTCGTCATGAGGCTGTGGGATAGCCTATGGGAGAGGCTATAGCGGTGGATGGTAGTGGGTCTCCACCTTCTGCGCAGATCATATTTTCTGCCATTGAGGAAGAAAAGGAGGGAGACTGTGCTCTACCTCTGGAGGAAGGAGAGGGCTTACAGGACGCTGGGCCGGGCGCCCTGGCGAGCCCCCTCCCCCTCTACACAAACCTTTAAAAATTTATCCAACAATTTCTGATTTAAGGCGGCTACCCCACCTCTGCTTGCACCTCCCAGGGCCTAGGAATTCCCCAGTTTACATCCAAAGCCTCCCAGAGCATTGCCTAAGGCTGAAAAAGATTTAAAAAAAGTTTTCTTTTAAACAAAGGAGCTTTTAAAGAATACGCAATATACACAGCGTGCTCCTTGCAGAAACCCCCCTCAGGGGGGGCCTCACCCAACCAAAAAAAAAAAGAGAGAGAGGGAGAGAAAAAGAAAAAGAAAAAAGAAAAAAAAAGTGAAAAAGAAAAAAGGAAAGAAAATAGAGAAAGAGCTAAAGAGTGAAAAGGAGAGAGGAACGGAGTAGGAAGGAATCAGGGAACGCAGCAAGATAGAGAAAGGAAGTTAGAAAAAGATACAGAGAGAAAGAGAGGGACGAGGGAAGAAAAAGTTAGAGAGAAAGAGGGTAAAGGAAAAGAAACGAAGGAAAGAGAAGGGTAGCGAAAAAAGAAGGGGGAGAGAAAAGTGAGAAAGGCAGGAAGAGAGGGAGAGAGAGAGACGGTAAGAGACGCTGTGACCAGGCGCCCTGGAGCGCTCCCTCCCTCTCTGCGCAAACCTTTAAAAAAAAAAAAAAAAAAACTTATCCACCACTTTGTGATTTAAGGCGATCTGATCGCCGCCGCCTCCGTTTGCGCCTTCCAGGACCCAAGAGTTCCCCACTTTGCCCCCAAAGCCTCTCAAAGTGTTGCCTAAGCCAGAGGAAGATAAAAAGCTTTTTGAACAGTGGAGCTTTTAAGACTGCGTGCACAATATGCAGAGCGTGCTCCTTGGAGAAAACCCCCTCAGTGGGGTCTCACTCAGGCTAAGAAAAAAGAGGACCGGTAGGGGATTTAGCAACAATATTAACCCCTGACATGCCGGTTGCTCCGATTCCAATGGGAGTGGCTGGCCCCCTGCCTGAGGGCATTGTAGGACTTGTGCTAGGGCGTAGCTCGCTTTCTTTTCAAGGAATTTCGGTGGTGCATGGTGCAGTAGATTCTGATTATATTGAAGAAATTAAAGTTTTGATCTCGCCCCCTACCAAAACTGTGCAAATTAATAAAGGTCTAAGAGTAACCCAGCTTTTGCTTTTACCTTATCAGACAGGAAAAAACTTGACTTCTCAAGCTAAGAGCCACAGAGCCTTTAGATCTAGTGATCTAGCCTTTTGGGTGCAGGAAATTACAGCTCCAAGACCTTTAAAAGATCTTCCAATTCAAGAAAATAAAATGTCAGGGCTATTAGGCGCAGGAACAGACGTCTCTTAATATTGCTGGGAAAGACTGACCCAGCTCCTGGCCAACACATACTACTGAAAATGAGTTGGGATTAGAGAAAGTGGTATGCGGGGTGGGAATGCTGTAGAGAAAAAGGTGATCAGATCAGATCAGACCAGTCGCTGAGTGCTGTCCGACTTTTTGTGACCCCGTGAATCGCAGCAAGCCAGGCCTCCCTGTCCATCACCAACTCCCGGAGTTCACTCAGACTCACGTCCATCGAGTCGGTGATGCCATCCAGCCATCTCATCCTCTCTCGTCCCCTTCTCCTCCTGCCCCCAATCCCTCCCAGCATCAGAGTCGCTTCCAATGAGTCAACTCTTCGCATGAGGTGGCCAAAGTACTGGAGTTTCAGCTTTAGCATCATTCCTTCTAAAGAAATCCCAGGGCTGATCTCCTTCAGATTGGACTGGTTGGATCTGCTTGGAGTCCAAGGGACACTCAAGAGTCTTCTCCAACACCACAGTTAAAAAGCATCAATTCTTCGGCGCTCAGCCTTCTTCACAGTCCAACTCTCACATCCATACATGACCACAGGAAAAACCATAGCCTTGACTAGATGAACCTTTGTTGGCAAAGTAATGTCTCTGCTTTTGAATATGCTATCTAGGTTGGTCATAACTT
The DNA here is from genome assembly GCF_002263795.3 of Bos taurus. Taxonomy (NCBI): domain Eukaryota; kingdom Metazoa; phylum Chordata; class Mammalia; order Artiodactyla; family Bovidae; genus Bos; species Bos taurus. The sequence goes on along the minus strand of NC_037334.1, from coordinate 109,893,863 downwards.
TCTTTTCAAGGACTAAGCGTGTTTTAATTTCATGGCTGCAGTCACCATCTGCAGTGATTTTGGAGCCCCAAAAAATAAAGTCTGACACTGTTTCCACTGTTTCCCCATCTATTTCCCATGAAGTGATGGGACCGAATGCCATGACCTTAGTTTTCTGAATGTTGAGCTTTAAGCCAACTTTTTCACTCTCCACTTTCACTTTCATCAAGAGGCTTTTGAGTTCCTCTTCACTTTCTGCCATAAGGGTGGTATCATCTGCATATCTGAGGTTATTGATATTTCTCCTGGCAATCTTGATTCCAGTTTGTTTCTTTCAGTCCAGCGTTTCTCATGATGTACTCTGCATGTAAGTTAAATAAACAGGGTGACAATATACAGTCTTGATGTACTCCTTTTCCTATTTGGAACCAGTCTGTTGTTCCATGTCCAGTTCTAACTGTTGCTTCCTGACCTGCATACAAATTTCTCAAGAGGCAGATCAGGTGGTCTGGTATTCCCATCTCTCAAAGAATTTTCCACAGTTGATTGTGATCCACACAGTCAAAGGCTTTGGCATCTTCAATAAAGCAGAAATAGATGTTTTTCTGGAACTCTCTTGCTTTTTCCATGATCCAGCGGATGCTGGCAATTTGATCTCTGGTTCCTCTGCCTTTTCTGAAACCAGCTTGAACATCAGGAAGTTCATGGTTCACATATTGCTGAAGCGTGGCTTGGAGAATTTTGAGCATTTCTTTACTAGCATGTGAGTGAGCGCAATTGTGCAGTAGTTTGAGCATTCTTTGGCATTGCCTTTCTTTGGGATTGGAATGGAAACTGATCTTTTCCAGTCCTGTGGCCACTGCTGAGTTTTCCAAATTTGCTGGCATATTGAGTGTAGCACTTTCACAGCATCATCTTTCAGGATTTGGAAGAGCTCAACTGGAATTCCATCACTTCCACTAGCTTTGTTCGTAGTGATGCTTTCTAAGGCCCACTTGACTTCACATTCCAGGATGTCTGGCTCTAGGTCAGTGATCACACCATCGTGATTATCTGGGTCATGAAGATCTTTTTTGTACAGTTCTTCTGTGTATTCTTGCCACTTCTTCTTAATATCTTCTGCTTCTGTTAGGTCCATACCATTTCTGTCCTTTATCGAGCTCATCTTTGCATGAAATGTTCCTTTGGTATCTCTAATTTTCTTGAAGAGATCCCTAGTCTTTCCCACTCTGTTGTTTTCCTCTATTTCTTTGCATTGATGGCTGAAGAAGGTTTTCTTATCTCTTCTTGCTATTCTTTGGAACTCTGCATTCAGATGCTTATATCTTTCCTTTTCTCCTTTGCTTTTTGCTTCTCTTCTTTTCACAGCTATTTGTAAGGCCTACCCAGACAGCAATTTTGCTTTTTTGCATTTCTTTTCTATGGGAATGGTCTTGATCCCTGTCTCTTGTACAATGTCATGAACCTCATTCCATAGAGAAAAAGGTGAGGGAGAGTTTAAAACCTTGAAGAGTAGTGAGTTCCCCGTTGCTGGAAGTATTCAAGCAAAGATTAGATGGTTGCTTGTCATCTAAAAAGCTGTAGACCAGATTTAGTTCACAAAACGGTAACTGGAGAAGCTTATGAAGATGTTGTGCAGCTCCTGTTTACTTGCTTCTCATATTTAGGTCTGCCTAAAGTTTTGAAAACTGATAATGCCCTTTTGAAGCTGCAGAGAGATTGTTTACTAACTTTAAATGATTTCCAAAAATTATTAGGGGACATTAATTGGATACGCCCACATTTAAAACTCATGACTGCAGATTTAAAGCCTTTGTTTGATTGCTTAAAAAGCGATCCTAATTCCAGTTCTATGAGAAAGTTGACTAATGAGACAGAGTCGGCTCTTGTTTAAGTAGATGAGACTTTAAGTGATCAGTTAATTAGGATTAATATTACCAAAAGGTGAGATTAAATTACTCTTGCCACAAAACATACACCTACAGTGTGCTTGTGACAAAAAGGCCCATTGGTTCCATCTACCAGTGACCCCAAGAAAAATAGTTTTATCTTATCCCAGCTTGGCGGCAGAATTAATTATAAAAGGAGGAAAAAAGAAGTGTGGAACTTTTTAGAAAAGAAGTAGCAAATATAATAATTCCATTCAATAAGGATCAACTACAAGTCTTTTACAAAATAGTGATGATTGGCAAGTTGCCCTGATTGATTTCAGGGGTCAAATTTTGTTTCATTTGCCCTCAAGCCCCCACAGTGGTTAAAAGTTCAAAAAGTTAGATTGGCAGTTTGAGGATACCTGTGGAACTTTCCCAACCCTATGTAGTTCCTATGCTCCCCTTTACCCTATGGGGGAGGGACGTGTTGTCTCAAATAGGAGATACTCAGAGAAGGATTTTCTCAATTTATTAGTTATCAACAGGCGGTACAATTAACAATACTTTATATATTATTATAAATACATAATATAAATATATTCACCTAATTACAGTTTGCCTAATTAGGTATGGGTATAAATAAAATATAATAAAGGTATACCTAATTCTATTTATGGATCTATACTTAATTAATTTGTATACAAATTAATATATACTATATATGAATATTATATATATACGGTATAATTAAATATATATTGCAGTAATATAATGTGTGTGTGGCTGATATTAATTGGTATGGATTGATGTGCTGTGATGATATATGTTCTATATACTGTATAATTTCATATGTGTGACATGTATTATTGCAGTACATTGGTTTGTGTTGGTTGGTATTAGCCGTGGTATACAGCCGTATTGCTGTAATATATATTAATTAATATATTAATTATAAAGATTAATTCAAGTATATTGATTTATATATATTATATGTCAATAAGTTTATACTTGTTGCCATATATAAATACATATATAAATACATTTTGCATTTAGGTATATCTGTATACCAAAATGAGATAAGGAGGTTATACATTTATTATTTAAATTTATACAGAGACCTAAACTAAACATTAGACCTAAATTAACATATCCCTAAATTTATGTTATTAAAATGTAAATTTAAAAAATTTAAAAAATTAAATTGACAAATGTTTGACAATTCCTTTGCCATAAAACCCCCATAGGTGTAATTGGGGTAGCTAGACAAAAAATTGGTTTTATGGCAAAATGGCCCCCTAGAGTGGGCCCATTTTCCCACTCAAACTAAAAAAGTAGCGGCTTCTTATCCAGGATTGATAGCTACTTTGATATTAAAGGAAAAAAGCAGAGCATTGAATTATTTGGTAAACAGCCATCAGAAATTGTAATTCCATATAATAAGGAACAACTTGATGCTCTTCTAATGTTTGATGATGATTGGCAGATTGCTATAGGAAACTATTTTGGTCAAATTTTTGCATCATTTACCTTCACATGTTTTGCTGAATTTTATATCCAGACATCCAGTTATTTTTCCTGTCAGATGTAAACAATCTCCTGTTCCATATGCTCAAATAATTTTTACTGACGGGTCAGCAAACGGTAAAGCCTCCATAGTTACTAAAAATCACCAAAAGGTTTTAGAAACACAGGAAACTTCAGCTCAAAGAGCTGAAATAACAGCAGTCATTGAGGCTTTTGCTATGTTTGCAGATGAAGAATTTAACTTTTATTCTGATTCTCAGTATATTGTCAGGCTATTTCCACACATTGAAACTGTGGTTTTGCCTGAAAATAAAACTACCATATTTCATTTGTTAACTGAACTACAGCAACAAATTTGGAAAAGAAATAAAATATTTTTCATTGGACACATTCGGGCTCATTCTGGATTGCCCAGCCCTTTAAATGCCTTTAACGATTTGGCTGACTTGTTAACCAGAAATACAGTGGCTACTGTGATTGAGGAGGCCAGAGCCTCTCATTCACTTCATCATCAATACGCTACTGCTTTAAGATATCAATTCCAAATTCCCAGAGAGGCTGCTCGAGAGATTGTGCGTTCTTGCTTACACTGCCCCACTGTTTATGATAGTCTACCTATGGGAGTTAATCCTCGTGATCTTAAGCCCAATGCACTCTGGCAGATGGATATAACTCATGTCTCTTCATTTGGAAAACTGTCCTTTGTTCATGTAACTGTAGATACCTTTTCTCATGTTATTGCAACTGCTCATACCAGAGAGGCAGTTAAAGATGTGATACAACATCTCTTTACTTGTTTTTCATATTTGGGCCTGCCAAAAGCTCTGAAAACTGACAATGCTCCTGCTTACACTTCTAAATCTTTTCAGGAATTTTGTATAAAGTTTCAAATTAAACATAATACAGGCATCCCTTATAATCCACAGGGACAAGCCATTGTGGAAAGAGCACATCAAACATTAAATATCCAAATTCAAAAATTAAAAGAAGGGGAGTTTAAGTATAGTTCTCCCCATCAAATCTTGCAACATGCTCTTTTCGTAATAAATATTTTAAATACTGATTCAGCCGGAACTACTGCAATGCTTCGCCATTGGTTCCCAGAGCAATTGAATGCAAAACCATTAGTCAAATGGAAGGACCACCTCTCAGGACAATGGAAGGGTCCTGACCCATTATTAACTAGTGGTCGAGGATCTGCTTGTATTTTTCCACAGGATGCAGATTCTCCAATTTAGATCTGGGACAAGCTGATTCGCCATGTTGCAGTCCCCCAGACATCCGGTTCCCCCATTGCTTCGATCACAAAAGAGGAGGGGTACTCCTCTGCACAGAACAGCCGTGCGTGGGGAGCCGCGGGCCAGACCAGCCTGGCTGCGGGGCCCAGCGCACAGCGCTCACAGCAGATAGCCCCGCCAGCGTCCGTTTGAGCTCGGTTGGCGCTGCTGAGCCCAAGGCCGGTTCAGTGAGGGAGCGGGGGCGGCGCCCGCAGGAAGGGGAGGCAAGATAAACATCGAGATCCCAGTGAGACCGACAGGGCTGCTGTAGTGTGAACTCCAACCAGAAAATAATTCTACTTTTTCTGTTTTGGCTTGTCTACCCTCTCCTTATGTTTTTCTCTTTATCAACGATTCTGGAAAACTTAATGTACATGTGACTTTCACTGGTGGACCCAATGTAGTGACTTGTGAACAATGCATGCTCTCATCTTGTTTAAACCCTCAATGTAATGTTTGCTCCTTTGTAGTGTTACAACGTCCATCTTATCTTATGATGTAACCACTTATTGATATAACTATAGTCTTGCTGTATTACAACAACTTCAGGATTTAATGGGATTGCAATGGTTTGTGGGCTTGCTTATCCTGGGAATAGCAGCTTTAATAGCAGCAATTGCTTCTGTTACTATGGCAGCAATATCATTGACTCAACGAGTGCATACTGCCCACTATGTTGATACCATGTCTAAAAATGTTTCTCTAATTCTAGCAACACAGGAAGCTATAGATAGAAAGTTGGAGATGAGGGTAGATGCCCCGGAAGAGGCAATAATGCATATTGGGACTGAGTTACAGGCTTTAAAAGTGAAAATGGCTGTCATGCCATGCTGATTACCGGTGGATATGCGTGACATCTTTAAAGGTAAACGAAACAGATTATGAATGGGAAACAGTCAAAAATCATATCTCAGGTGTTTGGAACAGCTCTGACATTGGCTTGGACTTAGGGAAACTTCATAATCAAATACAAACCTTGGAACACTCTCGACTGGAGTTGACCACCGCTGGAGTAGCTAATGACTTTTTTCACACCTTCTCTAACTTTATTTCTGGAAAAAACATTCTGTCTAATCTCATAATCATTCTTCCTTGTATTGTCAGGATTCTTCGGCAGAACATTCAGAAGCTCGCAACTGAGCTGCATCTGGCTGTTTTAAGAAATAAAAAAGGGGGAGATGCCGGGACCAGCGTGAGGACTCCGCCCATGGCAAAGGTCATGAGGAAGGAGGCTCGGCATACGCAAAGGTGGGATTGAGCCTCAAGAGTTCCCCCTGGAAATTCTCGAGCATCTATCCCCAAAACCAGAGTCTGCCTACTTTCTGCTTTGTGCTTTCACCTACACCTCTGACTTTACGGGGGGCTGTCCCCCACTACCTCTCTCTGAAAAAAGAGTTAACTTACAGCTCCAGTTAATAATTCCTGGGTGTGACAGTGTTTCAACCTACAAACTCCTTTGGAAATCTTCTAGCCTGCCTGAATAGGTTTTTCTGGCCACATGTGATTGTTCAGAGCCTCCCAACTGTGAGAGGCATGAGATGTTCTAAACTGTCTAAATACAGATTTCTTTGAGCAGTTAAAAGATTGATTAGAAATTGTATTGGTGAAGGGTTTTTCACTTGTTGGGCCAATGTTTGCTGCTAAGTCTCCATATCCCTTACCTACTGTGTCCCTGGCAGTGTATTGATTAATATAATTAGTGTAAGTAGTAGCTTTAATGTTTGTAACCTTGGACCCTTGGGTTAATTATTTTTCTTGTTGTAGCCCACCACACCTTTGCTCTATAGGAATGCAACTTTATCTAATGCTTTTGGAGGGTGGCGGCCTGACTAATCACCTTTAGAGAAAAATAAGTTTTCTGAAGAAAGGGTCTTAAAATGTTAACAGGCCTCTGGGCCAGAAGATGATGCAAATCACCTAAACTTTTGCATATGATAAGTTTGCAGGAAAAACACCTGGCTTACTGCATGACTCTACCCCCTTCCCCCATTATCCTCTATGCATAACTTAAGGTATAAAAACTACTTTGGAAAAAAAAGTGCGGGCCTTGTTCACTGAAGCTTGGTCTCCCCATGTTGTTCTTTTTGAATTATTCAGCCTCTTTTCTCCACTAAATTTTCTCACTGAGCTATCCGTATTTAGCCACTCTTTATATCCTTAATTAACGTTTAATTAAGCAGTTGTTTCCTGATCCTCACCAACGCCGTCCCCACTTCGAATTCCCTGGATCCACCGGGGCTGGACCCGGGCACTTTACTGCTTTTTCATTTCTTTAAGTCTTTCTGTATCATACCCATTCTTCTCCCACTGTTTGCTTTCGTATCACTGCCCATGTCAAAAAAGGGTCCATGCTGTAGAAGAAGCCAAAAGCAGTCTTGAGTCCTTCTACCAGACGGTCGAGTGTCAGTTTGTGTGGTCAACTTGTTACTTCTGCACCTTCTTCCTCCTCGTCTGACCCTGGTTTGGAAGCCCCAGACCATCAAGTTGCCTTTGGTCAAGTCCTCTGGTATGACCTCTTTTAGCTTTTGACTTTCTCCATGATTTATGTCCTGAACCCTTCCCGTCCCCCACTGTTATCCCCCTGCATATCTATAATCTCTTTCATAATTCCCTTGACAGCTCTGTTGTAAATTGTGTGAAATTATGCACAACATATGGACAGTTTTCTTGAGTATAATTTTGTTGTTGGGAGTTTGCAGGCTTTCACAGCTTTTTTGGTAACAGATATAATGTGTTCAGTGGTACGATCCTTCCGGACTTTCACAGTGTTCTACCAGAGTTCTCTTCCGTACATTAACAGTTTCTGCACAGAGGACCGTGCGTGCCAAGCTTTAAAGCACTTTATGACCCCTTGATCTAGAGGCCAGAATTAGAGATACTGTGTTTGGGAGCAAGAAGACCGCTTCAGGGCCTTCAGTGTTGAACTCATAGGGTTCTGGATGACCAGTGGCATTATCCAAAATAATTTAAAAAAAACACTTCAAAAAGCGGTCCCCTGACTGGCAAAGTACTTCCTGACTTCAGGGACAAAGCACTGATGGGACCAATTCAGAAAATGGGTACCCATTGTCCCGGCCTCCTCACTGTAACCAGAAAATGGCAGCTCGTGCTTTTCTTTTCCCTTCAAGACTTGGGGATTAGCAGCTGTATAGATCAGGGGAGTCCTGATCAGACAGCCAACCGCAGTTGCACCAAACACAGACTCTGTCTTCCCTAAATCCTGGTGCTCACTCCTTCTTAATAAATGTCTTTTGTGACCTTCCTCCCCACCCTCTCCCCCAGATAGAACATATTCATCTTCCTTAAAAACCTATTCAGGCAGATATCTTTTTTCCTCAATGACTTTTTTAATGACATCTGGGAACTGTTCTCCTTTTACCTTGACATTTTTTAAGCCAAACTTCTTTCTTTTTTTAATTTTATTTTATTTTTAAACTTTACAATATTGTATTAGTTTTGCAAACTTCTTTCTAAAACTATAAAACCATCCTTTGCTGGTGTTAAATTCTCTAGCTTTAGATCCTTCACCTTCCTTTTGCTTTCAGTTGTCATATGACTTCACTTCTTCTTGAATCATATTTTAGTCTATAGGTATGCCATTCTTTTAGTAATCCTGCACTCACATAAAAACTACATTTTCAACATAGATAAAAAAGGTATTTCACAGTTGCAGACCTCGATCTACTGTACACATCAAGCAGTTCAACCTTTGCTTGTAATGTCACGACTTTTTCTGCTTCTTAGGAGCACTTCCAGCATCACTAGCGTCATTTCATACGGATCCCACAGGGTTATTTAAGGTTTATGGTGTTGCACTAAATACTATGAAAAATTTGTGAAACCTGTGAGAAACCACTTTTTAATGCCACACATAATTTACTGGAGATGAGCTTCTCACTTGGTTGATTAGCATCACATGGTGTTTTAAGCACATACAACACAAGCTCATAGCAATAGCAACAGGAGGTGGCTATGAAATTATTACAGTAGCACAGTATATACTACAGTTAATTTTATGAAGTTATCATTTAATATTGCACCTTTACATTCATTTGCATGTCTCTATTGTAAAACACTTTATATACAGTGTGTAAATGTTTGTGTGCATAAGTTTGATAAATTTTAAGTTTTGTAATAGATTTGTGTATATTTTATGGTAATAAATGATAGACTAGTGTCGACATATGGTCTATGTTTTCATGGCATACATAACTTTTTATTAATTTATGTTTCTAGGCTATGAGGTTTGTGAGTTTTTTCAAATTATTGGAAATCTCAAAAATTTTACCAATATGTATTATTCAGAAAAATAAATGTATAAGTGGACCCATTCAGTTCAAACCCATGTTGTTCAAGATGGGTTTCTCTCTCTACATCACACAAACACACACGTGTACACAGACAGTTGTATATACATGTATACTGTATATACATGTGCAGTTGTGTGTGTGTGTGTGTGTGTGATGTAGAAAGAGAAACAACCACAACTTTACAGAAGAGAAAATAGAAAAAAAAATTTTTGTTTTCCTGAATTCTTGCAAAATAAGTTGCAGATCTCATGGGTCTTAATACTTCATGATGCTTGGTCGTTACATACTTCAAGAATGTTGGTCGTTAAAGGAGACTCCAGGCTGGCAGAGTAATTGACATTAAAATAGTGACCCTGAAGTAGGGCTGCTTTTACACAATGGGAGCAGGGAAGAATATGTATTGTGGCTGCATAATCCACAAAGTTATCAGCAGAATTATTCTTCATACCACCCTGTCCAGTTGTGATGGTAGATGGACAAGTACAATAGCCACAACCTGGGAAGGGCATCACGACGGGAAGCTCAGACATCTCAAATAACAAGGTGGATAAAGTGAACAGAAGCTTCCAGACTCAAAGAAACAGCATTTGCAACTGAAGTGAGGTAAATCTAACTGATGAAAGTAAGGGCTATTTTTCTCAAATAATAAGCAAATGAAAATAATTGATCCAAGAATGAGTATAAACTAAACTGTTTGCATCAACTAAAATGTTTTGCTAAATTTACAAACGGAAGGGCCAGCCTTTTAAAAGAATCAGAGTTACACCTCATTAAAAGTTGTCATCAGGAAGAACATCCGTGCACCAGAGCTTAGTATTGGCCAGATACGGTTTGGTCCAAATGTACATGGGTCTAAATCACATTCTAATGTGTATATTCTTAAGCACTTATGTAAGGTCAGATTAAATTGTTCTAATTAGACAGTTTTAAAGCAGTGGCTTAATGGCTTTGTGCTTTAAACTTTAGTTCCAGATATATTAGGATAAGTCATCAATTCCTTCCTGGAGAAGGAATTCCTTGCCTGGGAAATACCTTGGACAGAGGAGCCTGGTGGGCTTCAGTCTGTGGGGTTGCAAAGAGTCGGACACAACTGAACACACACACACGTCTATTCCTTAATGTTAATAATGGAAAAGATTTGTCAAGTTGTTTTTTTTTTTTTTCATATGGCATTTTACTCTTTGCGTCACTGTGAGATTTATGCCTACTTAACCAAACAATTTATGATATGTGTTGTCTAGACATGAAATTATTGGAAAGTTTTCCTAACATACAGTGACAAGTTTTAGATTCTCATTTACATTTTTGTATGATGATAATTTATATTCTTTAGCATTATTAAGCTAATTGCAGTGCAGCCAAAAACAATAAATCAAAGGACTTATGTACTACAAATTTAGACTACTAGTAATATATAACATCAGCATGCTGGCAAGAGGACAGGTTGCTTCTTAAGAGAACTTTACGTAGAGTTCTACCACTGTATCGAGTCTGACAGTCTGTTATCACCATAATCTCTTCGCAGTCCAATTTCTATCTTATCTGATTTTTGTTGAGACATAGTTGTTAAAAGTCATGTCCTAAGAAGTATTACAAGAAAACAATCTAGAATCCAAAAACTGGCATTGCAACAGTTTTTTGTCTAGACAGTTAGGACATGTCATAAATTATTTGGGCTTCTCTGGTGGCTCAGATGGTTCCTGCAATGTGGGAGACCTGGGTTTGATCCCTGGGTTGGGAAGATCCCCTGGAGAAAGGAACAGCTACCCACTCCAGTATTCTTGCCAGGAAAATTTCATGGACTGAGGAACTTGGCAGGTCACAAAGAGTCAGACACAACTGAGAGACTTTCACATAAATTATTTAGTGAATTGTTTATTTGAGACAGTTAAATCCAGCACTTAACTGGTTACTCTTTCATGGTCAAAAGTGAAATAGTTAGAATGCAACCTTAGAATCTTGAATGTAGGTGTAAATTGTGATGCCTCTGGAAATTATCTCATATGAAGAGTATGGCAGAAGCTCAATCTGATAAGATATGGAATTAAATGTCTGATTCTTTAGTGGCATACTCGTTTACAAGCTACTCAGTTTTTATGCAAAATGAAATTCATTTAAATGATGCAAATTATGTTAAACACATAATGACAGAATGTCACATTTCAAACAAAAATCTTCAAATAAGTTTTTAAAAATAAATATCATCTAAGTACTTCTTATACATGTAGCTTTAAACTATTAATACATGCTGAGCAGGATAAGAAAAAAAATCTTTTGTCTTCAGCATATCCATATTTCAATAAGCATATGTCACCTAAAATTTAATTTAAAAAAGAGCTCACTATCTATCTTACTATCTTCCTAAATGGTACCACTTCCACCAGTAACAACTCTGCTCAAATCTCAGCAGTTCCTTTAATAGTTAGTTAACTAACACATTTCTCTATTTCCTCCTGCAGCCTCTCTATCCTTCCCTTTCTAGCCCACCCAAAGACTTTAAGGTTTCCATACTTTTGGTAGGATTCTCATTCTTGGACTTCTTATTCTTGGTTGCTTGCTTACTCAGTTAAGCAAATGAAATACTTTTTAAATGTTTTATTTCATCTTTCTAATCCCTTGTGTGGCTCTGACTTGCCTGTAGCATCAGATCCAGAATCTCAGTGTCTACTCATCACCTCACTTAGACACCATCCCAAACTCTCCCTAGGCATCTCACTGTTCCTTGTAGTCAGATCTTTTACTTATTCTGGTCCCAAGATCTCACATTTCATCCCTGGGTGTCTACAATTGTGTAAACTATCTCTACAACTACCTACCCATGCTCTGAAGCATAGCTCAAGCTTCATTCCTCGTCTCTCTGGACTTGGTAATCCTTGATTTCACTCTTCTCTGACCCTATCATTTAGATTATCTCTCTATGCCTAAAAAACCATGTAAACAAAGTTCAGTTCAGTCCTGTTCCGTTTAGTCACTCAGTCGTGTCTGACTCTTTGTGACCCATGGACTGCAGTACACCAGGCCTCCCTGTTCATCACTCATGTCCATTGAGTCAGTGATGCCATCCAGCCATCTTATCCTCTGTCACCCCCTTCTCCTCCTGCCCGCAATCTTTCCTAGCATCAGGGTCTTTTCAAATGAGTCAGCTCTTCACATCAGGTGGCCAACATCAGTCCTTCCAATGAATACCCAGGACTGATCTCCTTCAGAATGGACTGGTTGGATCTCCTTGCAGTCCAAGGGACTCTCAAGAGTCTTCTCCAACACCACAGTTCAAAAGCATCAATACCTTGGCACTCAGCTTTCTTTATGGTCCAACTCTCACATCCATACATGACCACTGGAAAAACCATAGGCCTGACTGGACGGGCCTTTGTTGGCAAAGTAATGTCTCTGCTTTTGAATATGCTGTCTAGGTTGGTCATAACTTTTCCTCCAAGGAGCGATTATCCTTTAATTTCATGGCTGCAATCACTATCTGCACTCATTTTGGAGCCCCCCAAAGTAAAGTCAGCCCCTGTTTCCCCATCTATTTCCCATGAAGTGATGGGACCAGATGCCATGATCTTCGTTTTCTGAATGTTGAGCTTTAAACCAACTTTTTCACTCTCCTCTATCACTTTCATCAAGAGGCTCTTTAGTTCTTCTTCACTTTCTGCCATAAGGGTGGTGTCATCTGCATATGTGAGGTTATTGGTATTTCTCTCAGCAATCTTGATTCCAGCTTGTGCTTCTTCCAGCCCAGCGTTTCTCATGATGTACTCTGCATATAAGTTAAATAAGCAGGGTGACAATATACAGGCTAGAAGTACTCCTTTTCCTATTTGGAACCAGTCTGTTGTTCCATGTCCAGTTCTAACTGTTGCTTCCTGACCTACATATAGATTTCTCAGAGGCAAGTCAGGTGGTCTGGTATTCCCATCTCTTTCAGAATTTTCCACAGTTTGTTATGATCCACACAGTTAAAGGCTTTGGCATAGTCAATAAAGCAGGAATAGATGCTTTTCTGGAACTCTCTTGCTTTATCAATGATCCAGAGTGCCGGGAGCCGGCATATTGCATATTGAGTGCATATTGTATATTGAGTGCAGCACTTTTCAGGATCTGGAATAGCTCAACTGGAATTCTATCACTGCCAGCGTGAGGAACTCCGCCCATGACAAAGGTCATGAGGAAGGAGGCTTGGCATACGCAAAGGCGGGATCAAGCCTCAGGAGTCTCCCTGGAAATTCTCGAGCAATCTACCCCCAAAACCAGAGTCTGCCTACTTTCTGCTTTGTGCTTTCACCTACACCTCTGACTTTACGGGGGGCTGTCCCCCACTACCTCTCTGAAAAAAGTTAGCTTACAGCTCCAGTTAATAATTCCTGGGTGTGACAGTGTTTAACCTACAAACTCCTTTGGAAATCCTCTAGCCTGCCTGAATAGGTTTTCCGGCCACATGTGATTGTTCAGAGCCTCCCAACTGTGAGAGGCAGGAGATGTTCTAAACTGTCCAAACACAGATTCTTTTGAGTAGTTAAAAGATTGATTAGAAATTGTATTGGTGAAGGGATTTTCACTTGTTGGGCCAATGTTTGCTGCTAAGTCTCCATATCCCTTACCTGCTGTGTCCCTGGCAGTGTATTGATTAATTGGTGTAAGTAGTAGCTTTAATGTTTGTAACCTGGGACCCTTGAGTTAATTCTTTTTCTTGTTATAGCCCACCACACCTTTGCGCTGTAGGAATGCAACTTTATCTAATGCTTTTGGAGGGTGGCTCCTGACCAATCACCTTTAGAGAAAAATAAGTTTTCTGAAGAAAAGGTCTTAAAATGTTAACAGGCCTCCGGGCCAGAAGATGATGCAAATCACCTAAGCTTTTGCATATGATAAGTTTGCAGGAAGAAAGCCTGGTTTGCTGCAAGACTCTACCCCTTCCCCCATTATCCTCTGTGCATAACTTAAGGTATAAAAACTACTTTGAAAAATAAAGTACGGGCCTTGTTCACCGAAACTTGGTCTCACCATGTCGTTCTTTCTCTTACCTTCTGGCTGAATTATTCAGCCTCTTTTCTCCACTGAATTTCCTCACTGAGCTATCCTCATTCTATTACTCTTTATATCCTTAATTAACGTTTAATTAAGCAGTTGTTTCCTGATCCTCGCCGACGCCGTCCCCGCTTCGAATTCCCTGGATCAGCCGGGGCTGGTCCCCGGCACCAGAGGGTGTTGACAATTTGATCTCTGGTTCCTCGGCCTTTTCTAAAACCAGCTTGAACGTATGAAAGTTCACAGTTCACATACTACTGAAGCCTGGCTTGGAGAATTTTGAGCATTACTATGCTAGTGTGTGAGATGAGTGCAATTGTGTGTTAGTTTGAGTATTCTTTGGCATTGCCTTTTGCCAGAGTCCAGCTCCAGCAGCCAGGGATTCAATCTGAAGGGGTGAGCGGTGTCGGTGAGAGAGAAACTGAGGCAGCCTCTCAGTTTTCTTGGACTGCCTGTTTATTTCAAGCTTATGATTTTCTTTTATACTTTTACAAAAGCATTAACTCAGAGGTTTGATATTTTTAGTTTCCATGGACCCAGATTTATTTTTCTCCAAAAACCATTGTTGCTCCTCAAAAGGAGTTCCTTCCTCAGCGATTCTCTTATCTACTTTTTCTCATGTGTCCTTGTGAAAACACTGTAACTCATGCTAATGTCTGGGCTGCATACCACATTCCTCAGTTTAATTCTTATCTTTCTAAGTACTGTTTGCCCCTAGTATCCTCAGCTCACTATTTCTTAGAAAGGGCTTCTACCTAATAATATTTCTAAAGTCCCTAATTTTTATAAGCTATAGTAGAATGTGCTAACATTACAGAAATCCTTAAATCTTTAGCTTCTAACTATCTTAATTATTCCTAGGCCCTAAATTCAGCAAACTCTTTGCCATAAACTTTTCTCACAAATGGGCTTCAGATAGCAATCCCTCCCATGGCCTCAAGCTGCTGCCTGTGTGCTCACCCTGGAACGCTTTTTTGTAAAAGTCCTTGAACAAATGTCAGTGATTAACTTTATGAATTATTCTTTGAGCAGAGCTGCAGAAGGCTTTATGCCTTCTCATGCTCCTCTCAAAAACAATAAGCACCTTAATATTCTCTTCAGTCAACTCAGCCGAGGAAAGAGAAAAACAAGTCAGAATCACAAAGCCTAACTCCTTCATTCTGGGTCCGTGCCTACGGAAGAAAGGGAGGGGTTTAGGGCCGTGCCTCTATTTTGTCAGTAATGCCTAATGTGGCTCCTGACAGCCTTTCTTAGGGATTGGAATGAAAACTGACTTTTTCTAGCCCTGTGGCCACTGCTGAATTTTCCAAATTTGCTGGCATATTGAGTGCAGCACCTTCACAGCATCAACTTTTAGGATTTGAAATAGCTCAACTGGAATTCCATCACCTCCACTAGCTTTGTTTGTAGTGATGCTTCCTAAGGCCCACTTGACCTCACATTCCAGGATGTCTGGCTCTAGGTGAGTGATCACACTATCATGATTATCTGGGTTGTGAAGATCTTTTTTTGTACAGTTCTTCTGTGTATTCTTGCCACCTCTTCTCAATATCTTCTGCTTCTATTAGGTCCATACCATTTCTGTCCTTTATCAAGCCCATCTTTGCATGAAATGCTCCCTTGGTATCTCTAATTTTCTTGAAGAGATCGCTAGTCTTTCTCATTCTGTTGTTTTCCTCTATTTCTTTGCATTGATCGCTGAGGAGGGCTTTCTTATCTCTCCTTGCTATTCTTTGGAACTCTGCATTCAAATGGGTATATCTTTCCTTTTCTCCTTTGCTTGTCGCTTCTCCTCACATCTATTTGTAAGGCCTCCTCAGATAGCCATTTTGCCTTTTTTGCATTTCTTTTTCTTGGGGATGGTCTTGATTCTTGTCTCCTGTACAATGTCATGAACCTATGTCCAGAGTTCATCAGGCACTCTATCAGATTTAGTCACTTAAATCTATTTCTCACTTCCACTGTATAATCATAAGAGATTTCATTTAGGTCACACCTGAACGGTCTAGTGGTTTTCCCCAGTTTCTTCAATTTCAGTCTGAATTTGGCAAGAAGGAGTTCATGATCTGAACCACAGTCAGCTCCTGGTCTTATTTTTGCTGACTGTATAGAGCTTCTCCATCTTTGGCTGCAAAGAATATAATCAATCTGATTTCGGTGTTGACCATCTGGTGATGTCCATGTGTAGAGTCTTTTCCTGTGTTGTTGGAAGAAGGTGTTTGCTATGACCAGTGCATTCTCCTGGGAAAACTCTGTTAGCCTTTGCCCTGCTTCATTCTGTACTCTAAGGACAAATTTGCCTATTACCTCAGATGTTTCCTGACTTCCTACTTTTGCATTCCAGTCCCCTATAATGAAAAGGACATCTTTTTTGGGTATTAGTTCTAGAAGGTCTTGTAGGTCTTCATAGAACTGTTCAAGTTCAGCTTCTTTAGCATTACTGGTCAGGGCATTGAATGGTTTGCCTTGGAAAAGAACAGAGATCATTCTGTTTTTTTGAGATTGCATCCAAGTACTGCATTTTGGACTCTTGTTGACCATGATGGCTTCTCCATTTCTTCTGAGGGATTCCTGCCCACAGTAGTAGATATAATGGTCATCTGAGTTAAATTCAACCCATTCCAGTCCATTTTAGTTCGTTGATTCCTAGAATGTAGATGTTCACTCTTGCCATCTCCTGTTTGACCACTTCCATTTTGCCTTGATTCATGGACCTGACATTCCAGGTTCTTATGCAATATTGCTTCTTACAGCATGGGACCTTGCTTCTATCACCAGTCACATCCACAACTGGGTGTTGTTTTCACTTTGGCTCCATCTATTCATTCTTTCTGGAGTTATTTCTCCACTGATCTCCAGTAGCATATTGGGCACCTACCTACCTACCTCGGAAGTTCATCTTTCGGTGTCCTATATTTTTGCCTTTTCATGTTGTTCACGGGGTTCTCAAGGCAAGAACACTGAAATGCTTTGCCATTCCCTTCTCCAGTGGACCACATTTTGTCAGAACTCTCCACCGTGACCCGTCCATCTTGGGTGGCCCTACATGGCATAGCTTAGTTTCATTGAGTTAGACAAGGCTGTGGTCCGTGTGATCAGATTGGTTAGTTTTCTGTGGTTGTGGTTTCAGTCTGTCTGCCTCTGATGCCCTCTCTCAGCGCCTATTGTCTTACTGGGGTTTCTCTTACTTTGGACATGGGGTATCTCTTCACGGCTGCTCCAGCAAAGCGCAGCTGGTGCTCCTTGCTTTGGACGTGGGGGTAGTTCTCGCCCTGCTTCTTGCTCCAGCTCTGAGGAGCCGCCGCTTGCTGCTCCGGCGCTGTAAACAAAGTGCTTAATACTTATTAAATGAGTAATACCCAGTACCTAAACACAAGTATTTTATAATCTGTAAGTTTTGTAGCATCAATTTTTCATCTTTCCCAGAAAAAGATTGGATTTTAATTTATGGCCACTTCAGGAAAGATAACTTCCTAAGTAATCACTACTATTTCTAAGACTACTAATACACAGAGTGGGATCAGTATAATTCACAGCCTCAACTTATTTACATGAAATAGAGATATTGAGGTTTGAACTTAAATAGTCCAGAAAACCCACCTTATCTTCAAGTTTGCTTTTACACAGTATATTCTTTGCAAGAGTTTTTCTCATTGTCCCCAAATTAAAATGGCAGCCAAATGGCCAAAGAAGATGAGGTATTTTGAAACACTTTTTAAAAAACTAGCATTTCCCAGCCTGGGATGTGATCAGTGTAACGAAAGGTCAGTGGTTGCCTACATAATACCCATAGTCCACATGTGAATTCATGGGTACTTGTGTCATGATCATTAACTTTATTTTCAGCTCTTCAATATCAGGCCCCCAAAACATATCTAAATCTTTAAGATTCTATTAATATGCTTAACATTTAAAACTGTAAAATTTCATAACGTTTACATTTAAAAATGTAATAAGGTCTTCATCACTACAGCATCATGATAATCAGCTACATTTACTGTGCACTCCTCACCATTCCAGGCCTTATTTTAAATGCTTCCTTTATTAGCTCATGCAATCATCACAATAGCCCTAGGACTTAGGTATTATTATTATATTATCCCCAATTAAAAGATGAGTATAATGAGGCAAGAAAATGTTAAGAACTTTGCCTAAGGACACACAACTAGTAATGGCAAAGTTGAGGTTCAGAACCAGGCAGTTTAGTCTATGGATTCAGGCAAAACTCACAACCAATATGCTTATTTCTTTAGTAAAAAATATCATTGGTTTTTAATTCTATTATATTAATTATTACTTATCATAGTCTTTGTCTTTCAATAGTAGTTTGATCTTCATCTTACTTGAGAAAAGTTGGAGCCAGACACTTTTCTTATATGGTGAATTGGGTTGCTTAAGTTGCTTCAAGATATCATATTTTTGTTGGGGGATAAAGCTGTATTTAATGTCTAATATTAACTTAATTAAAGCAGAAGGAAAATAATAATCATTTTTAGAACTTTTAAGTTATAATGGACAAATAAGTGTTAAAATTTCTAAGACTAAAGTAATATGGGGGAAAAAATGAGTGGCAAATAAAAGGTGGAAGCAATGACAGATTTTATTTTCTTGGGCTCAAAAATCACTGTGGATGGAGAGTACAGTCATGAAATTAAGATACTTACTCCTTGAAAGGAAAGCTATGATGAACCGAGACAGTGTATTAAAAAGTAAAGATATCACTTTGCCAACAAAGGTCTGTATAGTCAAAGCTATGGTTTTTCCAGTGGTCATGTATGGATGTGAGAGTTGGACCATAAAAAAGACGGGGCACCAAAGGGCTGAGCACTAAGGAACTGATGCTTTTGAATTGTGATGTTGGAGAAGACTCTTGAGAGTCCCTTGGACTGAAGGGAGATCAATCCAGTCAATCTGAAAGGAAATCAACCCTGATTTTCATTAAAAGGACTGATGTTGAAGGTTTGGCCACTTGATGCGAAGAGCTGACTCATTGGAAAAAACCTTCATGCTGGGAAAGATTGAAACCAAAAGGAGAAGCGGGCCACAGAGGACGAGATGGGTGAATAGCACCACTGATTTAATGGACATGAGTTTGAGGAAATTCAGGGGATAGAGGAGGACAGAGGAGCCTGGCATGCTGCAGTCCACGGAGTTTCAGAGAGTCAGACATGACTCAGCAAATGAACAACAGCAACAGTGATGTGGGCTGGATTTCCTAACCTACATCAAAGTTTATCTATTTAAATTACTGTATTATTCTTATAGAACAATTATAAGTCTCTGATAGCACTTTGAGAGGGTTCAAATAACTGGAAGATTAGCTAATACTTTCAGTAAGCTCAAATAAATCTGACTGATATTCAGTAAAAAAAAAAAAATTCCAAATGACTTCTCTATCATAATCAGGTAAAGGAATGCATTTTATACTGCTTCCTGTTAAGCATTCATACATTCAAATGTGGCTGCATTCTGCCTTCCTGTAAGGAACTATGGAATGTGACCTATTTAGTGTGAGCCATTTGGTAGTTTCATTTTCTGATTTGGACTCCTTTAACCAAATTGCACTGGAATCTAGTAAAGAATTAGAATGTCATAACATTTTGATATGACCTTCAACTAAAAATACAAAAACCAAGAACATAGAGTTACTCATACTATTTTTTACTTGTAAAGAAAAGAGCAAAACCTAAAAATGATGAACCTGGTTAGATGTCTTTTATGATCCTACTTGCCTCCCTATCATAATATAGTATCGTATGATATTGATTTTTAGAATTTAAGTGGCACTTCAAAGTTTTCCTAATAGACCACTTTAAATAACAAATGATAAAATAAGGAACCCTAAGCAAATGCTTTCCTGAAACAGTTAAGTGTCTATGTCCTTGAAAAGACATTGGTTTGGATTCTAGTTCTTCATGACCCATGGAGCACACACATTTATTGATCCTCCCCACTGGATCTCACTGCAAGAGGCATGAAAATGCACTGAAGGAAACAAAACCCCAATAGAATTAACAGGAAGTGTAGACATCAGTAGACTACAGAGTTTGGAGGCATAAAGCAAATGAAGTAGCCATTCCTTATATGAGCAGAAATGAAAACCAAACTGCATCCGAGAGGGACCACAAAGAATCAACAGATGTGAAGATTAGGATTGTGCTGTGGGATAATGATAACTATATACCACACTGCAATGCCCTCATATAGTCCACCACTCCCATTCTTGTAGGTACAAAGAGATGGCAACTGTGACAATAAAGAGGGTGGAAATAACAGATGTACAGTTTGAAAAGAGCCCAAACCTGTCCAGGCTATTATGTTATAATGTTTATGGCCAATCATGATCTCTTATCTTTTAATTCAACACTTTCCCCACAATGTTTGTACTCTATTACTAGTGGTAGTAGTTATGATTTTAGTGTGGTTTTTGCCTGAAAGATAAATGGCACTATGGCATCATAGTTGAAGCTGCAAAAATGGATGGGACTCCCCAGGAAGAATGTATGACATGAAAAAAGGAAGGCAGGCTTGAGTGATGCTTCTCAGGAAGACCAATATTTAAAGGGAAGGCAGACAGCATAGAAATGGAGAAGAAATGGCCAAGTAGATAGGAAGCAAACTAGAGACGTGAGCTGAAGACAAAGGATGGAATATTTCATTTAAAAATATAAAGTGGTCTAAAGGATTCAACTATGTTAAGAGAAAACATTCATTGGGTTTAGGAATAAAGAAGTCATTGGTGTTTCATCAAGACAAATTTCAGTAGGGTGGCAGGAGCAGAAGTGGACTGTACGACTGAGGGGCAGGTGGTTTGGAGAATCAATGTTGATAATAATTTCATCTGAGAAGAAAGGAGAATGATAGGTAAGTCGCTAGAGGAGACTGCAGAGTCATGGACAGATTTGGTTTTGTGTTTTGTTTTAAGATGATAGAAACTTAACCAAACCAATAAAGAGGAAAAGGTTGAAGACACAGAAAAGAAAAGTAACAGGTGGTAGATGAGGTGTCTGAGTGAGGGGGCATTCAGACTATAGTTGTCAGAGGACACCTTATATAGAAGAGGAAGACCATTTCCATAAGCAAGAGAAAAAGAAGAATGGGTGGTATGCATGGAGGAAATTGCATAGATCCGGTAGGGCAGGAAGTTTGCATAAGATGACTTTTATTAATTTTGAGAAGTAATAGAGGAGATATCAAGGAATTTGATGAAGACCACCGAAAATGGAAGCAAAAACTTATTTGGAAAACCAGGAAGTGTTCTTAGCATCAAGAATCGAGCCAGAGTTGGAGAATAAGAATTTACAGAGCCATTAAGCTTCATTGTTTTCTCCTGTAGCAATGAGCAAATGAGTAGTTGGTTGTTGTTCACTAAGTCATGTCCAACTCTTTGTGACCCCCATGGACTGCAGCACGCCATGCTTCCATGTCCTTCACTATCTCCCAGGGTTTGTTCAAATTCATGTTCATTGAGTCAGTAGTGCTACCCGACCATCTCATCCTCTGCCGCCCTTTTCTCCTTTTGGCTTCACTCTTTCCCAGCATCAGGGTCTGAGTAGCTGGCATGAGATCATAATCTTTAAAAAAGTACGAACTGACTACCTACTGACATGTGTAAATGCACGTCAAATTCAGGTAAATTGGAAGGCTTTCAAAAATGTCTCTGTAGCTGCTGATAATCAAATTTCACCCAAGTATCTAAGAAGCATGTTTACTCATGTCAGTAATTTATTCTTATAACCATTCTGAAAAACTAAACTGGAAACTTAAGTCTAATCTAAGATTACTAGAATTATATGAAAACCTATGAAAAGAATATTTTTCTTGTCTTCATAATACGTTCTGGATTTTCTAAGTGCCCTAATAAAGTTCTAGGAACAGAGTTTGCTTTGTGAGGAGGGAAATTGCTGAGGCCATGGGCCACATGGCTTGGTTCCCCTACTTAATGTTTTAGATTTTTCAGATTCTTTACTCATAGTAGAACTTAAAACATTTTTTTTTTTTTTACCTAAACCCAACATAAAAGTAGTTTTCAAAATCTGACACAGCATTGAACATCATTTTTAAGATTTAACACACTTGACCACTCCCATTTTGTACCTCATCCTGCACTTGGCTTCCAAGATAATCACATCTCCTGAATTTTCACTTTTCCTGACTGCTATTTTGCGTTTCCTCCCTGTTTGACTTCCCTATATTTCTGTCCTCTAAATTCTGAGACTCTACATCTACTCCTAGATGCACTCATCCAACTCAGGTGTGAAAAAAAATAATCTTTTGTAGATTATTTCCCAATTTCTGTCACTAGCCTAGATTTCTCTTTTGAACTCCAGACTCATCCACTTGACATCCCTATGCATATATATAACAAGCATCACAGATTCAACTCGTCCAAAAACTAGCACTCGATTCCTCCCTACTACCACCACTGATTTCAAATGAACTCTAACCACAGATTTCCCCATCTCAGTAAATTGCAACTCCATTCTCCTGTGTTCAAAGATGCTTGAGATCAAGGATTCCCCCACCTTTATCTCATCACCTTTATCTCAGCACATCCTGTTAAATGTGCTCATCAAAATAGACTAATTCTATTAGATGAATTGATTTTGAATTCATCCTCCACTGATTTGTCCTCCACTGATATCACCAAAACTCAAAGCTAGGATGTTCTTTCCAATTTGGCTCTTACAAATGAAGCTATAATCAAACATTCTTGTGCAAGTCTCTGTCGACATATGCTGGTATTTCTGAAGGGTAGGTAGTTACATTATGGGTAGATACATTATGCTTGGTCATAAGGTATGGGTGTTTTGACTTCTAATAGATATGGTGTGTTTGCCCTTCAGAAAGTTTGTACCAATTTGCATATTCTCCAGGGGAACGTGAGAAGGTAATGTCTGATCTGATTCAGTCTCCCCCTAAAAGGTAAGCTGCTGCTGCTAAGTCGTTTCAGTCGTGTCCAACTTTGTGCGACCCCATAGATGGCAGCCTACCAGGCTTCCCCATCCCTGGGATTCTCCAGGCAAGAATACTGGAGTGGGTTGCCATTTCCTTCTCCAATAAAAGGTAAGCTAGTCTGAGTCATCTTGGTATTCAACACAGATCTGATATTGACTCTTTCCCAGAGATAGTGCAGTAATGAGTGCAGTAATGCTACAGCTAGGCATTCAGATAATCTGGAGTTTCATGCTGTCCTTTATCTAACTAACCAGTCATTATAAAGGCAGTATTTTCACTGCTTCACACCTCATATTCTTTCCATTTGTAAGATGAAGAGGTTAGACTAGATGATCTAAAATTTTTCAGCCTCCACATTCTGAGATATAAGTCTTGCATAAGAAGTGTTTTGGGACTGATTCAGGCTTCATCATGTGTTAGCTGACCATTATTTATCTGCATCCATCTTTGACTATCCTTTCATTTCTTCTTTCAATTTTAATAGAAAAATGCTAATTGAAAGCAAGAAGAAAGGCATCATTTTTATAAGTATGGATCACAAAACGTATTTCCTCAAAATAAAGAAAAGCTGAGGCTGAGGAAGATAGAGAAAATCTTATCTAAAGTCTTCATGCAACTAATACAGAAACTGTGAGCCAAAGGAGGCATGTGAAGTGTCAGAGATCACACCACTGAGGTTCCAGAGCCCCAGAAAACACAGCAGATTCACTTTATCAATCCACTGTTTATTTCATTATATTTTGTGTAATATGTTTGTAGGCAGCAGAATTTGGAGTTGACATTTCTTTTGCTTTATCACATTGACTGCTGTTGCTAATTGTTTATTTCCTTCATGTTGTTTCTTGCTAGTTCCCTGGTGTACTCTGGGTTAGCTCAGCAGCAGCCTGGATGCCTACACTTTGGCTGCCAGGAGAGGATCTGTAGCAACCTGTTTGAAGAGAGTCTAGTTCCTTCTTCTCTCAAATCAGAAAGGAACATGACCTCCTGATGGAATTAACTCAAGTGTGGGCTGCAAGCCATAGCATGGTGTGCTCTGGGCCCATCTGAAGCTCGGCGTCTTAGAGGAGAAGAAGCTTCAGTACAGAGTTGGGGAGTGTTCGGGATGTAATTCTTCATGTTGCTCTCCACTTCTTTCAACTATAGGCACATTTGGTCATGAAAGCTTGGAAGGTCTATTGAAAAGATTTTTCAGCTTAAAAGAAGAGTAATATTAATAGTTGCCATTCATTTTGCTCTTACAGGGTAGCAGGCAACTCTAAGCATCTTACATTTATTATTTCTTCTAACAGCACAAATCTTATCAGTACACTACTTCTATACCCCCGTGGTAGTGGAAAGTTGAAAGAAATCTAGTTGTCTTCATTTTCAGGCTAAATAATTTTATAGCTAAATAATATGTGGTAGACGCATTCCATAGGAGAAAAAAATTAACTGGACACTCACAAAGCACCATACAGAGATCTTAAAAATAAGATATGAGAAAAAAAATAAAAGAGAATAGCGTTTATAGAGTACCACCTGTCTCTTGTTGGACTCTTTGTGACCCATGGACTGTAGCTCAACAGGCCCTTCTGTGCATGCTATTCTCCAGGCAAGAATACTGGAGTGGGTAGCCATTCCCTTCTCCAGGGGATCTTCCTGACCCAGGGCTCAAACCCAGTTCTCCTGCCTTGCAGGCACATTCTTTACCATCTGAGCCAGCTAGCAAGGTAATACTCAAAATCTTTCAAGCTAGACTTCAACAGTATTTGAACGAAGAATTTCTAGCTGGATTTAGAAATACAAGCTGGATTTAGAAATACAAGCTGGATTTAGAAAAGGCAGAGGAACCAGAACTCAAATTGCCAGCATCCAATGGATCATGGAAAAAGCAAGAGAAATCCAGAAAAACATCTACTCCTGTTTCATTGCCTGCACTAAAGCCTTTGAGTATGTGGATCACAAAAAAACTGTGGAAAATGCTTACAGAGATGGGACTACCAGACCACCTTACCTGCCTCCTGAGATAAGTGTATACAGGACAAGAAGCAACAGTCAGAACTGAACATGGAACAACAGACTGCTTGCAAACTGGGAAAGGAGTACGTCAAGGCTGTATACTGTCACCCTGCTTATTTAACTTCTATGCCAAGTACATCATGTGGAATGCTGGGCTGGATAAAAACACAAGCTGGAGTCAAGATTGCTGGGAGAAATATCAACAACCTCAGATATGTAGATGACACCATCTTAATGGCAGAAAGCAAAGAGGAACTAAAGAACCTGCTGATGAAGGTGAAAGAGGAGAGTGAAAAAGCTGGCTTAAAGCTCAACATTCAGAAAATGAAGATCATGGCATCTGGTCCCATCACTTCATGGGAAATAGATGGAGAAACAGTGGAAACAGTGAGACTTTCTTGGGCTCCTAAGTCACTGCAGATAGTGACTGCAAGCAGGAAATTAAAAAACAGTTGCTCCTTAGAAGAAAACCTATGACAAACCTAGACAGCATATTAGAAAGCACCTGATGTGAAGAGCCAACTCATTGGAAAAGACCCTGATGCTAGGGAAAATTGAGGGCAAGAGGAAGGAGGCAACTGAGGATGAGATGGTTGGGTGGCATCAATGGATGTGCATTTGAACAAAGTCCAGAAGATAGTAAAGGACAGGGAAACCTGGGATGCTACAGTCCTTGGAGTCACAAAGAGACATGACTGAGCGACAATCACCTATGTAAAATAAAAACTATAATTACAAACACTCTATCCAAAGATATATGCATATTAAAAGACAAATATCAACACACTAGAGTGGATGCCTTAAGGGAGAAGTGGCTGGAGTGAGGAGTAGAGTTGAAAGCAGCAAAATAATAATAAAGAGAAAAGCCTTATACAGAAGGATTGTGATAGTTTACAGAGAACTCTCTGCAAGTGCAAAAGCATTTTAAAATGCCTTGGGTCATAGTTAAGATAATACATATGAAGAAGTATGAAGTGCAGCTATAGCTGTATATAGAAGAGCATTTATAGCTGTAAATTTCATGGTAGAAAAGAACTCTTAAAATTAGTAGTATTCAACTCAAGAAGTTAAAAAGTGAACAACAAAGTAAAACAAAAGAATTTTAAAAGGAATAAAAATAATCAGCATAAATTAGTGAGAGTAAAAAGATAAGCTAAAGAATGTAAAACCAAATATGTGCTCTTTGATTAGGACTAATAAAATGGACAGATTTCCTACTCTATGAACCAAGAAAAAATTTAAAAAGAAAAAGAGCACAAATCATAATGGAAATGAAAATGGAATATAACTACAGATTCAGAAGATTTCTAAAAATAATTGGGGGCAATATGAAAATATTGTGTATGTGCCTTTCCCCCATGCCAGGCCCATGGCTCTTTTTCCTTTGCTCTGGCTGCTGTAGGATTGCAATTCTCAGTAAACCATGAGCACAGAAGCTTTGCTGAGGGCTCCAATGTTTATAAAAATCGTACTAAAGCAAAGAGCAACATGGAATCTTGGAGGGATATACAAGTTGATCCAACAGTCTATTTGTTTGAATATTTACCTTAAATATTTAGTGTAAAGAACAAAATATTTCAAATTAACAGGGCTAGGTGATGAGTACACAGGTGTTCTGTGTTATTTTACTTACTTATAAGACATTAAAAAGTGCCTAGGTATAATTTTTAAAAAGTAAGCTTTCTCTACTAGGAATTTTTTTTTTAATTGATTATCATTAGCTGTTACCTTCCATGTGGGTATGTCCTCTGAAGCTTCCTTTTTCTATATAAAAACAATTAAATTCTTTTAGATCTCACTAGTTTTTTGCTCTGAATATAGCCTTTTTTACTCCCGACAGAGATTTCTTTGTCAGGATGCAAATGATGACTCTGCATTTGGAAACAAGTACCTTGAGGAAATAGCACACCATCTGCTCTGCTGTGCTACCAGCGCCCCTTCACTCTGAAGGACTTCTTTCCCAGCTCCTTGTAATGTCGCTGAACGACAGCTCAGCCTTCAGCCCTTTTTGGAAGTTGCTTCTATGAAGAGAGTTTCCTTGCCCAAGTTATTGGCACATGAGTAAGAGGCTGACCCTCATTAGACTCAGACAAGTCTAATGGGCCATTCCAACATCACCTGATGTTTCAAGGTCATCTGAGGCATTACTATGACTTCATTCCAACCCAGCTTCTCCCCCTTCCCTATTTTGCTTCATTCTTCACAAATGGTGACTCCAAGAGCATTCCTTAATAAGCTTTTTCCTTGCTAATTTGCATTATGCAGCTTACCTCCCATGAAAGCCACTACAACCAGGGACAGTGCAGCATGTTGGAAAGGGAACAGATATTGAAATCAGACATGCTTATTTTAATCCTAGCTCAGCTCCAATTTCGCAACTTGGACAGCCTAAGTCTTAATATCTTCATGTATAAAATGAGGATAAGATTGTCCTCATAGAATTTTATGAGAATGTATTTAAGTTCTTGATAACTATGACAGCTTCATGTTGCTATTGTTAACATCAGATCACATCACAGAGTTTTGCAAGAGCAATAATTCTTTCAATCTACCTCCCTCCCTCCCTTCCTCTTTCCCGCCCTTCCTGTCTTCCTTCTTTAACTGAAATCATATGTAGGACCTTAACACTTAACCTCTAAAGAACATCTTCACAGCTCTAGGATTCCTCAGAACTCAATAGTAAAACCATCAACCCAGAAACTCTAAGACAATATATCTGCTATTTCCAAAAGAACAAGTTAATCATGACACAGTGGTATGTCACAAGCCAGACATTAGTGGCATTAAGCTTCTGATGTATTTCTGCACAACCACTTCCCTGGGAAAGTAAGCACATACATTTATCAGAATACTTTGAGCCTGTTGAAACTTCTATATGCATTTCAATACATTCCTTAGCTCATTGTTGTTAAAATTCCTTTTAGAGAGGAAGGTATGAATCACTTAGATGTGAGTCATCACTTTCACTATTTTAGTTAATTAAATGTTTCTTTGGGCTCCACTATGAACAGAAGGGCTTACAAGTTAGCTTTACTTTTTAACTTTAAAAAATGTTTAAATACTCAAAGATTACAGTTCTTTGTTTTGTTTATTAGATTTAAGGCTTATTTTTTTTTAATTTTTTTTGTGTAATAGTTTTATTAAAGTATAAAGGAGATAGCTTCTGACATAGGCATCAGAAGGGGGCAGAAAGAGCACCCCCCTGCTAGTCTTCAGCTGGATGTTATATAGTCACTAGCAGTCTATTAATAAAAGAAAGGAATGTCTTAAGACTCAGAATGGCACCAGGCTCCTCACCCATAAGATGCATTTTGGGATAATCTTGGCACCAAATGGTTCATCTTGGGCCATAAAATGATTAACTTGAATCCTGAAGAAGGGCAGATCACCATACAAATAGTTTCATTTACATAGATCAGGGGAACAATATCTGAGTATAACGTACTGGTTTGTCAAGTAGGTTCTGAGCCAAGAGGCGGAACTGACTTGAAGACAGAGTTTGGGGTAAATGCATAGTACATTAGCATAGCTTAAGACAAACATTTCCATAAGAGAAATGTATTGGTTATCTCTAGGTTTGACAAGAGTTAACTTCATGTGAAACCAGGTGTCATTATGGCAACACAGTCTTTTAAGAGAAACCTACTTTTAAATTTGCCGCTTGAGAGAGATAAACATGTCTGACACTTGCAGGCTATTTTCTTCGTTTGGAGACCCCTGGCCTTCCTGCCTGTTACCCTCATGTGTCTCCTGCAGGCTGGAGGCGGGTTCTTTACTGCAGAGCCACTGGTGAAGCCCTTCTATGCTGTAATACCATTAAACTGAAGATAAATTTCAAGAACGTGTTAGGCCTTCTAGATCTGCTCAGCCACCAGCTGAATGACCTCACCTGATACCATGTGGAGTACAAGCCATCTAGCCCAGCCCTGGCCGGCTGAATCATGAGACTGAGTAAAACAGTGGCTGTTTTGAATCACTGAGTCTTGGGGCAATTTGTTACACAGGGATAACGAATGAACACCTATCACCTGAACCTATAACACAGCTGGTGTTCAGTGTTTATTGGTAACTTTACATTTCAGAACCACCTCCATAGTTAGCTAAACTCGCATTTCATAGTTTGAAACATTCCAACTCTGATAAAACACCGATCTGCTTAAGACAAGTCATTCTACTGACCCTGCTTCAGGGAAATAAATTATAATTTGAATGCATTCCATCTTCACTTTTAAACAATGAGACCTGAATTTTACATTCTAGTCAGATGCTTTGGGGAGTTTGTAAATCATTTTGTTAATCCTAACTGCATGCTTTCAATAAGATGTAGTTGGTTATTCTAAACAGTAGTTGTCATTGAGAAACTGAACTGAATGAGCACCTGAACATATTCCAGAGATGGTACTGAAAATTTTTTCATGAGTTTTTCTTATATTTGCTATATTTAGAATGCAACCCCTTGAATTTATCCCAGTTGCTCAAAGTTTCATTAAATGTTTCTGTACAGGCTTTCTTCCTTTTAAAAGCCTGCTATTTATTCTCTGAACAGCCAAGCATGGCTTGTAGTCTGACAGCCTTGTTAGGGAACCCATGAGACATTTCCTCGGGTCTTAAAAAATAGGTATAATGGTTTTCTCTAAAGCAGTTGTTTTTAATCTCACGGCAGAACACTGAACAGAGCGGATTTTTGTGTTAAGATTCTAGGAAGCTGAGAACCTGCCTTCATCAACTGCTAGTTTTCTAATTTCTAATTTAAGGCTTATTTATCGAGTACCTACACAACAGGTCTTAGTCGTAGTGATCCTGACGTCACAACTAAGATCTGTTGGTGGTATATTAAAAAGCAGAGACATCACTTTGCGAACAAAGGTCCATCTAGTCAAGGCTATGGTTTTTCCAGTAGTCATGTACAGATGTGAGAGTTGGACTATAAAGATGAGTGCTGAAGAATTGATGCTTTTGAACTGTGGTGTTGGAGAAGACTCTTGAGAGTCCCTTCAACTACAAGGAGATACAACCAGTCCATCCTAAAAGAAATCAATCTGAATATTCATTGGAAGGACTGATGCTGAAGCTGAAACTCCAATACTTTGGCCACCTGATGTGAAGAACTGACTCATTTGAAAAGACCCTGATGCTGGGAAAGATTGAAGGCAGGAGGAGAAGGGGATGACAGAGAATGAGATGGCTGGATGGCATCATGAGCTTGATGGACATGAGTCTGAGTGAACTCCAGGAGTTGGTGATGGACAGGGAGGCCTGGCGTGCTGCAGTCCATGGGGACCAACAGAGTCAGTCGTGGCTGAGTGACTGGACGGAACTGATTGAGTGCCTATCAACTTCTCTACCTGTGATACTCACTTGGCCTCAAAACAATCCTTCTGGGGTTATTACCCCATTTCAGAAATGCAAAAAGTATAACTCAGTAAGGTCCAGTAACTGTCCCAAGGTCACAAAGTTTAGAGAAGAAAGGTATAAATTCATAGGATTTGAACTCATATATATTGACACCAAGATTTATACCACCTTCACTGTGCCTCTCTCCTTCATAAATTAAATATTTACTACTATCCACATGAAATAAGAAAAAATGACTTAAATTCTAAAACAAAATCTAAAGTCTTAAAGTCTAAAATCTTAATAATGCTGGATTACTATAGCTGAATTATGGTTGCAGATTAAATCTAGTTGTGATGGCTATTTTTTATAAGGACTGTGAAAGTTGCTTAAAATTGAAAAATTGTGTTGTATTATATATATTTTTCTATGTATAGTATTGTATAAATTAGTTTGTAAAGTCTGTGTGTGTGTGTGTGCGCGCACACGTGCGTGTGTGTGTTTGTGTGTGCACCAGTGAGAACTGCCAAGTAATTCTGACATATTGTTCAACCTCCCAGGTGTGATGATGAGCTGCCAGGTATAGTAAGAACGTTTACACCATCTCTTATATTTTACATGATATGACCTTTAAACAGAAAATTCCTAAAAAGTCACCATTTCTAAATGTGTTGGAATAGCTGCTGTTGAACTTAACCCTCCCACCATATACAACTCTAAACCTGGGTGAAGTTTATGTGGTGACTCTTTAGACCATGCAGGACTGTGATCCTTAAGAAAGGTGTAACACAGAAGGTGAGCCCCACATTCCTTCAGCTTTTTGCCTGATGGTACTTTCCAAACCAGAATTTGAGGAGGTAGAAATCAAACTGGAAGATGATGGTGCCACTGAAATGAGGTGGTGAAGGCTGGAGTTCAGCCAGCTGAAGCAGCATGGTATCTCCAAAAAGGGAACTCTGAAGAGACAAGTTCCAAAAGTCCTTGTGGCTTTTTTTCCTTAAGAATTTTTGTCATGAACTGAGCTATGTATGTATACAAGACCCCATAAAGTATAGCAGAAAGTGGTTAATGATGGGCAGACAGCTGAAAGCAAATACCAGTAGTCACACAATGGTGGTAAAAGTTGAATATTTCAATCAGTCGGAGCAGAGAGACCTCACTGAGTTTATTAAGCATTCCATTAAGACCTATATTGGAGAAGGAAATGGCAACCCACTCCAGTATTCTTGCCTGGGAAATCCCATGGACAGAGGAGTCTGGTGGGCTACAGTCTATGGGGTTGCAAAGAGTCAGACACAACTGAAGTGACTAAGCTAAAGACCTATATTAGTCTGTTTGGGTTACCATAACAAAATACCACAGGTGGGTGGTTTAAATTACACAGATTTGCTTTCTCACAGTGCTGGAGGCTGGAAGTCCAAGCTCAATGTGCCTGCAGGACTGGTTTCTGGTGAAACCTCTCTCCTGTTTATGGACGGCTGACTTCTTGTTGCGTCTTCATAAAACCCTTCCTCTGTACGCACACAACCTGTTGTCTCTTCCACTTCTTACAACTACACTAGTACTATCAGATGACAACCTCACCTTTATGACCTCATTTAATCTTATTTGATCTTAAAAATCTCTATTCCCAAATACAGTCACGTTAGAGATTGGGCTTCAACATATAAATTTGGGAAGGGCACTATTCAAAACATAATGTGACCCTCAAATAATTGTACTTTAAGACAAACGACCACATGCCCAAAGCCAATCTTCATGGAAGCAGGATCACCAGCCATTAATTTAACTACTTTTCAGATCTAAACCAATATTGTTTATAGAGGAAATCAATCTAGATTCCCTACCTATTTTGCATTATCTGTAATAATATATAAGATTACTATACATGCAAAATATCAGGAAAATGGGTCCCATGACCAAGATTAAAAGCAGTAAATTTAGATGCAGTTAAGATAACCTTAATGTTGGGATTAGCATACAGAAATTTCAAACAAGTATATTAATCTTTTCAAGAATTTAAAAGATGGTATAGACAAAAATGCATTAAATTCTAGAATTCTAATACAGAAATTCAAACAATAAAAAGAACTGAATAAAAATTATAGAAATAAAAAAATTAATGTAAAATAAAAAATTCACTGGATGGACTTAAAGATTATGTGCTACCCAAGTAAGGATCAGTGAACCTTAAGATAGGTCAATAGAAATTAACCCAAAGAGAAAAGAGAAAGAAATTAACAGAGCCCTAATGACAATGGGACAATATCAAGCAATCTATAGAGCTGTAATTTTAGTTCCATAAGAAGATACAGAAAATAAGGCCAAAAATACTGTCAAAATAATGGGCCCAAAGTTCTCAAGTGTTAGTCGCTTAGTCATGTCCGACTCGTTGCGACCACATGGACTGTAGCCTGCCAGGATCCTCTAGTCCATGGAATTCTCCAGGCAAGAATACTGGAGTGGGTTGCCATACCTTTCTCCAGGAATCTTCCTGACCCAGGGATCAAACTCAGGTCACCTGCATTGCCAGCAGATTCTTTCCTGTCTGAGCTATCAGGGAAGCCCAAAGTTCTCAAATATGTTGATTAATACCAACTTAAAAATCCAAGGAGCTCAGCAAACCTTAATATGAATAAATGCATAGAAAATCACATGTGTGGTCATTATAGACAAACTACTGAAAATCAAAGATAAAGAGAAAATCTTAAAATAGGCCATAGAACAAAGAAATATTTTATGTAGAGCAGTAATAGAAGAAATTTTAAAAAATGTTAAATACCATTTAAAAGTACCATTTACAGAGGTTTCTATCTCTCTAAACTCCTGTCTGAAAAGGATCCTTAGACAGAAAACTAGAGCAAACCTGAAGCTAGATTGTGTGCTTCTCCTCTCAAGGATCACAGCCCTGTACTATCTGAAAACTTAAAATACTTAGGGACGAATTTAAGAACAATGACAACAAAATCCAACTCCACTAAACTGAAAATTATAAAACATCATGGAGATAAATGAAAGTGGTTCTAAGTAAATGGAAAGATATATCATGTTCATAGAAAAGAAGACTCAGATTTATTAAGATGTCAGTTCTTCAAAATTTAGCAATCAACTGAACACAATCCCAATTGAAATCTCATTAATCAGATTTTTTTGTGTAAGTCAGCAAGCTATTTTTAAAATGTATATGGATATGCGTAAGTACTACACCAGTCAAATTGATCTTGCAAAAGAATAAAAAATTTTGAGGACTCACAATATCTAAAATCAACAGTTACTGTGAAGTTTCAGTAATCAAGATAGTGTAATTTTGGCATAAATATAGGAAATGAGATCAATGGAATAGAGTTCAGAATCTCAATATATAGAGTTAATTGACTTTTGGCAGAGATGCCAATGCAATTCAGTGCAGAAAGCATATCTTTTTAGCAATAAATTATCCAGAAAAGGATATCTGGAAAAACTGGTTAAAGTTGTTAAAATTATTTTTAAAATTAATCTTAACCTCTACTTTATACCATATATAAAAATCTATTTTTGAGGCATTATAGACTTAATGTGAAAGCCAAAGTATAGAATTTTCTAGGAAAAATAAGAGAATGTTTTCACAACTTTGGAGTGGTCAAAAAACAGTAAAGATAAAAGATAAATGGATAAAATTGGACTTCTTCAATTGAGAAACTATTCCATATCAAAAGAAACTCTTAAGGATATGAAAAATCCTGGCAGAAAGGATTCATAATACATATATTTGATGAAGGTCTTATATCCAAACTGTATAAACATTTCTTTCAACTTAAAAGTAACCAGCAGCTCAGCTTGAAAATGAGCAGAGGTTTTGAGTGACACTTTATGAAATATAATATTTGAAAAACCAATAAATACTTGAAAAGGTTCTCAGTAGTCACTGGGGATATGACAATTAGAACCATGAGATGTCACTGAACATTGACAAGAATGGCTTTAATTTTTTAAAAAATGGAAAATTTGACTGAACCAAATGTTGTTAAGGATATAAATCCCTGGAATTTTTGTATCACTGGAACCAAGCAGTTTTTTCTAGGTATCTAATATGTTGTTGTTGTTGTTCAGTCATTAAGTCCTGTCCAGCTCTTTGCAACCCCATAAATTACAGGACATCAGGCTTCCCTGTCCTTCACTATCTCCTGGAGTTTGCTATAATTCATGTCCATTGAATCAGTGATGCCATCCAACCATCTCATCCTCTGTTGCCCCCTTCTCCTCCTGCCTTCAATCTTTCCCAGCATCGGGGTCTTTTCCAATGAGTCAGCTTTTCACATCAGGTGGCCAAAGTACTGAAGCTTCAACCTCACCACCTGTCCTTCCAATGAATATTCACAGTTGATCTCCTTTAGGATGGACTGGGTGGATCTCCTTGCAGTCCAAGGGACTCAAGAGTCTTCTCCAACACCACAGTTCAAAAGCATCAATTCTCAGCCTTCTTTATAGTCCAACTCTCACATTCATGCATGACTATTGGAAAAACCATAGCTTTGACTATACAGACCTTTGCCAGCAAAGTGATGTCTCACTGTCTAGGTTTGTCATAGCTATTCTTCCAAGGAGCAAGTGTCTTTAGCTTTGTGGGTGCATTCACCATGTGCATTGATTTTGAAACTCAAGAAAATGAAATCTGACATTATTTCCACATTTCCCTCATCTATTTACCGTGAAGTGATAGGACTGGATGCCATAATCTTTGTTTTTTGAATGTTGAGTTTTAAGCAAACTTTTTCACTTTCCTCTTTCACCTACATCAAGAGCCTCTTTAGTTCTTCTTCACTTTCTGCCATTAAAGTTCTATCATCTGCATATCTGAAATTGTTGATATTTCTGCCAGCAGTCTTGACTCCAGCTTGTGCTTCATCTAGTCCAGCATTTCTCATGATAAACTCTGCATATAAGTTAAATAAGCAGGGTGACAAATACACAGCCTTGATTCACTCCTTTCCCAATTTTGAACCAGTCTGTTGTTCTAAGTTCTAACTGTTGCTTCCTGTCCTGCATACAGGTTTCTCAGGAAGCAAGTAATACGGACTGGTATTCCCATCTCATTAGGAATATTCCACAGTTTGTTGTGATACACCCATCAAAGGCTATAAATAAAATATGTGTATTTATATATATTATTTTTACAAAAATATCATAGCAACTTTATTCAGATATCCCTTGCTTGGAGAATGAATAAGCTAATTGTAGAATACTGGTTGTAATAGAATATTCTTCAGCAATAAAAGAAATCAAACTACTCATACACACAATATGAATGACAAAAATGCTATACTGAGGGAAATAATTAGACACAAAAGGGCACAAACTGAGTGGTTCCATTTACATAATGCTTGTAGACAAGCCCTCTGGTGGTAGTATAGTACATTGATTGCTATTATAGTGTCATAAGTTGAGGAACTTGATTAGAAGAGGGCATGATGGAAATGTCCAGAGTGCAGAAAATGTTCCATACCTTGACTGCGATGTTCAGTCCTTAGGTGAATATATTTGTTAAAACTCACTGAACTGTATAATTATCATCTGTGCATTTCACTCTATATAAATTTTTCTCAATTTAAATATAATCATAGGGGCTGTTGCCCAATTTAAGCATTTGAGAGTATGTATACACAGATCAGATGAGATCAGTTGCTCAGTCATGTCCAGCTCTTTGCAACCCCATGAAGTGCAGCACGCCAGGCCTCCCTGTCCAACACCAACTCCCAGAGTTCACTCAGACTCATGTCCATCGAGTCAGTGATGCCATACAGCCATTTCATCCTCTGTCGTTCCCTTCTCCTCCTGCCCCCAAACCCTCCCAGCATCAGAGTCTTTTCCAATAAGTCAACTCGTCGCAAGAGGTGGCTAAAGTACTGGAGTTTCAGTTTTAGCATCATTCCTTCCAAAGAAATTCCAGGGCTGATCTCCTTGAGAATGGACTGGTTGGATCTCCTTGCAGTCCAAGGGACTCTCAAGAGTCTTCTCCAACACCACAGTTCAAAAGCATCAATTCTTCAGTGCTCAGCCTTCTTCACAGTCCAACTCTCACATTCATACATGACCACAGGGAAAACCATAGCCTTGACTAGACGGGCCTTTGTTGGCAAAGTAATGTCTATGCTTTTGAATATGCTATATATTTTGGTCATAACTTTCCTTCCAAGGAGTAAGTGTCTTTTAATTTCATGGCTGCAGTCACCATCTGCAGTGATTTTGGAGCCCAGAAAAATACAGTCTGATACTGTTTCCACTGTTTCCCCATCTATTTCCCATGAAGTGATGGGACATGATGCCATGATCTTCGTTTTCTGAATGTTGAGCTTTAAGCCAACTTTTTCACTCTCCACTTTCACTTTCATCAAGAGGCTTTTTAGTTCCTCTTCACTTTCTGCCATAAGGGTGGTGTCATCTGCATATCTGAGGTTATTAATATTTCTCCCAGCTATTTAGATTCCAGCTTGTGTTTCTTCCAGTCCAGCATTTCTCATGATGTACTCGGCATAGAAGTTAAATAAACAGGGGGACAGTATACAGCCTTGACGAACTCCTTTTCCTATTTGGAACCAGTCTGTTGTTCCATGTCCAGTTCTAACTGTTGCTTCCTCACCTGCATACAAATTTCTCAAGAGGCAGGTCAGGTGATCTGGTATTCCCATCTCTTGAAGAATTCTCCACAGTTGATTGTGATCCA
Source organism: Bos taurus (assembly GCF_002263795.3). NCBI lineage: Eukaryota > Metazoa > Chordata > Mammalia > Artiodactyla > Bovidae > Bos > Bos taurus. The sequence continues at coordinate 109,856,884 of NC_037334.1, read as the reverse complement.
CACAGTCAAAGGCTTTGGCATAGTCAATAAAGCAGAAATAGATGTTTTTCTGGAACTCTCTTGCTTTTTCCATGATCCAGCGGATGTTGGCAATTTCATCTCTGGTTCCTCTCCCTTTTCTGAAACCAGCTTGAACATCAGGAAGTTCACGGTTCACATATTGCTGAAGCCTGGCTTCGAAAATTTTGAGCATTACTTTACTAGCGTGTGAGATGAGTGCAATTGTGCGGTAGTTTGAGCATTCTTTGGCATTGCCTTTCTTTGGGATTGGAATGAAAACTGACCTTTTCCAGTCCTGTGGCCACTGCTGAGTTTTCCAAATTTGCTGGCATATTGAGTGCAGCACTTTCACAGCATCATCTTTCAGGATTTGGAATAGCTCAACTGGAATTCCATCACCTCCACTAGCTTTGTTCATAATGATGCTTTCTAAGGCCCACTTGACTTCACATTCCAGGATGTCTGGCTCTAGGTCAGTGATCACACCATCATGATTATCTGGGTCATGAAGACTTTTTTGTACAGTTCTTCTGTGTATTCTTGCCACCTCTTCTTAATATCTTCTGCTTCTTTTAGGTCCATACCATTTCTGTCTTTTATCGAGCCCATCTTTGCATGAAATGTTCCTTTGGTATCTCTGATTTTCTTGAAGAGATCCCTAGTCTTTCCCATTCTGTTGTTTTCCTCTATTTCTTTGCACTGATCACTGAAAAAGGCTTTCTTATCTCTTCTTGCTATTCTTTGGAACTCTGCATTCAGATGTTTATATATTTCCTTTTCTCCTTTGCTTTTCACTTCTTTCCTTTCACAGCTATTTGTAAGGCCTCCCCAGACAGCCATTTTGCTTTTTTGCATTTCTTTTCCATGGAGATTGTCTTGATCCCTGTCTCCTGTACAATGTCACGACTCTCATTCCATAGTTCATCAGGCACTCTATCTATCAGATCTAGGCCCTTAACACTGGACCTCATTCTGTCAGATTTCTCCACCATGACCCACCCATCTTGGGTTGCCCCATGGGCATGGCTTAGTTTCATTGAGTTAGACAAGGCTGTGGTGCTAATGTGATTGACTAGTTTTCTGTGAGTATGGTTTCAGTGTGTCTGCCCTCTGATGCCCTCTTGCAACACCTACCATCTTACTTGGGTTTCTCTTACCTTGGGCATAGGATATCTTTTCACGGCTGCTCCAGCAAAGCGCAGCCGTTGCTCCTTACCTTGGATGAGGGGTATCTCCTCACCACCGCCCTTCCTGACCTTCAACGTGGGATAGCTCTTCTAGGCCCTCCTGCGCCCGCGCAGCCACCACTCCTTGGATGTGGGGATGGTCCTCGCAGCCGCTGCCCCTGGTCTCCGCTGTGGGGTTGGTCCTCCCGGCCTCCGCCCCTAGCCTTGGGTGTGGGGTAGCTCCTCCCAGCCGCCTGTGGTCCACTGGAGAAGGGAATGGCAAACCACTTCAGTATTCTTACCTTGAGAACCGCATGAACAGTATGAAAAGGCAAAATGACCAGGATACTGAAAGAGGAACTGCCAAGGTCAGTAGGTGCCCAATATGCTACTGGAAATCAGTGGAGAAATAACTCCGGAAAGAATCAAGGGATGGAGCCAAAGCAAAAACAATACCCAGCTGTGGATGTGACTGGTGATAGAAGCAAGGTCCCATGCTGTAAAGAGCAATATTGTATAGGAATCTGGAATGTCAGGTCCATGAATCAAGGCAAATTGGAAGTGGTCAAACAGGAGATGGCAAGAGTGAATGTCGACATTCTAGGAATCAGGGAACTAAAATGGACTGGAATGGGTGAATTTAACTCAGATGACTATTATATCTACTACTGCAGACAGGAATCCCTTAGAAGAAATGGAGTAGCCATCATGGTCAACAAAAGAGTCTGAAATGCAGTACTTGGATGCACTCTCAAAAACAACAGAATGATCTCTGTTCATTTCCAAAGCAAACCATTCCATATTACAGTAATCCAAGTCTATGCCCCAACCAGTAACGCTGAAGAAGCTGAAGTTGAACGGTTCCATGACAAGGCCTTTTAGAACTAACACTCAAAAAAGATGTCCTTTTCATTATAGGGGCCTGGAATGCAAAAGTAGGAAGTCAAGAAACACCTGGAGTGACAGGCTAATTTGGCCTTGGAATACGGAATGAAGCAGGGCAAAAACTAATAGAGTTTTGCCAAGAAAACGCACTGGTCATAGCAAACGCCCTCTTCCAACAACACAAGAGAAGACTCTACACATGGACATCACAGATGGTCAACACCAAAATCAGATTGATTATATTCTTTGCAGCCAAAGATGGAGAAGCTCTATACAGTCAGCAAAAACAAGACCAGGAGCTGACTGTGGCTCAGATCATTAACTCCTTCTTGCCAAATTCAGACTGAAATTGAAGAAAGTAGGGAAAACCACTAGACTATACAGGTATGACCTAAATCAAATCCCTTATGATTATACAGTGGAAGTGAGAAATAGATTTAAGGGACTAGATCTGATAGATAGAGTGCCTGATGAACTATGGAATGAGGGTCGTGACACTGTACAGGAGTCAGGGATCAAGACCATCCCCATGGAAAAGAAATGCAAAAAAGCAAAATGGCTGCCTGGAGAGGCCTTACAAACAGCTGTGAAAAGAAGAGAAGTGAAAAGCAAAGGAGAAAAGGAAAGATATAAACATCTGAATGCAGAGTTCCAAAGAATAGCAAGAAGAGATAAGAAAGCCTTCCTTAGCGATCAATGCAAAGAAATAGAGGAAAACAACAGAATGGGAAAGACTAGGGATCTCTTCAAGAAAATCAGAGATGCCAAGGGAATATTTCATGCAAAGATGGGCTCGATAAAGGACAGAAATGATAGGGACCTAACAGAAGCAGGAGATATTAAGAAGAGGTGGCAAGAATACACAGAAGAACTGTACAAAAAAGGTCTTCATGACCCAGATAAACATGATGGTATGATCACTGACCTAGAGCCAGACATCCTGGAATGTGAAGTCAAGTGGGCCTTAGAAAGCATCACTATGAACAAAGCTAGTGGAGGTGATGGAATTCCAGTTGAACTCTTTCAAATCCTGAAAGATGATGCTGTGAAAGTGTTGCACTCAATATGCCAGGAAATTTGGAAAACTCAGCAGTGGCCAAGGGACTGGAAAAGGTCAGTTTTCATTCCAATCCCAAAGAAAGGCAATGCCAAAGAATGCTCAAACTACCGCACAATTGCACTCATCTCACACGCTAGTAAAGTAATGCTCAAAATTCTCCAAGCCAGGCTTCAGCAATATGTGAACTGTGAACTTCCTGATGTTCAAGCTGGTTTTATAAAAGGCAGAGGAACCAGAGATGAAATTGCCAACATCCGCTGGATCATGGAAAAAGCAAGAGAGTTCCAGAAAAACATCTATTTCTGCTTTATTGACTATGCCAAAGCCTTTGACTGTGTGGATCACAATCAACTGTGGAAAATTCTTCGAGAGATGGGAATACCAGACCACCTGACCTGCCTCTTGAGAAATTTGTATGCAGGTGAGGAAGCAACAGTTAGAACTGGACATGGAACAACAGACTGGTTCCAAATAGGAAAAAGAGTACGTCAAGGTTGTATATTGTCACCCTGCTTATTTAACTTATATGCAGAGTACATCATGAGAAACGCTGGACTGGAAGAAACACAAGCTGGAATCAAGATTGCCAGGAGAATTATCAATAACCTCAGATATGCAGATGACACCACCCTTATGGCAGAAAGTGAAGAGGAACTAAAAAGCCTCTTGATGAAAGTGAAAGAGGAGAGTAAAAAGTTGGCTGAAAACTCAACATTCAGAAAAAGAAGATCATGGCATCGTGTCCCATCACTTCATGGGAAATAGATGGGGAAACAGTGGAAACAGTGTCAGACTGTATTTTTCTGGGCTCCAAAATCACTGCAGATGGTGACTACAGCCTTGAAATTAAAAGACGTTTACTCCTTGGAAGGAAAGTTATGACCAAAATGTATAGCATATTCAAAAGCATAGACATTACTTTGCCAACAAAAGTCCATCTAGTCAAGGCTATAGTTTTTCCTGTGGTCATGTATGAATGTGAGAGTTGGACTGTGAAGAAGGCTGAGCACTGAAGAATTGATGCTTTTGAACTGTGGTGTTGGAGAAGACTCTTGAGAATCCCTTGGACTACAAGGAGATCCAACCAGTCCATTCTGAACAGATCAGCCCTGGGATTTCTTTGGAAGGAATGATGTTAAAGCTGAAACTGCAGTACTTTGGCCACCTCATGTGAAGAGTTGACCTATTGGAATAGACTCTGATACTGGGAGGGATTGGAGGCAGGAGAAGAAGGGGACAACAGAGGATGAGATGGTTGGATGGCATCCTTGAGTCGATGGATGTGAGTCTGAGTGAACTCCAGGAGTTGGTGATGGACAGGGAGGCTTGGCGTGCTGCGATTCATGGGGTCACAAAAAGTCAGACACGACTGAGCGACTGAACTGAACTGAACTAATACACAGAAACACTTCTTAATCTTACTCACATCATCAGTCTTTGGGAGGAATAATGTCATGAGATAGCTGGCTTCTCCAGTTATACTTTTCTAGTCACTGGACCATGTATTTCATGGCTTCTACTCAGTTCAGTCAAATCATGAATTATTCTCAATGATTTATATATTTTCACTACCTCCAAATTCTTCATGGTACATAGCTGGATGGAGATAAGGCAATTGTTATTATATGATTATACTGTATCTCAACTTGTACATATGCACATGCTAAGAACATCTTTTCTAGTCAGGACATATAGATTAATCCCATTGTTTTTATTGGATGCAGAGTATGTCCCAGCTTAGACATATCAAATGTTATTTAATTCTTTCATTTAGCTTGTTGAACCTGTTAGCATGTTTTATTTTTGGATACTAAAACTAGTTTTGCGATGAACATTATACTTGGTTTTGTGGATTTAACTTTTGTTTCTATTAATTCCACACTTACTATAATTTTTTACTTACTTTCCATATTTTTAGCAATACTTTAAACTCCATGAAGGCTGACACAAATCTATAGCAAACTGTTGAATCCCTAAATATTAGCCCAGGACTTGGTGAATAGTAGGGGTGCTCATTAAATGTTTGCTGAATGAATAACAGATGAGTGATATGTATTCATGTATCTATTTGGTTGCAAGTCTTAAATAGCAGTTGACTAGCTAGGTAGTCCAGTACATTTAATATCAATACTCTGAAAAGAAAATCCTTTGAGGAAATACATGACAGGTGTATAAAAAAATTACTTCTAGGAAAACCTCAACTCAATATAACAAATTTGTTTGCATAATAAAAAGTGAAAGGATGAAATAACAGTCACAGATTAAGCAGAGAAACCTGAGGAAAAGATACTAAACCTAAACAAAAGCTAAACTTTAACTTCATTGATAGATGATTTAAGTGAAATCCAATCACATTAATGTGAGGAAGTGTTTGTTTCAGCTCAGTTCATTTTTAAAGTGTTGGGAATCCTTGAATAACAGGGTAGCTTGGGTAAACAAGAAGGTTTCTTTGTTTTGTCCAGCTCAGCCAGAAATATCAAGGAAGAGGCTGACTTCTGAAATGTGACAAAGGGACACACCCAGTTGGGGTCCTTGACCCAGGTGTCTTCAGTAGGAATCTCTACATGCTTGCAAATGTAATTGATTTTCCCTGGGGCTTTGCAGTCGTGAAGTGTGTTGGTATGTGGGGTGTACTTATGCTTGTGCATACATTTCTGCTTCTACACTATCAAAACATTAGCAAAGCAGTGAAGATAATTAATGTTTGTTGAATTAAACAATCATGTGACCACTCAACTAGAGCCAGGCAACCTGAAATGTGAAGTCAAATGGGCCTTAGGAAGCAAAACTATGATAAAAACTAGTGGAGGTGATGGAATTCCAGCTGAGCTATTTCAAATCCTAAAAGATGATACTCTTAAAGTGCTGCACTCAATATGCCAGCAAATTTGGAAAACTCAGCAACAGCCACAGGTCTGAAAAAGGTCAGTTTTCATTCCAATCCCAAAGAAAGGCAATGGCAAAGAATGCTCTAAGTACAGCACAATGGCACACATTTCACCCGCTAGCAAGGTCATGCTCAAAATCCTTGAAGCTAGGCTTCAATAGTATGAGAACCGAGAATTTCCAGGTGTACAAGCTGGATTTAGAAAAGGCAAAGGAACCAGAGATCAAATTGCCAACATCCTTTGGATCATAGAAGAAGCAAGAGAATTCCAGAAAAACATTTAGTTCTGCTTCATTGACTACACTAAACCTTTGAATGTGTGGATCAAAACAAACTGTGTAAATTCTTCAAGAGATGGGAGTACCAGACTACCTTACCTGCCTCCTGAGAAAACTGTATGCTGGCCAAGAAGCAACAGTTAGAACTGGATATGGAAAAACAGACTGGTTCCAAATTGGGAAAGGAGTATATTAAGGCTGTATACTGTTGCCTTGTTTATTTAAATTCTGTGCAGAATACATCATGTGAAATATTGAGCTGGATCAATCACAAGCTGGAATCAAGACTGCCGGGAGAAATATCAACATGGTCAGATATGCAGATGTCATCACACTTATAGCAGAAAAGAAAGAGGAACTAAAGAGCCTCTTGCTGAAAGTGAAAAAGGAGAGTGAAAAATCTGGCTTAAAACTCAACATTCAAAAAATGAAGATCATGGTATCTGGTCACATCACTTCATGGCACATAGACGGGGAAAGAATAGAAACAATAGAACTTTATTTTCTTGGACTCCAAAACCACTGCAGATAGTGACCACAGCCATGAAATTAAAAGATGCTTGCTCCTTGGAAGAAAAGCTATGACCAACCTAGACTGTATTAAAAAGCAGAGATATTACTTTGCTGATAAAGATCCATATGGTCTAAGCTATGGTTTTTCCACTGGTCATGTATGGATGTGAGAGGTGGACCATAAAGAAGACTGGGCACTGAATAATTTATGCTTTCAAACTATGATGTCAGAGAAGACTCTTGAGAGTTCCTTGGACTGCAAGGAGATCCAACCAGTCCATCCTTAAGGAGATCAACTCTGAATAAACATTGGAAGGACCGATGCTGAAGCTGAAACTCCAATAATTTGGCCACCTGATAGGAAGAGTTGACTCATTGCAAAGGACTCTGATGTTGGAAAAGATAGAAGGCAGGAGGAGAAGGGGACACCAGAGGATGAGATTGTTGGATGGCATCACCGACAGAGTTTAAGCAACCTCCAGGAGATGGTCAAGGACAAGGAAACCTGGTGTGCTGCAGTCCATTGTGTCACAAAGAGTTGGACACGAATGAGCCCTGAACAACAACAGAAGCTGTAATTGGAGTTCAGTTCAGTTCAGTTGCTCAGCCGTGTCTGACTCTTTGCGACCCTATGAACCACAGCATGCCAGGCCTCCCTGTCCATTACCAACTATGGAGCTGGCTCAAACTCATGTCCATCAAGTCGGTGATGCCATCCAATGATCTCATCCTCTGGCGTCCCCTTGTCCTCCTGCCTTCTATCTTTCCCAGCATCAGGGTCTTTTCAAATGAGTCAGTTCTTTGCATCAGGTGGCCAAAGTACTGGAGATTCAGCTTCAGCATCAGTCCTTCCAATGAACACTCAGGACTAATCTCCTTTAGGATGGACAGGTTGGATCTCCTTGCAGTCCAAGGAACTCTCAAGAGTCTTCTCCAACACCATAGTTTGAAAGCATCAATTATTTGGTGCTCAGCTTTCTTTATAGTCCAACTCTCACATCCATAAATGATACTGGAAAAACCATATGTTTGACTAGACAGACTTTTGTTGGCAAAATAATGACTCTGGTTTTTAGCATGCTATCTAGGTTGGTCATAGCTTTTCTTCCAAGGAGCAAGCATCTTTTAATTTCATGGCTGCAGTCACCATCTGCACTCATTTTGGAGCCGACACACATAAAGTCTGTCACTGTTTCCATTGTTTCCCCATCTATTTGCCATGAAGTGATGGGACCAGATGCCATGGTCTTAGATTTCTGAATGTTGAATCATAAACCAGCTTTCACTCCCTTCTTTCACTTTCATCAAGATGCTCTTTAGTGCTTCTTCCCTTTTTTCCATAATGGTGGTGTCATCTGTGTATCTGAGGTTATTGATATTTCTCCCGGCAATCTTGATTCCAGCCTGTGCTTCTTCCAGCCTGGCATTTCACATGATTTGCTCTGCATATAAGTTAAATAAGTAAGGTGATAATATACAGCCTTGACATACTCCTTTCCCCATTTGGAACCAATCTGTTGTTCCATGTCCAGTTCTAACTGTTGCTTCCTGACCTGCATACAGATTTCTCAAGAGAAAGGTCAGGTGGTCTGGTATTCCCATCTCTAAGAATTTTCCACAGTGTTGTGATCCACACAGTCAAAGGCTTTGGCATAGTCAATAAAGCAGAAGTAGATGTTTTTCTGGAACTCTCTCACTTTTTTGATGATCCAACAGATGTTGGCAATTTGGTCTCTGGTTCCTCTGCCTTTCCTAAATCCAGCTTGAACATCCGGAAGTTCATGGCCCACATACTGTTGAAGTCTTGGCTTGTAGAATTTTTAGCATTACCTTGCTAGAGTGTGAAATGAGTGCAATTGTGCGGTAGTTTGAACATTCTTTGGCACTGCCTTTCTTCGGGACTGGAATGAAAACTGACCTTTTCCAGTCCTGTGGCCACTGGAGACAGGAATGTAAAAGTGCTGACATAGAAGCTCCTAGGGAGAGACAGCAGTAGAGACTCTATGTTGATCTCTACTAGGGTAATCTTAGTAGCAGCTGTTGTTCAGTTGAGTCTCTGTGACCCCAAGGACTGCAGCACACCAGGCTCCTCTGTCTTCCACGATCTCTTGGAGTTTGCTCAAATTCAGGTACATTGAGATGGTGATGCAGTATTCTTGCTGTGAGAACCCTGTAAACAGTATGAAAAGGCAACAAGGGAATCTTGAACAACTAAAATGTATAATGAAGCTGATGCTGAAGCCAAAACTCCAGTACTTTGGCCTCCTGATGTAAAGAACTGACTCATCTGAAAAGGCCCTGATGCTGGGAAAGATTGAAAGTGGGAGGATAAGGGGTTGACAGAGGATGAGATGGTTGGATGGCATCATCGACTTGATGGACATGAGTTTGAGCAAGCTCCGGGAGTTGGTGATGGACAGGGAGGCCTGGTGTGCTGTGGTTTATGGGGTCGCAAAGAGTCGGAAATGACTGAGTGACTGAACTGAACTGAAGTGAAAATAAATAAACAGGGACAGCCAGCTTTTGGGTGAAGATTTAAGACTCAGCATCCAAATCTGTTGAATGCCAGTCAAGTATATGTGCTTTTAAATGTTAAATGATCCAGAACAGACTGGATTGTTGAAACAGTATTTTTTTTTTTCCCTCACAATTCTGGGGACTAGAAATCTGAGGTCAAGCTGTGAACGAGGTTAGTTTCTTCTGATTCATCTCTCCTTGGCTTACTTAATTACCACTTTTAAGACCTTATATCCAAATACAATAACATTCTGAGGTATTGAGGACTTTGGCATATGGATTTTGGGGGAACACAGTTTAGCCCGTAACAACCAGTACTGCATACCACAGCCAGCATTGTTACATGCTGGTCTTTACTACAGCCTGAGTGACGACTGACTCACTGTGAGCCGTGCTGATAGTCCTCATAATGCAAACACAGAAACGCTGGCCAAGCCCAGCCTCCGATTGGATATTTCTCTTGTTCCTTGCACTGTGGTTTGGGGTGGTGATGGGTGTGGGAGGGAGATAATGACAAAATTGGAGTCAGTTAATGAGTATCTTAGCCCATGCTTTTGCTGTATGACACAACTTCGTCTTATCTTTGATCTCGTGAGTCTTTGGTGCTGAGATGCCTGAGATTTGGTGCTCATTGGCAACAAATCCAGATGTATTTGTCCTTATGAAATACTTACCAAATAGATCTCTTACTTGCTCATCTTTCTATATTTTGCCCACCTTTATAGCTCCCTGGATGCATGAAGTAATATAGCTGTGACTTGAATAATTTCATTGACAAGAACAATTCTAAAGTTCATTTTTGATAGAGACTTCAAAAAGTACAGTATGTCTGTTTATCAACAAGAAAGAAAAAGCCTAAGACTAAACTTTGTATGTTTTTTGTCTTCTCCTCTTGTAATCATCAAAAGAGCAATGCAAACCATTCCTTTCTAAACTGATTTCCTTCTTGTCTGAAGTTGTCTTGTTTAGTAAGCTAAACTCTGCCATACTATCCCTAAAGATAATGTTGATTTTTAGTAGAAAAGTGAGTGGAATTTTTCTTTGTAACTAAGGATATAGTTCTGAAAGATCATGTAAGAGCTATAACACAGTGTCTGTAAGTGTTTCAGAACATTTTGAAGGGGAGAGATTAACAGTGAATATCAATATAAGGCAAAATTTGGGAGATGGTGTTTTATTTAAATATATAATATGTTTGATTAAATACCTCAGAGGATTTGTGCAAAGATGTGGGTAAATTGAGAATGGAAGGGGAAAAAAAATCTATAAAAATCTGGTTGCAAGAAAAGAATGAGACATGCATATATTATTTTTCTTGAGTTGATTTTAGTTCTTCAAGTTAAATACTTTGGGTACAACACCTATTTCAGAGTGTAGTCTCTGGAGCCCACTTCTTAGTTCCAATCCTATGTCTAGCACTGCAAAGTAGAACTGATAGTAACCAGTGTAGTTGCTGTGAAAACTGTATATACAATTAATTGTATATTAATTGTCAATGTATATTAAGTGTTTAGACTATTGGCTGGCAATGTAATAATAATAATATTATTTTAACAACTTGGAAGAATTAGTTTTTTCTCATCCTATTTGCATAATCTAAATCTAATGGGACAAAAAAGCATATGATTAGGTTGCTTTCCTTCACTTTGCGTTTTTTGTTTTACTGTGATAAGGTTAACTTTTATTCACCTTGTCCTGAAAACTAGTAACTCCCAAAGCAGGCTTCTGTCAATTATAATATATGCCTTACTTCACTGACTGAGACATATTTATTCTCAGAATTGGGCTGATAAATTTAGATCTGTATTAATTTTGCTAGAAATTATTTCTGAATTTCTAAGGGTTGCTGTGTGTGGTGTGCATGCACAGACATGCCTCTGTGCACGTGTGTGTGCTTGTTTCATGTCTCAATAGGATTAAATCATCTGTTTACCACTAATAATTTCTTACCTTAGCTATACAAAAGAGGTTTAGAAGAAAATAAAATAATTGGCTCTTCTTGACCTTTGTTTCAAATCATATGCTTAATGATTTTTAATGATTATTTGACATGATTAATTGGTATTACCTGTGGATAATTGAAGCCTCAAAACATATAGCAACAAATGCTTTTAGTAAGTGAGTTCTCATGTTACTGTTAGCATAGGAACACATCATTTCCCAGGTGCATTTAATTTTGGAGTGAAAGTGTTCAAGACCTCTATACAGAAAATTACTAATCATTGCTGAGAAAAGTTCAAGATGACTTAAATAAATGGATAACTCTGTCATGATCATGAAATATATTATTAAGATGTCAGTTTCCCCCCAAATAATCTACAAACACAATCCAACCCCAGTTTTTTAAAAAATCTCAGGAGTTTTTTATTCTTGGTGGAAACTGACAGGCTGATTCTAGTTTCAGTATGGAAATACGAAGGACTTAGAATTCAAAAGTATCTGAAAAAAACAAGAACAAACCTGAGGACTTACACTAACACATTTTAAGTCTTAATGTAAATTCATAGCAATTGACGTATTGATGCAGAAATAAACATAATACCAAAGGAAATAAAGGATAAAAAAGAGGATTTATACATATACAGTGACCTGATTTATAACAAAGATGCCACTCCAACTCAGTGGGAAGAGAATTTTTTCAGTAATTAAATACAATATAGGAAAATAATTTAATGTAATTGTTAGTTTATAACACTCATGAAAATTAGTGGTTGGCTTTGTCAGCTCAGGCTGCCATAATGAAAAACCACAGACTTGGTGGTTTAAATAACAGAAATTTATTTTCTCACAGTTCTGGAGGCTAGGAAGTCCAGGATCGAGGTTTTAGCGTATATGTAAGACTGGTGAGCATGGGCCCATAACTGCACTTGTTTTGCTGTGAGTTCCTTGATCAGAAAAAATGCTATCTAAAAATCCTGTAATGGTGGTTGTAGGTTCATGGAAGGTAGTTTGGGCAGAAACACTGCATGCAGGGAAGGCAAACCCATATCCAGATGGGAGTGGTCTGATGTAACTACCCTGCCACCAGAGAGCTGGCTGATCACCTGGAGAAGGGGCACCATATCAGTGTGGGCCTCTGTGGCTGCCAGGTTGGGCATTCAGAGGTGCCATAGCAGGTCAGCCTTGGAGAACGGGAGTCCTGGTTGCTGAGCCCATGCAAAACTTCCATCCCTGCCACCATGGCCATTTTGTTCATCAGCACATCGAGAGATGACAGAGGTTGCTGAGGAGAAAGGCTGACTGATGTTCATAGAATGAGTCATCCTATCCACTTGATTATTAATACATTCCTCTGCAGAGGTCACTCTTTGGTGAGCATTCATGTAGAACACAAATTTCTTCACATATTTTGCCCATTCAGAGATGTCTGTACTGTGCTTAGTTGCTCAATCGTGTTTGACTCTTGCGACACCATGGACTGTAGCCCGCCAGGCTCCTCTGTCCATGGGGATTCTCCAGGCAAGAATACTGGAGTGGGTTACCATACATTCCTCCAGGGGATCTTTCCGACCCAGGGATCAAACCCAAGTCTCCCACATTGCAGGCAGATTCTTTACCATCTGAGCCATCAGAGAAGCCCAAGAATACTGGAGTGGGTAGCCTATCTCTTCTCCAGGGTATCTTCCCCACCCAGGAATCGAACTGGGGTCTCCTGCATTGCAGGAGGATTCTTTACCAGCTGAGCTCTCTGGAGAGCCCATATGGAAAAAAGACATACCATGATAACACAAATAAAAAGAAAGCTGGAGTAGCTATGTTAATTTCAGAGGAGAGTTCAGAATAAGGAAAATTGTCAGTGATTAAGAGAGGCATTACATAAGGATATAGGAGTCAAGTTTCCAATAAAACTTTAATGCTGAAAGGTTGTTGCTGAACCATGAAAGACACTGGGATTCTTGGCCTCCAGAGAAGAATTCAATCTGGGGCCAGAGACGAGGCTTGATCGCTCAGAGCTTTTGTGTGATAAAGTTTTATTAAGTTTAAAAGAGAAAAAGAAAGCTTCTGACATAGACATCAGAAGGAGGCAGGAAGAGTGCCCCCAATAGTCTTTAGCTGGATGTTATATAGCTACTGCTGCTAAGTCGCTTCAGTCGTGTCCAACTCTGTGTGACCCCATAGACAGCAGCCCACCAGGCCCTGCCGTCCCTGGGATTCTCCAGTCAAGAACACAGGAGTGGGTTGCCATTTCCTCCTCCAATGCACGAAAGTGAAAAGTGAAAGTGAAGTCACTCAGTCGTGTCCGACTCTTAGAGACCCCATGGACTGCAGCCCACCAGGCTCCTCCATCCATGGGATTTTTCAGGCAAGAGTACTGGAGTGGGTTGCCATTGCTTTCTCCTATATAGCAGGCTGCTAATTAGAGAAAGGAAATGTCTCAAAACTCAGAGACTGGCACCAGGCGCCTCACCCACAACATGCATTTTGAGATAACATTGGCACCAGATGAGTCATCCTGGGCTGTAAAATGATTGACACAACCTTGAAGAATGGCAGATTTCCATGCAAATAGCTTGATTAACATAGATTAGGAGAACAATGTAAGAGTATAACATACTGGTTTGCCAAGTCAGTTCTGAGCCTTTAGGCAGAACTTACTTGGAGACAGATCAGACCAGATCAGTCGCTCAGTCGTGTCCAGCTCTTTGCGACCCCATGAATCGCAGCACGCCAGGCCTCCCTGTCCATCACCAACTCCTGGAGTTCACTCAGACTCACGTCCATAGAGTCACTGATGCCATCCAGCCATCTCATCCTCTGTCCTCCCCTTCTCCTCCTGCCCCCAATTCCTCCCAGCATCAGAGTTTTTTCCAATGAGTCAACTCATCGCATGAGGTGGCCAAAGTACTGGAGTTTCAGCTTTAGCATCATTCCTTCCAAAGAAATCTCAGGGCTGATCTCCTTCAGATTGGACTGGTTGGATCTGCTTGGAGTCCAAGGGACACTCAAGAGTCTTCTCCAACACCACAGTTCAAAAGCATCAATTCTTCAGTGCTCAGCCTTCTTCACAGTCCAACTCTCACATTCATACATGACCACAGGGAAAACCATAGCCTTGACTAGACGAACCTTTGTTGGCAAAGTAATGTCTCTGCTTTTGAATATGCTATCTAGGTTGGTCATAACTTTCCTTCCAAGGAGTAAGCGTCTTTTAATTTCATGGCAGCAGTCACCATCTGCAGTGATTTTGGAGCCCAGAAAAATACAGTCTGACACTGTTTCCACTGTTTCCCCATCTATTTCCCATGAAGTGATGGGACATGAGGCCATGATCTTCGTTTTCTGAATGTTGAGCTTTAAGACAACTTTTTCACTCTCCTCTTTCACTTTCATCAAGAGGCTTTTGAGTTCCTCTTCACTTTCTGCCATAAGGGTGGTGTCATCTGCATATCTGAGGTTACTGATATTTCTCCCGGCAATCTTGATTCCAGCTTGTGTTTCTTCCAGTCCAGCGTTTCTCATGATGTACTCTGCATAGAAGTTAAATAAACAGGGTAACAATATACAGCCTTGATGAACTTCTTTTCCTATTTGGAACCAGTCTGTTGTTCCATGTCCAGTTCTAACTGTTGCTTCCTGACCTGCATACAAATTTCTCAAGAGGCAGGTCAGGTGGTCTGGTATTCCCATCTCTTGAAGAATTCTCCACACTTTATTGTGATCCACACAGTCAAAGGCTTTGGCATAGTCAATAAAGCAGAAATAGATGTTTTTCTGGAACTCTCTTGCTTTTTCCATGATCCAGCGGATGTTGGCAATTTGATCTCTGGTTCCTCTGCCTTTTCTAAAACCAGCTTGAACATCAGGAAGTTCACAGTTCACATATTGCTGAAGCCTGGCTTGGAGAATTTTGAGCATTACTTTACTAGTGTGTGAGATGAGTGCAATTGTGTGGTAGTTTGAGCATTCTTTGGCATTGCCTTTCTTTGGGATTGGAATGAAAACTGACCTTTTCCAGTCCCTTGGCCACTGCTGAGTTTTCCAAATTTCCTGGCATATTGAGTGCAGCATTTTCACAGCATCATCTTTCAGGATTTGAAAGAGCTCAACTGGAATTCCATCAACCTCCACTAGATTTGTTCGTAGTGATGCTTTCTAAGGCCCACTTGACTTCACATTCCAGGATGTCTGGCTCTAGGTCAGTGATCACACCATCATGATTATCTGGGTCATGAAGATCTTTTTTGTACAGTTCTTCTGTGTATCTTGCCATCTCTTCTTAATATCTTCTGCTTCTGTTAGGTCCATACCATTTCTGTCCTTTATTGAGCTCATCTTTGCATGAAATGTTCCTTTGGTATCTCTGATTTTCTTGAAGAGATCCCTAGTCTTTCCCATTCTGTTGTTTTCCTCTATTTCTTTGCATTGATCAGTGAAGAAGGTTTTCTTATCTCTTCTTGCTATTCTTTGGAACTCTGCATTCAGATGTTTATATCTTTCCTTTTCTCCTTTGCTTTTCACTTCTCTTCCTTTCACAGCTATTTGTAAGGCCTCCCCAGACAGCCATTTTGCTTTTTTGCATTTCTTTTCCATGGGGATGGTCTTGATCCCTGTCTCCTATACAATGTCACGACTTTCATTCCATAGTTCATCAGGCACTCTATCTATCAGATCTAGGCCCTGAAATCTATTCTCACTTCCACTGTATAATCATAAGGGATTTGATTTAGGTCATACCTGAATGGTCTAGTGGTTTTCCCTACTTTCTTCAATTTCAGTCTGAATTTGGCAATAAGGAGTTCATGGTCTGAGCCACAGTCAGCTCCTGGTCTTGTTTTTGCTGACTGTATAGAGCTTCCCCATCTTTGGCTGCAAAGAATATAATCAATCTGATTTTGGTGTTGACCATCTGGTGATGTCCATGTATAGAGTCTTCTCTTGTGTTGTTGGAAGAGGGTGTTTGTTATGACCAGTGCATTTTCTTGGCAAAACTCTATTAGCCTTTGCCCTGCTTCATTCTGTATTCCAAGGCCAAATTTGCCTGTTGCTCCAGGTGTTTTTTGACTTCCTACTTTTGCATTCCAGTCCCCTATAATGAAAAGGACATCTTTTTTGAGTGTTAGTTCTAAAAGGTCTTGTAGGTCTTCATAGAACTGTTCAACTTCAGCTTCTTCAGCATTACTGGTTGGGGCATAGACTTTGACTACTGTGATATTGAACTATTCTAACTCCTGTTAGGTAGTTAGAATAGGAAAGAGGAGTCCAGAATGGTGGAGGCTAAAAGACAAGGAAGGGCAAAGCCCATGAAAATAGAACAAAGGAAAGTCCGAGGACCGGAGTGAGGACCTCAGGTAGAACAAACAGCACCCCTGGCCCAATTTACACAGGGCAGGCCCAGGAGGTGGGGTGGAATATATAAAAAGAAGAGCCAAAGGGCCAGGGGTCTCTCTTTCTCCCTCTCACACACTCATTTTCTCTCTCCTCTTAGCGTCTTTTAGGTCGGCATGCCCTCACACCTCAAGGATGTATTTTCCTTTATTTTCTAAGTAAAACTGATCTGTCCAAGAACTATAACATGGACTGTCCAAGAGCTGTGATGCGCTGAGGGCTCTAATGTCCGTCACTTTAGATCTTTGTTGAGATGAGACAGAACCGAGATTACTCTCCCCTGATAGCTATGGTGCCCTGACTCAGGGTTTAACCTGGCTGAAACAACCTCAGCGAGGCCCCGCATGGAGGAGGCCCAGCACAGCAGGAGCCCAACTCGCGAAAACTCCCGCGGAATGAGAATAAAACCCAACGCAGGAGTAGAGTAGGACACGACTGAAGCGACTTAGCAGCAGCAGCAGCAGCAGAAGTGACAGGAAGCCCATCGAGCTGGAAACCAGGACAGCGAAAAATGAACTCAGCAGAAAGCTCACGTGGCTCAGTCTCAGATTCCAAAAGACCTCCGGTTAAGGTAGGAGGTCCTCGCTTCTATGGCTGGAGGGACATAGGCCTAACAAAATCTTAATTCCTTTACAATCTCTCATGTCTTGTTTCTTGGAACCCCCTGCGAACAGGCGAGCAGCAATGGGTGCAGCTGAGGGACTCTGGAGAGGCTACTCCTCAGTATGTCCCAAAGGCACTCTCTGCTGACAGCCCCAGTAGCTGTTGCCCAAGTCGGTGGGGGTTCTTTTGTCCTTAATCTTCTTGTGCCAAGGATCAGGCCAATGAAAACTGTGAGCACACATCAGGTATTTAGCAGATTTTCCAGCAGGCCATGAAGGGGATTCCTTGGTACGTTTTTCCCACTGCTTTTTCCTCCTGTCCTTCAGTTCTCTCTCCCAAGACTTGAACCCAGCCAAAACCCAGGATGCCTGGCTTCAGGACCTAATGAAGCTCAGGCTCTGATGTCTCATTGCAAAAATTCACTGAAAGACAAAGTGATAGGCAAGAGATAGATTTGTTAGGATTCAGAGAGAAGCACACTCTGCAGGGCGTGGGCCATTGCAGAGGGCAAGAGCTTGGGCCCTGGAATGTGGTCTGGCTAGGTTTTGCTAGCTGGGTGAATTCATATGCTAATGAGTAGGAAGATCATCCCAACCACTGGGGAACCACCCACTGCTCTGTCTGAGGAGTGCCTTGGAGCTGTCCTGCCACCTCTGGGTGTGTCATTTAGCTTACAGATTGGGGGTTAAGGTTTGCTTGAATTTGACTTGTCATCTTGGACCCAACTGATTTTAATCAGTTTATGCTATGCCGTTGCTCTATGCCACTCTTTCAAGTTGTGCCCTGCCCCCTTCACTCCTGTTTCATGCTCTTTTCCTGAGCCCAGTCCAGGCCCACAGTGTTGCCTCTACAATCTTCAGAGAGACAACCAGACAATAGCTGGCCCTTGGGAGGGAAATACTGTTTAATATCCAACCCCTCTAGACATTCAGGCCTTCATCTTCCATGTTTCCGATAACATCAGCATCTCTCAGTGAACCCGCTAGGGCGGGCGACAGGCACACAGTGTCTGCTAGAAGTCTGTCAATTGGCATCCCTTCAAAGGCAATTGGGCTTTATTTAACGTTTGCCACTTTGGGAGTTAGCCCTGCAGGCCGTTTGGGCCCAAACCCTTACCATCCTTCTCTCAAAGTTACAAACACATCCCTGGATCAAGTCTCCACTCCACTTTTATGGAACATCTGGTCTGTTGTCTCTTACCAATTTGTTCTTAAGCCACTTACTAACTCCTACAACTAGGACCCTGCCCCACTGTGGGCAACATTATACCCAGCCTATTATTAAAACACTTAGAGTCGGACACAACTGAAGTGACTTAGCAGCAGCAATGCCCCTAACAGGGCCAGATAACCCACTCCTTTGTCATTACTTCTGTTATTACCTAAAGTGGGTCTATGACAATGAAATGTTTACCACATGGAACAACAGACTGGTTCCAAATAGGAAAAGGAGTATGTCAAGGCTGTATATTGTCACCCTGCTTATTTAACTTATATGCAGAGTACATCATGAGAAACGCTGGGTTGGAAGAAGCACAAGCTGGAATCAAGATTTCTGGGAGAAATATCAATAACCTCAGATAGGCAGATGACACCACCCTTATGGCAGAAAGTGAAGAGGAACTCAAAAGCCTCTTGATGAAAGTGAAAGAGGAGAGTGAAAAAGTTGGCTTAAAGCTCAACATTCAGAAAATGAAGATCATGGCCTCATGTCCCATCACTTCGTGGGAAATAGATGGGGAAACAGTGGAAACAGTGTCAGACTGTATTTTTCTGGGCTCCAAAATCACTGCAGATGGTGACTGCAGCCATGAAATTAAAAGACGCTTACTCCTTGGAAGGAAAGTTATGACCAACCTAGATAGCATATTCAAAAGCAGAGACATTACTTTGCCAACAAAGTTTCATCTAGTCAAGGCTATGGTTTTTCCTGTGGTCATGTATGGATGTGAGAGTTGGACTGTGAAGAAGGCTGAGCGCCAAAGAATTGATGCTTTTGAACTGTGGTGTTGGAGAAGACTCTTGAGAGTCCCTTGGACTGCAAGGAGATCCAACCAGTCCATCCTAAAGGAGACCAGTCCTGGGTGTTCATTGCAAGGACTGATGTTGAAGCTGAAACTTCAATGCTTTGGCCACCTGATGTGAAGAGCTGAGTCATTTAAAAATTCTCTGATGCTGGGAAAGATTGAAGGCAGGAGAAGAAGGGGACGACAGAGGATGAGATGGTTGGATGGCATCACTGACTCAATGGACATGAGTTTGAGTGGACTCCAGGAGTTGGTGATGGACAAGGAGGCCTTGCGTGCTGCAGTTCATGGGGTCACAAAGAGTCGGACACGATTGAGTGACTGAACTGAAATGAAGTGTCTCCTACCCAGCACTGGTTACACTGGAGACCTTGCGGATGCCTAACTCCAGTCCGGTGGTCCCAGGAAGTCAACCTGCCTTGACCTGCCTAGGGATCTGGTCCTCAAAGTGTTATCACGTCTCAACCTGCTCAGGGATCCGCCAGTCCAGGGGTCCCAGGAGTTCTTCATGCCTCGACCTGCCGAGGGACCCTACTCTCGGGAGGCCGACCTGCCTCCATCTGCCTGGGGGTTTGATCTCCAGGAGGCTGTCATGCCTCAGCTTGCCTGGGGATCTGCACCCTGACCCAGGGATGCCTGGCTCTTGGGTTGCAACAGTACTGGGTAGGATAAGCTTCAGAAGGACTCACCCCTAAGGAAGTCCACCAATGAAAATAGAAGGAAGCCTATTACTTGTGGGACAGTGCACAGTCTCAACAATAACTCAGGAGCCCAACAAGAACCCCATTACCTTTCTGGAAAGTCTAAAAGAAGTCCTCCAAAAGTTTACCAATCTGGACTTAGACTCTTATGAGGGACAGGTGATCTTGAAGGACAAATTCCTGTCCCAATGTGCATCAGACATCAGAAAAAAGTTACTACAGTTACAGCAGCAGGACTCTGCTTCCTCTTTAGATGAGATGGTCCAGAGAGCCACCAATACCTTTTATAACAGAGAACAGGAGAAGGAGGCCAAGGCCCAGGAGAGGGAGAACAGGAAAGAGACAAGACATGCCCAGATGCTGGCCGCCCTCGTGGGAAACCCTTATGCAAACCCCGAGCCATTGAAGGACAAGGCACAAGGCAAATGCCTAATCTGTAGACAGGTGGGGCATTGGGCCAAAGAGTGACAAGTCTCCTAAAACGTCTTACTACAAGCACCATCAACTGGGACATTGGGTGGCCTCTGCCCTTGGGACCCAAGAGCCTCAAGGTCAAGCACGAAGCCTTCCCTCATGATGATTCAAGAGGACTGAAGCAGCCCACTCCAGCCAGCCCACCTGTAACAGATAACCATCACGGGGCTGGAGCCAAGGGTGCTGGATGTGGCAGGTAGGTCCGAGAATTTCTTGGTTGACACAGGGGCTACCTACTCTGTCCTGAAATCCTGCTCCAGAGCCTTCTCCTCCTAAACCTGTACCATTTTGGGTGCTACAGGAAAAACAACTACTAAAAGATTCACCCAAGCACTTCCTTGTTGCTGGAATGGACAAATATCTTCCCACCAGTTTCTGGTGGTCCCTGAGTGTCCTACTCCCTTATTGGGAAGAGATATACTCACTAAACTGGGGACCACCCTTGTGATGGGAAGCTTTTCAGCCCCTAGAGCCCTACAGCTTCTGGATACTACAAAGAACCCATTACACCCTCTCCAATAGAGAGGGACCAAAAACTGTGTGAGGACAAAATTAACCCCCAGGTGTGGGACCAGGAGACTCTTGGATGAACCCACCAAACTGAACCAGTCATCATTGTCCTCTGAGATGCCACTCAGTTTCCTAATTGGAAACAATATCCCCTCAAAAGAGAGGCCTGGGAGGGACTACAGCCTTTAATAAACAAATTCCTTGCTTGTGGGCTATTGATCCCCACCAGCTTGCCATGTAACACCCCAATCCTCTCTGTAAAGAAAAAAAAGATGGAACCTGGTGAATGCTTCAAGATCTCCAGATCATAAATGAAGTTGTAGCCCCCCTCCAGCCCACAGTACCCAATCCCTATGTAATCTTGGGAGAAATCCCACCCAGTGCCAAGTGGTTTACAGTGTTGGATCTCAAAGATGCATTTTTTTTTTTTTTTTGCATACCACTGGCTAAAGACCAGGAGCTGACTGTGGCTCAGATCATGAACTCCTTCTTGCCAAATTCAGATTTAAATTGAAGAAAGTAGGGAAAACAACTAGACCATTCAGGTGTGGCCTAAATGAAATCCCTTATGATTATACAGTGGAAGTGAGAAATAGATTTAAGGGACTAGATCTGACAGAGTGTCTGATGAACTGTGGACAGAGGTTCATGACATTGTAAAGGAGACAGGAATCAAGACCATCCCCATGTAAAAGAAATGCAAAAAAGCAAAATGGCTGTGTGGGGAGCCCTTACAAATAGCTGTGATAAGAAGAGAAGCGAAAAGCAAAGGAGAAAAGGAAAGGTATAAGCACCTGAATGCAGAGTTCCAAAGAATAGCAAGAAGAGATAAGAAAGCCTTCCTCAGCGATCAATGCAAAGAAATAGAGGAAAACAACAGAATGGAAAGACTAGAGATCTCTTCAAGAAAATTAAAGATACCAAGGGAACATTTCATGCAAAGATGGGCTCGAGAAAGGACAGAAATGGTATGGACCTAACAGAAGCAGAAGATATTAAGAAGAGGTGGCAAGAATACACAGAAGAACTGTACAAAAAAGATCTTCACTACCAAGATAATCACGATGGTATGAGCACTCACCCAGAGCCAGACATCCAGTAATGTGAAGTCAAGTGGGCCTTAGAAAGGATCAATACGAACAAAGCTAGTGGAGGTGATGGAATTCCAGTTGAGCTATTTCAAATCCTGGAAGATGCTGCTGTGAAAGTGCTGCACTCAATATGCCAGGAAATTTGGAAAACTCTGCAGTGACCACAGGACTGGAAAAGGTCAGTTTTCATTCCAATCCCAAAGAAAGGCAATGCCAAAGAATGCTCAAACTACCGCACAGTTGCACTCATCTCACACACTAGTAAAGTAATGCTCAAAATTCTCCACGCCAGGCTTCAGCAATATGTGAACCGTGAACTTCCAGATGTTCAAGCTGGTTTTAGAAAAGGCAGAGAAACCAGAGATCAAATTGCCAACATCCGCTGGATCATAGAAAAAGCAAGAGAGTTCCAAAAAAACACATCTATTTCTGTTTTATTGACTACGCCAAAGCCTTTGACTGTGTGGATCACAATAAAGTGTGGAGAATTCTTCAAGAGATGGGAATACCAGACCACCTGACCTGCCTCTTGAGAAACCTATATGCAGGTGAGGAAGAAACAGTTAGAACTGGACATGAGCAACAGACTGGTTCCAAATAGGAAAAGGAGTACACCAAGGCTTTATATTGTCACCCTGCTTATTTCACTTTAATGCGACTACATCACAAGAAATGCTGGGCTGGAAGAAGCACAAGCTGCAATCTAGATTGCTGGGAGAAATATCAATAACCTCAGATATGCAGATGACACCACCCTTATGGCAGAAAGTGAAGAAGAACTAAAAAGCCTCTTGATGAAAGTGAAAGAGGAGAGTGAAAAGTTGGCTTAAAGCTCAAAATTCAGAAAACTAAGGTCATGGCATCTGGCCCCATCACTTCATGGCAAATAGATGGGGAAACAGTGGAAACAGTGTCAGACTTTATTTTGGGGGGCTCCAAAATCACTGCAGATGGTGACTGCAGCCATGAAATTAAATGATGCTTACTCCTTGGAAGGGAAGTTATGACCAACCTAGATAGGATATTCAAAAGTAGAGACATTACTTTGCCAACAAAGGTTCATCTAGTCACGGCTATGGTTTTTCCAGTAGTCATATATGGATGTGAGAGTTGGACTGTGAAGAAAGCTGAGCGCCGAAGAATTGATGCTTTTGAAGTGTGGTGTTGGAGAAGACTCTTGAGAGTCCCTTGGACTGCAAGGAGATCCAACCAGTCCATCCTAAAGGAGATCAGTCCTGGGTGTTCTTTGGAAGTAATGATGCTAAAGCTGAAACTCCAGTACTTTGGCCACCTCATATGAAGAGTTGACTCATTGGAAAAGACTCTGATGCTGGAAGGGATTTTGGGCAGGAGGAGAAGGGGACGAGAGAGGATGAGATGGCTGGATGGCATCACCGACTCAATGGACGTGAGTTTGAGTGAACTCTGGGAGTTGGTGATGGACAGGGAGGCCTGGCGTGCTGCAATTCATGGGGTTGCAAAGAGTCGGACATGACTGAGTGACTGAACTGACTGAACTGAACTGAACTGGCTAAAGAATCCCAGTATCTTTTTGCCTTTGAGTGGGAGGTCCCAGGAGAAAAACACCAGCAGATAACTTGGACAGTATTACCTCAGGGGTTCAGAGATAGCCCCCACCTGTTTGGACAGGCCTTTAGCCAGGATCTCCTAAATCTGGACCTGGGGCCTAATGGGAAAATATTACAATACTTTGATGACCTAGTAATCTGCTCTCCAGATGAGAAAAATGCCCAACAACATGCAATTCAGGTTCTAAACTTTTTGGCAGAGAGGGGATATAAAGTCTCCCATGCTAAGGCACAGTTGGTCGAGACAAAAGTCACTTACCTGGGAGTTCAGATTACACACGGATCCAGGAGGCTGTCCTCTGATCGGGTACAAGGAATCCTCCAGTTGCCCTCCCCCAAGACTCAAAAACAACTACAAGTTTTCCTGGGGCTAACTGGGTATTGTAGAATCTGGATACCCAACTATGGTCTAATTGCCCAGCCCTTACGTGAAAGCTTAAAGGGACGGGATGATTCAATCCCACTGATGTGGGAAACTCCTCCAAAGAAGGAAGAGACTACACTAAAACAAGCCTTAACTCAGGCACCTGCCTTGAGGTTGCCAGACCCAGGAAAAGCATTCCAACTTTATGTCCACGAAAGAGAGGGAATAGCCTTGGGAGTGTTAGCTCAAAGGTTGGGATCTGAGCCCCAGCCTGTAGCTTACTTATCCAAGAGGTTCAACCCAACTGCCTGAGGCTGGCCTCCTCCCTTCGAAATCTTGCAGCTATTGCAATCCTGATAGAAGATGCTTTAAAACTCTCTTTGGGGTCAATCTAACTATTTTTACCAGCCCAAGTGAAACATCTCCTAAATGGGAGAGGCCATTTATGGATGTCTGATCAAGGAATCCTCAGATATCAAGTAGTGCTGATGGAAAATCCAGACCTGGCTGTATCACCCTGTGAGGTTCTTAACCCAGCCACCCTCCTGCCTACCCCCGAGGGCTCTCTCCCCTTTCACTTTTGCCTAGAGACCTTGGACCACTGGACAAAACCCTGAGAGGGATTGTCAGAAGATCCTCCGACCAATCCTGAGGAAATCTGATACACTGATAGAAGCAGCTTTGTCTTGGATGGAAAAAGAAGAGCCGGATATGCAGTAGTCTCCTATTTTGAGACCATGGAGGCTAAGCCTCTGCCACCAGGTACTTCAGCCCAATTAGCTGAAGCCCAATAGCCCTGACTCGAGCTTTTGAGTCAGGGCTCTAAAGGAAAAAAGAATAGCTATTTACACTGACTCCAAGTATACCTTTCTGGTGCTACGTGCAAATGCTGCTATTTTGAAAGAAAGAGGCCACTTGACCACCCGAGGGTCCTCAGTCAAATATGGTGATCAAATCCTTAGGCTCTTTGAGGCAGTCCATCTGCCTTCTGAGGTTTCAGTCTCCCACTGTAAAGGACACCAAAAAGGGAGCATGGAAGTGGCACGAGGGAACCAAGCAGCCTATCAGGCCACTAAGAGAGAAGCATTACAGAAAAATGGCCTAATAGGGGTTGCCACCTTAGTTCCTGTGGAAAACTCTGAAAGAGATGGGAATACCAGGTCACCTGACCTGCCTCTTGAGAAACCTGTATGCAGGTCAGGAAACAACAGTTAGAACTGGATGTGGAACAACAGACTGGTTCCAAATAGGAAAAGGAGTCCGTCAAGGCTGTATATTGTCACCCTGCTTATTTAACTTATATGCAGAGTACATCATGAGAAATGGTGGGCTGGATGAAGCACAAGCTGGAATCAAGATTCCCAGGAGAAATATCGATAACCTCGGATATGCATATGACACCACTCTTATGGCAGAAATTGAACAACAAAAGAGCCTCTTGATGAAAGTGAAAGGAGAGTGAAAAAGTTGGCTTAAAACTCAACATTCAGAAAAGTAAGATCATGACATTTGGTCCCATCACTTCATGGCAAATAGATGGGGAAACAGTGGATACAGTGGCTGACTTTATTTTGGGGGGCTCCAAAATCACTGCAGATGGTGACTGCAGCCATGAAATTAAAGGACACTTACTCCTTGGAAGGAAAGCTTTAACCAACCTAGACAGCATATTAAAAAGCAGAGACATTACTTTGTCAACAATGGTCCATCTAGTGAAGGCTATGGTTTTTCCAGTGGTTATGTATAGATGTTAGAGTTGGACTATAAAGAAAACTGTGTCGAAGAATTGATGCTTTTGAACTGTGGTGTTGGAGAAGATGCTTGAGAGTCCCTTGGACTGCAAGGAGATCCAACCAGTCCATCCTAAAGGAGATCAGCCCTGGGTGTTCATTGGAAAGACTGATGTTGAAGCTGAAACTCCAATACTTTGGCGACCTGATGTGAAGAGCTGAGTCATTTGAAAAGACCCTGATGCTGGGAAAGATTGAAGGCAGGAAGAGAAGGGGATTATAGAGAATGAGATGGTTGGATGGCATCACCGACTCAATGGACATGAGTTTGGGTAAACTCTGGGAGTTGGTGATGGACAGGGAGTCCTGGCATGCTGCAAGGGATTGCAAAGAGCCAGACACAACTGAGCGACTGAACTGAACTGAACTGAACCTTAGTTCCACAGACTAATTTGCCAGAAACTCCTTCATATACTGAAAGTGAGACTCTTAAAGCTAAGAGTGAGAGCTTTCAAGAAAATCACATGGGGTTGTTCCAAAACGAGGGGCTCTTTTTTCTGCCTGGGAACTTCCAATGGAATTTGATTAACTCCTTACATGCCATTGCTCATTTAGGGAAGAAGGCCCTCCAAAGATTACTAGAAATGTCCTTCAGAGTAACAGGCCTCCAAACAACTGTAAAGCAAGTGGTCTCCTCTTGTCCCACTTGCCAATTAAACAACCCCCAAGGAACTCGAAGACCCCAGCTGACTCAGCCCATCCAATGATGTGGGGCCTACCCAGGAGAGGACTGGCAGATAGACTTCACCCAGATGCCAGTTTCTCAAGGGTATAAATACCTATTAGTCATGATAGATACATTCACAGGATGGATTGAAGGTTTTCCCACCCAGACTGAGAAGGCTGAGGAGGTGATAAAAAAAAAAAAAAAAACTGCTCCATTAAATCATTCCAAGATTTGGTTGTCCAGGTCATTACAAAGTGACAATGGGACATCATTTACTTCTAAGGTCACCCAAGGGGTCTCTAAAGCACTGGGCATTACTTATCACCTCCATTGTGCCTAGAGGCCTCAGTCTTCAGGAAAAGTAGAGCCAACCAATTCTTAAAATCAGTGATAGAAAAGATAACCCAGGAGACCTCCCTGGGATGGAAGGAGGCTTTACAATAGCTCTCGTCTGCACCTGTATTGCCCCTAAGGAACAGGTTCATCTTAGTCCTTATGAGATGCTACATGGGAGACCTTTTGTTTATGTCAATGACCTCTTCCTACATCCAGAGGTTCAGACCCTCCAGTCTTATACCATTGCCATTTGTCAATTCCAAGAGGATATACGCTTGTGGGGTATGAACCAGGACCCAAAAGAGTCTAGGGAGTCATCACTATATGCTGCAGGGACCCAAGTCCTAATTAAAGTCTGGAAAGATGGGTCCCCAAAGGCTCAACTCCAGACCACATGGAAGGGCCCCTACCCTGTAATACTTTCTACCCCCACAGCAGTCAAGGTACCAGGACATGACTCCTGGATTCACTACTCATGAGTCAAGCCGTGGAAGAAAACAGAAGAGGACACTCAATACACCTGTGAGCCCTGGGAGATCTTAAATACCTATTCAGGACTACAAATGAGCACCATTCTAATGAACACCCCCAAAATCTGGTTTCTGAGGATAAGATTTCTCAGGACAGCTCTAAAGAGCCAACACAGCTTGGCAGGGGTTGTACTCCAAAACAGACAGGAGATAGATCTTCTGCTCCCTGAACAAGGAGGGATCCTGGCAATGGGAATTTGGAGTTGGCTAATGCCCCTACTAATCCTTGTTATGCCATACTGATGCTGCTTTTGATTGCTCCATGTATTATCACTTTTCTAACCCATTTTGTCTCTGCCCAGGTCAACAAGCTACAACATGCAGTGCCAGTTCAACAAGGATATATAAAACTACAGCCAACCATGGAAAACACCACTCACCCTTAGATGGACACTGCTATGAGGACTTCGAGGCCCTAAGACGACGACCAAGAGGGGGAGGCCCAATACCCCTCGCCGTCCCAGTTCAGCAGGGAGTAGCCAGAAAGACCTCGACACCCCTATTCCCAAAGAATTGGGCCCCCCATCTCTTGAGGGGGGAATGTTAGGTAGGTAGAATAAGAAACAGGAGTCCAGAATGGCGGTGGCTAAAAGACAAGGAAGGGAAAAGCCCATGAAAATAGAACAAAGGAAGGTCCAAGGACTGGAGTGAGGACCTCAGGTAGAACAAACAGCACTCCTGGCTAGCCCAATTTACATAGGATAGGCCCAGGGGGTGAAAATACATATGAAAATAGGAGCCAAAGGGCCAGGGGTCCCTCTCGTTTGGGCACTCTCTGTCTCTCTTTCTCCTTCTCTCTTCTCTTCGCGTCTTTTGGGTCGGCATGCCCTCACACCTCGAGGATGTATTTTCCTTTATTTTCTAAATAAAACCAATCTGTCTGAGAACTATAACACGGACTGTCCTAGAGCTGTGATGCGCCAAGGGCTTTAACATCT
The DNA here is from genome assembly GCF_002263795.3 of Bos taurus. Taxonomy (NCBI): domain Eukaryota; kingdom Metazoa; phylum Chordata; class Mammalia; order Artiodactyla; family Bovidae; genus Bos; species Bos taurus. The sequence goes on along the minus strand of NC_037334.1, from coordinate 109,828,633 downwards.
GTCGCTTCAAATCTTTGTTGTGATGAGACAGAACTGAGGAGATTATGCTCCCCTGACACTCCTTTTGAAAACCCTTGGCCATCCTGCCTGTTACCCTCTCAATGTGTATATGCCTAATAATAGAGCATCAAAATAGGTGAAGAAATAGATGAATCTGTTAGAATAGTCAGAAACTTCTAACTATAGGTGAGGCATCCTTCTATTAATAATTTCAGGTCCTGTAGGCAGAAAATCAGTAAGAACGTTGATGAACTGAGCAGCACCATCAATCAACTGGATCTAATTGACATTTATAGAGCACTTCATAGAACAACAGCAGAATATACTTTTTTCTCAAACTCACAGAGAAAGAACATTCAATGAAATGGATCATATTCTGGGTCATAAAACACAAAAGAGTAAAGATCATACAAACAGAAGCATTTACTGAGAACTCCCTGGCAGTCCAGTGGTTAGGTAGGACTCTGCATTTTCACTTCTGTAGTCTGGGTTCAAATCCCTGTTCAGGGAAATAAGATCCCATAAGCATTGAGTTATTGTCAAAATAATAATAATAATGTGATAAGTTCTATGATAAGGTGAATATTGACACAAAGGAGAGACATTTAACTTCCTGAAGACAGTGATATTTAATATCAAAGGATAGATATGAGCCTATTAAAGTAAAGTAGAGAAGAGATGACCAACAAAATCTAGACAAAGACATCCACAATAGTTAGGGGACAGATGGTGTGTTCAGAAAACTGAGAAGTTCTTTATATAGTTGGAGCAAATAATTGAAAGTTGATCAGAGATTAAAATGGAAGTAAGCTAGCATTGAATCATAGAGGGTTTTGTAAACTGATAAGAAGATTAAAGCTTTTCCTAAAAACAGTGAGAGGCCATTGAAGGATTTGAGGAAGAAAGACACATGATTGTATTAATATTTCTATTTCAGGAAAGACATGCTGGCTGGAATATGAAGGATGGACTAGATAATGTAAGACCACAAGCAGGGAGGACATCGGTTTTTGTATTTTGTCAAATGTTTAATAAGAAATGGTGATGGTCTAACCAAGGGAATTGATAAAGATATTAAAAGGGGACATATTATGGACAGGAGTCTCTGAATGTATTACTTCTAAGTTAGTGAAGGCAATTTCTTGTTTTCTAGTATGAGCAAGTGACTGAGTTTATACAACCCTGGAAGAGGAGAAGTTATGCATAAGATGATAAAGACTTGTTTTTCTTCTTAATTTATTTTTATTGAAATACAGTTGATGTACAATATTATATAATTTAAAGATACACACTATTATGATTCACAGTTCTTAAAGGTTGTAGTTCATGTACAGTTATTATAAAATATTGGCTATATTCCTTGTGTTGCACAATATGTCCTTGTAGCTTATTTTACACATGATAATTTGTACCTCTTAATCCCCTACCCTGATATTGCCCCTCTTCTGTTTCCTTTTCCCCACAGGTAACCACTAGTTTTTCTCTATATATGTGACTCTGTTTCTTTTTTGTTGTCTTCACTAGCTTGTTGTATTATTTTAGATTCCACATATGAATGATATAATATTTGTCTTTCTCTATCTGACTTATTTCACTCAAGATAATGCTCTACAGGTCCATCCATGCTGTTGCAAATGGAAAAATTTCATTCTTTTTTATGACTGAGTAGTATTCTCTTGTGTATATATTCCATAGCTTCTTTATCCAGTCATCTATTGATGGAGAGTTAAACTGCTTCCATATCTTAGCAATTGTAAATAATGTTTCTGTGAACATTGGGTTACTTGTATCTTTTTGAATTAGCATTTTCATTTTTTTGGATCTTTACCCAGGAGTAGAATTGCTGAATCATGCAGTAGTTCTATTTTTAACTTTTTGAGAAGCTTCTATACTGTTTTCCACAGTGGTTGTACCAACTGATATTCCCACTGACAGGGTGTGAGGGTTCCCTTTGCTCCACACACTCACTAACATTTGTTGTTTGTGTTGTTTTTGATGGTAGCCATTCAGACAGATATGAGGTGATATCTCGTTGTGCTCTTGATTTGCATTTCACTGACGATAAACAATGTAGAGCATCTTTTCATGGGCCTGTTGCCGATCTGCATGTCTGCTTTGGGAAAATGTCTATTCAGGTCTTCTGACCATTTAAAAATTGTTTTTGCTGTTGTTGAGTCATATGATCAGTTTATAAATGTTCAATAGTAACTTATTGTTCGTCAAATCATTTGCAAATATTTTCTTCCATTTAGCAGATTGTCTTTTTGTTTTGTTGGTGGTTTTCTTTGTGGTGTAAAAGCTCTTAAGTTTGATTAGGTCCCATTTGTTTAGTTTTGCTTTTATTTCCTTTGCTTTAGGATCTTATAAAAAAAAAAAAACTGCTATAATTTACATCAAAGAGTATTGTGTATATGTTCCCTTCTAGGTATTTTATGGTTTCCAGTCTTATATTTAGGTAATTAACCCATTTTAAATTCGTTTTTTTATATAGTGTCAGAGAATGTTCTAATTTCATTCTTTTACATATAGCTGTTCTAGTTTTCCCAGCACTACGTATTGAAGAGACTGTGTGTTTTTTAGTGTTTAGTTACTTATTTTGCTGTGCTGGGTCTTTGTTGTGGCATGCAGGATCTTTAGTTGCAGTATGTTGGATCTAGTTCCCTGACGAGGGATCCAGCCCTAGCACCCTGCACTGGGAATATGGAGTCTTGGCCACTGGACCACAAGGGAAGCCCCCTGAAGGGTCTGTTTTCTCCATTGTATATTCCTTTGTTGTAGACTAATTGACCATAAGTGTGTGGGTTCATTTCTGGGTTTTCTGTCCTCTTCCACGGATCTAGATATCTGTTTTTGTGCTGCACACTGCTTAGATTACTGTAGCTTTGTACTATACAGCTCAGTTCAGTTCAGTCACTCAATCTTGTCCGACTCTTTGCAACGCCATGGACTGCAGCATGCCAGGGCTCCCTGTCCATCACCATCTCCCAGAGTTTACTCAAACTCATGTCCATCTAGTTTGTGATGCCATCCAACCATCTCATCCTCTGTTATCCCCTTCTCCTCCCACCTTCAATCTTTTCCAGCATCAGGGTCTGAAGTGAAGTCAGGGAGCATGATTCCTCTAGCTCCATTTTTGTTTCTCAAAATTGTTTTGGTAATTTGGAGTCTTTTGCTTCCTTATATAAAATTATTTTTTTCTAATTTTGTGAAGCATTCCCTTGTTATTTTGATAGGAACTGCACTGACTCTGTAGATTGCCTTAGGTAATATGGCCATTTTAACAATTCTTCCTAGGAACATGGTACATCTTTCCATCAATTCGTGTCATATTCAGTGGGTAAGTTTATTCTTAGGTATCATATTCCTTTTGATGCAATGGTAAATAAAATTGTTTTCTTAATTTTTCTTTCTGGTAGTTTGTTGTTAGTGTGCAGAAGTGCAACAGATTTCTGTACATTAATTTTGTGTCCTGAAATTTTACTGAATTCATTGATGAGCTATAGTAATTTCCTGGTAGCATCTTTAGGATTTTCTACATAATATCATCATGTCATCTACAAAAAGTGACCGTTTTACTTCTTCCTTTCTAATATGAATTCCTTTTGTGTCCTTTTCTTGTCTTCTGTGGTTAGGGCTTCCAATACTGTATTGAATAAAAGTGGCAGGAGTGGCCTTCCTGGTCTTTCTCCTGATTTTAGAGGAAACCATTGCAATTTTCACCATTGAGTATGGTGTTAGCTGTGGTTTGTCTTATATGACTTTCATTTTTGTTGAGGTATGTTCCTTATGTGCCCACTTTCTAGAGAGGTTTTGTTTTTTTTTTTTTTTTTAATCATAAATGGATGTTAAATTTTGTCAAAAGCTTTCTCTACAGCTATTCTTCAATCTTTTATTGTGGTGTATCACATTGACTGATTGTGGATATTGAAAAATGCTTGCATTCCTGAGCAAATCCCACTTGATCAAGGTGTATGATCCTTTTAAATGTATTGTTGGAGTCAGTTTGCTAGTATTTTGTTGAGGATTTTTGCACCTATGTTTATCAGTGATCTTGGCCTGTACTTTTCTCTTATGTGGTATCTTTGTCTGGTTTTGGCATCACGGTGATGTTATTTTGATAGGAACTGCATTGACTCTGTAGATTGCATCTTTGCATGTGTCAGCAGCAACCTTTCACTTAGCCTGAGGCATCTCAGCACTGGTGCTTACAGGCTTCTGGGTGGTGCCAGGCCTTGGCTCTAAACAGCTGGAAGGAGGCTTTCACAATGGTACCTGCTGACGCCAAGGGCTGTGGTGGAAGGAGCTCCCAGAATGGCTGCTGCCAGTGCCTGTGTCCACAGGGTGAGTTCCAGTTTACTCCTGTGTCTCCTGGAGAGGCTCCAAGACCAGCACCAAGCTGTCTGACTCAGGCTCCGGTGAAATTACTGCTTTTGCCCTGGGTCTCAGAGCATGTCGGATTTTGTGTGCATTCTTTAAGAGTGACATCTCTATTTCCCCCAGTTCTTGGGACTCCCCCAAATAAGACCTGCTGGCCTTCGAAGCCAAATGCTCTGGCTGTATCTCTTCCCACTGCAGGATCCCTGGGCTTGGGACCCTGACGTGCAGTTCAAAGGTCTGCTTTAGGAGGAACTCGGGACTATATCCTCCAGTCTGTGGGTCACCCGGTTAGGAGTATGGGCCTTCACTATATCACGAGCCCATGCCTCCTACTCATCTTGCTGTGGTTCCTTCATTATGCCTTCAATTGCAGAAGAGCTTTTCTGATAGGCTCCAATCTTTTTAATCTATGGTTGTTCTACACGTAATTATGATTTTGGTGATTTCGTGTACTTGTAGAATTGAATAGAACATGCCAGAATGATAGCTAGAAACTAGAAGAGATTAGTATCTTCAGAGACAAGAGAAGAGTCTTCCAAGAGGGAATTGGTAACAAAATATCAAATGTAAAAAAGGACCCTGTTGAAAATCTCTCTAATTTAATATCAAGTTAGTTTTTCGGAGCATAGCAAAAGTAATTTTGGGTGGGATTGTGGGGTTAAAGCCAGATTCTGCTGCATTTTGAAATAAACTATAGGATAAAGGGTTTCCGTGGTGGCTTAGTGGTAAAGAATCTACCTGCCGATGTAGGAGATATGCTCTGTCTCTGAGGGCTCTTCTGTATGCACATGACTAAACTTTGTGTTCTCTCCTGTTCTTCTCTTGTTTGTTAATTTGCAGTCACCCAATTATTCTGACCTGAAATAGTAGAAGAAAAACATTTTCTCCCAATAGAAACTGTGTTGAAAGGGGAATGAGGGAAACAAGAATAAGGCATTATGCCCTTCTTCCTATTCATGGAAGATCTACTTTTCCCCCACATAGTTCCCCGTGAAGAAGAGACTCTTACTGTTCCAACTAGGCTTACATGCTTGTTTTATTATCACAGCACGGAACACAATTGGTACCGAGCAGCTGTGGGGAACCAAACACAGACCACTCAGACGGCAAAGTGGAGCTACTAGCAAATGACATTGGGAAGTTAAATAGGCAACCAGAATTTTCAGAAGAAGGTTGTTTTTGTAAATCAGTTGATAAGCATTATGTTTAAGGGGTTATTTGACAATTGCTTTAGCAGAGGTTGAGAATCATCTGCAACTAGTTTAAAAACACTTGATTCAAGGAAGCAAGTAATTATGCTCATAAGTTAAAATGCAGTAGGAGATTTCAAAGGAGATTCACAGAGTCCAGTAGAAAACTGAACCAGTAAAAGATTGGCCAGAACGCCATGCATTTTTATGGTTTTATCAGGGTATTATGAAAAATGGTTAATTATATATGATTAATATTTATTTTTCTATTTCCATAAGCTCTAAGATAAATAAGTGCTGTCAAGCACGTGAAGTGAATGTAGTATCTCTGACCATTATGCTTTTTTGGGTGTCCCTGAGACAAAACCAAACAAGTAACTTCTCACAGGATTTTGTCTTACTAGATCTTTTGTTCCAGCTCCATGCTTTGCAGAACATCCCTGAACAACACAAGCTACAAATGTCTTCACTTGCTGGCTGAAAACTTAAGTTCCTTAAATAGAACTGAAAATCTTCCATATCATCATCAGAGAAAAATATCAATTAATATGTAAATCCTGTCTAAAGGAACATGTTGACGCAAATGTCTTCATATTAAATTGCAACTTGTCAAAACTCATCACATGTAAATGGCTCATTTTACTATAATTTCATGTTTGGCCATGAAGAAAATTTTCAGGAGGAGGGCTTTGAGCAACTGAAAAAATGTAGTAGAAGTACCAATATTATGTTGTGAAAAGCTGGAAACATTAATAAAAGCATATCCGAATTGCATTAGTGCATTTCCACCTTTCAATAGCAGGATGTGATACACTGGGTAGAAGGGTGCTGGGTGCTTAAAGCGAGAAGAGGAACGCTACCACCATGGAGCAGCAGGGAGAAATGCAGAGCGGGGAGCTCTTGATGCAGAAGATGTACTTTGGAGACTTTCCAGCTTTATACAGAGCTGCACTAGCAAGGGGGATATGTAAAAGCTGTTCTGACAGACTTTTCTCCATAATAATTGTGCAACTCAGTTTAATGTAAGCATTACCACTGATTAACATTGCCTGTTAAAAACACACCAAAATTTTGTAAGCATAGCTGCATTTAATACAGGAAGATCTTTTCTTAAAGTATCCGTTTCTTCAGTTGCATCTTAGCATGGGTTATCACTTTAGCATAAATGCATATAAAATCAGTGTGTCCCCTACATACACTCATACACTTTTTCTATTAACTGTAGGCATAATGAAAAGCTCCAACTTGTGTTAATGTCTTTCATGTTTACATGTCTATGTCAATTTAAAAACGTTTTTATTTAGATGAGTGTTATCTTGATTACTAGAAAAATTACTGACTGCAAACAGTGGAAGTCCTTTTGAATTCCAAACAATTATTTAATCATTATTTACTGAGGACTTCTGACACATTTTTTGGCCAAGAGGAGCAACCCCACATTCAAGGAGCAGTGGCTGCATGGGCACAGGAGGGCAGAGAGGAGCTACTCCACGTTCAAGGTCAGGAGGGTCGGTGGTGAGAAATAGCCGTCGTCCAAGGTAAGGAGTAGTGGCTGCACTTTCCTGGAGCAGCTGTGAAGAGATACCCCACGTCCAAGGTAAGAGACCCCAAGTAAGACAGTAGGTGTTGAGAGAGGGCGTCAGAGGGAAGACACACTGAAACCATAATCACAAAAACTAGTCAATCTAATCACACGGACCACAGCCTTGTCTAACTTAATGAAACTAAGCCATGCTTTGTGGGGCCACCCAAGATGGGCAGGTCATGTGGAGAGGTCTGACAGAATGTGGTCCCCTGGAGAACCGAATGGCAAACCACTTCAGTATTCTTGCCTTGAGAACCACATGAAGAGTATGAAAAGGCAAAATGACAGGATACTGAAAGAGGAAATCCCCAGGTCGGTAGAAGCTCAATATGCTACTGGAGATCAGTGGAGAAATAACTCCAGAAAGAATGAAGGGATGGAGCCAAAGCAAAAACAATACCCAGTTGTGGATGTGACTGGTGATAGAAGCAAGGTCCCATGCTGTAAAGAGCAATATTGCATAGGAACCTGGAATGTCAGGTCGATGAATCAAGGCAAATTGGAAGTGGTCAAACAGGAGATAGCAAGGGTGAACGTCGACATTCTAGGAATCAGCGAATTCAAATGGACTGGAATGGGTGAATTTAACTCAGATGACCATTATATCTACTACTGTGGGCAGGAATCCTTCAGAAGAAATGGAGTAGCCATCATGGTCAACCAGAGTTTGAAATGCAGTACTTGGATGCAATCTCAAAAACGACAGGATGATCTCTGTTCATTTCCAAGGCAAACCATTCAATATCACAGTAATCCAAGTCTATGCCCCAACCAGTAATGCTGAAGAAGCTGAAGTTGAATGGATGTATGAAGACCTACAAGACCTTTTAGAACTAACACCCAAAAAAGATGTCCTTTTCATTATAGGGGACTGGAATGCAAAAGTAGGACGTCAAGAAACACCTGGAGTAACAGGCAAATTTGGCCTTGGAATGCAGAATGAAGCAGAGCAAAGGCTAATAGATTTTTGCCAAGAGAATGCACTGGTCATAGCAAACACCCTCTTCCAACAACACAAGAGAAGACTCTACACATGGACATCACCAGATGGTCAACACTGAAATCAGATTGATTATATTCTTTGCAGCCAAAGATGGAGGAGCTCTATACAGTCAACAAAAACAAGACCAGGAGCTGACTGTGGCTCAGATCATGAAATCCTTCTTGCCAAATACAGACTGAAATTGAAGAAAGTAGGGAAAACCACTAGACCATTCAGATATGACCTAAATCAAATCCCTTATGATTATACAGTGGAAGTGAGAAATAGATTTAAGGGACTAGGTCTGATAGATAGAGTGGATGGAGGTTCATGACATTGTACAGGAGACAGGGATCAAGACCATCCCCATGGAAAAGAAATGCAAAAAAGCAAAATGGCTGTCTGGGGAGGCCTTACAAATAGCTGTGGAAGGAAGAGAAGAGAAAAGCAAAGGGGAAAAGGAAAGTTATAAGCATCTGAATGCAGAGTTCCAAAGAATAGCAAGAAGAGATAAGAAAGCCTTCCTCAGCGATCAATGCAAAGAAATAGAGGAAAACAACAGAATGGGAAAGACTAGGGATCTCTTCAAGAAAATCAGAGATACCAAAGGAACATTTCATGCAAAGATGAGCTCGATAAAGGACAGAAATGGTATGGACCTAACAGAAGCAGAAGATATTAAGAAGAGGTGGCAAGAATACACAGAAGAACTGTACAAAAAAGATTTTCACAACCCAGATAATCATGATGGTGTGATCACTCACCTAGAGCCAGACATCCTGGAATGTGAAGTCAAGTGGGCCTTAGGAAGCATCACCACGAACAAAGCTTGTGGAGGTGATGGAATTCCTATTTGAGCTCTTTCAAATCCTGAAAGATGCTGCTCTGAAAGTGCTGCACTCATTATGCCAGCAAATTTGGAAAACTCAGCAGTTGCCACAGGACTGGAAAAGATCAGTTTTCATTCCAATCCCAAAGAAAGGCAATGCCAAAGAATGCTCAAACTACCGCACAGTTGCACTCATCTCACACGCTAGTAGAGTAATGCTCAAAATTCTCCAAGCCAAGCTTCAGCAATACGTGAACTGTGAACATCCTGATGTTCAAGCTGGTATTAGAAAAGGCAGAGGAACCAGAGATTAAGTTGCCAACATCCGCTGGATCATAGAAAAAGCAAGAGAGTTCCAGAAAAACATCTATTTCTGCTTTATTGACTATGCCAAAGCCTTTGACTGTGTGGATCACAATAAACTGTGGAAAATTCTTCAAAAGATGGGAATACCAGACCACTTGATCTGCCTCTTGAGAAATTTGTATGCAGGTGAGGAATCAACAGTTAAAACTGGACATGGAACAACAGACTGGTTCCAAATAGGAAAAGGAGTATGTCAAGGCTGTATATTGTCACCCTGCTTATTTAACTTATATGCAGAGTACATCATGAGAAACACTGGGCTGGAAGAAACACAAGCTGGAATCAAGATTGCTGGGAGAAATATCAATAACCTCAGATATGCAGATGACACCACCCTTATGGCAGAAAGTGAAGAGGAACTCAAAAGCCTCTTGATGAAAGTGAAAGAGGAGAGTGAAAAAGTTGGCTTAAAGCTCAACATTCAGAAAACTAAGATCATGGCATCCGGTCCCATCACTTCATGGCAAATAGATGGGAAAACAGTGGAAACAGTGTCAGACTTTATTTTTTTGCGCTCCAAAATCACTGCAGATGGTGATTGCAGCCATGAAATTAAAAGACGCTTACTCCTTGGAAGGAAAGTTATGACCAACCTAGATAGGATATTCAAAAGCAGAGATATTACTTTGCCAACAAAGGTCTGTCTAGTCAAGGCTATGGTTTTTCCTGTGGTCATGTACGGATGTGAGAGTTGGACTGTGAAGAAGGCTGAGCGCCCAAGTATTGATGCTTTTGAACTGTGGTGTTGGAGAAGACTCTTGAGAGTCCCTTGGACTGCAAGGAGATCCAACCAGTCCATTCTGAACAGATCAGCCCTGGGATTTCTTTGGAAGGAATGATGCTAAAGCTGAAACTCCAGTACTTTGGCCACCTGTTGTGAAGAGTTGACTCATTGGAAAAGACTCTGAGGCTGGGAGGGATTGGGGGCAGGAGGAGAATGAGACAACAGAGGATGAACTGGCTGGATGGCATCACATGAGTTTGAATGAACTCTGGGAATTGGTGATGGACAGGGAGGCCTGGCATGCTGTGAATCATGGGGTCGCAAAGAGTCGGACATGACTGAGCGACTGAAGTGAACTGAACTCTGACACATTTTAGGCTTCCCTGGTGGCTCAGCTGGTAAAGAATCTGCCTACAATGCAGGAGACCTGGGTTGGATCCCTGTGTCTTGAAGATCTGCTGGAGAAGGGATAGGCTACCCGCTCCAGTATTCTTGGGCTTCCCTGTGGCTCAGCTGTTGAAGAATCCTCCTGCAATGCGGGAGACCTGGGTTGGATCCCTGGGTTGGGAAGGTCCCCTGGAGAAGCAAAAGGCTACACACTCCAGTATTCTGGCCTGGAGCATTCCATGGACTGTATAGTCCATATAGTCCATGGGGTAGCAAAGAGTCAGACACGACTGAATGACTTTCACTTTCACTATGACACATTTAGCACTGTGGTGTATGATAGAAGCAGTTAGGAGAAGTATAAGACAGCATTCCAATCTGCATGAGATATCCTACCTCAGGAGATGATATAAACTTGAAAATGAATGAACAATGATGTAACTCAGCTAATAAAACATTCACAAGTGCTGTATAAGTAAGAGAAAATCCTGATTCCCACATAACAGCTTATACTCTGTACACACTCATGAATTCTTGCTCCATTAAATATGGATATAGTTCCCAGAATGTCAAACTGCACACATGCCCATATGTTTGTATACAGCAGACTTCTTGCCTCAAATGCCTCCCTCACTGTCATCATCTTGCTCATATTTATCCCTGAAACCCAGCCATGTCACTTCTTCCTGAAGGCCTTCTGCGGGTGATAGGATGGTTCAGGCACTTCCAGTTTTTCTCTGCAGATACTGCCTGGTCCATGTTATGTGTTATTTTCCTCTGAAATAAGAAAGAAGGAAAAAGAAATGTGTATGTCAGTACAGACATTTGTGAAGTTTGTGATAAGGTAATGAAGTTAAAAATAAGTAGCTTTGGTTTCCTCTGAGTTGGTGCTAGTCCATTTATTGAAGGAAAAAGGGCATAGTACTTTTTTATGTACAAGGAACTCTCCTGGAAGCTTTATGTCTATTAATAGCTTTATGTCTATTTAATCATTATAATAATCCTGTGATTAATATGATTATGCCTGTAACTATATTATTAAGAAATGTTATCATCATCCTGATTTTATAGATGAGGGATTTTAAACACAGTAGGCTTATGCCACCATGTTCAAGATTAATCTGGGTGGCAGATTGCAAACCTGGGCAAACAGACCTCCTCAGAACTGTACCTGAAAAGCATGATAAAGGCTTAGAATTTCTGTTGTGGAATTCTAAGAGGAAAGTGATGAAAGCCTCAGAAAATTGAAGAGCCAACTCAATGGAAAAGACCTTGATGCTGGGAAAGATTAAGGGCAAAAGGAGATGGGGGTGGCAGAGAATGAGATAGTTAGATAACATCACCAACTCAAAGGACATGAATCTAAGCAAACTCCAGGAGACAGAGGAGGGCAGAGGATCCTGACATGGTGCAGTCCAGGAGGTCGCCAAGAGTCGGGCACGACTTAGCGACTGAACAGCAATACCAAATGATGTGGCTGAGACCAGAAGCAAGTGGTAACAGATTTCCTTAGGCTTTTTGAAGTTTTTGATTCCCTATGTATAGTATCAAAGGATGCGCATGTCTGGAGATGAATAAACAGTTAGGGATTAGTATGTGGGGTGGGAAAAATGAGAGTGAAGGAGATGGCATGAGGTGGTTAGGTAAGGGAGTGAGCAAGGCTGAGTGAGCATGCAACAAGACTGACTGTAGCTAGGAAGTTTAACACGGTGGACTGAACACACTTGTTTATCTCTACTCCCTCCAAGAGCCACTGAAAGAAATAAAATATGACCCTACGAAGATCAAAAGGAGGAGGTACGGCAGAAAAAGAGACATCAAAAATTTGGGAAGATGAAAAATGAGTGTAGAATTGAGCTAGTAGAACCAGCCAAAGCCAGACTTCAATCTCAAGAAGGAGGTGAGAGGCAACAGGAGGCATGCCCAGGCTCACCACCAGATCCCCACGTCGGGAAGATGGGGGGGGGGGGGGGCACCAAGGAATTCCGACACAGCTTTGAATGATAGCATTATGAGCATTTTCAAAGTTTCTATGATGATCAATCGTTACTTTCCTTAAAGGAGAAAGAAAATTTCCAGAACAAGATTTTAAATGTGGGATGGTTCTACATTTTGTGGGATGGCAAAATTCAGGCAGTAATAATGAGAGCAGGTTGTGGAACAGGGACAGAGTGCCTTCAGTTCAGTTCAGTTGCTCAGTCGTGTCTGACTCTCTGTGACCCCATGGACTGCAGCACGCCAGGCCTCTCTGTCCATCACTAACTCCCGGAGTTCACCCAAACTCATGTGCATCAAGTCGGTGATGCCATCCAACCATCTCATCCTCTGGCGTCCCCTTCTCCTGCCCTCAATCTTTCCCAGCATCATGGTATTTTCTAATGAGTCAGCTCTTCACATCAGGTGGCCAAAGTATTGGAGTTTCAGCTTCAGCATCAGTCCTTCCAATGAACACCCAGGACTGATCTCCTTTAGAATGGACTGGTTGGGTCTCTTTGCAGTCCGAGGATCTCTCAAGAGTCTTCTCCAACACCACAGTTCAAAAGCATCAATTCTTCAGCGCTCAGCTTTCTTCCCAGTCCAACTCTCACATCCATACATGACCACTGGAAAAACCATAGCCTTAAGTAGATGGATATTTGTTGGCAAAGTAATGTCTCTGCTTTTTAATATGCTGTCTAGGTTGGTTATAACTTTTCTCCCAAGGAGCAAGTGTCTTTTAATTTCATGGCTGCAGTCACCATCTGCAGTGATTTTGGAGCCCAGAAAAATAAAGTGTGACACTGTTTCCACTGTTTCCCCATCTATTTGCCATGAAGTGATGGGACTGGATGCCATGATCTTAGTTTTCTGAATATTGAGTTTTAAGCCAGCTTTTTCAGTCTCCTCTTTCACTTTCATCAAGAAGCTCTTTAGTTCTTCACTTTCTGCCATAAGGGTGGTGTCATCTGCATATCTGGGGTTATTGATATTTCTCCCAGCAATCTTGATTCCAGCTTGTGCTTCCTCCAGCCCAGCATTTCTCATGATGTACTCTACATATAAGTTAAATAAACAGGGTGACAATATACAGCCTTGACGGACTCCTTTTCCTATTTGGAACCAGTCTGTTGTTCCATGTCCAGTTCTAACTGTTGCTTCCTGACCTGCGTATAGGTTTCTCAAAAGGCAGGTCAGGTGTGCCTTAAACTTGAATAATTCAGGAAATGTAGCACATTATTAACATGTACATTAAAACTGATTAAGACAATGGTAGAACTGCAAGCCTGTGAGAAAGTAAGTCTGGGAGACAGAGCATGGGAAGGAGATTGATAGCTGATGAAGGGCTGTGAACTGGGGAAAGCAGAGACCCACAAACCACCACTTGTATTATTTCTGTATTATTTGGATAATGAAACATTTACTCTTTAACAAAAGGAGCAAATGCCATTCCTAAACAATGTAAAGACCTGGGCTGCAAAGCTGTCTCCTTGGTATTTTTTGCAAGTCCTGAGGAGGTCTCCCCACACAACTCCAAACAAGCAGCCATGTATTTTTCAGCGTTTACATAAGTGAAGAGAATGAAGTGCAGTATCTGGCTTCCCGTGCGCACCTTAGGCTTGCTCCCGCACTTGCCTTTCCAAGGAAGGCATTCTAGTATTACAGTTTCATCCCTGTGTTTCATCACCTTGGATTATCCTCATCAAGAAACATGAAAGTGGACAGGGAAGTGAAACAATAAATTCCTGAGTATACCAAGTGAACCAGGCGCTTTTATATAAGAAGCAACATTAAAAAGAAACAAACAACAACAACAAAAAAAAACATGTTTTCACTTGACAGTGCATCTGTAAACTTCATCATCTCTGAGTACTTAAAGAAGAAACACACAGCTCTTAAACCTGCGTTTCAAGGACACCATTAGCTGGCTTCACTCATAGCTTACTCAGTTTTTTTCATGTTCTCAGTCTTTCCACAAATACCTTCACAACTCCCACTTTCACCAAAGGGCACCTCCTTCTCAGATCTCTCATGGCTCACTCCCCTTTTCATTTAAGGGCTTGCAGCACGAGCCATCTTCTATGTGTATAACTGCTGTTTTGGTCTAGTTTAGTTAACAAGAATATACCGCAATATAGTGTTTTCGGTGCCACGCTATCCACTGAGAGGCTTATCAGAATGTTATTAATGCAGACAATGGTAAACAAGGGGATGGAGAAGCAAAGAGAAATCGAAGTGTTTAGAAGTAAAATGAGTATCATCCTCCTTTTATTAGGGAATAATTGACTAATTCTTGATTAGTAAGTTTGCTGTGTATGAAAGCTACTAAATAAGAAGGCATATGCGTGCTTAGTCACTTCAGTCATGTACCATTTTGGGACCCCATGGACTGCAGCCTGCCAGGCCTCTCTGTCCACGCGATTCTCCAGGCAAGAATGCTGGAGTGGGTTGCCATTTCCTTCTCCAGGGCATCTTCCCGACCCAGGGATCGAAGCCACATCTCTTATGTCTCCTGCATTGACAAGCGAGTTCTTTACCACTAGCACCACCTGGGAAGCTGACAACAAATGACACTAACTCCATGCACTAAAGCAAATACCTGTAGTTTCTTTAATCTGACCTGTTTCCATTCGAACGTCTATATCTACTTTGACCTCAGAATGTGCCTTTAGGTTATGAACTATACGTGTGTTCAGATGCTTCTAATTGAATTAGTGGTGGACTCCAGCTTTAAAGTGGCTTTCCCCAGATTAGTGATGATGACTTATGTAATGTTGGTATCCATTTCATCTATTGACCATGAATATGATGAGGACTCAAATCAAACTTTTAGAGTCAGTATTGAAATTTCAATAACATTGGTAATGCTAAATGTTATTTTTCTAAAATTCATGTAATGCCTTGTTAAAAGATGCTATGAGGATGTTTGCAAACTTTACAACTATGTAAAGTTACTAAAATTGCTGACTTTTTTTTAGCAGATGTTTGTCTTTAAGCTAGTGAGAGGGTAACAGGCAGGAAGGCCAGGGGTCTCCAAATAGAGGAAATAGCCTGCAAGTGTCAGACATTTTTATCTCTCTTAAGCGGCAGGAGGAAACAAACTAGCAATATTTTCTCCTTCTCTATACAAATTTAAAGGCAGGTTTCTCTTAAAATACTGTATTGCCATAATGACACCTGGTTTTGCCTGAAGTTAGCTATTCTCGAGCCTAGAGATAACCAATGCCTTTTTCTTATGGAAATGTTCGTCTTAAGCTATGCTAATGTACTATGCCTTTACCCCAAACTCTGTCTCCAAGTCGGTTCTGCCTCTTGGCCCAGAACCTACTTGACAAACCAGTATGGATATTGTTCCCCTAATCTATGTAAATGAAACTATTTGTATGGTGGTCTGCCCTTCTTCAAGATTCAAGTTAATCATTTTATGGCCCAGGATAAACCATTTGGTGTCAAGATTATGCCAAAATGCATCTTATGGGTGAGGGGCCTGGTGCCATTCTGAATTTTAAGACATTCCTTTCTTTCATTAACAGACTGCTAGTGACTATATAACATCCAGCTAAAGACTAGCAGGGGGGTACTCTTTCTGCCCCCTTCTGATGCCTATGTCAGAAGCTTTCTCTATCTCCTTTATACTTTAATAAAACTTTATTACACAAAAGCTCTGAGCGATCAAGCCTCGTCTCTGGCCCCGGATTGAATTCTTCTCCTCCGGGGGCCAAGAATCCTGGTGTATTCGCGTGATTCAACAACAACCTTTCACTAGGTGGGATAGACCTATAACTTGTGTCTTATGAATCAGTGAGCATCACAGTATCTATAAAACAGCAGAATATTCCATGGATTTAATCAGATTGTGTGTGCCTTCCCTCCACTACCTTCTGGCTTTTAAAAAGATATCTCTGTCTCATTTCTCTCAGTGTATAACTTCAAGACATCTCAAGAGCTGCTGCTGCTAAAACATTTCAGTCGTGTCCAACCCTGTGTGACCCCATAGACGGCAGCCCACCAGGCTCCCCTGTCCCTGGGATTCTCCAGGCAAGAACACTGGAGTGGGTTGCCATTTCCTTCTCCAATGCAGGAAAGTGAAAAGTGAAAATGAAGTCGCTCAGTCATGTCCGACTCTTGGCAACTCCATGAACTGTGGCCTACCAGGCTCCTCCATCCATGGGATTTTTCCAGGCAAGAGTACTGGAGTGGGTTGCCATTTCCTTCTCCATCTCAAGAGTTACAATCTTATTAACAAAATACTTGATAAATAACTTTTATTTTAGCTCTGAGGATTTTTTTTTTTAAAGAATAAAGCAAAATCCTAGAAGAGATAATAAAGAAAACTAAAGCAAATGTGTATACTATAAGAAAGCAGAGAGACAATTCCATTTAAGGAGGTTTAAGGGAATGAGTTGGTGGAAGCAGGAGCAACAGGCCTGCATCGAGGAGGATCTGGAAGTGAATAGTGAAAGTTCAGTTTCTATTGTTGGCTCAAGCAATGAGGCGACGTCAGTCAAGGGGCACTTGGCAAGCAGGATGGTCAGCTTTTCTTGGGAACTGTGTTTTACTCTTTGCTTATCCAGCTAAGTCAGGAATGCACACATAAACTTGTGACAAGTGTTCAAAGTTGTATTACTCAGCTGTTTCCCAACATTAGGAAAAAGTCTTGCTCAATCCAGACATTCTGGGGACTAGTAATCCCTTGCAGTCTTCCGAAATTATGCCACTATTTTTTCCTGCCACTGAGATTGATGCATATCAGAGGCTCAAAATAGTTCATAAGAGATTTATACAGACAGATTAGGGACACATGTGGGAAACAGAGTAATCTTATATTGGTAGAAGGCAAGAAGGCACTGTCTTCTTGATTATTCACTGAGGTTACTCTTTAGCTAGTTCTAGTTTTAGAATCAAAAATTGAAACAATACTACATCCTGCCTTTGATCCACCTATCTATTTATACTATCTATTTCTTTATGCTTTAAGTACCCTGTAGGTTCATCATTTCCCCCTTTTTACCATGATCTTTCACTACAGAAAATGGGTCTGCATTCTTTTACATAGGGAGACTGGTATATTTTTGAACTTTGTATTTGGAAATTTAAGGCTCAATAGAAGCTGTAAAAATAGTATAGAGTCTTATGCACCTTTCACCCAGCTTTCCCACATGATGACCTCTTATATAATAGAATTTAGTACAGTATCAAAAGAAAGAAATTAATATCGGTACATTCCTATTAAACCAGATTACAGACTTTATTCAGGTTTTACTGCTTTTTAAAATTTCGGTTTTTATGTGCTTGTGGGTATAGTTCTGTGCAATTTTATTGCATGTATAATGCATGTAACCACCCAAACAATCAAGGTATATAGCTGTTCTATCACGACAAAGAGCTCCTTCATAGTACCTCTGTATTCTCAGCTGCCTCCACCCACTCCAAGTTGCTGTCCCTGGGCAGCCACTAGGGTGTTCTGCGTCTCCGTGACGTGGACTAGTACACTGAGCATTTTTTACATGTCTGTTTGCCATCCATGTTATTCCTGTGATGAAATGTCCATTCGTGTATTTTACCCATTTTATAACAGAATTGTTCAGTTTTGTTATCTCTGTGCTACTCTTGAGTTTGGGGGGTTATTTATCTAGTCTAGGTATATAAAAATATGTTGAATATGGGGTTTGCAAATATTTCCTCCTGGATGTACAGTTTATCTTTTCATCCTCTTAAAAAGCTAGAGCAAAAATTTTGAGTAAGTCCAACTTTTGATTATTTTCTTATATGGATCATGCATTTGATTTCATGTCTAAGAAATCTTCGCCCTCAGTCCCAGAGATGTTCTTCTGCCTTTCTTTTTTAATCTAAAAGTTTCATAGTTTTGCTTTATGTTTAAATCCATAGCACACTTGGGATTAATGTTGATACATAATATGAAGTCTAAGTCAAATTTTATATTTTTGTCTATGATACTCGGTTGTTTCAGTACTATTTACTGGAAGACTATCCTTCCTTCACTGAATTGCTTTTGAACCTTCATCAAACAAATCTATTCTTTCATTGAAAACCCTTTTTTATATTTCCAGTTTTGAACCTCTGTTTTTAGTTCTATACTTGTTTAGAATTTCTGTGTCTTCATAAGAAATTTCACATTTGTCATGAATTTTTTTTTTCTATCTCTGGTAATTCTTTATGTTTTGAAGCCTTCTTTGTCTGATATTGATAACACCATATCAACTGACTTAATCTTCTGCTTACATGATATATCTTTTTTATCCTTTTGCTTTTCATGTTTATGTCATTATATTAAAGTATATAGAGTGTAGAAACCATAAGCTTGGCTATTAATATTCTTATATCCAGTCTGTCAATCTCTGTGTTTTTATTGGTGTGATTAACCCATTTAAACCTAACATATATATTGCTGGTTTTGGATTTACCATATTGCTATTTATTTTCTGTTTTTCCATCTTCTTTTTGTTCTCTTTTTCCTACTTACAAATCATTTTATTTTTTCTAGTGATATTAGCTATATTTGTTTGTACAGTTTTTTAAAATAATTGTTCTATGAATTCCAGTATCCATTACTATCTTATCACAGTCTGCTTAGACTTGATATGATACTAAAAAAAAAATTATGATAGAAAAAATGCATTAATCCCCCCATTCTGTATTCTCTTTTCATTTATTTTACCTTTATGTATATAATCCCACAATATAATATTATATTTTATTTAAATAATCACTTGTCTTTCAAAAACAGCCACCTGTTGCTCCTGAGGTTAAGTCTGTGGTGAGTACAGTTGAGATATGAGAGCCTTTCCCCACCAAGCTCTGATTTGTAGAATGGGCCTCTATCATGGACACAGCATCCTGAGAGCATTGGGATCTGATTATCCTTTCAACTCATGCAGTGGTGGTTACATACCAGAAGAGACCAGCCAAAACGATGGGCTTCCCCGACTGACACCAGGCATTTAGCGTCTAGCATGAGCGTGTCATTCAGAAAGAAGCTCACCATTGTCCCCACTCTCCCAGCTCCAGATCCATGTCTCAGAAATTTTCCTGAGTGGAGAAGCACGTCATAAAACAGATAACTCCTAGTATCTTCCCTGCAAAACTGACTTCATTTGAAACAGAGCATGGAGAGGTTCAAGCTGAAAGAAAGAACAGTGAAGGTTATGATGAAAGGCAATGGGAAAGAGATTCAAAATACAGAATAAACTGTAGGTTGACTAGTTTTTAGGAGATAACCAGGGACTAAGACATCTACTAGCCTGTTTAAATTTTATCACAATTATATCTTTATACATTGTGTGTTTTTGAATATAGGCTTGTAATTACAATTTTATGAATTTGTCTTTTAAATCATGTAGAAAATTTTAAAAAGTGTTACAAACCAGATGGCTTTTAAATTTATCTACATCCTTACCCTTACCAATGCTCTTTACTTCCTCCTGTGACTTGGAATTGTTGTCTAGTGTTCTTTCATTTCAAGACTTAAAGCTTCCTTCAGCATTTCTTGTAAAGTCTGGTCTAAAAGCAAAGAACTCTCAACTTAAAAAATCTGGGGATGTCTTAATTTCTTTGCCACTTTTGAAGGATAGTTTTGCCAAATATAGAATTCTTGCTTAACAGCTTTTTATAAAAAAAAACAATTTTAAACATGTCATTTCACTGCCTGTTAGCCTCCATGGTTTCTGATGCTAATTTTATTAAGAATTGCTTATACATGATCAGTCACTTCTCCCTGCTTTCAACATGTTCTGTTTGCCTTTCATTCGATTTACATGTCTTAGTGTTGATCTCTGCATTTATCCTACTTGGAGTTGGTTGAGATTTTTTTTGTGTATGTAGGTTCATATGTTTCCTTAAATTTGGGATGTTTTCAGCCAATGTTTCTTCCAATGCTAAGTCACTTCAGTTGTGTCCAACTCTTGCCCCATGAACTGCCCACCAGGTTCCTCTGTCCTTGAATACTGGAGCGGGTTGCCATGCCCCCTCTAGGGGATCTTTCTGATCCAGGAATTGAATCCATGTCTCTTATGTCTCCTGATTGGCAGGCAGGTTCTTTACCATTGAGCCACAAGGGAAGTCTTATTTCTTCATATATATAAATTTATCTCTCTTCCTCTAGTACTTCTGCAAAGCATATGTTGATTTGCTTAATGGTGTCCTGCAAGTCCCTCAGATCCTGCTCACTTTTCTTCATTCTTTTTCTTTCTGGTCCTAAGACTGGATAATTTCAGTTGACTTATTTTCAAGTTCACAGAGCCTTTGTACCTGCTCAAACCTACTATTGAATCCCTTGGAAATTTTTAAATTTTATTTTATTTTAGTTACTGTATGTTTATCTTGAGTTTTATTTGGTCCCTTTGTAAGATTTCTATTTACTGATATTCTCATTTCGCTCACATATCACTTTTAAGATTTCCTTTAGTTCTTTGTCTGTGGTTTCCTTCATCACTTTGCATATATTTAATGCAGTTGATTTAACTCTTATCTAGTAAGTCTAATGTTGGGTTTCCTCAGGGCAGCTCGATCAACTTCCATTTTCCTCTGAAAGGGTCATACTTTACTGCTTCTTTGTATGTCTTGTGAGGTTTTTTTTTTTTTTTTTTAAATTGGGCATTTTGAATATTAGCATGTGATAATGTTGGAAATAAAATTCTCTCTCTGCCCCAGGGTTCTCTGCTATTAATCATGGAAGGCTGCAGCCATCCAATTGTTTGGTGACATTTCCAAAGTCCTTTTGATCAGACTATATTCGGTGTCGTGTTTGGGCACTAGAGTTTGCTCATTATTTGTCAGTCAGTAACCTGGCAGATTTCTTTATTGGAACCAGGATGATGATGACATACTGTCTCAGTCTCTGCAGCTCTGAGTCATTACTGCTTCCTCGCATGCCAGGTTGCACCCCTCTGCCCTAGCCTCTGTCTATGAGCAGAGAACAGAGCCCAGAGCACACAGGACTGTCAGAGCAGCGAGCCTGTGGTCCTCTCAGGTCTGTTCTGATCACGTGTCTGGCTCTGGGTCCTGCTCCTACCTCAGGAAATGAGCTGGCTCTTCTGAATATTGGCCTTTCCTTCTGCCCAGAATTCTTTCCCAGGATATTCATAAAGCTCACCCTCTCACTTCCTCCTGATTGCTGCTCATTCATCTCTTCAGAGACAACTTCCTTATTACAGACGTCCCCATCTGGTTAGTCTTTATTACTTTGCCTTGCTTTGCATTTCGTGATAGCACTTATCACTTTTTAACATATAACCATTCACTATTGCTTTCTTCATCCACTTTAATGGAAACCCGATAACAGCAAATACTTTTGCTTTTCATGGCTGTATCACCAGTGTCTAGAATAGTATCCAACATGTGAGGATCCCTCAATAAATGAAATGAAAACTTCAAATGAATTTAATTGAATTTAATTAAATCAAAATTTAAATGAAAAAATTAATAGAAAAAGCATCACTAATAATGGATACTTTTAATTTTTCTCAATTATCCACACAACTTATTTATTCTTGCTGAGACAAGGTAGAAAAAAAGAACTAAGAATTTTTAAGAAAATGAAATTCTTGAAAAATTAAACTTGAATATTAGAAAATTTGTAAAATAGATAACTTGAATTAATGGATATTTTCTGTTTTTTATTTTCAGGCACTTCTATTATTTTTAATACAATTAATTGTTCAAGGTACAAGAAAATTACTTCATGTTTAAATTTTTGTAAGAATTTTTCCTGCAACATAATATATGTGTGCACTTATTTGACCACATTACATGTCAGGAAAAAATTGTTACATTCAAATTTGGTCATAACCACATATCTCTCATATGTTTTACTTTTCTTTAACCCTGCCTTAAACCAACTGTCTCTATGATTTTTAACTTATCCTTGTTCTAAGTACTAATACTTCTGAAATCACAACTTTGTTAGCTGCAGTTTTTAAATATACAATGGGCTGAGTGTGTGATTGTGAAACAGAAGCCTGTCTGTGTCTCCCCAAAGCCTGCTGTGTGCCCTCAGCACAGCGGCACTGGGCATGAGTGACAGAGAATGGTGATGGGTTATGGCATCAGATGAGCACCAGGTCTTCCGCAACACTCCCTGAGGCTCAGCTTGTTCATTTACAAAAATAGAGGATGAAACGGGTGCTGTCCAAGTTCTTACCTTCTCACAGTCTTCTTTCTAGGAGTGATGAACCTTGCCAGGAAAGACCGAATCTTGTTTCCTGGCACCCCAACTCACTCATGAGTAAGTAAATGACTCCACTCCACTCCAAAATGACTGCCTTTTCTCAACCCTACATCCTAGACACTGAGAAAATAGGGGCTTTATCATGGAATTCTAACCATATACCTAAGTGTTAAGTACATCTGCATTTATAATATGACACAAAAATGCAAAGCAATTAACTACTCTTCCTATAATATACCTCATTTCTCTGGAAATTTTCTTATACTCTTTGAGGGAGTTGAATTATTTGAATGAATAGCTTTCATTTTTTTCCTTCCATGTAGGGACCAGATTTTAGTAAAGTGTTCTCAACTAGAACTTTCCTGAGGATCACACCCAGAACAAGAAGCCCACAAAGAGCATTTCACATGCATCAGAAAATTTGCTAACTACTGTCTGGACAAGGACACTGTTTCCAAGGCTTACGCGTGTTAGGGGAGACATGATCAAACACAAGCACCTCAGTCACTGTGAGGTTTTCATAGAAAAACCAGCATCGTGAGTCACCACCAAATGTGCAATCGGCGAGTGGCACCTGCAGCGGGACTCCACTTCACGCCAGGAAATCCCAAATGCACTGTCTCCTTCCACACGGGGGCCTGCTGCCCTGGACTTCTGTCTGTGGCCGCTGCCGCACTGCAGTGGCAACCGCAAGTGGATTCCGCTTGCTCCAGAAGTGCCGCATCAAACCTTGGTGAGCAAGGCAGCTCTGAAGCCCAGGGCCTCCAGCATCCTCGGTGTTTGCTCCTCTGCCCACCACAGACAGGTCTCTGGGTAGTGGTCCTTGAATGTGGTGGAGTGCGGGGCTTGTGGGGGGAAGCTAATTCCTTGGATAAAGCTTCATGGCTCTTCATTGTTTCTCTCAGAACTTTCCACCACTTGCTCTCAGGAGCTTACCACCATGGTGTTTTATCAAATTAATTCTGAAAGCTGTTTCGTGACAGCTAAACCACACATTCGTATACTCTTTCTATTTTATATGCTATGCAAACTGATAAACTATTATTTGATGTATATACCTTTCTATTTTTACAAATGTGAACTAATCTTCACAATATTTCTTTGTGGAGAGCAGCTATCATTAACTCCTTTTATAATGTAAGGTTTATAAAAGAATACTAAAAGGGCCAAGGTAACTGTGGGGGAACTTGGTTTTCGTTGGTGTCCTTTTGCCCCATGAGCATAATTACCATTTATTTCTGGAAAAAAATGATAAAGTATGAAATGTAAAAATATATTCATAGGGAAAATAGGAGCACACATTTGAAGTGAAACTGTCCTGGGAATTCTGGTGACCTGATTATGTAGCTGCTGTCTAGGGAAAGATGAGCAAGTGAGATTGGGACCTTTCATCAGTCCCTTAGTTTTCTAATCAGTTAGTTGAGCCATTTTTAATTACATGTTTTAGAAACTTAATTCAAACTTAATTTACTGCAAATGATAAGTAAGTAATTTATTGAACTGCATTAAAAAAACATGAGCAGTTTTAGGTCAGTCGGGTTAAATTTAGGAATTCAAACATCACTTTCAGGATCCTCTCTCTCTTTACGCCTTTCTTTGTCTCTGTCTCCTCTCACACGTACACACTTTCTCACATGTACCCCATCTCCCCGTACTTGCCAATAGTAGCTAAAGGTTACATAATCTTGTATCTTTCACAAGGCCATCAGAAAAGCAATTTATCTTTTTTCATACATAGATAACACTCCTGGATTTTTGTTGTTTGGCTCAGCATAGAATCTCTGCAACACAGAACATAGTGCATAACCATCAACCCCTTGAATGAAAGAGATAATGGATATTATCCATCTTCACCTCAACTACATGCACTGAAGCTAGGGAAGGGAAACATCCTCTAAAAACCACCAGAAGAAGAGGGAGACGTGTGCAGCAAAATCTCCACCAGACTTGTGTCCACCAGCCCCTGAGGGTCAGGGTGGTGTCCTTGAGCAGCTACGACTCCGAAGAGGGAATCCGAACCCTGACAGGGTGCTGAGTGGACTGTGGAGAATTACAGAGGGTACAGCACTGAGATCTGTAACTCAGGGTTTTTACCTTCATACTTTTGAACTTGTCCCTCAAAAAGCACAGCCTCATTCTGAAACTGTCCCAAGCACCCTGGATGGTGCTGTGAGCTGCCCTAGAAATGGTGTTGAGAGCAGGCACCAGGTTCCAAGAGACGGTGGGGGGGGTGGCACCCCCGAGACAGGAGGAGCTATGCTGCCAGGGAGGTCCAAGGGCAGGACTGCCTGCCTTGCCAGTCAGAGACAAGCCCTGCAGGCAGGGGCAGCGGTGGGAGCCTGTGCCAGGTGACCTGCCAGGGACGATCACCAGAGCTGCAGCTCGGAAGCCACTTTGGGAGCAGAAGGAAAAAGCCTTTGCCCCCTTCCTTCCTACCCCCCGTCTAAACTGGGGTTTAGTTTTAAATCCTTTTACTCAGGGGGCAAAACCCACCACCACAACAGAGCATTTCTTGGTAGCTGGAGAGTCTGGTTCACAGGTGATCTACACGTGGCCTGTTGTGTACTCCTAGGGAATTAATACCTGCTTTTGGATAATAAGATACAAGATACCAGTAACTGATCTCAGAACTGCTGAACATTCTTTTGCAGAGTTGAGTTTCTTAAAGTTCTCCTTCATCTTTTATTTAGCCATCTTTAGTATACCATTATGGGGCTTCCCTGGTGGCTCAGTGGTAAAGATTTGTCTGCAATGCAAGAGCCCCAGGAGATTCAGGTTCTATCCTTGGGTCAGGAAGATCCCCTGGAGGAGGGCATGGCAACCTACTCCAGTATTCTTGCCAGGAGAATCCCACAGACAGAGGATCCTGGCGGGCCGTAGTCGATGGAGTCACAGAGTCGGACATGACTGAAGCAACTGAGCATGCATGCTGGCTGGCATTATACCATTACAAGTAAACCCAAGGGTCTGGCATAAGGCTAAGACCATTGTTATTTTTAAATACTATGCATTTTACTGATATCTAATTGATATATAGATACAGATCTCAGAAGACTATTTCTATGTATTGCACGCCACAAGAATCAAATTCATTCCTTTAATCACTCACTCAGTTACTATTTATGTATCCCCTTTCTGCAAAAGATGAAATAAAAAGAAAAATTTTAGCTTGTATTTCTGATCTGCTTGCCATCTAGTGGAGGAAAGAAGTATGTAAATAAATGTTTAGAAAGCAATTATAACAGGAATAGTTGCAGAACATTATCTGGAGAAGTCCAAGAGAAAAAGCTGCCTTTGCCAGAAGGATTTGAGTAAAGCTTTACTGAAGATTTTATCTGATCTACATGATGAGAAAGTGTGAAAGTTGCTCAATCATGTCTGACTCATTGTGACCTCATGGACCACAGCACGACAGGCCTCCCTGTCTGTCCATCACCAAATCCTGGAGTTTACTCAAATTCTTGTCCATTGAGTTGGTGATGTCATCCAACCATCTCATCCTCTGTCATCCCCTTTTCAGATGGGTCAGTTCTTTGCATCAGGTGGCCAAAGTATTGAGTTTCAGTTTCAGCATCAGTCCTTCCAATGAATATTCAGGACTGATTTCCTTTAGGATGGACGGGTTGGATCTCCTTGCAGTCCAAGGGACTCTCAAGAGTCTTCTCCAACACCACAGTTCAAAAGCATCAATTCTTTGGTGCTCAGCTTTCTTTATAGTTCAATTCTCACATCCATACATGACTACTGGAAAAACCATAGCCTTCACTAGATGGACCTTTGTCGGCAAAGTAATGTCTCTACTTTTTAATATGCTGTCTAGGCTGGTCATAACTTTTCTTCCCAGGAGTAAGCATCTTTTAATTTCATGGCTGCAGTCACCATCTGCAGTGATTTTGGAGAAAAAAACCAATAAAGTCTGTAATTTTTCATTATTTTCCCATCTATTTGCCATGAAGTGATGGGACCAGATGCCATGATCTTAGTTTTCTGAATGTTGAGCTTTAAGACATCTTTTCCACTCTCCTCTTTTAGTTTCATCAAGAGTTTCTTTAGTTCTTCTTCACTTTCTGCCATAAGGGTGGTGTCATCTGCATATCTGAGGTTATTGGTATTTCTCCTGGCAATCTTGATTCCAGCTTGTGCTTCATCCAGCCTGGCATTTCTCATGATGTACTCCACATATAAGTTAAATAAGCAGGGTGACAATATACAGCCTTGACTTACTTCTTTCCCAATTTGGAACCAGTCTGTTGTTCCATGTCCAGTTTTAACTGTTGCTCCCTGAACTTCATATACATTTCTCAGGAGGCAGTTCAGGTGGTCTGGTATTCCCATATCTTGAAGAATTATCTACAGTTTATTGTGATCCACACAGTCAAAGGCTTTGGGGTAGTCAATAAAGCAGAAGTAGATGTCTTTCTGGAACTCTCTTGCTTTTTCCATGATCCAACAGATATTGGCAATTTGATCTCTGGTTCCTCTGCCTTTTCTAAATCCAGCTTGAACATCTGGAAGTTCACGGTTCACGTACTGTTGAAGCCTGGCTTGGAGAATTTTGAGCATTCTTTGCTAGTGTGTGAGATGAGTGCAATTGTTTGAGCATTCTTTGGCATTGCCTTTCTTTGGGATTGGAATGACAACTGACCTTTTCCAGTCCTGTGGCTACTGGTGAGTTTTCCAAATTTGCTGGCATATTGAGTGCAACACTTTCACAGCATCATCTTTGAGGATTTAAAATAGCTCAACTGGAATTCCATCACCTCCACTAGCTTTGTTCATAGTGATGCTTCCTAAGGCCCACTTGACTTCGTATTCCAGGATGTCTGGTTCTAGGTGAGTGATCACACCATCATGATTATCTGGGTGGTAAAGATCTTTTTTGTATAGTTCTTCTGTGTATGGTAATCACATTTCAAAGTGAAATATGAAATAATATTTCAGAGCATCACCTAGGAAATTATGGTTGTGTATTTTACAAATTAAATGAAGAAATAAGGCTACTAGGTCTTAAAACTGTGCAGGTTAAATGCTAGATGAATGTTTTGGAAAATATATTTAATGGATTAAAAAAATATTTCAAATGCTTGATATGTACTTCATAAATACGTAGTTTTCTCCCAAAGTTTGATATGATCTATTCCTAGATAATGTGAATTAAAATTAGCAAATTGTAAGTTAGTTTATGTTTACTTTTGTAGCCTCTGTTCCTTCTCACTCACTATTATTTTCCTTGCTTTATTCTCCAGAACTTTATGGCAAGCAGGAGAAGCAAGGTTCCATTGCCTAATTGTTATCATTTAAGAAATTGTTACTAAGTAAATAACGTTTTCACCTCATTTGCTGAAAGTTATTATGTCATAGGCATTATACTATGTAATGTACAGATATTAAATTATTAATTCTCTTTACATGCTTTCCTGGTGGTGCAGTGGTAAAGAATCTGCTTATGAATGCAGGAGATGCACGAAATGCAAGTTCAATGCCTGGGTCAGGAAGATCCCCTGGAGCAGGAAATGGCACCCACTCCAGTGTTCTTGCCTGGGAAATCCCATGGACAAAGAAGCCTGGTGGACTACAGTCAAATGAGTCAGACAGGACTTAGAGATTAAACAACAGGAACAACAGAAGTGTCATGAGTAAGGTAGCATTAATGACCTATTTTTTTAGTAAAGAGACTGAAGTTCATCGACTTTAATGAAGGACCACATAGCTAGTCGGGGGTGGCATCACCACCCTAACCAGGCTAATTTCAGGTGATTTAAACACTGCAAGTCAAGGAATTGGAAGTTGTAGAGCAACCTGCTCTGAGACTATTTGCTTTGCCTTTCTGTGCTTCTGCTCGTGGTGGAGCCCCCAGACTCGCCTCAACACGCTGAAAGACCCCAGAGATCTCAGGGACCCGCGCCGGCCACAGAAGCGCAGTCCCGAACCCATCAGTTCTGAGCACCGCGCACCCCCGGATGGACCCGGCCGAGGCTGATGCAGTGACAGGCAGGCTCAGGGCCAGTTTGCTGTGCTGTCTGCGGGGCCATTAGCAGGACGGCTGAGTCGGAGGACTCTGTTCTCAGACGACCAAGGCCGAAGGCATGGTCTCAAAGAACTTCTGACTGGACAGGGTCACAGACGTGGAGTATTCATCATAAATAAACTGAAAACCACAAAACAAAACAGAATATTTGTTTTGCAATGACTATTTTAATACTTTTTAGCGTAAGAAGAATGTTCTCCCAAACGTTTTTCCCAGTTCATAAGATGCTGCAGTTTCATGATAAGTTTTCATGCTTATTTTCCCCAAACATCTAAAGACATAACTAAAACTAATGTCACGCAAAAGTATTTTTAGTGAATCACAAATCAGCATAGATCCCAGATAACCAAATACTAATCCATCCTTCCCGGAGAAGGCAATGGCACCCCACTCCAGTACTCTTGCCTGGAAAATCCCATGGATGGAGGAGCCTGGTAGGCTGCAGTCCACGGGGTCGAGAAGAGTCAGACACGACTGAGTGACTTCACTTTCACTTTTCACTTTCATGCATTGGAGAAGGAAATGGCAACCCACTCCAGCGTTCTTGCCTGGAGAATCCCAGGGGATGGGGGAGCCTGGTGGGCTGCCGTCTATGGGGTCGCACAGAATTGGACACAACTGAAGCGACTTAGCAGCAGCAGCAGCAACCCATCCTTCCATAGATTGAGTGTATTCCTGAATATGGAAGCCAGGGCATCTTGGTTGTTTATAAGCCTTTTTCAGAAGCTTTTCATTTCTTCTAAATGATCTGTATATATGAGCCCCAAATGATCCTTCTAAAACACTAAAGAAACTGTGAAAACATAATTTCACCTCACTCCTAAGAACCTTTATTAACACGCAGTAAGATTAAACACCCTATGAACTCACTTACATGTGGAATCTTTAAAAAGCCCCAGACTCTTGAAAGATCAGATTTGTGGTTACCAGTGAGAAGTGGACTATTTCCTGCCATATCAGTAAACAGAGGATATCACAGTCATGTGAGCTGGTGAGCCCAGAGGAAACTCAGGATATGAAAACACAGGATCCCGGCCTCGGATAGGTGATAAGCATCTTGAAGGAATGGTTTCAGTGAGCCAGAGTCCTGCGTGTTCCCACACAAAGAAAAGTGCTAAATTCCTTAACGTGAGATATCTGAATTTCTTTAATTCACAGTAACCTTTTGATGTTCAGACTACGTCCTTTGTTGCAAAACTTCCCTGTGACCTGCCTCCTCCCCTCGCCCCCTCAGAGCAGTTCTCTCGGGTCACCTGGGATGCTGCCCCTGGGCTTTAAGTCCTAAAATTCCCACTGAATAACACGTAACTCTCAGCTTTTAGGTTGTGAATATTTTCTGAGTCCACACCAGCGATGGGGAGTGGAGGGAGGGAGCACTGCGTGAGAGTGATAAAATGTACAACCTTCTCCTTTACAAGCAGCAGGGATGTGATGTGACTGTCAGTCACTCTGCTGTAGGGTCCACTTCAGAGTTCAGAGAGTGGGTGCTAAGAGCTTTTATCACAAGGAAAAAACATTTTTCTTCATTTTTATATCTATGAGAAATGATGGAAGCTAACTAAACATATTCTGGTAATTATTTCATGATATATGTAATATATTGTGTTATACACTTTAAACTTAAAAGAGCTGTATATACATTATATCTTGAGAGTGGTGGGAAAAAAATTAAACACAGTTTTTAATCAAGCCTCTGATACATAAAGAGTTGATGGGAGATCTGACAATTAGGTACTGGGTTATACGTAATACGACAGTTTATCTGGTTTAATATAACACAAGTGATGTAACAGCTGGTAGCTCTCATTACACCTCCAACTCTTATATTGGGTGTTGCAACCTAAAGCTAAACTCTTGAATGTTCCCCTGCTTCCTTATTTAGCTGGGCGCCACCAACTGTTGGATAGAAACAGTAAACAGAGGCCACAGAGTCTGATGGGAAGAGCTCTGGGAGGAGAGCTATGAGAGGTGAGGTCCAGGTCAGGTCTGGCTGACTTGTTGTACAACATTGGACAGACAGCAGGCCTGTCTGTACCTCAGTCCAGTTAGTTCAGTCACTCAGTCGTGTCCAGCTCTTTGCGACCCCATGGACTGCAGCACGCCAGGCCTCCCTGTCCATCACTAACTTCCGGAGTCCACCCAGACCCATGTCCATTGAGTTGTGACTCCATCCAACCATTTCATTCTCTGTCCACCCTTCCTCCTCCCATCTTCAATCTTTCCCAGCATCAGAATCTTTTTCCAATGAGTCAGCTCTTCGCATCAGGTGGCCAAAGCATTGGAGTTTCAGCTTTAACATCAGTCCTACCAATGAATACCCAGGTCTGATCTCCTTTAGAATGGACTGATTGAATCTCCTTGCAGTCCAAGGGACTCACAAGAGTCTTCTCCAACACAACAGTTCAAAATCATCAATTATTTGGCTCTCAGCTTTCTTTATAGTCCAACTCTCACATCCATACATGACCACTGGAAAAACCATAGCCTTGACAAGACAGACCTACCAGGTTCCAAATCTGTAAAGGAGAACTGATGACCCTGCCATCTCTGCTTCTAACAAGGGTGAGATTGAAGCTTGGTGCTTAATGTGAAAAGACGCTGTAGTTATAAGATACTAGCTTTTTTCTTTTCTTGAATAGCCATGCTGCTGCTGCTGCTAAGTCGCTTCAGTCGTGTCCGACTCTGTGCGACCCCATAGACAGCAGCCCACCAGGCTCCCCCATCCCTGGGATTCTCCAGGAAAGAACACTGGAGTGGGTTACCATTTCCTTCTCCAAAGCATGAAAGTGAAAAGTAAAAGTGAAGTCGCTCAGTCGTGCCCGACTCTTAGCGACCCCATGGACTGCAGCCCACCAGGCTCCTCCATCCATGGGATTTTCCAGGCAAGAGTACTGGAGTGGGATGCCATTGCCTTTTCCATGATTAGCCATGAATGACTTCATTTTATCCTTCTTTCTTGATCAGTGAATACTCTCCATCAAGGTACTGCAAAATCACTAACTAAAAATATGAGTTAGTTATTGCTATGTAACAAACCATCACAAAGCTTAGCAGTTGGACAAAATCACCCCCATTATTATCTCACATAATTTCTGAGTGTCGGGCATTGGGGAGCAGCTTACCTGGCGGTTCTGGCTCAGGATGTCTTGGGAAGCCACAGAGGCTGGCTCTCAGACAGGGCTGCACGCATGACAGTGTTTGGCCAGAGTTAAAGGATCTAGTTCCAGATTCTCTCACATGGTCGTTAGTAGGCCCTGGATCCTTTGCAGCTGCTGACCAGATAACACAATTTCTCAGTATAAGGTCCTTTCCCCTCCATGGCCTTACGGTACGGCAGCTGGCTTCCCCTAGCTGGAGTGGGAGAGACTTATTTCATTAGCGTAAGACCCTCCGAGGCAATCCATGTTGCAAATGACAAAATTCCATTCTTTTTTTATGGCTCAGTACTATTTTGCTGTGTATATATTTTTTTTAATTTTATTTAATTTTTAAACTTTACATAATTGTATTAGTTTTGCCAAATATCAAAATGAATCCACCACAGGTATACATGTGTTCCCCATCCTCAACCCTCCTCCCTCCTCCCTCCCCATACCATCCCTCTGGGTCGTCCCACTGCACTAGCCCCAAGCATCCAGTATCGTGCATCGAACCTAGACTGGCATCTCATTTCATACATGATATTTTACATGCTTCAATGCCATTCTCCCAAATCTTCCCACCCTCTCCCTCTCCCACAGAGTCCATAAGACTGTTCTATACATCACTGTCTCTTTTGCTCTCGTTCACAGGGTTATTGTTACCATCTTTCTAAATTCCATATATATGCGTTAGTATACTGTATTGGTGTTTCTCCTTCTGGCTTACTTCACTCTGTATAATAGGCTCCAGTTTCATCCACCTCATTAGAACGGATTCAAATGTATTCTTTTTAATGGCTGAGTAATACTCCATTGTGTATATGTACCACAGCTTTCTTATCCATTCATCTGCTGATGGACATCTAGGTTGCTTCCATGTCCTGGCTATTATAAACAGTGCTGTGATGAACATTGGGGTACACGTGTCTCTTTCCCTTCTGGTTTCCTCAGTGTGTATGCCTAGCAGTGGGATTGCTGGATCATAAGGCAGTTCTATTTCCAGTTTTTTAAGGAATCTCCACACTGTTCTCCATAGTGGCTGTACTAGTTTGCATTCCCACCAACAGTGTAAGAGGGTTCCCTTTTCTCCACACCCTCTCCAGCATTTATTATTTGTAGACTTTTGGATCGCAGCCATTCTGACTGGGGTGAAATGGTACCTCATAGTTGTTTTGATTTGCATTTCTCTGATAATGAGTGATGTTGAGCAGCTTTTCATGTGTTTGTTAGCCATCTGTATGTCTTCTTTGGAGAAATGTCTATTTAGTTCTTTGGCCCATTTTTTGATTGGGTCATTTATTTTTCTGGAGTTGAGCTGTAGGAGTTGCTTGTATATTTTTGAGATTAGTTGTTTGTCAGTTGCTTCCTTTGCTGTTATTTTCTCCCATTCTGAAGGCTGCCTTTTCACCTTGCTAATAGTTTCCTTTGAGGTGCAGAAGCTTTTAAGGTTAATTAGGTCCCATTTGTTTATTTTTGCTTTTATTTCCAATATTCTGGGAGGTGGGTCATAGAGGATCCTGCTGTGATGTATGTCAGAGAGTGTTTTGCCTATGTTCTCCTCTAGGAGTTTTATAGTTTCTGGTCTTACGTTTAGATCTTTAATCCATTTTGAGTTTATTTTTGTGTATGGTGTTAGAAAGTGGTCTAGTTTCATTCTTTTACAAGTGGTTGACCAGATTTCCCAGCACCATTTGTTAAAGAGATTGTCTTTAATCCATTGTATATTCTTGCCTCCTTTGTCAAAGATAAGGTGTTCATATGTGCGTGGATTTATCTCTGGGCTTTCTATTTTGTTCCATTGATCTATATTTCTGTCTTTGTGCCAGTACCATACTGTCTTGATAACTGTGGCTTTGTAGTAGAGCCTGAAGTCAGGTAGGTTGATTCCTCCAGTTCCATTCTTCTTTCTCAGGATCGCTTTGGCTACTCGAGGTTTTTTGTATTTCCATACAAATTGTGAAATTATTTGTTCTAGCTCTGTGAAGAATACTGTTGGTAGCTTGATAGGGATTGCATTGAATCTATAAATTGCTTTGGGTAGTATACTCATTTTCACTATATTGATTCTTCCAATCCATGAACATGGTATATTTCTCCATCTATTAGAGTCCTCTTTGATTTCTTTCACCAGTGTTTTGTAGTTTTCTATATATAGGTCTTTAGTTTCTTTAGGTAGATATATTCCCAAGTATTTTATTCTTTCTGTTGCAATGGTGAATGGAATTGTTTCCTTAATTTCTCTTTCTGTTTCCTCATTATTAGTGTATAGGAATGCAAGGGATTTCTGTGTGTTGATTTTATATCCTGCAACTTTACTATAGTCATTGATTAGTTCTAGTAATTTTCTGGTGGAGTCTTTAGGGTTTTCTATGTAGAGGATCATGTCATCTGCAAATAGTGAGAGTTTTACTTCTTCTTTTCCAATTTGGATTCCTTTTATTTCTTTTTCTGCTCTGATTGCTGTGGCCAAAACTTCCAAAACTATGTTGAATAGTAATGGTGAAAGTGGGCACCCTTGTCTTGTTCCTGACTTTAGAGGAAATGCTTTCAAAATTTCACCATTGAGGATAATGTTTGCTGTGGGTTTGTCATATATAGCTTTTATTATGTTGAGGTATGTTCCTTCTATTCCTGCTTTCTGGAGAGTTTTTATCATAAATGGGTGTTGAATTTTGTCAATGGCTTTCTCTGCATCTATTGAGATAATCATATGGTTTTTATTTTTCAATTTGTTAATGTGGTGTATTACATTGATTGATTTGCGGATATTGAAGAATCCTTGCATCCCTGGGATAAAGCCCACTTGGTCATGGTGTATGATCTTTTTAATGTGTTGTTGGATTCTGATTGCTAGAATTTTGTTAAGGATTTTTGCATCTATGTTCATTGGTGTTATTGGCCTGTAGTTTTCTTTTTTTGTGGGATCTTTGTCAGGTTTTGGTATTAGGGTGATGGTGGCCTCATAGAATGAGTTTGGAAGTTTACCTTTCTCTGCAATTTTCTGGAAGAGATTGAGCAGGATAGGTGTTAGCTCTTCTCTAAATTTTTGGTAGAATTCAGCTGTGAAGCCGTCTGGACCTGGGCTTTTGTTTGCTGGAAGATTTTTGATTACAGTTTCAATTTCCGTGCTTGTGATGGGTCTGTTAAGATTTTCTATTTCTTCCTGGTCCAGTTTTGGAAAGTTGTACTTTTCTAAGAATTTGTCCATTTCTTCCACGTTGTCCATTTTATTGGCATATAATTGTTGATAGTAGTCTCTTATGATCCTTTGTATTTCTGTGTTGTCTATTGTGATCTCTCCCTTTTCATTTCTAATTTTATTGATTTGATTTTTCTCCCTTTGTTTCTTGATGAGTCTGGCTAATGGTTTGTCAATTTTATTTATCCTTTCAAAGAACCAGCTTTTGGTTTTGTTGATTTTTGCTATGGTCTCTTTTGTTTCTTTTGCATTTATTTCTGCTCTAATTTTTAAGATTTCTTTCCTTCTACTAACCCTGGGATTCTTCATTTCTTCCTTTTCTAGTTGCTTTAGGTGTAGAGTTAGGTTATTTATTTGACTTTTTTCTTGTTTCTTGAGGTGTGCCTGTATTGCTATGAACTTTCCCCTTAGGACTGCTTTTACCGTGTCCCACAGGTTTTGGGTTGTTGTGTTTTCATTTTCATTCGTTTCTATGCAAATTTTGATTTCTTCTGTGATTTGTTGGTTATTCAGCAGCATGTTGTTCAGCCTTCATATGTTGGAATTTTTAATAGTTTTTCTCCTGTAATTGAGATCTAATCTTACTGCATTGTGGTCAGAAAAGATGCTTGGAATTTCTATTTTTTTGAATTTACCAAGGCTAGCTTTATGGCCCAGGATGTGATCTATCCTGGAGAAGGTTCCATGTGTGCTTGAGAAAAAGGTGAAATTCATTGTTTTGGGATGAAATGTCCTATAGATATCAATTAGGTCTAACTGGTCTATTGTATCATTTAAAGTTTGTATTTCCTTGTTAATTTTCTGTTTAGTTGATCTATCCATAGGTGTGAGTGGGGTATTAAAGTCTCCCACTATTATTGTGTTATTGTTAATTTCTCCTTTCATACTTGTTAGTATTTGTCTTACATACTGCGGTGCTCCCGTGTTGGGTGCATATATATTTATAATTGTTATATCTTCTTCTTGGATTGATCCTTTGATCATTATGTAGTGACATTCTTTGTCTCTTTTCACAGACTTTGTTTTAAAGTTTATTTTATCTGATATGAGTATTGCTGCTCCTGCTTTCTTTTGGTCCCTATTTGCATGGAAAATCTTTTTCCAGCCCTTCACTTTCAGTCTGTATGTGTCCCCTGTTTTGAGGTGGGTCTCTTGTAGACAACTTATGTAGGGGTCTTGTTTTTGTATCCATTCAGCCAGTCTTTGTCTTTTGGTTGGGGCATTCAACCCATTTATGTTTAAGGTAATTATTGATAAGTATGATCCCGTTGCCATTTACTTTATTGTTTTGGGTTCGAATTTATATACCGTTTTTGTGTTTCCTGTCTAGAGAATATCCTTTAGTTTTTGTTGGAGCGCTGGTTTGGTGGTGCAGAATTCTCTCAGCTTTTGCTTGTCTGAAAAGTTTTTGATTTCTCCTTCATACTTGAATGAAATCCTTGCTGGGTACAATAATCTGGGCTGTAGGTTATTTTCTTTCATCATTTTAAGTATGTCTTGCCATTCCCTCCTGGCTTGAAGAGTTTCTATTGAAAGATCAGCTGTTATCCTTATGGGAATTCCCTTGTGTGTTATTTGTTGTTTTTCCCTTGCTGCTTTTAATATTTGTTCTTTGTGTTTGATCTTTGTTAATTTGATTAATATGTGTCTTGGGGTGTTTCGCCTTGGGTTTATCCTGTTTGGGACTCTCTGGGTTTCTTGGACTTGGGTGGTTATTTCCTTCCCCATTTTAGGGAAGTTTTCAACTATTATCTCCTCAAGTATTTTCTCATGGTCTTTCTTTTTGTCTTCTTCTTCTGGAACCCCTATGATTCGAATGTTGTAGCATTTAATATTGTCCTGAATGTCTCTGAGATTGTCCTCATTTCTTTTAATTCGTTTTTCTTTTATCCTCTCTGATTCATTTATTTCTACCATTCTATCTTCTAATTCACTAATCCTGTCTTCTGCCTCTGTTATTCTACTATTTGTTGCCTCCAGAGTGTTTTTAATTTCATTTATTGCATTATTCATTATATATTGACTCTTTTTTATTTCTTCTAGGTCCTTGTTAAACCTTTCTTGCATCTTCTCAATCCTTGTCTCCAGGCTATTTATCTGTGATTCCATTTTAATTTCAAGATTTTGGATCAATTTCACTATCATTATTCGGAATTCTTTATCAGGTAGATTCCCTATCTCTTCCTCTTTTGTTTGGTTTGGTGGGCATTTATCCTGTTCCTTTATCTGCTGGGTATTCCTCTGTCTCTTCATTTTGTTTAAATTGCTGAGTTTGGGGTGTCCTTTCTGTATTCTGGCAGTTTGTGGAGTTCTCTTTATTGTGGCTTTTCCTCACTGTGTGTGGGTTTGTACAGGTGGCTTGTCAAGGTTTCCTGGTTAGGGAAGCTTGTGTCGGTGTTCTGGTGGGTGGAGCTGTATTTCTTCTCTCTGGAGTGCAATGAAATGTCCAGTAATGAGTTATGAGATGTCTATGGTTTTGGGGTGACTTTGGGCAGCCTGTATCTTGGAGCTCAGGGCTGTGTTCCTTGTTGGTGGAGAGTTTGCTTGGTATGTCTTGCCCTGGAACTTGTTGGCCCTTGTGTGGTGCTTGGTTTCAGTGTTGGTATGGAGGCGTTTGATGAGCTCCTGTCTATTAATGTTCCTTGGAGTCAGGAGTTCCCTGGGGTCAGGGTTTGGACTTAAGCCTCCTGCTTCTGGTTATTGGTCTTATTTTTACAGTAGTTTCAAAACTTCTCCTTCTATACAGCACCATTGATAAAACATCTACATTAAAGATGAAAAGTTTCTCTACGATGAGGGTCACTCAGAGAGGTTCACAGCGTTACATGGAGAAGAGAAGAGGGAGGAGGGAGTTAGAGGTCACCCAAATGAGATGAGGTGGAATCAATAGTGGAGAGAGTGGGCTAGCCAGTAGTCACTTCCTTATGTGCACTCCACAACTGGACCACTCAGAGATGTTCATGGAGTTATACAGAGAAGAGAAGAAGGAGGAAGGAGACAGAGGTGGCCAGAAGGATGGGGGGAATGAAAAGGAGGGAGACAGATCCAGCCAGTAATCAGTTCCCTAAGTGTTCTCCACCATCTGGAACACACAGGAACTCACAGAGTTGGGTAGAGTAGAGAGGGGTTAGGGAGGAGACACAGGCGACCTGGTGGAGAAAAAGGAGAGTCCAAAGGGAGGGAGAGCAGTCAAGTCAGTAATCTCGCTCCCTAGTGAAAAATGCGTCCTGAGGATTGGGTTCTTAAAGGTACAAAATTGGTAACAAATACATAAAAGCAAAAATTAAAAATCTAGAGTAGAGTTTGGAATTTCAAAAATACGATGTTAAAGAAAAGAAGAAGGGAAAGAAAGAGAGAAAAAACGAACAAAGAAAAACAAACAAGGTCGCGAAAATTATAAAGAAAATACAGGTACAAAATTGATAACTAATACCAAAAAGCAAAAATTAAAAATCTAGAGTAGAGTTTGGAATTTCAAAAATACAATGTTAAAAAAAAAGGAAGAAGAGACATAAAGAGAGAAAACAAACAAACAAACAAAAACAAACAATGTCACAAAAATTATAAAGAAAATACAGGTACAAAATTAATATCAAATACCAAAAAGCATAAATTAAAAATCTAGAGTACAGTTTGGAATTTCAGATATACAATGTTATATAAAAGAAGAAGAGAACGAAACAGAAAAAAAAAAGTCACAGAAATTATAAAAAAACGATAGGTACAAAATTGATAATATATACCAAAAAGCTAAAATTAAAAAACTAGAGTACAGTTTGGAATTTCAAAAATACAATGTTAAAGAAAAGAAGAAAAAAAAAACAAGGTCAAGAAATTATAAAATATATATATATGGAGTTTGCTGAAGAAGAAAAAAAATAGGATCTTTTTTTTTTTTTTGCAAAGTAATAGGTTATAAAAGTGAAAATTAAAGGAACAATAGAGGACTTAAAATTTTTTTTTTCTAAAAATTAAAAAAAAAAAGAAAGAAAGAAAGAATGATCATAAAAATAGTAAAAATATATCTAGGACTTTTTCTGGTTTTATTGTGAGTATTGTGGGTTCAGTTCATTTTTGGCTAGTTCCTTGGTCAGACTTATATTTCTCAAGATCTATAGACCCCTTCCTATGTAGTCCGTAGTAACCACAGGGTTTTAATCTATTGCCTGTAGCTTCCAAGGCGTTTCCCTCTGTTATAACTTCTTCTGTTTGCTGGTCTCTTCAGTGTCTGGTTACCGCCCTGACACAAAGGGCACGGTGGGGGAAACTTTTTTTTTTTTTTAGGCTCACTTGTTCAGTCACGCTGTGGTGGGGGAGGGAGGGATGCTGCAAACAAATAACACTGGCGTGCGCTCGCAGTGCCTCAGCTACACTGGGTCTGCCCCCGCTCACGGCGCGTGTAGCCTTCCTGCCCACACTGCTCGGGCTCTAGGTTGTTCCGCCGGGAACAATCCGAGGCCGGCCCTGGGCTGCATGTACCTCCCAGGTCCAAGCTGCTCAGGTTCAGGCACTCGGGTAGTCCTCAGAGGCGAAGACTCAGTTGGGCCTGCATTTTGTGCTCTTCCCAGGTCCGAGCAGCTCAGGTGATGAGGTGTTTGATGAGCGCCAATGCTGCGACTTATCGCCTCCCCGCCACTCGGTTATCTGGGTGTAAAACTGGCGCACCTTCTCAGG
Source organism: Bos taurus (assembly GCF_002263795.3). NCBI lineage: Eukaryota > Metazoa > Chordata > Mammalia > Artiodactyla > Bovidae > Bos > Bos taurus. Next base: position 109,788,989 of record NC_037334.1, on the reverse strand, counting down.
CAAATGTTGACCGTCCAGACCCCCAAGAAGTTTTAGTTAGCAAAGAAGCCTGCTTACAGTTTTATAGATAATGTCTCTCTGGGGCTGCGATTGCCCCCATCCAGCTCTGGCTGCCTGTCACCGGAGGGGGAAGGTCTGCAGCCGGCTATCTCTGTTCAGTCCTTTGTTCGTGCGCGGGCCTGGCAGTGTCTTAGGTTGGGGCTTGCTTTTCGCGTGGTAGATATCCCACAGTCTGGTTTGCTAGCCCAAATTATTTCGCTCAGATAGTGCTCAGGGTATTCAGGCCAGATTCTTACTGTGAGCGATGCAGCCCGCTCCGCGCCTCCCTGCCCAGCCCCCGCTTGCTAATGGCGTGTGCAGGCGTCTGTGCTGCTTCTCTGCTGGGGGAGTTACCGTAGGGCTCGCAATCTGCGAGTTTTAATTGTTTATTTATTTTTTCTCCCTGTTATGTTGCCCTCTGTGCTTCCAAAGCTCAGCACAGATTCGGCAGTGAGAAGGTTTCCTGGTGTTTGGAAACTTCTCTCTTTTTAAGACTCCCTTCCCGGGACGGAGCTTCGTCCCTCCCTCTTTTGTCTCTTTTTTTTTCTTTTATATTTTTTCCTACCTCCTTTCGAAGAATTGGGTTGCTTTTCTGGGTGCCTGATGTTCTCTGCCGGCATTCAGTAGTTGTTTTGTGGAATTTACTCGACGTTTAAATGCTCTTTTGATGAATTTGTAGGGGAGAAAGTGTTCTCCCCATCCTACTCCTCCGCCATCTTGGCTCCTCCCTCTGCTGTGTATATTTTTAAAGCTTCTTTATCTGTTCATCTGTTGATGGGCACTTGGGTTGTTTCCATATCTTGGCAATTGTCAACAATGCTGCTGTCAACATTGATGTGCATGTATATTTTTGAATTATTGTTTTCATTTTCTTCAGATATATACCCAGGAGTAAAATTTCTGAGTCATACATAGTTTTATTTTCAGATTTTTGAAAAATTGCTATATGATTTTCCACAGTGGCTGCATCAATGGGCATTCCCACCAACAGTATACAAACTTCCCTTTTTCCTAAGTCCTCCCCAACATTTGTTATTTGTATTCTTTTTGATAACAGCCATTCTGACAGGTGTGAGGTGATATTTCACTGTGGTTTTAATTTGTGTTTCCCTGATAATTAGTCATTTTGAGCATTTTTTCATGTACCTGTTGGCCATATGTATGTCTTCTTTGAAAAAAATGTCTATTCAACTCTTCTGTCCATTTTTAATTGAGCTATTTGTATTTTTGATGCTGAGTTATACTAGCTGTATGTATATTTTTGATATTGACACTGTATCGATTGGATCATTAGCAAATATCTTCCATTCAGGGTTGTCTTTTCATTTCCTTGGTGGTTTCTTTGGCTGTGCAAAAGCTTTTAAAATCTAATTAGATCTCAGTGTGATTCTGATACATTTCCTTACCAAAAACATCTGATTATTCTTAGTCTGTTCCAACAGCTTAAGCTCTGACAGTGAAATTAACGTTAACTTTGGAAGAAACAACAAAAGTATCTATCCACTGGCATGGTATTTTTTTGTCATCTCTCAGTAGGGCATGTTTATGACACCTCATAGATTTGTAACAGAACGTATCTCTGATTAAATATTTTTCTTCTCATTTCTTTGAAAATTGAATAATCCATAGAGAAGCTTACTTTGTTTATACAATTATATGCGTTATTTATTACTTCCCAGCTCTGTTGGACCTTATCTCAAGTTCTAAATAGCAGGGCAACCAAGAGGAAATTGAAATTTCTATTTGATACAAGTTTTTATGTTCTGTATTTATATGAAACAAAACAAAGTTTTTATTTTAAGAGTTGACAGCAGCTTGAGGTAAGAACTATCTTTGGGAAAAATATCCTCATAAGTCACTTATACATCAAAGAAGATTACTGTATAGATAGAGATATGGTATAGATATCATTGATATATATAGATATATGAATATTGGTATGTAATTTATATATGTTGAATTCAGAAATTCTCTGTTGGAATTGTCTCTTTTTTAAAAAATTGAAGTGTTGATTTACAATATGTAAGTTTGATTTACATCAACCTTACAATATGTAATAACCTTACAATATGTAACCTTACAATATGTAAGTTTCTGGTGTACAGCAAAGTGATTACTTATAGGTTATTTCAAGATATTGACTATAGTTCCCTGTGTTATATAGTAGGATCTTGCTGTTTTATACATAGTAGTTTGTATCTGGAGAAGGCAATGGCACCCCACTCCAGTACTCTTGCCTGGAAAATCCCATGGACGGAGGAGCCTGGTAGGCTGTAGTCCAGGGAGTCGTGAAAAGTTGGAAACGACGGAGTGACTTCACTTTCCCTTTTCATTTTCATGCATTGGAGTAGGAAATGGCAACCCACTCCAGTGTTCTTGCCTGGAGAATCCCAGGGATGGAGGAGCCTGGTGGGCTGCCATCTATGGGGTCGCACAGAGTCGGACTGAAGCAACTTAACAGCAGCAGCAGCAGCAGCATATCTTGACTATTGTTAATAGTACTGCAATGAAATTGGGTTGTATGTGTCTTTTTGAATTATAGTTTTCTCCAGATATATGCCCAGAAGTGGAATTGTAGGTAACTCTTTTATTTTTAGTTTTTTAAGTAACCTCCATACTATTCTCCACAGTGGCTGTACCAATTTACATTCCCACTAACAGTGTAAGGGGGCTTCCCAGGTAGCTCAGCTGGTAAAGAATCCACCTGTAATGCAGTAGACCCTGGTTCAGTTCCTGGGTCAGGAGGATGTTCTGGAGAAGGCTACCCACTCCAGTTTTCTTGGGCTTCCCTGGTGGCTCTGTTGGTAAAGAATCCACCTGCAATGTGGGAGCCCTGAGTTTGGTCTCTGCATTGGGAAGATCCCCCTGGGGGAGAGCCTGGCAACCCACTCCAGTATTCTTACCTGGAGAATTCCATGGACAGAGGAGCCTGGCGGGCTACAGTCCATGGGGTCACAAAGAGTCAGACATGACTGAGCAATTAAGCACACAACAGTGTAAGAGGGCTCCCTTCTGTTGGACTTCTTTATAAAACACTTTATAGATAATTCTTGAGAAACTTAATAGATATTTCTTTCTGCAGAAGCTGGCTATAGATAAAGAAATAAAGACCGAGTTGATTATTTCCTTCCCTCTAATCATTAATTAGAACCAGGTAATGCCCTTCAATTTCCCAATTTCCAGGGAGATGCTTGAGAAGCAGTGAAAATATCAAGACTGTTCCCATGTGAGCCTTCCCGGAGGAGGCAGGACAGGAAATTGGCTCAGTACCTAGAGGCACCCACAGCCAGCCTGGAGACATAGAGCAGGTAGAGCTTGGGCTCTTTGTGAAACAGCTGAAGAGGCATATCTCAAATCATCGTAACAGCAAGCAGTTTCTCTTTTTCTACTTCTGCATGTTCATTCTCCTTTCCTTTCACAACTGAGCTGTTATAATAATATATGTGAAAATCAGATGGAGTACTTTATCATTCTTTTTTTTACAGCTGTATAGAGGTCATAAAGACATGCCATAGTTTACTCAAGCACGTTCCTTGGTAAAAGCATTTAGTGACTTTTAATATAATTATCAACAAGCAATCATTGTGACAGAAGTATCTTTGCAGGAAATTACTAAAGATGGGATTGCTGAGCTACATAGTAAATATATATTTAGTTTTTTGTTAGGTATTGCCAAATTCTCCTCCAAAACAGGTGCAACCATTTTATTTCCACCAGAAATGCATGAGAGTGTCTGTTTCTGCAGTATTTAGCTAAAAGATGTTGTCACCCTTTTTAATATTCTTCATGTTTGGGGAATGTATCTTAGTGTGATTTTTCAAAAACTTTTTTTGGAGGTTCTTTGTAATAAGAGTTTATTTATTTATTATTAGAATATAATTGCTTTACAATGTTGTGCTAGTTTCTGCTGTACAGCAATGTGAATCAGCCATGTATACATATATGTACAAATATGCCCAGTAGTGGAATTGCTGAATGATATGGTAGTTCTGTGTTTCATTTTTTAAGGAACTTCTGTTCTCCACAATAGCTGTACCAATTTACATTCCCACCAACAGTTTAAGAGGGTTCCCTTTTCTCCACACCCTTTCCAGCATTTGTTATTTATAAATTCTTTTAAATAAATATTTATTATTTAAATATTTAGTTAAAATATTTATTTTATTTATTTATCTTAGTTGCAGCATGCAGGATCTTTTGTTTTGGCATGTGAACTCTTAGTTGCAGAAAGTGGAGTCTAGTTCCATGACCAGGGATTGAACTTGGGCCCCTTGCATTGGGAGTGCAGAATCTTAGCCACTGAACCACCAGGGAAGTCTGGTGATTCCTGTTTGGTAGATTTTTTAAAGATGGCCATTCTGGCCCATGTGAAGTCAGTTCAGTTCAGTCTCTCAGTCGTGTCTGACTCTTTATGACCCCATGGACTGCAGCACACCAGGCTTCCCTGTCCATCACCATCTCCTGGAGCTTGCTCAAACTTATGTCCATCAAGTTGGTAATGCAATCCAACCATCTCAAACTCTGTCATCCCCTTCTCCTCCTGCCTTCAATCTTTCCCAGCATCAGGGTCTTTACCAATAAGTCAGTTCTTTGCATCAGATGGCCAAAGTATTGGAGTTTCAACATCAGTCCTTCCACTGAATATTCAGGACTGATTTCCTTTAGAATGGACTGGTTGGATCTCCTTGCAGTCCAAGGGACTCACAAGAGTCTTCTCCAACACCACAGTCCAAAGCATCAACTCTTCATCACTCAGCTTTCTTTATAGTCCAACTCTCACATCCATACATAACTACTGGAAAAACCATAGCTTTGACTATATCGACCTTTGTCAGTAATGTCTCTTTTTAATATGCTGTCTAGGTTGGTCAAAGATTTTCTTCCAAAGACCAAGCATCTTTTAATTTCATGGCTTCAGTCACCATCAGCAGTGATTTTGGAGCCCAAGAAAATAAAAATTTGTCATGGTTTCCATTGTTTCCCCATCTATTTGCCATGAAGTGATGGGACCAGAGGCCATGATCTTAGTTTTTTGAATGTTGAGTTTTAAGGTAGCTTTTTCACTCTCCTCTTTCAGTTTCATCAAGCTCTTTAGTTCCTGTTCACTTTCTGCCACAAGGGTGGTGTCTGTGAAGTAGCAGTGTGTGTGAAGTAGTGTGAGGTAGTACCTCATTGCACTTTTGGTTTGCATTTCTCTGATAATTACCAATGTTGAGCATCTTTTCATATGCCTCTTGGCTATTGTATTTCTTCTTTGGAGAAATGTCTGTTTAGGTCTTTTGTTCATTTTTTGATTGAATTGTTTATTTTTCTGATATTAAGCTCCATGAGCTGTTTCTATATTTTGGAGATTAATCCTTTATCTGTTGCTGCATTGGCAAATATTTTCTCTCATTTTGAGGGTTGTCTTTTCATCTTGTTTAAGATTTCCTTTACTGTGAGAAACCTTTTAAGTTTAATTTTGTTCCACTTGTTTATTTTTGTTTTTTTAATCTTCATTATTCTAGGAAGTGGAAAGAGGAGAGTGAAAAAGTTGGCTTAAAGCTCAACATTCAGAAAACGAAGATCATGGCATCTGGTCCCATCACTTCATGGAAAACAGATGGGGAAACAGTGGAAACAGTGTCAGACTTTATTTTTTTGCACTCCAAAATCACTGCAGATGGTGATTGCAGCCATGAAATTAAAAGGTGCTTACTCCTTGGAAGGAAAGTTATGACCAAGCTAGATAGCATATTCAAAAGCAGAGACATTACTTTGCCAACAAAGGTCTGTCTAGTCAAGGCTATGACTTTTTCCAGCGGCCAGGTATGGATGTGAGAGCTGGACTGTGAAGAAAGCTGAGTGCAGAAGAATTGATCTTTTGAACTGTGGTGTTGGAGAAGACTCTTGAGAGTCTCTTGGACTGCAAGGAGATCCAAGCAGTCCATTCTGAAGGAGATCAGCCCTGGGTGTTCTTTGGAAGGAATGATGCCAAAGCTGAAACTCCATTACTTTGGCCACCTCATGCGAAGAGTTGGAAAAGACTCTGATGCTGGAAGGGATTGGGGGCAGGAGGAAAAGGGGACGACAGAGGATGAGATGGCTGGATGGCATCACCGGCTCGATGGATGTGAGTCTGAGTGAACTCCGGGAGTTGGTGATGGGCAGGGAGGCCAGGCGTGCTGCAATTCATGGGGTCGCAAAGAGTCGGACACGACTGAGCAACTGAACTGAACTGAACTGAACTGAGGAGGTGGGTCAAAGAAGATCTTGCTGTGGTTTATATTAACGAGTGATTTTCCTATATATTCTTCCAAGAGTTTGATAGTATCTGGTGTTACATTTAGGTCTTTAATCCATTTTGACTTGATTTTTGTGTGTGGTGTTAGAAGTGTTCTAATTTCATTCTATTACGTGCAGCTGTCCATATGTCGGACAATGGTATTGTCCATTTCCTAGGACCACTTACTGAAGAGGTTTTCTTTTCTCCGTTGTATATTTTTGCATCCTTTGTCATAGATTCAGTTCAGTTCAGTCGCTCAGTCGTGTCCGACTTTTTGCAACCCCATGAATCGCAGCATGCCAGGCCTCCCTGTCCATCACCAACTCCCGGAGTTCACTCAGACTCAAGTCCATTGAGTCAGTGATGCCATCCAGTCATCTCATCCTCTGTCATCCCTTTCTCCTCCTGCCTCCAATCCCTCCCAGCATCAGAGTCTTTTCCAATGAGTCAGCTTTTTGCATGAGGTGGCCAAAGTACTGGAGTTTCAGCTTTAGCATCATTCCTTCCAAAGAAATCCCAGGGCTGATCTCCTTCAGAATGCACTGGTTGGATCTCCTTGCAGTCCAAGGGACTCTCAAGAGTCTTCTCCAACACCACAGTGCAAAAGCATCAATTCTTTGGCCCTCAGCCTTCTTCACAGTCCAACTCTCACATTCATACATGACCACAGGAAAAACCATAGCCTTGCCTAGACGGACCTTTGTTGGTAAAGTAATATCTCTGCTTTTGAATATGCTATCTAGGTTGGTCATAACTTTTCCTTCCAAGGAGTAAGCGTCTTTTAATTTCATGGCTGCAGTCACCATCTGCAGTGATTTTGAAGCCCCCAAAAATAAAGTCTGACGCTGTTTCCACTGTTTCCCCATCTATTTCCCATGAAGTGATGGGACCGGATGCCATGATCTTTGTTTTCTGAATGTTGAGCTTTAAGCCAACTTTTTCACTCTCCTCTTTCACTTTCATCAAGAGGCTTTTTAGTTCCTCTTCACTTTCTGCCATAAGGGTGGTGTCATCTGCATATCTGAGGTTATTGATATTTCTCCTGGCAATCTTGATTCCAGCTTGTGCTTCTTCCAGTCCAGCGTTTCTCATGATGTACTCTGCATAGAAGTTAAATAAGCAGGGTGACAATATACAGCCTTGATGGACTCCTTTTCCTACTTGGAACCAGTCTGTTGTTCCATGTCCAGTTCTAACTGTTGCTTCCTGACCTGCATACAGATTTCTCAAGAGGCAGATGAGGTGGTTTGGTATTCCCATCTCTTTCAGAATTTCCCACAGTTTATTGTGATCCACACAGTCAAAGGCTTTGGCATAGTCAATAAAGCAAAAATAGATGTTTTTCTGGAACTCTCTTGATTTTTCCATGATCCAGCAGATGCTGGTAATTTGATCTCTGGTTCCTCTGCCTTTTCTAAAACAGGCTTGATCAGGAAGTTCACGGTTCACATATTGCTGAAGCCTGGCTTGGAGAATTTTGAGCATGACTTTACTAGCGTGTGAGATGAGTGCAATTGTGCAGTAGTTTGAGCATTCTTTGCATTGCCTTTCTTTGGGATTGGAATGAAAACTGACCTTTTCCAGTCCTGTGGCCACTGCTGAGTTTTCCAAATTTGCTGGCATATTGAGTGCAGCACTTTCACAGCATCATCTTTCAGCATTTGAAATAGCTCAACTGGAATTCCATCACTTCCACTAGCTTTGTTCGTAGTGATGCTTTCTAAGGCCCACTTGACTTCACATTCCAGGATGTCTGGCTCTAGGTCAGTGATCACACCATTGTGATTATCTGGGTCATGAAGATCTTTTTTGTATAGTTCTTCTGTGTATTCTTGCCACCTCTTCTTAATATCTTCTGCTTCCTTTAGGTCCATATCATTTCTGTCCTTTCTCGAGCCCATCTTTGCATGAAATATTCCCTTGGTATCTCTAATTTTCTTGAAGAGATCTCTAGTCTTTCCCATTCTGTTGTTTTCCTGTATTTCTTTGCATTGATTGCTGAGGAACGCTTTCTTATCTCTTCTTGCTATTCTTTGGAACTCTGCATTCAGATGTTTATATCTTTTCTTTCCTCCTTTGCTTTTCACTTCTCTTCTTTTCACAGCTATTTGTAAGGGCTCCCCAGACAGCCATTTTGCTTTATTGCATTTCTTTCCATGGGGATGGTCTTGATCCCTGTCTCCTGTACAATGTCACGAACCTCATTCCATAGTTCATCAGGCACTCTATCTATCAGATCTAGGTCCTTAAATCTATTTCTCACTTCCACTGTATAATCATAAGGAATTTGATTTAGGTCATACCTGAATGGTCTAGTGGTTTTCCCTACTTTCTTCAATTTAAGTCTGAATTTGGTAATAAGAAGCTCATGATCTGAGCCACAGGCAGCTCCCAGTCTTGTTTTTGTTGACTGTATAGAGCTTCTGCATCTTTGGCTGCAAAGAACATAATCAATCTGATTTCAGTGTTGACCATCTGGTGATGTCCATGTGTAGAGTCTTCTCTTGTGTTGTTGAAAGAGGGTGTTTGTTATGACCAGTGCATTTTCTTGACAAAACTCTATTAGTCTTTGCTCTGCTTCATTCCATATTCCAAGGCCAAATTTGCCTGTTACTCCAGGTGTTTCTTGACTTCCTCCTTTTGTATTCCAGTCCCCTATAATGAAAAGGACATCTTTTTTGGGTGTTAGTTCTAGAAGGTCTTGTAGGTCTTCATGGAACCATTCAACTTCAGCTTCCTCAGCATTACTGGTTGGGGCATAGACTTGGATTACTGTGATATTGAATGGTTTGCCTTGGAAACAAACAGAGATCATTCTGTCGTTTTTGAGATTGCATGCAAGTACTGCATTTCAGACTCTTGTTGACCATTATGGCTACTCCATTTCTTCTGAAGGATTCCTGCCCATAGTAGTAGATATAATGGTCATCTGAGTTAAATTCACCCATTCCAGTCCATTTGAATTCGCTGATTCCTAGAATGTCGACATTCACTCTTGCCATCTCTTGTTTGACCACTTCCAATTCGCCTTGATTCATGGACCTAACATTCCAGGTTCATATGCAATATTGCTCTTTACAGCATGGGACCTTGCTTCTATCACCAGTCACATCCACAGCTGGGTATTGTTTTTGCTTTGGCTCCATCCCTTCATTCTTTCTGGAGTTATTTCTCCACTGATCTCCAGTAGCATATTGGGCACCTACTGACCTGGGGAGTTCCTCTTTCAGTATCCTATCATTTTGCCTTTTCATACTGTTTATGGGGTTCTCAAGGCAAGAATACTGAAGTGGTTTGCCATTCCCTTCTCCAGTGGACCACATTCTGTCAAATCTCTCCATCATGACCCGCCCGTCTTGGGTTGCCCCACGGGCATGGCTTAGTTTCATTAAGTTAGACAAGGCTGTGGTCCTAGTGTGGTTAGATTGACTAGTTTTCTGTGAGTATGGTTTCATTGTGTTTGCCCTCTGATGCCCTCTTGCAACACGTACCATCTTAGTTGGGTTTCTCTTACCTTGGACATGGGGTATTTCTTCACGGCTGCTCCAGCAAAGTGCAGCCACTGCTCCTTACCTTGGACGAGGAGTATCTTCTCACCGCCACCCTTCCTGACCTTCAACGTGGGATAGCGCCTCCAGGCCCTCCTGCGCCCGCGCAGCCACCACTCCTTGGACTGGGGTTGGTCCTCCCAGCCGCTGCTCCTGGCCTCCGGCGTGGGGGAGTGGGGTAGCTCCTCCCGGCTGCCCCTGACTTCGGACTTAGGTAGCTCTTCTCTGCCCTTCCTGCGCCGTTGCAGCCTGGCACTCTCGGCTGCTGCCCCTGACCTCGGACGTGGGGTAAGTCCTCTTGGCCGCCGCCCTTCAGGCATGGGGTCCTCCCGGCTTCTGCCCCTGACCTCGGACGTGGGGTGGCTCATCTCGGCCGCGCTTAGTGCGCCGGTCGCAGCCGCCGTCGCGCTTAGTGCGCCGGTCGCAGCCGCCGTCGCGCTTAGTGCGCCGGTCGCAGCCGCCGTCGCGCTTAGTGCGCCGGTCGCAGCCGCCGTCGCGCTTAGTGCGCCGGTCGCAGCCGCCGTCGCGCTTAGTGCGCCGGTCGCAGCCGCCGTCGCGCTTAGTGCGCCGGTCGCAGCCGCCGTCGCGCTTAGTGCGCCGGTCGCAGCCGCCGTCGCGCTTTAGTGCGCCGGTCGCAGCCGCCGTCGCGCTTAGTGCGCCGGTCGCAGCCGCCGTCGCGCTTAGTGCGCCGGTCGCAGCCGCCGTCGCGCTTAGTGCGCCGGTCGCAGCCGCCGTCGCTGTCATAGATTAGGTGACCACAGACGCAAGGGTTTATCTCTGGCCCTTCTATTTTACACCATTAATCTATATTTCTGTCTTTGAACAGTTCAGTCAGTCAGTCGCTTCAGTCACTCAGTCATGTCTGACTCTTTGCAACCCCATGGACTGCAGCACGCCAGGCCTCCCTGTCCATCACCAACTCCTGAGGCTTACTCAAACTCATGTCCATTGAGTCAGTGAGGCCATCCAACCATCTCAACTTCTGTCATCCCCTTCTGCTCCTGCCTTCAATCTTTCCCAGCATCAGGGTCTTTTCAGATGAGTCAGTTGTTCACATCAGGTGGCCAAAGTATTGGACTTCCAAATTCAGCATCAGTCCTTCCAATGAATATTCAGGACTTATTTCCTTTAGGATGGACTGGTTGGATCTCCTTGCAGTCCAAGGGACTCTCAAGAGTCTTCTCCAACACCACAGTTCAAAAGCATCAATTCTTTGGTGCTCAGCTTTCTTCACAGTCCAACTCTCACATCCATACATGACCACTGGAAAAACCATAGCTTTGACTAGGTAGACCTTTGTTGGCAAAGTAATGTCTCTGCTTTTTAATATGCTTCCAGGTTGGTCATAACTTTTCTAACAAAGAGCAAGCGTCTTTTAATTTCATGGATTTAGTCACCATCTGCAGTGATTTTGGAGCCCCAAAAATAAAGTCTGTCACTCTAACCACTGTTCACCCATCTATTTGCCATGAAGTGATGGGACCAGATACCAAGATCTTAATTATCTGAACGTTGAGCTTTAAGCTAACTTTTTCACTCTCTTCTTTCACTTTCACCAAGAGGTTCTTTAGTTCTTCCTTGCTTTCTGCTGTAAGGGTGGTGTCATCTGCATATCTGAGGTTACTTATATTTCTCCCAGCAATATTGATTCCAAGTTGTGCTTCATGCTGCCAAGCGTTTCTCATGATGTACTCTGCATATAAGATAAATAAGCAGGGTGACAACATACAGCCTTGACGGCCTCCTTTTCCTATTTGGAGCCAGTCTGTTGTTCCACGTCCAGTTCTAACTGTTGCTTCCTGACCTGCATACAGGTTTCTCAAGAGGCAGGTCAGGTGTTCTTGTATTCACATCTCTTTAAGAATTTTCCACAGTTCATTGCGATTCACACAGTCAAAGGCTTTGGTATAGTCAATAAAACAGAAACAGATGTTTTTCTGGAACTCTCTTGCTTTTTCAATGATCCAACATATGTTGGCAATTTGATATCTGGTTCCTCTGCCTTTTCAAAATCGAGCTTGAACATATGGAAGTTCATGGTCCATGTACTGTTGAAGCCTGGCTTAGAGAATTTTGACCATTACTTTGCTAGCATGGAAAAGAAATGCAAAAAAGCAAAATGGCTGTCTGGGGAGCCCTTACAAATAGCTGTGAAAAGAAGAGAAGTGAAAATCAAAGGAGAAAAGGAAAGGTATAAGCATCTGAATGCAGAGTTCCAAAGAATAGCAAGAAGAGATAAGAAAGCCTTCCTCAGCGATCAATGCAAAGAAATAGAGGAAAACAACAGAATGGGAAAGACTAGAGATCTCTTCAAGAAAATTAGAGATACCAAGAGAACATTTCATACAAAGATGGGCTCGAGAAAGGACAGAAATGATATGGACCTAACAGAAGCAGAAGATATTAAGAAGAGGTGGCAAGAATACACAGAAGAACTGTACAAAAAGATCTTCACGACCCAGATAATCGCGATGGTGTGATCACTGACCTAGAGCCAGACATCCTGGAATGTGAAGTCAAGTGGGCCTTAGAAAGCATCACTACGAACAAAGCTAGTGGAGGTGATGGAATTCCAGTTGAGCTATTTCAAATCCTGAAAGACGATGCTGTGAAAGTGCTGCACTCAATATGCCAGCAAATTTGGAAAACTCAGCAGTGGCCACAGGACTGGAAAAGGTCAGTTTTCATTCCAATCCCAAAGAAAGGCAATGCCAAAAAATACTCAAACTACTGCACAATTGCACTCATCTCACATGCTAGTAAAGTCATGCTCAAAATTCTCCAAGCCAGGCTTCAGCAATATGTGAACCGTGAACTTCCTGATGTTCAAGCTGGTTTTAGAAAAGGCAGAGGAACCAGAGATCAAATTGCCAACATCCGCTGGATCATGGAGAAAGCAAGAGAGTTCCACAAAAACATCTATTTCTGTTTTATTGACTATGCCAAAGCCTTTGACTGTGTGGATCACAATCAGCTATGGAAAATTCTTCAAGAGATGGGAATACCAGACCACCTGACCTGCTTCTTGAGAAATTTGTATGCAGGTCAGGAAGCAACAGTTAGAACTGGACATGGAACAACAAACTGGTTCCAAATAGGAAAAGGAGTCCATCAAGGCTGTATATTGTCACCCTGCTTATTTAACTTCTATGCAGAGTACATCATGAGAAATGCTGGACTGGAAGAAACACAAGCTGGAATCAAGATTGCCAGGAGAAATATCAATAACCTCAGATATGCAGATGACACCACCCTTATGGCAGAAAGTGCAGAGGAACTCAAAATCCTCTTAATGAAAGTGAAAGTGGAGAGTGAAAAAGTTGGCTTAAAGCTCAACATTCAGAAAATGAAGATCATGGCATCCAGTTCCATCACTTCATGGGAAATAGATGGAGAAACAGTGGAGACAGTGGCTGACTTTATTTTTTTGGGCTCCAAAATCACTGCAGATGGTGACTGCAGCCATGAAATTAAAAGACGCTTACTCCTTGGAAGGAAAATCATGACCAACCTAGATAGCATATTCAAAAGCAGAAGCATTACTTTGCCAACAAAGGTTCGTCTAGTCAAGGCTATGGTTTTTCCTGTCATCATGTATGGATGTGAGAGTTGGACTTTGAAGAAGGCTGAGCACCGAAGAATTGATGCTTTTGCACTGTGGTGTTGGAGAAGACTCTTGAGAGTCCCTTGGACTGCAAGGAGATCCAACCAGTGCATTCTGAAGGAGATCAGCCCTGGGATTTCTTTGGAAGGAATGATGCTAAAGCTGAAACTCCAGTAACTGGCCGCCTCATGTGATGATTTGACTCATTGGAAAAGACTCTGATGCTGTGAAGGATTGGGGGCAGGAGGAAAAGGGGATGACAGAGAATGAGATGGCTGGATGGCATCACTGACTCTATGGACGTGAGTCTGAGTGAACTCTGGGAGTTGGTGATGGACAGGGAGGCCTGGCGTGCTGCGATTCATGGGGTCGCAAAGAGTCGGACACGAATGAGGGACTGAAATGAACTGAACTGAACTTGAACATTCTTTGCCATTGACTTTCTTTGGGATTGGAATGAAAACTGACCTTTTCTAGTCACGTGGCCACTGCTGAGTTTTCCAAATTTGCTGGCATATTGAGTGCAGCACTTTCACAGCATCATCTTTCAGCATTTGAAATAGCTCAACTGGAATTCCATCACCTCCACTAGCTTTGTTTGTAATGATGCTTCCTAAGGCCCACTTGACTTAGCATTCTAGGATATCTGGGTCTAGGTGAGTGATCATGCCATCGTGATTGTCTCAGTCATGAAGATCTTTTTTGTACAGTTCTTCTGTGTATTCTTGCCACCTCTTTTTAATATCTTCTGCTTCTGTTAGGTCCATACCATTTCTGTCCTTTATTGTGCCCATATTTGCATGAAATGGTCCCTTGGTATTTCTCACTTTCTTGAAGAGATCTCTAGCCTTTCCAGTCCTATTTTTTCCTCTATTTCTTTGCATTGATCACTGAGGAAGGCTGAAGAAAACCACAATCACAGAAAACTAACCAATCTGATCACATAGCCCCCAGCCTTGTCTAACTCATTGAAAGATGGCCACCCAAGGCAGATTGGTCATGGTGGAGAGTTCTGACAAAATGTAGTCCGCTGGAGAAGGGAATGGCAAACCACTTCAGGATTCTTGCCTTGAGAACCCCACAAACAATATGAAAAGGCAAAATGATAGGCCGATGCTGTAAAGAGCAATGTTGCGTAGGAACCTGGAATGTTAGGTCCATGAATCAAGGCAAATTGGAAGTGGTCAAACAGGAGATGGCAAGAGTGAACATTGACATTTTTAGGAATTAGCAAACTAAAATGGACTAGATTGGGTGAATTTAACTCAGATGACCATTATATCTACTACTGTGGGCAAGAATCCCTTAGAAGAATTGGAGTAGCCATCATAGTCAACAAAAGAGTCCAAAATGCAGTACTTGGATGCAATCTCAAAAACAACAGAATGATCTCTGTTCGTTTCCAAGGCAAACCATTCAGTATCACAGTAATCTAAGTCTATGCCCCAACCAGTAATGTTGAAGAAGCTGAAGCTTAACAGTCTATGAAGACCTACAAGACCTTCTAGAACTAACACCCAAAAAAGATGTCCTTTTTGTTATAGAGGACTGGAATTCAAAAGTAGGAAGTCAAGAAATACCTGGAGTAACAGGCAAATTTAGCCTTGGAGTATAGCATGAAGCAGGGCAAAGGCTAACACTGTTTTTCCAAGAGAATGCACTGGTCATAGCAAACACCCTCTTCCAAGAACACAGGAGAAGACTCCACACATGGACATCACCAGATGGTCAACACTGAAATCAGATTGATTATATTCTTTGCAGCCAAAGATGGAGGAGCTCTATACAGTCAGCAAAGATAAGACAGGAGCTGACTGTAGCTAAGATCATGAACTCCTTATTGCCAAATTCAGACTGAAATTCAAGAAAGTAGGGAAAACCACTAGACCATTCAGGTATGACCTAAATCAAATCCCTTATGATTATACAGTGGAAGTGAGTAATAGATTTAAGGGACTAGATCTGATAGACAGAATGCCTGATGAACTATGGATGGTGGTTTGTGACATTGTACAGGAGACAGGGATCAAGACCATCCCCAAGAAAAAGAAATGCAAAAAGGCAAAATGGTTGTCTGAGGAGGACTTACAAATAGCTGTGAAAAGAAGAGAAGTGAAAGGCAAAGGAGAAAAGGAACGATATACCCATTTGAATGCAGAGTTCCAAAGAATAGCAAAGAGAGATAAGAAAGCCAACCTCAGTGATCAATGCAAAGAAATAGAGGAAAACAATAGAATGAGATATCTCTTCAAGAAAAGTAAAGTCTACAAATAATAAATGCTGGAGAGGGTGTGGAGAAAAGGGAACCCTCTTACACTGTTGGTGGGAATGCAAACTAGTACAGCCACTATGGAGAACAGTGTGGAGATTGCTTAAAAAACTGGAAATAGAACTGCCTTATGATCCAGCAATCCCACTGCTGGGCATACACACTGAGGAAACCAGAAGGGAAAGAGACACGTGTACCCCAATGTTCATCACAGCACTGTTTATAACAGCCAGGACATGGAAGCAACCTAGATGTCCATCAGCAGATGAATGGATAAGAAAGCTGTGGTACATATACACAATGGAGTATTACTCAGCCATTAAAAAGAAAACATTTGAATCAGTTCTAATGAGGTGGATGAAACTGGAGCCTATTATACAGAGTGAAATAAGCCAGAAGGAAAAACACCAATACAGTATAATAACGCATATATATGGAATTTAGAAAGATGGTAACAATAACCCTGTGTACGAGACAGCAAAAGAGACACTGATATATAGAACAGTCTTATGGATTCTATGGGAGAGGGAGAGGGTGGGAAGATTTGGGAGAATGGCATTGAAGCATGTAAAATATCATGTATGAAACGAGATGCCAGTCCAGGTTCGATGCACGATACTGGATGCTTGGGGCTAGTGCAGTGGGACGACCCAGAGGGATGGTATGGGGAGGGAGGAGGGAGGAGGGTTCAGGATGGGGAACACATGTATACCTGTGGTGGATTCATTTTGATATTTGGCAAAACTAATACAATTATGTAAAGTTTAAAAATAAAATAAAATTTAAAAAATAAAAAAATAAATAAAAGCAAAAAAAAAGAAAAGAAAAGTAGGGACACCAAGGGAACATTCCATGCAAACATGGGCACAATAAAGGACAGAAATGGTATGGACCTAACAGAAGCAAAAGATATTAAGAAAAGGTGGCAAGAATGCACAGAAGAACTGTACAAAAATCTTCATGACCCAGATAATCACGATGGTGTGATCACTCACCTAGAGCCAGTCTTTGTGCCAATATCATACTATTTTGGTTATTGCAGCTTTGTAGTATAGCTTGAAATCAGGGTGCTGTTTCCTCCAGCTCTGTTTTTCTTTCTCAAGATTACTTTGGCTATTGAGGATATTTTCCATACAAATTGTAAATTTATGTTCTAATTTCATGAAAAAGTTATTGGTAATTTGAAGAATCTGTAATGAATCTGTAGATTGCCTTGGTACTATGTTCATATTTACTATGTTGATTCTGAGATGTCTCAGTGTCTCCAGATCTCTTGCCCACTTTTTAATTCGGTTGTGTATTTTCTTATTGACTTTCAAGAGTTCTTTGTATATTTCAAATATATGTTCTTAATTTGATATATATTTGTAAGTATTTCCTCCAAGTCTCTAGTTTATCTTTTGTCTTATCTTTTCAAGGTATATATTTCAATAAAAAAGCAGAAATCAGCAGCTTTATCAAAACTTGCCCTCTTTGGCTATACTATCTACATAGATATATGTCCCTGTAAACATTCCAATTTTAATTGGGATTAGATATTTTACAGAGCCATCACAAACAGAGTCTTTTCATTGTCTTTGGAAAGAGTATAATTTAGCTTGAATCTCATTCAAGAAAATGCTACATCCCAAGTTACTTAACAAAACTTTTGTACTTACCATCTATAATATTGTGGTTTATAATAAATATGTGTTTGGTCCTTATCGTTGTTCCTGGCACAGAGTTCCTAAAACCCCTGGAATTTCCTAAGGTATGAGAGCCTTTAAGGTATCTTGTTCTGTTAATGAGGTGGCTTTTGGAGCTCACCTAAGAATGGGGTCTTGTTGCCATGAGCCCCTGCCATGTGATGGGAGGATTGGAACTTGCAGTCCTGCCCCCTCACCTCTGGGGAGAGGAGATGGGCTAAGAGTTGAATCAGTTACCAATGGCCAACGATTTAATCAGTCAGGACTCATTTGATATAAAGCCTCCATAAAATTCAAAAGGACAGGATTCAGAGAGCATCCAGGCTGCTGAACACAGAGGTGCTGGGAGAGTGGTGTCCTCAGAGAAAGCACAGACGCTCCATGCCCCTTCCACACACCTTTCCCTCTGCACCTCCATCTGCCTGCTTCTGAGCTACATCCTTTTATGGTAAACCAGTGATCCAGTAAGTAAACCAGCTCTCTGTGCTCTTTGAGCTGCTCCAGCAAATTAACCCAACCCAAGGAGAAGGTCACAGGCACCCCCAACCTGTCGATGATCGGTGAGAAAAGCAGGTAACAACCTTGGCTTTGGACTGGTGTCTACATGTAGATGTGTGTGGTGCAGAGGGTAGGCTTGTGGGGTACATCCTTAACCTGTGGCATCGGATGCTATTTCCAGGTGAAAAGCATCAGAATCGAGTTGAATTCTCCGATGATCTGCTGGTGTGCAAGAGTTGTTTGTTTGGTGTGGTGACCCACGTTGGAAAGGTCTTCCTCTTGACTTACAGCAGGTTGGGAATGATGTCAGTGTTGTGAATTTTCCAGTAGCTATTTTGGCAGATGTTTTAACAGAGAATGGGCCTCCTTTTTTATTCAAGGCTTGACCCTGCCAAGTTTATCTTTCCCAGGCCACAGATCTTTCTTTTCTGCTTGGCTCAGAAGTACTTCAGCCAGTCCAAAGAAGTATCTGCTCAGTAGCTGCAGCAGATCATAGTCTTTTTAAAGAAATAAAATGTACTTGAGCCCTCTGCTTCCATTGTTGGAGGCAGGAATCTTGTGACTAAACCAGTAATCAAAGAAGTTGCTATTTCAAACACATATTTTCCCTGAGCACTGGTGTCAAAGGTGGTCATGGAAAGTTTTCCTCTCTCAACAGGTTAGATCAGGCGAATAAGATTTTACAACAGCCAGAAATGGGCTTTGTTTAGCACACGCTATACTTCTGTTTACAAATAGTTTCAATAGATCCCAGGAGAGTCCATCTGGGGGTACAAAGATTCTTTAAGTAGTCTTAAAAGTCTAGGTTTGTTCTGAGGCTGTGAGCCATTCATCAAGGTAGACCTGCGGATGGCCTTTAGCCCCAGGGCTGGGTTTCAGGGCAGTTGTGGGAGTTCTGAACTCACTTTCTAGATTTGAGAATTTGATTATCAAAAGGCCTTTTCTACCCTGTAAAATTATGATCTTAACAAGCTATGTGCTTGTAGTAAATACAATTTGTGTTTTTGAGCACTTCTATGTACTAAGAGACATGCTAGGTGCTGGAGTGGGACAGAGCAGTGAATTATTTCTCACTTGAGATGTTTGGGAGGTGGTGAGAGTAAGGGGTCTGTGACGAGTCAGCCAGGGCTTCTGCCGCCTCAAGTGCTCGACAGATGTGTGACTTTGGCCAACTTATGGGTATTTTTAAGCTTCAATTTTCTCCTACTGAAAATGATATAATAATAATATATGGTGTATTAATATATTATTAATAGTTATATTGATATAATTGTTATTAAATTATATTACCATAATAATTATTTAATAGCATAAAAAATAAAATGGGGAGGATAACCCTCATGGGGTCTCAGGAAAGACTAGATGAGATAACACTTGTAACATTTATAAGTAAGATTTGTAAAGCATTTCATACAGTGTTTGGTATACATCCAACCCTCAGTAAAAATTAGCCATTATTTCAATGGAGATCATAGTCTTGTCAAAACCATAATAAACATAGTCATTAAATAAGAAACCCATGATACCTGCCAGAGATAAAGTAAAGGTGGTGATGTCTGAGATGCTGGGAAGGATTGAAGGCAAAGGGAGACGAGGCACCAAAGGGAGAAGATGACATGGTGAGACGGCGTCCCTGCCTCAATGGACGTGAATTTGAACAAACTCGAAGACGGTGGAGGAAGACGGGCCTGGTGCGCTACAGTCCATGGGTTTGCAAAGAACTTAGTGACTGAATAACACTTCTGTGAGACTTCAGGAAGGGCAGGATCAGCCTGAGAGAGCCTTGCTGAAAGCCCCTTGTGTGTGACCGTGTCTCATCCTTGCTCCGGTCCTGGGTCAGAGTAGTTACCCGATAAAAACATGCTCAGAGGACTTGCTGCTGCTGCTGCTGCTAAGTTGCTTCAGTCGTGTCTGACTCTGTGCAACCCCATAGACGGCAGCCCACCAGGCTCCCCCGTCCCTGGGATTCTCCAAGCAAGAACACTGGAGTGGGTTGCCATTTCCTTCTCCAATGCATGAAAGTGCAAAGGGAAAGTGAAGTCGCTCAGTCGTGTCAGACTCTTCTGACCCCCTGGACTGCAGCCTACCAGGCTCCTCTGTCCATGGGATTTTTCAGGCAAGAGTACTGGAGTGGGGTGCCATTGCCTTCTCTGTTCGTTGTTTGTAGAATTCTTAAAATGTGAGGCTGTAAGGAAAGCTTGCTACACACATGTGAGACAGTGAAGAAAACTCCAGGGGTAGAAAGGAGATTGGAGAGGGGAAACCTTGCAGTATTTCAGGTTATTTACAGACACTGTTTCATTTAGCCTTCAGGGAGGTATGTCTTTCCTGGTTTCACAGGCAAGGAAACTGAGGCTCAGAGAGTGCATTAATATGCCATGGCACCATAGTTCAAAGCCAGGCTTGGAGCCAGTTTTCCAGGCTCCAAGGCTTATTCTTTTTGATAGGCTTTAAATAATTGATTGACTGAAATATCTAGGAAGAAATTAAAGGTTTCAGATTGATTGCATATGACTGGGAAAATGTTAACATTATTGAAAACAGAGAGGCAGTTTGCAAAAAAATACTGAATTTAGCTCTCAGTTGATTATATCTGCAAAAACAGTAGGAAACGCAAGTGCCAATATGTATGAAATAGATGTGGGTCTGGAGTTCAGAGAACAAACGAGGGCCGCACAGAAACCTCGGGAAGTCGGGGGGAAAAGGGAAAGCCTGGGGACTTCCCTGGTGGTGCAGTGGTTAGGACTCCTTGCTTCCACCGCAGGGGCCCAGGTTTGATCCCTGGTTGGGGAGCTAAGATCTCGAGGCCAAAAAAGAAGTGATGATAATAATAAAGTCATAGAAAAGGGTCAGGAAAATCCTAAAGACAAGACTAGAAATTGAAATCGGTGAAGAAGACAAAAGTTGGAGCAAAAACAGCTAACAAATGAAATAAGGAGGAATGTATAAGTAAAAAGAAGTAGGGTCTACCAAGTGCCATGGAGCTCTAAGAGGCTCGGGTGTTGTTTGCACAGAGGTAGCAGGGAAGGAGAGAGTCAGTGGGAAGTGAAGCTAAGTGGAGGGCGGTGCCAGAGAAGCTGACAAGCCTGTGAAGGGGCGATGCGGGCTGCAGCACCGGCTCTGTTTTCCTGTGACCTTAGGAAAATCACCAAACATCTCCAGGACTCGGTTTGTAAATTTGTGAAATGAGAGGTTTAGTTGAGATGACTTCCAAAGGTCACACTCAGTGTTGACACTCTAAGCTAAGACAGAGTAAGCTTCAAAATATATAGACAAGATTAGGTACGCGAGTTTACAACATTTCTGAATGCATGCAATGTCTACTGTGCCTCCGTAATTTATTATGTCTATGTGTAGTGGGACTGGGGAGAAAGAATGATCTCCAGCATAAAATTAGAGAATTTAAGAGATGTTCACAGATAACTATAAGCTAGAAAGTTCATACCCTACAAGAAAGAATTAAGAGGCTGCCTATGAAAGCTCAGACAAAAAGAAGAAAGTTATTTTCATCCTGGAGAAGGGAGGGGAATAGTGAGGAGGGTGGAAGACCCAGCAAAGAGCTCTCAGGAGGCTTCCAGTGAAGACCCCAGTGCAGATTAAACTGAGAATTATTCAAAGCAAGGCAAACTTCGGCCCAGTGACTAGCCTGGGGCTGAGCGAGGTATAAGTCAAGTCTGAGCCATGCTACTTATGCTAACCTAATGGTCTTCATTGTTGCTCACTTTCTCAGTCATGTCCGACTCTTTGAGACCCACGGACCACAGCACATCAGGCCTCCCCTTCCATCACCAACTCCTGGAGTTTACCCAAACTCATGTCCATTGAGTCGGTGAGGCCATCCAACCATCTCATCCTCTGTCATCCCCTTCTCCTCCTGCCCTCAATCTTTCCCAGCATCAGGGTCTTTTCAAATCAGTCAGCTCTTCACATGAGGTGGCCAAAGTATTGGAGCTTCAGCTTCAAAATCAGTCCCTCCAATGAACACCCAGGACTGATCTCTTTTAGGATGGGCTGGTTGGACCTCCTTGCAGTCCAAGGGACTCTCAAGAGTCTTCTCCAACACCACAGCTCAAAAGTATCAATTCTTCGGTGCTCAGCTTTCTTTATAGTCCAACTCTCACATCCATACATGACCACTGGAAAAACCATAGCCTTGACTAGACGGACCTTTGTTGGCAAAGTAATGTCTCTGCTTTTTAATATGCTATCTAGGTTTTTCATAGATTTTCTCCCAGTGAGCAAGCATCTTTTAATTTCATGGATTTAGTCACTGTTTTAAGTAATTTTGGAGCCCCAAAAATAAAGTCTGTCACTGTTTCCATTGTTTCCCCATCTATTTCCCATGAAGTGATGGGACCAGATGCCATGATCTTCGTTTTCTGAATGTTGAGTTTTAAGCCAGCTTTTCCTCTCCTCTTTCACTTTCATCAAGAGGCTCTTTAGTTCTTCTTCACTTTCTGCCATAAGGGTGGTGTCATCTGCATATCTGAGGTTATTGATAGTTCTCCCGGAAATCTTGATTCCAGCTTGTGCTTCCTCCAGCCCAGCGTTTCTCATGATTTACTCTGCATATAAGTTAAATGAACAGGATGACAATATACAGCCTTGACGTACTCCTTTCCCAATTTTGAATCAGTCTGTTGTTCTATGTCCACTTCTAACTGTTGCTTCTTGACCTGCATATAGGTTTCTCAGGAGGCAGGTAAGGTGGTCTTGTATTCCCATCTCTTTCAGAATTTTCCAGTTTGTTGTGATCTACAGTCAAAGGCCTTAGCATAGTCAATGAAGCAGATGTTTTTCTGGAATTCTCTTGCTTTTACTTTGATTCAACAGATGTTGGTAATTTGACTTTTGGTTCCTCTGCCTTTTCTAAATCCAGCTTGTACATCTGGAAGTTCTCGGTTCATGTACTGTTGAAGCCTGGCTTGGAGAACTTTGAGCATTACTTTACTAGCGTGTGAGATGAGTGCAATTGTGAGGTAGTTTGAGCATTATTTGGCATTGCCTTTCTTTGGGGTTGAAATGAAAACTGACCTTTTCCAGTCCTGTGGCCACTGCTGAGTTTTCCAAATTTGCTGGCATATTGAGGGCAGCACTTTCACAGCATCATCTTTCAGGATTTGGAAAGAGCTCAACTGGGATTCCATCACCTCCACTAGTTTTGTTCATAGTGATGCTTCTTAAGGCCCACTTGACTTCACATTCCAGGATGTCTGGCTCTAGGTGAGTGATCACACCATCGTGGTTATCTGGTTCATGAAGACCTTTATTGAACAGTTCTTCTGTGCATTCTTGCCACCTTTTCTTAATATCTTCTGCTTCTGTTAGGTCCTTACTGTTTCTGTCATTTTTTGTGCCCATGTTTGCATGAAATATTCCTTTGGTATCTCTAATTTTCTTGAAGAGATCTCTAGTCTTTCCCATTCTGTTGTTTTCCTCTATTTCTTTGCATTGATCACTGAGGAAGGCTTTCTTATCTCTCCTTGCTATTCTTTGGAAACTCTGCATTCAGATGGGTGTATCTTTCCTTTTCTCCTTTGCCTTTCACTTCTCTTCAATTCTATTTGTAAAGTCTTCCTCAGACACCCATCTTGCCTTTTTGCATTTCTTTTTCTTGGATGGTGTTGATCCCTGCCTCCTATACAATGTCATGAACCCCCATCCATAGTTCTTCAGGCATCTGTCTACCAGATCTGGTCCCTTGAATCTGTTTGTCACTGCCACTGTATAATCCTAAGGGATTTGGTTTGGGTCATACCTGAAGGCTCTAGTGGTTCTCCCCACTTTCAATTTAAGTCTGCATTTTGCTGTAAGGAAATGATCTTGAGCAAAGCTTAAAACTGCCAGCTTCAGTTCCTTCATTTATAAAGTGCAGATACTATCCATAACTACTTCACTCATAAGGTTACTATAGGTAATATATAAGATAATGCATTTGAGTTCTTAATGATCAGGCTGTGATACTGAGTGCTCAGTAAATGTTAGTCATTACTCTTTTCCTAAAGGGCAGATATTATTAGACCGTCTACTCTGCCTAACTCTGAGAGAGCCTGTTATGGTAGGACACTGAACTAGACCATCAGCCCTAGGTCTGATTTCTGGCTTAGTATTTGGTTTGTTTCTTAATATGGTGGGCTGGTTCTGTACTGGGGTAACCCTTTAATCCTTAGCCCAGGCTCTTCACAATTTTGCCTCAGCTTTCACTTCCTGCTTGCACTGACTTTTTAGATCAGCCAGGAGTGAAAACTAAGGGTCTTCTCAGTGTTTTTCTGAGCACGTGTCCTTTCCTGGGCATATAAGTGGCTTTCTAAATTCCCTCGTGTACATAACCACTTTCAAATGCCCAAACTTTGCAAAGAAACCACCTCCCTGACTGTTCCTCCATGTCTTAGTGGGGTTTCTCACAGGGTTCAGTGAATTCTTAGCTCTTGGTAGCTATTGGTTTTTCTGATTATTTTACTATTTTCAAGCAATGCCCACCACTTGTATCTATTTCCTTCCTAAACAGCACTACTCAGAAAATTGCCTGAGGACAGCTCTAAGGATCAAATATGGGTCTCTGTAAGAACCAAAGACCATACATAGGCAATTTTATGTAAGAAGTATATTTGTTTTGCACACATCACAGACATTGGAATAATTTGTTAAATAATGGGCAAAAATGTTTAACTTTACAGATACTTTTCTTGATTTTCATTTGTACCTACGGAAGTGTAACTTCTACCGCTGACTGTAGGTGTGGGACAACCTTCCCTTCTGGCTCTTTGGCTGGTCTCATAGCTCAACTGACACGAGACAGATTAACAGGAGAAAAGTTTTCATACGTGCAGGAGCCCCATACAATGAGCCTTAAAGGAGGGAACCAGAGCTAAAAGCTTTAAAAATGTTTAGACGAAACAAGTTATGAATAACTGGCAGGCGGAGGCGTTTGTGTAGGGGTGGTGAGTGGTGAAGGGGTGACAGGTTTATTCATACAGCTTCCTCAGCCCTAAGTGCCCTCTGCTGGCGCAGGCGGGGTGACTTTCACACAAGCAACTGGCTTTCAGCGGAACAAGGAAGGCTCTGAGTATCCTTTTGCACTAGCTGTCCCTCAAGTACCTTTAATTCAAAATAATATGCCAGCATCACATATTTGGGGGGGACATATTCTGAACTTCCTCACCACAAGACTTAGTAGTTTTCTAGCATGAGTAAGAGAAAATTAGTATTTTATTTCAACATTTTATTTAACCTTTTCATATTACACAATTTGCTGAAAACATTTAAAATACCAGTGAGACAAAAACAACTTTAAAAAACAAAAAACACACAGACCAAATACCTCTTCTAGCTGAGGTATACTGCATAAGATTCATTGTCAAATCACAAGTTTTTGTTACTCAATTATACAACTTGGAAGCATATCAATGATACTCAGTCACTCAAAAGAAAGACATTATATATCCAGTTTATATGAGAGAGAGAGAAAAGGAGAGAAATGTACAACTACTTGAAAGAGAAGAGAAACCAGAAATGCCAAAGTTAAGTATCACTTAAATTCTAGTGCAATGTGAGTTGTTACCAACGGGATTTTATTTCCATATATATTATTGAAAATAACGAATTCGAACCTATCTTTTCAAGAGCTGGCAGATTGTTCATTTTTTCCCCATAAGATCTGGGAAGCAAACTAAAGGGCAAACGTCGTCCACAATGTCAGCTGAAAAAACAAGTATCCAAGCAGTGTGTGTTGTTTCCTGAGCAGATGTATGAATACACGGAGAGACTGAAGTGTCTGTGCCCAGTCAGTTAAGTGAAGGTTTTGTGCGGTTTTAACAAGCCCAGTGCTGAAAAGCCAGCTGTGAACAGGCAAGCATACCTTGCAAAAACGAGTAAGACCTCTTGCCTCTCAGTTTTATTTCTGAAAACACTATTAAACCCCACAGTCCAGCCATTTTGGAATTAGTTTGTTTTGACTCATAACATCTAGTGCTGGAGTTTAAAGACTTACATTATTTACACCTAGAGATTATTTTGCAAGAAACCATAAAGAGTCCCTCAAAGGAAAGAGATTTAGAAACAGATTTAGTAAACCGGTTCATAAACTCACTTAACACAGTTAAGTAATATTAACCAGATGTTTCAGTTTTTAATTCCATGGCTTTCAGACTATATGACTTAAGAAACCCAACAATGTAAGGCAAGCAGGTCACGCTTCAGCTCCACGGCAAAACCTAGCTTACGTAAGGGGACCGCTGGGGCTGTGAAATGTTTTTAATAGAATATCATTCATGATACTATTAATCACACTGAATTAAAAATGTTGTCCTAAGGTATTATCATATTAAGAACTATAGCCTATGGGTATTTGACTTTGGCATCTAAAGAAACAAAACAATTTTTAAAAAGGAAAGACCATGTCTAATGTTTATTTTGCTTATTCCTTTCTAAATTCAGTTAAACATATTTGGCCAACATTTAAGTGCATCAATTTTAAAGATTTCTTTTTATATTTCAACTAATTTGGAATGGTAATAAAAAATTAGTATTTTACTTGCCACATTTCAACTTTAGTTTTAATATTAAGTTTTAATATTAATTTAATATTAAGAGTACAACTCTTTCTCCAAAGAGAAAATAAGACCGACCTACTTGTGTGTGGTTCAGCCTATCAGTCTTATAATGATTCCACAGACAGACTATATAACTGAATCTTCATAACATCATAAAATAATCTTGAAATATCTAGTTTTTAGCTAAAGGATCCTAGATTTTCACTAGTAGATACTTGATTCCATTCAGATTCTGTTCTTTAAATTTTCTAAAACCTGTAATTTTCAGAAGTTTACTCTTTCCTGAAACCATCTTCTTTGATTATAATAAAAATGAAAGGTTTTTAGGAAGTTGGACATATCATAAACATCTAAAAATTTACTTAGTAATTCAACGGCAAGGAAAACAATTTATATGCTGCAAATCAGACAAATCATTATCTGAAAGTGTATCACCTATGCTTAATTTTATTTTCCCCCTCTTGGTGGAACAGGAAAATGGAAAACCTGTGTGCTTTAGTCATCAAAAACAAAACAAAACAAACCAAAACACATTCACATGACAGTTGAGAGAGTTGCCACATATATACTATTTGATACTTTTGGATATCATCTTTTGGTTTCAACATTATTAATCACAAAAAGTAACCATTTCACTGACATTCAGTAAGTAAAATAGATCTCAGTTTGTATGCATTCTAGGTTGGACAACATCAGTGCAGTAACCATACTCCAGCTTGCTAAATGGATCAATCAAATACATATTATTTTACTACACAAAGAGCCTCACCCACCAAATTCAATTTAGGAACAGACAGAATTTTTTTTATTAAACTGATTACCAACATTTTTGCTTAGTACTTGTTGAAATTCTTTTCTTCACCCATAAAAAGCAAGGACAAATTTCCTTTAAAGTTTCTATTTTTCATCAGTATCCATCCAAACAAGTCTCAATAAAGGGTGATAAACCCGCCTTTCCCTTTACGTATCTCTAGTTTGGAGAACACAACTATGGACAAAAACTAGAAGCAAATAAAAATTAAAGCCATTATTTAATGATGACTCTATGAAAGGCATGAGGCACAAATTCCCAGGTAAATTTTAACCTGACTTCTCTAAGACAGGTCATTCAGAAATGAAAGGCAAGTGACATTCCCTTTAGTACACACTTTGTAAATGTGGAAATAGGAATTGTCGTCATCATTATTTTCTGTCTGTTAATAACAGTGGCTCTAAAAACAGTCTGATGATTCATAAAACTAGGTAAGCAAATCAAACTTTATAAACGTATGACAAGTTTATAAGTTGCTGGCACTGAAGTGGTGGGTTTGATATGGACAAGTATGCCGTCTGCCTTTAATCTTCTGGGTACCTTGGCTTCCAGTGCTTTGTTCTGATATTCAAGCAGAAAGTGCCTAACTTCATTTTATACAGTAAGCTGATCTAAGAGTGGAAAACATGTAGGGATGAAGGAAATTCCAAGTTATGTGCATGCATACAAATGGCTTCATGATAATATATGTATGGCCATTGAAGTTCTACAGGGACAGTGCGATTTAAAACTCTCAGCTTCTGTTTACAGACTGCCAAATCTAATCCTTCTTGTCTTTATTACTGACAACATAATTTGCTTAAACTATGACCTCCTGCTACTATACGCTGTAAGAATGACATACCAATATCAGTCCAGAAGGTGAAATAAACGTGTAATAAATATTAAAGTCAGATGAAATAAATTTAGCTCTGTGAAATTTGGTTTTCAGTTTGTTGACAAATACTTGCTTCTTCCCAAGATTCTTTTTAGTTTGGCATTAGTGCTACACTAGCTAGAATTTAATTCATACGAGTGTTTTTACTGAGTTTTCAAATTTGGAATACTCTGAATCCAAAACATGTATCTATGCCTTTTTTAAAAAGTGGAGAGTCAATATAATCATCATGGGCTGTTCCTGCCAGTTTCAGCTCTTATCCGTTCTGAACCCCCGTTTTTCACTTCTGTCCTTCATAACTTCATAACAAAGTATCCAGAGGATGTCTTTCAGACTAACCAGGACTCTGACTCTCAAGCACTGTTCTGAAGAAGCGTGGAGTAAATAATTTTGGTGATCTGCAACACAGCCGCGTGCAGCGTGTACTGTACGACCACAGCTCCGAACCCTTTGTAGAAGCCGAGCGCGCCCTCCTCCTGCCGTATGGTGTTGACGCAGTCTCTCACGCCCTCGTACTGCGTGTTAATCGGAAGCACCTCATAGCCCAGGTCTGTGTTGTCGATGATCGTGCGTGTTCCCTGCACGTGCAGGCGGTGCAGAACCGTCTCCAGCGGGTAGAGCGTGACGTCAGAGCAGAGGCTGGCCGCGAAGTTGGCGATGAGCTCCGGAAAGTAGGCATCCAGCATGCTCTGCACCGGGCTGGCGCCCTCGGCGAGGTGGCCGTCGTAAGCCTTTCTCTTCAGGATGAGCAGGACGACCTTCTGGACGACCGAGCTGATGACGTAATGGAGAACCCCGTGCAGCACCGTGGGGAAGACCAAGGACAGGAGCGGCAGCAGGCGCTTGCTGTGAGGCACGCCCAGGCCGATCGCTCTGCCAATGCCCTCCTTCACACACTCCAGAATCCCCGCGCCGTCTCGGATTATCTCACTCTGAGATGAAGAGGAGGAACAGAGGAAAAGTCATCATCTGCTTCTTCCGCCACAAAGGACGATTCTTTTTAGGTCCCTTTAAATCCCTTTCAAGTTAATGTTCTGACTAAAGGGGAGAAACATCAAGGGTTCCAAATGTAAAATGTTATCTAGGTATTAGATTTTTTTTCAAATAAAATTTCACAGAACAGCAGCGAAGCTGGGAGCTATTCTAGTTGGGGAAGAGACGTGGCGGGGGACACACCAGGTGTCCCAGCCTCAAGAAGCTCCCCAGGACTCATCCTGAAAAGCAGCAACTACCCTACACGAGGAGGCACAGGGCTTGATTGAAAGCATGGCTTTACCCCTGGCTCCAGTATGGACCTGCTGGTTCTGTGATCATGGGCACCCGTGACTTTACTTCTAAGAGCTTACTCTTCTACAAAAGTGGGATTAGGCTGACCTACCCTTATGCACAGAGCTGCTGGGAGCATTAAATGCAAGAAGGCTGGTGCACAGAAAGCCTCAGGAGATGTTAAGTCACTATCATCCTCAATGTCTCTACTTTTTGTAAGTATGAGATGTGTGTAAGAAGTTGTGACACTGGTTACAGAGGAGCAGACAGGCAGAAAAGGACTTTCCTGGTAGCTCAGTGGTAAAGAACCCACCTGCCAACGCAGGAGACAAGGGTTTGATCCTTGCATCAGAAAGATCCCCTGGAGAAGGGAATGGCAGCCCACTCCAGTATCCTTGCCTGGAGAATCCCATGGACAGAGGAGCCTGGTGGGCTACAGTCCACGGGGCTGCAGAAGAGTTGGACACTTAGCGACTAAACAACAACAAGAACACAGAGGCCCATTTGGCCGCAGCAGAGGCTGAAGAGGAGAGAGAAAAGTGAAGCTCAAGTGGTGTTCTTGGGCCACAGCATGCCACCATGCAGACTCTGGTCTTTAGTCAGATGGGAAATGACCAGCTGGTCTGAAGCATAAGATGGTGAGATGTAATTTGTGCTGCAGAGGCTGTCCTGCAGAGGAGCATGGGAGCAGAGGCTGAGACACCAGTTAAAGATGTGACGGTGGGTTGGAATAGCACACAGCAAAGGAAATAAAATGCTTCAACTGGGCTTTTATCACCAAATTACAGCGAGCAGGAATGCCTGGTGGACGGGAAGTGGGTCATGGGAAAGAGAAGTCAAGGATGAGCTCAGAGCTGCCGGTCAGAGGCGCTGGAGGGACAGCAGTCCTCTTGTGGAGCTGGGCCGCACTGCCGGCCAGCAACGGTCGGGGGATCCAGAGTTCAGAAATGCAGAGTCTAGGCTGTGAGCTCCAAGTGCACTTTACAGTCTAGACTAAAAGGAAAAGGTCGGAGCCGGACACATAAATGTGCGAGTTTTCAGTAAAGCTAAACCATGAGACTAAGATGAGCCCACCTAGCCTCGGTCATTTCCCTGCCTGTTTCCCTTCCCACTCCAGCCTATTGTAATA
This sequence comes from Bos taurus, assembly GCF_002263795.3. NCBI lineage: Eukaryota > Metazoa > Chordata > Mammalia > Artiodactyla > Bovidae > Bos > Bos taurus. The sequence goes on along the minus strand of NC_037334.1, from coordinate 109,758,446 downwards.
CAGCAGCCAAAGAGATCCTATTCAGGACCTAAGTCAGATCATGTCATCCTCCTGCTCAAGCCCACCACCGACTTCCTGTCCCCCCCAGAGCAAAGCTGAACCATCACAGTGATCTTCGGCGCCCTGTGTGCGCGCTCGCCCTTTTCCATCTCAGACCTCAGCTCCTCCTGTTCTCCGTCCCGAGTCAGCGTCAGCCGTACTGGCCTCCTCTTTGCTTTGCAAACACATGCTGGATGCCAGCCTCTCGCAGGGTCTCTGCTTACAACGCTCTGCTCCCAAATACCCGTGTAGTTCTTATGTTCACACCTTTACTCAAAGGGCTTTTGCTTCTGAGTGAGAACTTTCCGGATCTTAAAAAAACAGTAATCACTTCTCTGTACCCATTACACCTCTTAATTTCCTTGTTTTATTTTTATTCTCTTTGGCACTTAGTACCATGAAGTATCCTTTTATTTATCTTGTTTACTCTGCTGAGAAGTCTGAAATTCATCTCAGAGAATATAAGTCAACATGGATCCTTACTCAGCAAAAGGATATGAGCATTGCAACGTAAGAACACTAACCTTGCATGAGTATGTAGAATGGCCTTTAAATCCAGGAAATAGAACAAGGGGTCTTAGTAAAAGACAACAAATCACTAGGAAGTTGATACTTAAGAGCTTCAGGAAGTGTTCTTTAGGAGATCTATGCATAAATGTGTGGTTTTCAAGGCAAAGACTGTTCTCAAAGAGATCTGAGCTCCCCAGACGGGCAAACCCACACCCTGCCCATGAACTAGGAAGAAACCAGCTATGTGACATGAAGGGCTGGGAATGGGGGCCTATCGGTGGGAAGGAGAAGACCATCTCAGATACTCCCTGAAGTCAGAACTGAAGACAGGATGACTGATTAGTTATGAAGGATGAAAGAAATACAAAAAGCAAGACTTCCCTAATTTTTAAACTCGTGGAGATGGGAGAGTTGAAAGGAGTCACTGGGGTACATGAGCTCCCCTGGACAGTGACTGTGATACAGAGCAGTGAGGGCCACGGCCTGCGCCCTGGAGCACAGAGAAGACGCGGTCAAGATGGCACTGAAAGCAGGGAGGGCACTCGAGAGAATAGAGATCTGAGGAGGAGGAGAGAGAGCCAGGAGATCAGGCAGGAGCGAGCCCAGGCAGGAAAGACATCAGAGATACTGGGTTAGAAAAATCAGAATGAACAGCTAGTGAGCTAGGAACTCTACACAAATAATTCATTTAATCTTTATAATTCAGTTCATAAAATACGGTTCCAATTTTATGGATGAGAAAAATAAGACTTAGAAGGGCTAAGGCATCAGCTCTAAGTCACACACCTAATTTAAGCAGAGAAATGATTTGACACGGGGCTGTCTGAAGCTAACACTTGTTTTCCCCAGCATATCACCCTGCTTGTTTTTCCTTCGTTATCTTCCTGCTGTTGTTTTCCTTATCTTTGAAATGATGTCATCTTACAGTGATAACTCTTTAAACTGCAGCCCCATACAAAGGTTATATCATTTTCACACTGTCAAGTGCAAGGGGAGAGGAAATACCTGGGTAGCAAGACATTAATGTCAAATAATAATTCTACAAAATACATACAGAATCAACGATGTGGCCAGAAAAGCACCTGAGTGGAAAAAGAGTAATTTGAAGAGGTAACGCTGATCCATTGAGGCTTTTATAGAGAGAAAACTCATACCGCCAAAGACAGAAATACGCTAGAGCACCTGCCACCGGACACAGCAGACGGCGCGGGTTGGGGCGGCGGCGGGACGCAGACAGTGGACGGTGTGGAGGGTCAAGGAGGCCCGCTCAGTTTTAAGTGGAGCAACGGCGCGTGAGAAGGGCTCTGAGCTCAGTGCACCTGCAGCGCCACCGCGCGGTGAGCGACATGAAACAACGTCAGATGTGAGCAGTGATCGCTGCAGCTTCTGCAGTCCTAGCATCAAACGCAATGCTGCCTGGTCAGCTAGCTATGGGAACTACTCTCCTCACTGCTTCACGTTCAAGCAGTCATTTATTATCTGATAAGCCATAACCATTTGAGTTATACATAAGCGTCTTAAAAAGTTGGGCGGGACCCTATAGATTTTTTTCTATTCAGAGCCAGTCATAGGCTGGGTTCTGAGACATCTGAATGGAGAGTACAGCTGCCTGTCGTAAGGGATAAAAAGAATTAACACTAGAGGTGTAAAGTAAATTTGCAAAGAAAACTGACACACTGGCAATGTACCTAGTATATAATCTCTGATATATGTATGTATTGGTGAAAAAGCTTTTTTAGAAGGATATTGTCTTAAATTTTTATTACACTATTAGACATACACAATATACTGAATATTCCAAAAGACATTTTTAATGAAAAAATGACAATGAAAAATAGCTCACCTGTACTGTTTCAATTAGACTTGCTGAATAAAAAGGCATTGCCACTATATAAGTTAGGCTGTAGAAATTAAAACAAACATCAGTACACTGAAACAAGAAATTTATACTCATTTTTTTTAATATCTACTTTAATGTATCAACATAATCTACATTCAAGCTTGAATAACAATTTCAAGGTTTTCAACTATTAATACCTATAGCCTAAAGATACTTCGGAGACCTATAACATAAGATGCTTTACTCAACAATTAGAGATGAAAAACTGTGTATTAAAATAACACAGGGGGAACCTGCAAAGAAAATAACTTATTTTGGAGTAAAACGTGGGCTTGTTTATGATTCACTACGTGACCTATGAATTGGATACTTCAAATTTAGGATGAGGGATCCACTCCATTGCTTGCCTTTTTAGTGACATCTGAACAAGGCTACTGTTCTGCTATGGTCCTATCTATTATCATCATTCATTCCCAGATTTCCCACCCAGCAGAGCTAAGCCAGTCTTCCATGGTGAGTGAAGTCCCCTTTTATTATTAAAAAAACAATATTGTACAGCTTTGCAAAGTTGCTTCCTATTGCCACTGTTGAGACATACAACTTTGCAAGCCTGCAAAATATAGTCACTTAAAATAATGTCAAGGTGGGACTTACCTAACCCCATGGGCCAGGTCCTGGCAAGTAGTGGTTTTCAAGGTGAATGGAACATCACTAAGTAATAATGTGCTGGAATGTCCCACAGAGGGAGCCAGCAAGCTGGGGGGTTTCCAATTCACAATCTTCAAGAAAAATTAAACAGTGAAGAGTAAAGTTCTAATCTATGAAAACGGTCAGTGTTGCAATGTCACCAAGTGCCTTTAGGACTACAGTTTAATGACACTAAGGTTTTGAGTTTGCTCATCACCATACAAATGAATTTGTATGTCTGCTTACCAATAAAATAATGATAATAATTATAAGAATAATAATTTTCCTGGCAATTCACATTTAACAAGTTGACAATCCTTGCTAACTTCCTAAGAACACAAAGAAAAATTAAGTTGTGATTTCAGCCTTCTACATGAGATTTGAAAGATAACATATATTTCAGGATTTTATTCCTAAACTTTGTTAATTTTCTTACTAAGTTTTAGTCCCACAAATATTTCTTTTGCTCTTATTTTCCTTAACTTTTATTTAATAAGTTTTTTTAAGTTCTAACACTATAAAAACTGATTAAATTTCAATACAAATGCTGCTTTTGATACTTACGATTTTAATAGAAGGTGTTCTCCTATTTGTTTAGGATTCCATTTATGTGAAATCTCCCTAAAAAATAAATAAAACAAAAGCCATGCTATTTAAAACATCCTGAATTAGCCCAAGTTTCAAAAAGGTAATCAATTTTTAATTTTTTTTTTTAATCTGTAGGAGAAATATATTCTAATGGTGAACAATTTTCTTTCTGGGACCTGTCAAACAATCACAGTGGGTTGAAAAGAGAAAAAACTCAGGCGGTCTTTCTGTCTGCGCTGAGAAAGGAGGAAGCGTTATAACTGATGATAGAAATGGACACGGGGGAGCTCCCTGGTAGCCCAGGTTAGGACTCCGTGCTTTCACTACCGAGGGCCTGGGTTCAATGCCTGGTTTGGGAACTAAGATTCCAGAAGCCATGCAGTGTGGCCACAAAAAAAAAAAAAAAAATGGCAGACAGGAAAACAATGGATGGGGAAGGGAAAGGCAGACCAGAAAATAGAGTAAAGGAAGAAAAGCTTAATTAACTGTAGCGCTGAATGACACACACATTTGTGTAGCACCTAAGTGCCTCTACTTATTAAGATGGCATTACTTTTGTGATTTTTTTTTATTCTATTCTATTATCTTTTTAAGCTCCTGCTATATGCCAGACATTGTGCAAAGCGCTTCACATAAATTATTTCTAACCCTCACAATGAACCTATAACCCTCATTTCATACATGAGGAAACAGGCTCAGAGATAGTTCATAACTTACCCAAAGCCAAGCAACTAGTTAGTGGCAGAACTGGGTCTAAACCCTGGTCATATGACTTGAGTCTATACTATCTGCCTCTCATCTCACTTGATACAAGACGGACTCCTCTGAGATAAACAGATATTGCCTTGTATATCTTACTGCCTTGTAACACCTATAGTAAGATATTGCCTTTTACTTATGAGAGAAAGGTTAAAAGGATCACAGGGATATGTTCCAAGGAGAAGGACAGAATGCCAGGTCTGGGACCAAGGTCTAGGATTGTGTGCTTCCTGCGATTTAGGTGACTTTTGGAAACCCGAAGAGAAGAGCGGCAAGCTGAATGAAAAACAAAAAGGGAGAAAGTTACATCAAAAGTCAAAAACGAGCAAATATGGAGAATAAAGGGGAAATCAAAAAAGGAGGCAGAAAAAAATGAAAAGGCAGACAGAGAGGATGGGAGGGCGGGGAGGGAGGGAGGTGGAACGACAGAAAAGGGAAACGCAGAACTGAGTGGAGACTGGCTGCAGCAGCTCAGCGGTGCCACAGGCACACACCACGCCAGAGCCAGAGCAGGAGCCCGTGAGAAACCTTCTCTGCTTGAGACGGGTGAATATGACATAAGGAGACAGAGGAAAGGTCAAGGAAACCACTAATAATATAAGAGCTCTAAAAACCAAGTCAGTGCACTTACGGCATGTGTGATACATGAATATTTCTACGTTTTTCTAGAAACTGAAAGGTCTGCAGAGACACTTTGGGAAAACAAAACAACCATCTCTGATTTATAAGACCTTAGAGAATGTTCTGAGTCATATTCTGATGAAATTATTACCAGAATACTATACTAGCTCTGAGTAATTGTAGAAAAATAGCTGGAATGACGTTTAATGATTACGACAAAAATTGTAAAAAAGACTAGGCTACTTATCTAACTGACAGTAACTTTATGATTATAAAGCAAAATATGCTAAAAGGTTTGTAAATCCATTACTCTCGCGTGTGTGCCAACTTGCTTCAGTCGCGTCCGACGCTTTGTGACATTGTGGGCTGCACCCCACCACGCTCCTGTCCATGGGATTCTCCAGATAAGAATGCTGGAGGGGGTTGCCATGCCCTCCTCCAGGGGATCTTCCCGACCCAGGGATCAAACCCACATCTCCTACGTCTCTTGCACTGGCAGGTGGATTCGTTACCTCTAACGGCACCTGGGAAGCCCTCTATTCTCTTATACGGCCTCAAACAGGGTTACCACAGGTTGTTATGATGTTCATTTTGAGCATTTCGTTAACACGGATATGTGGGTCTGTAGCCTGCCTTTCTGTAAGGACTGGGACACCTTTGCTTTGAGCACTAATTGTTGTCCAGTCACTAAGTCTTGTCTGACTCTGTGACCCATGGAGTGCGGCAGGCCAGGCTTCCCTGTCCTTCACCATCTCCTGGAGTTTGCTCAGACTCACTGAATACTAATTACTGCTGCCAGTTCTTCAGATCATTAGGATTAAGGTAAAAAGAGCAAAGAGAAATTTAAAATCAAGTATTAAAAAAATGAGTGAGACACTCTTCCTGGTAGCTGGTATTCCTTTATAAAATGTGTAAAACTTACTGCCACAGCTCTAGAAATTTAAACTAGCACATTTAAATGCTTCACGAAAGAGGGTAGTGTAAAACTCTACTTCTGATTAAACCTTTTTATATTTCATCACCAAGTACCAGAATACGTAGCTATTTTTAATTCACTATCTTCACACGCAACACTGCCCTTCAAATGAGCAACAAAATTAAAGAGAAGTGACTTGCTTTTTATCAGGCTTTCTATTTGATATACACACACTCCCATGCACAATCAATATACAAAAGCAACAGAATTTTGAAATAATGCTGTATTTGTGCAGCCTTTACTTTTTTTTAAATAATTTATTACTTATTTAATGGCTGTGCCGGGTCTTGGCTGCTGTGCTGGTTTTTCTCTGGTTGTGGCGGACATGCTTCTGATTGCAGCAGCTTTCCTCGCAGTAGAGCACAGGCTCTAGGGCACGTGGGCTCGGCAGTTGTGGCTCGCCGGCTCTACAACACCGGCTCGGCAGTTGTGGTTCGCCGGCTCCAGAACACCAGCTCAGCAGTTGCGGCTCACCGGCTCTAGAACACCGGCTCGGCAGTTGCAGCTTGCCGGCTCTAGAACGCTGGCTAGGCAGTTGTGGTTCACTGGCTCTAGAACACTGGCCCAGCATTTGCGGCTCTCCGGCTCTAGAACATCGGCTCAGCAGTTGTGGTTGGCCAACTCTAGGGCACATGGGCTCAGCAGTCACGGCTCGCCAGCTCTAGAACACCAGCTCAGCAGTTGTGTCGCACAGGCTCAGCTGCTCCACGGCATGTGGGATCTTCTTTCCAGGCTAGGGATCGAACCTGAGTCTCCCTCACTGGCAGCAGATTCTTTACCACTGAGTCACCAGGGAAGCCCCCAGCCTTCACTTTCAATTGCTTCTTACTTTCCCATGATCAAAGAGCTACCCTCTTTAAAAAAAAACCATCTAATTCAAGCCCCTCATCTTCCAGCTCCTTTTCTCTCCTCTTCTCAGCTGACTGTCTAAACTTGCTGTTTCCATGCCCTAACTTCCCACTCACCACTGAACCCATTCCAAACTGGCTTTTCCCTATTATTTGACAAAAACAGTTCCTGCCAAGCCAAGGTCTCCATGGCCTCCATCCACATCACTAAATCAAACGGGCATTTTCGAGGCTGTGCCTTATCTGACCTCTCAGCAGCCATCATGCCCTTGTGTTCCCCGCTGCTTCCGCAAGCCCTCCCTTCCCCCGCATTCCACTACCCCAGACTCTTCTGGCTTTTCTCCTCTCTTCTGGTCTCTACTTTTGACTCCTGTGCAGGGGCATTTTTCTTAACTCAGTGACTTACGCTGGAGTTCCTCAAGGCGGAAGCCCTCTTCTTTTCTTCCTTTATATGTTATACTCCTTCCCCAGGCAACCTCATCCCACAGGTCGCTTCAGAACCTCCCAAATCTGTTGTCTTCAGTTTAGACTTGTCTGTGTCAGAATGAACTTGTCCAAAATCAAACTTATGATTTTTCTTTCTTAGACTCTTTCAGTGTTCCCTAAGTTGAGAACTGTTAATCCGAAAGGAAATCTACTGAACTGGAGAAAGATTTCATTGTACTTAAAATGGAATGTGTTCAAAGTCAGTGAATTCAGAGGAGTCATGAGGAGAAACAGACAACAGGAGGAGAAAACAGTAAAATGTACAACTACACATGTGAGATGAGTCAAACTAAGGTGGAGTTCGGCCAAATGGATTCTGTGAGAGACTGAACTACCCAGGTAGCCCTGGGAGGGGTGCTCCGTATGTTAGTGATCTGAGAAATGCCACAGAAAAGGAAAGGTCACTTCAGGGCAGAGCAACACGAAGTCTGACTGACTCTGCCTCCGGGAAGGTTTGGGGAAGGACTGGCACGGATCTGGGCAGTAGACAAAGATCACAGATGATGACCCAGCGTTATAGTCATTTTTTTTTAGAAGTAATAAATACTGAGAAACTCTAAGTTTGGTAACTTAATAAGCATTACAGATTTATTCTTTCTCTCAGATGTGACCATCATCAGTATAAAAAGACTAAATATTGGTGAATCCGTACTGTCTCACCTAGTGATCACCATGCAATTCAAGATCTCAGTCTCGAAGACCCTAGAGCCCATCCTCAAATGCTGACTTCTGTGAAATGCTTTGGCTTACTACTTCTTACCGCTTTGATGCTTCGTCTGCTATGACTTTGTTTTCCCCCAAGAAAAGTCAACCATGTCCAAAGCAGTCAGAATTAAAAAAAACAGAAAAAAGGTTTATACTCTAAGAATGGCTTTATTTGACATCTAATTGTTGTTGTTCAGTCGCTAAGTTGTGTCCAACTCTTTTGCAACCCATGGACTGTTGCCCACCAGGCTCCTCTGTCCATGGGATTTCCCAGGTAAGAAGACTGGAGTTGGTAGCCTTTCATTCTCCAGGGCATCTTTCTGACCCAGGGATCAAACCCGCATCTCCAGCATTGGCAGGCGGATTCTTTCCCACTGAGCCACCAGAGAAGCCTGACATCCAATTACATAACCCCAAATCCTAGAAGTCACCCTGACACCTCCTTGTCTATCACTGACCAACCTTTAATCCATCACCAAGTTCAGTCAATTTTACCTAAATGTATCTCAAAGCCATCCATTTACACCCATCTCAAAGATCCCACCCTGGCCCTAATTCCGTCTTTCTCTCCCAGGCGGTGACAGCTTACGAACGCGTGTCCTTGTACCTACTGTGGCCCTCCTGCGACCTTTTCACCTCCACTTACAAGGACCCTTTAAAACATACATCGATTATGTCACTGATGCCTACTTAAAACTCCAGTATTCTTAACGTGGTCTACAAGGTCAAGCGCAGACCGGCTCTTGCTCTCCATCCTGCTCTGAGTTCAAACTCTATGAGCGTTTCCCTCAATTACCAGGGCTGCCCAGCTGGCTCAGGTGGTAAAGAATCTGCCTGCAATGCAGGAGATGTGCATTCAATCCCTGGGTCAGGAAGATCTCCTGGAGAAGGGCATGGCGACCAGCTACAGTATTCTTGCCTGGAGAATCCCATGGCCAGAGGAGCCTGGCGGGGAACAGTCCATGGGTCACAAAGAGTCGGACAGGACTGAGCGACTAACACACATTCCCTCAGTCACACGAATTCTTCACGTTCCTCCCGCCACACTCTGCACAAATTAGTCCGTGTCTCCTGACTGCCATTCGGATCTCAACTTAAGTGTCACTTTATTAGTGACACTGTTCCTAACCCTCTAACATGCTCATGGAACCATATTCTTTTCCTTTAGAGAACAATCTCAACTTGTCATTATTCATTCATTAGGGGGATTATTTTACGTACACTAGATCCCAAGCATCCTGGTCAAAGGTACATTTTGTCTCTTCTCCTCACTGTATATGTACCTGATTTTAGTGAGGATTCAGCACACAGTAGGGACTCAGGAAATATGAGCTAAATAAATAGATGAAGTGATGAGTGAGATTTACCAACAAAACTTAACCCAAGTAGAATATCTCAAAGATAACCTTTTGTGTCTTCTTTAATAAGATTCAAAATGACCAGGAGAAAATATATACCCACACAACTGATGTGTCTGCATGCCTAGAGAATAAGAAAGTGAGATAACAAAATTCTGTCTACTCATTCCCATTTTTCTTTTCCCTTCCCTTAACCTGAAGTTAAAGTTACTACTTCATCTCTGCTTTAGAGAAATGCTGTTACGTCCCGAAGGTTCCAGAACTAAAAAGTAGTATGCGTGCGTGCATGTGCGTGCCAAGTCTCCTGATTCAGTCGTGTGTGACTCTTTGCAACCCTATGGACTGTAGCCCACCAGGCTCCTCTGTCCGTGGGATTCTCCAGGAAAGAATTCTGGAGTGGATAGCCATTCCCTTCTCCAGGGAATCTCCCGCCCCACAGATCAAACCCATGTTTCCTGTGGCTCCTGCAATGCAGGCAGATTCTTCGCCAATGAGCCACTGGGGAAGCCCAAAAGCAGTACAGCCAGGACCAACAGTATTCTGACTGCAAATACAGAATTCTTTATACTTTATAATACAGAAATCACTGAATTTTGTTAAATTTTTATTTAGCTCATATTTCCTGAATCCCTACTATGTGCTCAAAATCAGGTATACAGTAAGGGGAAGAAACAGAAGGAATTTGTGACCCTAAAGGTTGGGACCTAGTGCAAGGAAAATATGTTAAAATAAAATAATCCCACTAATGAATGAATAATGACAAATTGAATTTTGTGTTTGTAGGAGAATGTCAAGGACGTTTGATGACAAGTACTACATTTTGACCTTACGTGTGATATAAAAAGCAATGGGGTAAAATTATTGAAGGTTAGAAATTCACATTTTTTTAAAGTATGAGAGGAGCAACTTTTAGCTGATGAAACGTTTTTCTTTGCAACAGTTAGCAAAGCTATGTTAAAGGAACTTCAAGGTTATGTGGTCCTTTGAAAGCACTCACAGTGGCAAACAGCCTGATATCAGTCTCTTCTGTCTTTATTTCCTTCCCTATGAAGACTGAATCTCAAGTCTGAGATGCTAGTGGCTGCACCTTCAACTCCCTCACTTCCTTGTCAATCCAAAAAATTAACCCTGCCAAGGGCCACTTCTGGATTAACAAACCATTTGGTCTTTAACTCCACTCCTGGGGTTTACTGTTGATAGAGAAAATCAGAGTACTGCTAAACAGCACCCAAACAAATTTATGGGATCGCCAACATTATCTCTTAACGTTATTTCCATAGATTCCTTGCAAAGTTCCCCTTCTGTCACTCAGAGCTGTGACTGTCCCAAACATCTGTCACTAGTCTTACACTCTTTTACTCTGACCCCCATGCTCATCATTCTTTCACCTCATCCTGTTTCAGAGAGAAGAGAGATCCATAAGCAAACATTCTGAACCTTCCTACCACCTCCCTCTGGAAGAATCCACGGTTCTGATCCCCCTTGGCTTCCAGGCCACCACTGTCTTCTAGCTTACTGCTACCGCCTCCCTCTGGAAGAATCCACGGTTCTGATTCCCCTCTTGGCTTCCAGGCCACCACTGTCCTCTAGCTTACTGCTACCGCCTCCCTCTGGAAGAATCCACGGTTCTGATTCCCCTCTTGGCTTCCAGGCCACCACTGTCCTCTAGCTTACTGTTACTGCCAATTTGTTCCGTTAGCCTCTCTTTCTACACATCCACCCACCCACCCATCCCCACACAGAGCCCAGGATTCTGTCCTTGGTTCACTCTGTCATTTAATCTACACTTTCTCCTTAGGGAAATTCACCCATCCTCAAGCTTCAGCTGAACATTCAAAGCCACGCCTCCAGGTTCAAATTTTCCATGGACTCTGAGCCACAGCTCCAGCCTCTTCTAGGCATGCCCCCTGGATGTCTCAGACTTCATTTATTGAGAGTTGCCTTCCTTATCTTTCCCACTCCAGCTTACTCTTCTTTATGAATTCTCCAACTCAGTTCCAATCGAGAAATCTGTCACTGCTGCTAAATCACTCTCCTACAACCCCATTCCCAATATTATCAATTATACTTCAGAAATGTCTGTCCAGCTTCTGTTCTATTCCAGTTGAGACCCCTTCTCAATCTGGCCTATATTACCCTAACAGTTTTCCATAGGTCTCTGTCTGCATCAGTCCTTTTTTCTAAACATTGCCACTTGAATATATCCTTGATAGAATAACCTGTATATTAAAAAAAAGCAAACAATCCCCCACATTAGATTTCCAACTCCACAGACAATAAAACCTAAGTCACTTACAGGCAGAACCACGCTTCAGTCTAGCACCTCAGCTTTTCGTCTTATGCTACTCCACACACGCCCAATATTCTAAGCACAAGACATTCTTACCACTCAGACCTTCCAGTTTCCATAAAATTGTGGACGCTGTCACCTCGACTCTCCTACTCTGCCAAGTTATCTCCTACTCATAATTCCAGATCTAGCTCAGACTTCAGGTTTTAAAAAGAATTTTTGCCGATAATCCATGCAAAGTGTCCTGTGGACTCCGAAAGGGGTTTGTTTAATTATAGCATGAATCATGACGTGGGCTTCCCTCGTAGCTCAGTTGGTAACGAATCTGCCTGCAGTGCAGGAGACCCGGGTTCCATCCCGGGTCGGGAAGAGCCACTGGAGAAGGAGACGGCAGCCACTCTAGTAGCCTTGTCTGGGAAATCCCACAGACAGGGGAGCCCGGCGGGCTACGGTCCACGGGGTCGCAAAGAGCCAGACGCGACTAAGCGATTGAACTGAACTGAATACGCAGCAGTAGGAGCTGAAAGACGTATCTCAACAGACACTAGACCAGGAAGGGTTTTCTTTATCACATACCAATTCCATAAGACAATTATTTATTCTGTTTCTTCTCTTAGCTACTTTAGGCAAGTTTTCAAATTCAAGGTATTTTTAGCAACTATCATTTTTTCATACTTTTAATATGAAGCTAATAATGAAAAATGCCAAAAAGGTACCTTGGTAAAGGTGTGAATTCACTGATTATTCCCTCTGCTCCAAGTGTGATTCCCTGCACGATAAATGTACTTCCCATTCCTTTCCAAAGGGCCCTTGGTCCCTAAAATGAACAAAATTGATTATTTCTGCTAATGCCTAAAAAGGAAACACAAAAGTTCTTAACAAAACTTGACATTAAATGTTTTCTGCTATTTTCCAGTAAGACATTATTCTAAGAACATTTTAGTCGAGAATGACAAGTAAATTACCTCCTTTCTTTAATATTTGTTGGGTGACCTAAATTTAGGCCAAGATAAACACTCCAAATTAATTATCTCTAATATGGATTAAATACCCTTAATATTTCATTAATTTTGGCAAAGGTGTGAAGTTACTGATAATTCAGTGGTATCAAAACATATCATTACCCAGTTAAGTTCGTTTTAGCATAAGAGTTATAATATCTTCAGTACTAAATTAAAAGGAATTATTGTTGGTTTAACTGTTACTAAGGCCAAATGGTACATTATAAATAACTTTAATAGAATGGACAGATTATTTCTCACCTGGGTTTTGTTGAAACTGTACATAATATTGATGACTGTAAACGGGGTGAGATGATAGTGCCGAGCATGGTAGTTAACCTGTGAAAAAGAGATTTATGATTATTTTCTATTATTGTTTTGCCAAGAAATAAGAGCATGAAAGATACACAGTGGAGTCATAGCATAAACAAAAGTTCAATTGTAAAGTCAGCATGAATTATACAGAAGCAAAATTACTTTAAAAAATGCTTTAAATAACTTAAAAGTAAAGAACATGTGGTTATACACACACAACCCTGGAAGACCAGTGTATAATATATCTGGGCTTCCCTCATAGCTCAGTTGGTAAAGACTCTGCCTGCAATAAAATATATAATAAAGAAGGCTTTGTTGTTTGATATTTATGTTTCCTTAAACATCAGCATGAAATTTACTGTGGCAAAATGCTCATGCCATTTAACACATAGGAACCATGAAGAACTCTGGGAACAGATTTCTGTCTTCCATGGCAAGCAGTAACAAGCTATAAACAATTGGGAAATCATGAAATCAGTATAGGGGATCAGAACTAATATTTATTAAGTAACATAATAAAAAAGTACCAGAATGCATCATACACCCTGCCAAGTATTACTTTATAAACATTTTTAAACATCACTCACATATGTATACACTGGATCACGATGCAGTATTGTCACAATGTAAAAAATGTGGCTGAAATCCGCTCTTCTAGGGCACATACACTGTTCATACTATTCAAATATTGAATTCTCTCTATATCCTTACATTTCGGTGCTAAGCATAAAAACTTATTTTTTTAAAAAAACTAGTTTATCTTTTCTAACTCAATTTTCAAAGATGCTGTTATACTATAGGTGCTTTCGCCAGTGTGGCCCACTAGCCCTCAAAAGCCTCATGATCCTTTCAGGGGACAGACGTGTTCAAAATTATTTTCTTGATACTAAGGCATCATTTCCTTTGTTACTGTGTTGACATTTTCAATAATAGTGCAAAAGCAATAGTGGGTAAAACTGCTAACTCTGGCATCACTGAAGGCAGTGGCACCAAAACGTATTTTTGTACATATCATATTCTTCATCTGACTCACATGTGAAGAGGCAAAGCCACTTTCCCCAAAAGATGCCCTTGGTAGAGCAGTAAGATATACTAATTTTATAGAATCTTGACTCCTGAGTACACATCATCTTTCTAATTTAATATTTTGTTATTGCATAATGAATATGCTGTCATAAGAAAAAGAACTTTTCTGATGGAGCAGTGAGTCTGAAAAGAGCCACTTTTTTCCATGAATACCATTTTTTTTCTGGAAAAACTAACAAGAATATAGTTACTTGGGACAAACATGTTTTTAAACTGAACAAAATGGCTCATTGATTAGAAAATAAGAATATTAGTTGCCAATGATAAATTTGAGCCTATGAGCAAAAATTAGAAATCTGGAAACCCTATATCCACTATCATGAACCTACCAAAACTCAAACACTTTTCTGGTGAGATTTATAGTGATTGTAATGATGGTGGTATTTTAATACAGTAAAAGCAAATGTCATAACATTTAGAAGATCTATATAATCAGTAAATCACTATTTTTCAATTAATCAATGCATGATGTAACAGAATCACACATGGGTAAAAAGAAACCCATTCAACGTGAAGGACAGATCAATAGGTTTTAATGTAAAAGAGTATAAAAAAATTTGATCTGTGTGGTTTCAGATTCACATTGCAAATAACTTTATCTGCCAATTATCTAAAAAGATATAAAACTCCCATTTTTAAATACATATGTATATAAGGCTAGGCTTTCTTGTTTCTTTCAAAAACCAGGTGTTGCAACAGACTGTAGAAACAGATGTGACAATCTGGCTGCCTTCTATTATGCCAGGCATTAAAGATATTTTCAAAAAAGTTATAGTGATTTTTCATAAAATGTTATTTATGCTAATACCTCATCAATTTATTATTATTTTAATGAATTAAACATATATATATATATAAATTTTCCCAGTTTGGGGTTCTGAAATGGCAAATATTGGTAGATATAATCCATAAATGTGAGAGTTGGACTGTGAAGAAAGCTGAGTGCTGAAACACTGATGCTTTTGAACTGTGGTGTTGGAGAAGACTCTTGAGAGTCCCTTGGACTGCAAGGAGATCCAACCAGTCCACCCTGAACGAGATCAGTCCTGGGTGTTCATTGGAAGGACTGATGCTGAAGCTGAAGCTCCAATACTTTGGCCACCTGATGCGAAGAACCAACTCATTGGAAAAGACCCTGATGCTGGGAAAGATTGAGGGCAAGAGGAGAAGGGGACGACAGAGGATGAGATGGTTGGATGGCATCACCGACTCAATGGACATGGGTTTAAGCAAGTTCCCAGGAGTTGGTGATGGACAGGGAGGCCTGGTGTGCTGCAGTCTATGGGGTCACAAGAGTTGGACACGACTAAGCGACTGAACTGAATCTATATAAACAATCGTTCTTTGGGGATGTCAATAAATTTTAAGATTTAGCTTTCAAATACCAAAAGGTTTGAGAACTGATATATTATACATTTTGGTATACATCACATGGAATAATAGTTACATGGTCTCAGCCATTTATCTGAGGCCTATATGTCAAATCAGGGTTAGGGTCACTGTTTAGAAAACCACAAAAAGTATACTTACCTGACACTGGCGGCGCAGAACGATGCAGGGATGGGCCAGTACATTCTCTGTAAAAAGACTATAAAAGGACAATTCATATGTACAACACATGTAATTTATTCTTAAAGAATCATGTATTACTTAAGTGATACATTATTCTTAAAAGTAAAAAAATAGAGTTTTCAAATGTTTAGATGTGTTTACAAATCACTGTACCAACAAGATTCAATATGAAAAAAAACTAAAGTCAGATTTTTGAACTGTGGTGTTGGAGAAGACTCTTGAGAGTCCCTTGGACTGCAAGGAGATCCAACCAGTCCATTCTGAAGGAGATCAGCCCTGGGATTTCTTTGGAAGGAATGATGCTAAAGCTGAAACTCCAGTACTTTGGCCACCTCATGTGAAGAGTTGACTCACTGGAAAAGACTCTGATGCTGGGAGGGATTGTGGGCAAGAGGAGAAGGGGATGACAGAGGATGAGATGGCTGGATGGCATCATTGACTCGATGGACGTGAGTCTGAGTGAACTCTGGGAGTTGGTAATGGACAGGGAGGCCTGGCGTGCTGCGATTCATGGGGTCGCAAAGAGCCGGATACGACTGGGCGACTGAACTGAAGCAAAGAAACAACATATAATATTAATATGTACAGTATAAAGATGAAATTATCGATGCACTTGTAGGCCTGATAGGGAAAACTTACTTCCTAGACAATTTAAATGCCCCTTCCCCTTTCTTTCAGAGGATGTGCTGTGAACAAAGTTCTTATCAGAGGAGCCATCTATCCTATAAATTTTGGTGTGGATGTACTTTGCACTTAAGTTATAGGGATTTTAATGAACATATTAGGTGAAACCTAGATGCTATGCTCTTTCTTCCTCTCTAACATCAATTCTTTATCACATCACACTAGTTGAATCAAATATCACAAAATAAACACTAAAGGCATCTCAAAAATTATATTTACACAATATTTTACAACATATGGAAATGTTGATTCTACAGATGCTACGCTGCTAAATATCTTGTCATAATTCTGATGTTGAGGAAAAAAGTTCAATGCAAAATTACTTGTTTTTGGAGGGGGAGATAAGATTACATTTTATTTTTTGGACAGACACACACAATATAAAGTTCTTACAATATTCCTTTAAATTATTTTGTGTTTATAAAATTGAACGAATTTTCACTATCCTTATGGGGGAAATTATAGGTTTTAAATATTTTTTTCTGCACAGAAACTTTTTAATATTTAACTACTTCTCCAAAAATCAATCTAAAGGAAGTAACACTAATCATTTAACATTATAAAGTAAAGAAAAAAACTGTAAATAAAACTTGAATTAAAAATCTTTAGATAAAACATTACCTTGCAAGTCCAATACCAAATCCAGCGAATCTATTCAACTGCTCTAAAATAGAACAAATAAGATTACTCATAACCATTATTTGGGTTTACCATAAAAAAGAACAAAAAATATCTTTTTTACTAACATGACATTCATTTAAACTCCATGTCCCCAAATCAAATTTTGACAGGGGCCAGAAAGGTCATTTGAACGAGTGAAGAGCTCCATTGGGGTTTGTGGCAAGTTGCAAGGCGTAGACTCCCTAACTGCTTTTCAGCTCCAATTCACTGTTGCCACATGGAGCTCTGAGTCCAGGGTTTCAAAGGCATGAATTTTCTAAACAGATATTCTCATTTTTATATAGTATCTTCCAATTTAAAAATATTGGCAACTACTTTAAAAAGGATTACAATTCCATGTAGACCAAATCAAACATGTTTGCAGGCAGATGCCAAGGGCTACTAGTTTTCAACTTCCGACTAATTTTTTTTTTCTAGTGAAGACTCTGATAACTTTCATCAACCATCCCTCCCATGTTGTAATCATTCACTGAGACTGGTGGAAAGTATCTGTGTTACACCAACAGTTGCAAGCAAAACATCCCATGAATATGATTAAGTTGAAAGAGCACTTAGGGTAGCTGAAATGGGAAAAAGAGGCTCTCTTCTCTCTCTTCTCAAGTTTTAAAGACTTTGATGTGTTGTTATTTAGTTGCTAAGTCGTGTCGAACTCTTTTGTGACCCCAAGAACCGTAGCCCACCAGGCTCCTCTGTCCATGGGATTTCCCAGGCAATACTGAAGTTGGTTGCCATTTTTCTCCAGAATAGTTTGGTAATAGCTGCTTAATTCCTGGAGAAGGATATGGCAAGCTACTCCAATAGTCTCGCCTGAAAAGTCCCAGGGACAGAGGCCACCTGAGCCCCTACAGTCCATGGGCTGCAAAGAGTCGGACATGACTGAGTGAACACGCAGCTGCATCAGGTCTCTGTGATACACTACTGTGCACATACGTGCTGCTGCTCGGCACAGCTATAGTCTGATCAGGAGGGTTTACAGCTGGAAAAGTTCTACCCGTCTCAAAAGAGAAAATAAATTTTTTTCTCCCTAACTGAAAAACTTAAAATCATAAAGATGAAATATCAAACCCTGAGAGACTAGACATTAAATTTCAGCTATAATATTCACAAGGGATTTTTCTCCCATTCGCTTTTCGCTCCCCTCTTCTCCAATCCCTCCCTCTCATCCCTGCTCTTTTTAATGAAGTAATGCCCTCACTACTCCCTGAGAGACAGAACAAGACCATGCAAACAGTCTCTGGGGAAACCACCATTGCCTTGAAAAATGTGCAAGGGCAGAGGCTCCTTTTGCCCAATGAAGATGCTTTCCCCCTTTCATCTTTCCCTCTGTGTCTGTATAGGCCATCCAATAAACTAACAAAAAGCACCACTGACGTTCTCCGGACGGTGGCAGGAAGGCTTACTAGTAGTAACTAAGTCTCCCAGGCTTCTATCCTCTTTGCAGCGTTTTTCACCAGCCTCTTAACTGCTGAAAAACACCCCCAACAAATCCCTGGATATTAAGATCTCCTCATTGTAACCATCAATGCATAAATTATGAAAAGATAAAATGTCAGCTTTACTGCCTGAGAAGGTAACTGTGAGGCAATCACATATGCATTTTGAATAATTTATAACTTTCCAGTACTTCTTCTGGGACCTATGGGAAAAAACAGCGCTAGACAGAGTGAAAACCTAACTGTATATACAACACTGAGTAAGTCACTGATCCTCCATCTATCCTCACTGGATGATAGTAGTCTGTTCCTCCCCGTAACCCAAACCAGATAAATGTTACTGTACTTCCTAGTCAAATAAATGAGACTAAAATTTATGTCTAGAATGTACATATTTAAGGATATGATCAATTATTCTAACACTTTTAGGAGAACGAGAACATGCAGCAGCCATTATCTCCATTTTATGAATCCAGACGATGTTGAAAATATCTAGATTACACAGGGCTGCAATTAAAGCGTCTCTATCTTCTGACAAGGAGGCCTGGCGTGCTGTAGTCCATGGGGTCGCAGACTGACACGACTGAGCTACTGAACTGATCTTCTGACATTGCACAGAATAATTATGTCTTGATTCCAAATTCTTATCTTGAAAATGTCTTAGGTGTTTTTCATTCTTTAGTGGAGTTTTTAAGTAAAAAAAAAGAAAGGAGGAGGTGGGAAAATAAAGTAGTTTGGGATCTAGAACACAAACACAACTCCTATGATTACACGGAAAAAAGAAAGATTGACTTTTAGCCTACTGTGTGGTCCACACTGTATCAGGCATTACTGACACCTCATTATGTTTGTTGGTTTTTTTTTTTTTTTTTTACAAAACCCTGGATTATTCTTCTATACATCTTAAAGTTGCGGAAAGCAAGAGAACACAGAGGTTAAGAAAGTCTCAGCTTTTAAGAGTGGTAGAGAAAGCTCTGAGCCCAAGACCGCCTATGGTCTCGGAGGAAGTTCTTTGCACAAAGCCACCACTGATTAATGGAATGAAGGTGATACAGCGGCCGGTCAATCAGCTATTTCTGACGTGAGTCTCGATAAACAGCAAACCAGTCTCCTTTGTGGATTCAGGGCAGGGAGGTAGCATGCCTAAACCTTCCGTGATCGCTGCCACGCCAAGGCTAAGGCAAGCCTCTCCAGATAACACCCGAGTAGGGAGAGGGCGGAGGCCTGCTCCGGGGGCAGAGGGCGAAAGGAGCGCCAAGGAGCGGCGCGGCGGGTCCGGGGGACGCGACCCCGCGCGGCTCCGGGGTCTGCGGGGCCCGGGCCGCCGATCACTCCCCCCGCCCCTCCGGCGCCCAGGGTCCCTCCCTGCCGCTCCGCGCGGACCACCCCTCCAGCCCCCCGAGGCCCCCAGGCCCTCACCGCCGCCGCCCAGGCCCTCACCACCGCTGCGCCCCGAGCCGCCGGGACAGGGCCCCTCCGCCGGGCCCTCGGGCGGCGTGCAGGGGGCGGGCGCGCCGCGGGGCGGGCTCTCCTCGGCCCAGTGCAGGTTGCGGCTCCCCGGGATGTCTGGGGGAGAGGTCACCCAGCGGCTCAGGTCCGACGCGGAGCTGAAGGACCTCGCCGGAAAGGCTCCGCCAAAGCCCGGCTCGTCTCGGGCCCCACCCCGGTAGCCCAAGCCATCGAACCCGTCCGGGCGCCGCGGATGCATCGCGCACGGGGGCAGGATAAGGCCAGCCCGCCCCGGAGCCCACGGCCACCCGGGCCACACAACCTCTCCTCAGCAGCCGCGGCGCCCGGGCAGCCTGACACCCGGAAGTCACGCCGCCAGCCCGGACGTGCAGGGAGCACGTGACCTTACCGCTTCCTGCGGCCGCGGGAGGCGCGGTTGCTAAGGAAACGCTACGGCACACGGAGCGGCGGCCCGCGGGGAGGATGCCGGGAGGTGGGAGGTGCTAGGAGTTTGGAGACCAGTTGTCAGGCGAGAGGAGCCTGCAGCTAGACGACGCGGTTGGGCGTCCCAGCCGGAAGTGCCTCGCCCCACATAGGGGCCCGAGATCTATATTTCTCTCGCTAATTCCCCGCCAAGCACGAAGTTGCTCTTGGAGGTTCCAGTTGCCGGTGTCCGCAAGGTCACACCTGGCTTTCCCTGCCGTAGTTGGCGCTCTGGCTGAAATCTACTGAGATGCCTGGTTCGGCCCAGTGAACCCGGAAGTCTGTGGGCGGCTGGAGCAAGCCTTAGAATGGAAGGTCGCGGGAGAAAGCCCTTGTTCCTGCCCTCCTGGCTCCACCCCAAAAATACAAACTGTTCTCCAGGACTTGGGAATTAAGCATCTTCCTTTTCTAAGGGCCACAAAGACTTTGAATAGTTTACTGTAGTTTTTTTTTTTCCCCCCTTGTACTTCTCAATCAGTCAGGGGCATATTTAAATCCCAAGCGATACTTTTCAAAACTGAGACCTAGTTGAAAAATTAAGAGGACTTCTAAAGAGTTATCTACTACCTGTTTTTATTAGCTCCATGGGCTCTTTTGGTAGCATGTGTCTCCTTGGATCTCAACGAGCCCAGCATGGGTTCTTCCTCCGTCCTGTCTTCCCCCGGCCGCCCAGGATTCTGAGGGCTTTCAGAGGAGAACTCTGACGCGCTATTCTCAGTCTTCCACAGGCGAACCTTTTTTTCAAAGTAATCATCAGCTTCATCTTGAGTGGACTGACATTCTTCAGTTGTAATGTAGCTGGGAAAATGTATTCTTTTCCTTAGTAAGTGTATCAAGTATTACTCCAATGCTAGTACCTAATTACTGAATATCTAATATCCAGTTACTGAACGTAATAAAGATATATCCGTGTTCCTTAAGAATGATGGCTCAAGATTGGGATTGGCTCAGGTCCAAAGCTTACTGTTTATTAAAAGGAGGATAAAAAGTCCTGTGTGTGTGTGTGTGTGTATATATATACACTTTTCATATAAAAACAAGGGCAGCTCACAATTTCACGTCTACGTTACTGGAGAAAGGATGCCTTATTAAAAGGAGGATAACTGGGTAGCCACTTGAGAGGAAGAAACAACAGCCTCACCACACAACCTACTGTTAAATGAATTCCAGCTGTAATATATTGCTTTCTTTTTTGTTTGTTTTTGAAGATTGAATACTGGAAGAAAATACTTGGCGAATATTTTTCAGATAGTGGATTGGAAAACTTTATGAAGGTGACAGCAAAGTCAAAAGCAGTGTAGAGAAAGAGTAATCAACTTGACCATACAAAATTTAAATTTCTACATGAGATAAAAAAGTAAAAACACAATAATCAAAATTTAAAGACAAACCACAAACTGGGAAAATGACACTTTAACATGGTTTGGACAATGGGTTACTTTATTGTAAAAACGAACTTTTATCAGTAAGGGAAAAGCAGTAGAAATATAAGCAAAGGACATGAAGAGGCAATTTATTTTTAAAGAAATGCAAATGGGTAATAGTTAAATAAACAAGTATCTGTGTAACTGGAGAAAGGCAAATTTGAGTAATAACCATTTTTCCTCTATAAAAACTATGTTTAAAAGGGCAATACACAATATTGTGCAAAGTGAGAAAAAAGTAACTCTTATTCATTTCTGGAGTATAAAATATAAACTTTATGTGGTGTGTGTGTGTGTGTGTGTGTGTGCACGTGTGTGTGTGCACACTCAGTTGTCCAGTCTTGTCCAACTCTTGTGACCCCATGTACTCACCAGGCTCCTCTGTCCATAGAATTTTCCAGGCAAGAAAATAACTTATGTATTTTTTAAACGTATTTGGCTGTTCTGAGTCTTACTTGCGGGCTGTGGGGTCTCTGATCTCTGCTGAGGCATGCAGGGTTTTTAGTTGTGGTATGCAGGAGCTAGTTTCCTGACCTGAGATCAAACCTGGGCCATTTGCATCAAGAGCTTAGAGTCTTAGTCCTTGCACCACCAGGGAAGTCCTAAAATATAACAACTTTTCCACAGAGGGCATTTTGGCAGTATATATTAAAAACATATAAAAATAGCCATAGCTTTTGACTCCTAAATCTTAGGAAACAAACATAGGGTGTACATATTTACTTATGGACATATTCATGATATAATTGCTCACAATAGGAAAAATTGTTAGGATTTCAAATATCAAGTAATTATTACTAATAATTAAAATGGTGCATCCATATGGTTCTTTAATCAAAATATATTTATTGAGCACCTAACTGTACCAGGTACTATTCTAAGCAATGTGGACAGAGTAATAGATAAACAAGATGAAGTCCCTACATTGCTGAACTGACATTCTTATTGGGAGGCAAATAACAGGTAAATTTATCATATCAAATAATGAAACAAACATCTACAATGTCAGATAATGACGTGTATTATATTTTGAAAATTAAAGGATAGAGGCAGAATTTTTAGATTGCCTGGTCAGGGAAGCCAATAATCTTTGAAATAATCTTTAAACAGACATACGTGAAAGAATAAGCCATGTGTGACTATCTTGGAGAAAAATTTTCAAAGTAGAGCCAATTATAAGGTCTGATGAAAACTAGGAAGCCAGTGAGCAAGGATTCACTGAGAGCGGAAAGGGGTGCAGGGCTCAAGTTGGACAGGGCCTTGCTGGTGACAGACAGTGATTCAGGTTCTATGCAGAGCACATCACGAGAAACGCGGGTCTGGAAGATGCACACGCTGGAATCAAGATTGCCGGGAGAAATAGCAATAACCTCAGACATGCAGATGACACCACACTTATGGCAAAAAGTGAAGAAGAACTAAAAAGCCTCTTGATGAAAGTGAAAGAGGAGAGTGAAAAAGTTGGCTTAAAGCTCAACATTCAGAAAACAAAGATCATGGCATCTGGTCCCATCACTTCATGGTAAATAGATGGGGAAACAGTGGAAACAGTGGCTGACTTTATTTTTTGGGGCTCCAAATTCACTGCAGATGGTGATCGCAGCCATGAAATTAAAAGACGCCTACTCCTTGGAAGGAAAGTTATGACCAACCTAGATAGCATATTGAAAAGCAGAGACATTACTTTGCCAACAAAGGTCCGTCTAGTCAAGGCGATGGTTTCTCCTGTGGTCATGTATGGATGTGAGAGTTGGACTGTGAAGAAGGCTGAACGCCGAAGAATTGATGCTTTTGAACTGTGGTGTTGGAGAAGACTCTTGAGAGTCCCTTGGACTGCAAGGAGATCCAACCAGTGCATTCTGAAGGAGATCAGCCCTGGGATTTCTTTGGAGGGAATGATGCTGAAGCTGAAACTCCAGTACTTTGGCCACCTCATGTGAAGAGTTGACTCATTGGAAAAGACCCTGGTGCTGGGAGGGATTGGGGGCAGGAAGAGAAGGGGATGACAGAGGACGAGATGGCTGGATGGCATCACTGACTCAATGGACGTGAGTCTGAGTGAACTCCGGGAGTTGGTGATGGACAGGGAGGCCTGGCGTGCTGCGATTCATGGGGTCGCAAAGAGTCAGACACAACTGAGCGACTGAACTGAACTGAAGAGTAGAGGGGGGTGACCTTAATGATGTTCTAGAAGGAGAAACCTGGCTTCCTTTTGGGGCAAAGGTGAAAGTCTCTTCTACTTGGCAGGATGTTTCGAGCTGCTGAGGTAAGCGATAGTAGTAATTTGATCTAGAGCGATAGTAGTGAAGGAGCTGAGAAGGGCTGGAGGCAGCATGTTAAATGATTACATCACAGGTACAGCGTAAATGACAAGTTAATGTGTCCATGTTAGATTAAAACTATTGTGCATGATATGATTTCACTATTGTAAAAATAACAATAAAGATACACAATAAAAGGATATATGTTATGTCTGGGTGTAGGTTGACTTATGTTTTATTTTTTTATTCTCCACTTTCTAATTGTTTTAAGATAGCATTTTATGGTTTTTGTTTTTGCTAAGAAAAAAAATTATTTTAGAAAAAATAGATACACTAGATTTAGTTATGGGACACAGCAATAAAATTTTTTAGATTATTAAATCTGTCCATAGCAGTTAATCAACAGTCTCTAGAGCACTACCAGGCTTCCCATGCAGCTCAGTGGTAAAGAACCCATCTGCCAATGCAGAAGATGCAAGAGACTCGGGTTCCATCCCTGGGTTGGGAAGATCTCCTGGAGGAGGAAATGGAAACCCACTTCCAATATTTTAGCCTGGAGAATTCCATGGACAGAGGAGCCTGGTGGGCAGGCTACAGTCCATGGGGTCGAAAGAGTCAGACATGACTGGCGATTCAGCATGCGTGCAAAGCACTAATAAAGCCCTTCCATCATATATTTCTTCAAAATCTTTCTAAAATAATAATGTTGAAAAGGTACAGAATGCAAGTCTTCAAACTAGTTTAAGAAAGACATCACTCAGAAATTAATGTACTTAATTCTCTGTAGCATTTAAAAAGAATGGCCAATATGTCTTTTATGAGAATATCAGTGTAATATTTGTATTGGTTCTCTGTTTTGTCAAAACAAATTACTCCCCAAAAAAGCAGCTTAAAATATTTATTGTCTTGTAGTTTCTGGAGTGAGACATCACTTTGTCAACAAAGGTCCATCCAGTCAAGGCTATGGTTTTTCCAGTGGTCATGTATGGATGTGAGAGTTGGACTATAAAGAAAGCTGAGTGCCAAAGAATTGATGCTTTTGAACTGTGGTGTTGGAGAAGACTCTTGAGAGTCCCTTGGACTGCAAGGAGATCCAACCAGTCCATTCTAAAGGAGATCAGTCCTGGGTGTTCATTGGATGGACTGATGCTGAAGCTGAAACTCCAGTACTTTGGCCACCTCATGAGAAGAGTTGACTTATTGGAAAAAAGACCCTGATGCTGGGAAAGATTGAGGGCAGGAGGAGAAGGGGACAACAGAGGATGAGATGGTTGGATGGCATCACCAACTCAATGGACATGAGTTTTGGTAAACTCCGGGAGTTGGTGATGGACAGGGAGGCCTGACGTGCTTCAGTCCATGGGGTCACAAAGAGTCGGACACGACTGAGTGACTGAACTGAACTGAACTGAGTTTCTGTAGTTTGAGGATCTGAAAGTGGCTTAGATTAGTAGTTCCGGCTCAGGGTCTCTCACGAATTTGCTGTCAAGACTTCAACTTGGGGTCCAGTCATCTTAGACTTGACTGGGCTTGATTGGAACAGGAGGATCCATTTCTAAGATAGCTTGCTCGGCTAATTGTGGAATTCTTGCCGGTTTGATATCACGAGGGCTCTGAGTATCTTGCCCGGTGCATCTCTCCATAGAACTTCCTGAGTGTCTGTATAACGAGACAGCTGACTCCTTCTCAGAGCAAGTGATCCAAGACAACAGAGACGAAGCCACACAGTCTTTTATGACCTTATGCCACCTCATCACTCCTGCTGCATTCTGTTATCCAGAAGTGAGTCACTAAATCCAATGCAAGGGCAAGGGGTCTGGCTTCCTCTTTAGAAGGGAGGGTTATCAAACAATTCATGTTCATATTTTGAAGTCACAACATTTAAACCATCATATAACAAGTAATGGATAGAAGATATTGTAAGCACTAAACATTAATAATTAGGAACATTTTCACACAAACATTAATAGAATTATATAGATTAAAATTTTTACCTTCTTCTTTAGTAAATAGATGTGAAGGATTTGTTTTTTTGGAAAATAATCATATGATAGAAATATTTAAACCATGAAATAGTTTAATAAATATTTTGAGTCCAATTATTATTCACCTGGAACTTCCCTGGTGGCTCAGAGAGTAAGGAATCTGCTGGCATTTCAGGAGACCTGGGTTTGATCCCTAGGTCAGGAAGATCCCCTGGAGAAAGGAATGCCTACTCAGCCCCGTATTCTTGCCTGGAGAATTCCACGGACAGAAGACACTGGTGGTCTAGAGTCAACAGGGTCACAAAGAGACAGGACTGAGAAACTTTTTTTTTTTTTTAATTCACTTAGATGTGAAGAGTCAGACAGGACTGAGAAACTAATTTTTTTTTAATTCACTTAGATGTGAGTAAAAATACAAGTGAAGATTAGCAGACTATTTTGACAACTTTCAAGAGTTGGAAAAATATTCTGCTAAACAAAAGTATAGAACAAGCAGGTTATTCATTTATATTAGTATTTTCACTCAGAAATTCTGACAGTCAATAAATTTGGCTCACAGGATGAAATTAAAATCATCTACATTTCTATTCAGGAATTCACCCAACACTATTTATTAAGCATGTACTATGTTTGAGTCACTGAATTAGGTACTGTGATGCAGCTACCATTTTTGAGGATGGGATCTGAAGATATTTAAAATATTTTATTTCTACTGTATTATGTGGACTAATAAATCATTCTCACAGTAAGTTATAGTATGTGGATGTGAGAGTTGGACTGTGAAGAAGGCTGAACGCCGAAGAATTGATGCTTTTGAACTGTGGTGTTGGAGAAGACTCTTGAGAGTCCCTTGGACTGCAAGGAGATCCAACCAGTCCATTCTGAAGGAGATCAGCCCTGGGATTTCTTTGGAAGGACTGATGCTAAAGCTGAAACTCCAGTACTTTGGCTACCTCATGTGAAGAGTTGACTCATTGGAAAAGACTGATGCTGGGAGGGATTGGGGGGCAGGAGAAGGGGATGACAGAGGATGAGATGGCTGGATGGCATCACTGACTCGATGGACGTGAGTCTGGGTGAACTCTGAGAGTTGGTGATGGACAGGGAGGCCTGGCATGCTGCGATTCATGGGGTCGCAGAGTCAGACACGACTGAGTGAACTGAACTGAAGACAAGCCCTTCTGTGCTTGCTTCCTTTTTGTAACCTTTTTGGCTAACTTGCCATTTAGTTTTCCAAATGAACTTTAAAATAATTTCATTTTTCACTCCTAAAACACACACATACACATCGCTATTTCAAGTTTTGTTTTTTTTTTTTTTGTCTCAAAGAAGTTTCCCCCATACTAATTTTTAAATATTATTTATATTTTCTCTCTTTTGGAAACTGTGAGTTAGCACTCCAGAATCTGCTAAGAAATACCCTTTACAGTCTCTCTCAATTTCACTTTTGTTCTTATCCTCAACTTACTGCTCTGTTAGGAGGATGTGTTTCTGAGAAGCCTGGGATCAGAACTGCTTTTATTTATTGTTTGCAAATACTTTATTTTTGCAGTCTGTATTATTACTATTTTTAGTGTTTCTAGGTTCACAGCAAAATTAAGAGGAGGGTAGAGTGATTTCTCATATACACTCATCACTTCCCCTAATGGAGAGCCACCCCCATCATGAATGCTCCAATCAGAGTCTTAATGTGTTACAACTGATAAACTTATATTGACACATCATAATCATAATCATCCAAAGTTGATAGTTTATATTAGAGTTCACTCGAGGCAGTCTATGGATTTGGACCAATAATTTTTGTTTCAAGAATCAAAATGTAGTTTAAAACATTAAAAGACTTATTTGGTGCCTATTATGAACAGAAACAATTCAAGACTGATGTAGTTCATCAGGATTAGTTGCATTTTCTTTTGAAGTTCTTAATTTTTTAAGGCAATTTATTTCACTAGGACAATCCCTGTTCCTTAGCTTTAAATTGAATCAGAATTGCTCTTAGTAAAACCCTTGTGAAATTTAGTAGAGTATTTGAAACTGTTTACCCGTTCCTAGACATAGAAATTTTTATAAATATACAAATTTCTTTTTTGGGAGGGATACTACATTTAAAACTAGGCATTTCTTTGTGTTTAAAATTTCCCTCTTATAGTTAGTATGTATAGAACCACCTGGAAACCTTTCTTTAAAATCCATGATCCTAACTGAGAAGGATTCTTATATGCAAAGTACATCATGAGAAATGCTGGGCTGGATGAAGCACAAGCTGGAATCAAGACTGCCAGGAGAAATATCAATAACCTCAGATATGCAAATGACACCACCCTTATGGCAGAAAGCGAAGAACTAAAGAGCCTCTAGCTGAAAGTGATAGAGGAGAGTGAAACAGTTGGCTTAAAGCTCAACATTCAGAAAACTAAGATCATGGCATCCGGTTCCATCACTTTATGGCAAAGAGATGGGGAAACAGTGGCAGACTTTACTGTTTTGGGCTCCAAAATCACTGAAGATGGTGACTGCAGCCATGAAATTAAAAGACGCTGACTCTTTGGAAGGAAACTTATGACCAACCTAGACAGCATATTAAAAAGCAGAGGCATTACTTTGCCAACAAAAGTCCGTCTAGTCAAAGCTATTGTTTTTCCAATAGTCATGTATGGATGTGATAGTTGGATTATAAAGAAAGCTGAGCACAGAAGCATTGATGCTTTTGAACTGTGGTGTTGGAGAAGACTCTTAAGAGTCCCTTGAACTGCAAAGAGATCCAACTAGTCCATCTGAAGGAGATCAGTCCTGGGTGTTCATTGGAAGGACTGATGCTGAAGCTGAAACCCCAATACTTTGGCCACCTCATGCAAAGAACTGACTCATTTGAAAAGACTCTGATGCTGGGAAAGATTGAAGGTGGGAGGAGAAGGGGCCGACAGAGGATGAGATGGTTGGATGGCATCACTGACTCAATGGACATGGGTTTGGGTGGACTCCGGGAGTTGGTGATGGACATTGAGGCCTGGCGTTCTGCAGTCCATGGGGTTGCGAAGAGTTGGACAGGCCTCAGCTTCTGAATTGAACCAAACTTCCTTGGCAGACTCTGACTGGCTAGCCCTGTTCAGTTCAGTTCAGTTCAGTTCAGTCGCTCAGTCGTGTCCGACTCTTTGCGACCCCATGGACTGCAGCACGCCAAGCCTCCCTGTCAATCACCTACTCCCGGAGTTTACCCAAACCCATGTCCATGGAGTAGATGATGCCATCCAACCATCTCATCCTCTGTAGTCCCCTTCTCCTCCTGCCCTCAATTTTTCCCAGCATCAGGTTTTTCAAATGAGTCAGCTCTTTGCATCCGGTGGCCAAAGTACTGGGGGTTCAGCTTCAACATCAGTCCCTCCAATGAACACCCAGGGCTGTCCAAGGGACTCTCAAGAGTCTTCTCCAACACCACCATTCTAAAGCATCAGTTCTTCGGTGCTCAGCTTTCTTTATAGTTCAATTCTCACGTCAGTAGGTGAGTACTGGAAAAACCATAGCCTTGACTAGAGGGACCTTTGTTGACAAAGTGACATCTCTGCTTTTTAATATGCTGTCTAGGTTGGTCATAACTTTCCTTCCAAAGAGTCAGCGTCTTTTAATTTCATGGCTGCAACCACCATATGTAGTGATTTTGGAGCCCCCTCGAAATAAAGTCAGCACTATTTCCACAGTTTCCCCATCTACTTGCCAGGAAATGATGGGACCGGATGCCATGATCTTAGTTTTCTGAATGTTGAGCTTTAACCCAACTTTTTCACTCTTCTGTTTCACGTTCATCAAGAGGTTCCTTTAGTTTTTTGCTTTCTGCCATAAGGGTGGTGTCATCTGCATATCTGAAGTTATTGATATTTCTCCCAGCAATTTTGATTCCAGCTTGCGCTTCCTCCAGCCCAGCCCTGGTCAGCTGACCCTAAAGGGGCCGGCGTTCCCTGGCGAGCCTTGATTGGCTAGCGGTGGTCAGCTGACCCTAAAGAAGTCGGCCTTCCCCGGCGGGCGCTGATTGGCTAAGCCTGGTCACCTGTTTCTAAATTGGCGGCCTTCCGGCTCTGAGTGCTTCCTACCGCGTCCTTAGCAACCCGCCGGTCCGCGCAGGCGCGAGCCCCGGGTGAGCTGCTTCTGATCACTCGCGAGCTGAGGTTACAACCGCGTCCGCCACCCCGGCCGCCCGGAGTCCACAGGTCGGGGCACCGAGCCTTCCCCCTCGGGTTCCTTGGCCCTGGCTGTCTGGAGGAGCTCGCTGCCGCGCTTCCCGCTCAGGCTCACCATCTGAGCGCCCGGGCACCCAGGGGAGCCCTGCAGCAGGGAGAGCGGATAGGCTGAGGATGGGGACGTGGCTTTATGCTGGGCAGCTTTCCCGTTGCTGTTAATCGGGGAATTCTTTTCGTTTCCTCTGCACTCGGACTTCCTTGTCCTGCGGGAATCCTTAGCTTTGAATCCTGCTTTCCACTCTGGGCAGTTTCCAAGGCCTTACAGACTTGGCGAGATGCGCTCCCCTCCCCTCTCGCAGACTTCGAAATTTCAAAAATTTTTAAGTGTTTGGCAAGTAAGGGTCCAGGGAAAAATCCTTGAGAATGTGAGATGCAAGGATTTTTTAAAAAGCAGTTAATCTTGATAAAAGAGCCCAAGTTATCTCTTAGGAAAAATTTCCAGGAAGAGGTAAGGTGATGGTTGGAGAAGTAGATGGCACCCCACTCCAGTATTCTTGCCTGGAGAACCCCATGGACAGAGGAGCCTGGTGGGTTACAGTCCATGGGGCTGCAAAGAGTCTGACAGGACTGAGCAACTAACACACAAGGTAATGGTAGTATCTTCCTTCCCCCCTGCTTTGTAACCTTATCTCAACAGTGTATCTGAATGGATTCTATCTTTTTGGTTATCTTTGGTCAATAACCATTGTTTCTTTCTTAAGGTTAGAGTCTAAATCTTGTGTTTTCTAGTGTAGGTTACCAAGCCAAAGGCTTACTATAATTTTGTATAGTTCTCAGAAATTGTTTTTTAAAATATACTTTTCCAACTTTGTTTCAATTGTAGCTTAAAAAAATACACTAGGGATTAATGTTAAAAACTTAAATTCCGAGTCTATGCCAGATAGGTAGGTACAAAGCATATCGAATTCATACTTAAATCTGACTGTTCTGTAGATCCTATTACTGAAAGCTCAGCCTGTCTTGTACATGGGTGAGGAATCAAATCTGAAACAAGAGTTTTGGGTGAAGTAGAAAGGCTAGTTTTATTACTTTGCCAGGCAAAGTGGGGGCACAGCCGGCTCTTGCCTTGAAAAACTGTTTCAATCCAGGAGGATTTGATGAAGGCTTCTATAATGATGGTTCAAAGATGGGGTCTCTAACAAGATTAGAGTTTGAGTAGGGCTTTGTTGTTGTTCAGTCACTAAGTCATGTCCAACTCTTTGTGACCCCATCAACTGCAGCATGCCAGGCTTCCCTGTCCTTCACTATCTCCTGGAGTTTGCTCAAACTCATGTCCATTGAGTCGATGATGCCATCCAACCATCTCCTCCTGTGCCACCTCTTCTGTTTTTGTTTCAGTCTTTCCCAGCATCAGGGTCTTTTCCGGTGAGTCGGCTCTTCACATCAGGTGGCAAAGGTTTGAAACTTCACCAGGGCTTGCAGGCCCTTGGTCTCATCTCAGGAGGTCTGGTCTCCTAATCTTGATGAACCTCTCTGGTCCCTTTAATCGTGCTCCAGGTGGTTTCTTGGCTGGTCCTCCTTGATCAGCAACTGTTGAATCTGCCCTTTGAAACTCAGGGAAGGTCCTAAGGGCTGGAGTCTACAAGAAAACAAGAAACAGGGGCCTACAAGAAACAGGGGCCAAAAGGGCCTCGGTGCCTGGGGTCCCACAAGGCTCCGCTCAGCTTCAGTGCAGTGTCAATAACGTTTATAGAGCGCTGGCACACAGCGGAAATCCAATACAATAATTCAGGGACAATTATATCCATTTTTGCCATTCTTCCACAAACTATTCATCATGTGAGTAGTTTGCATCAAAGCCAAATGGCTTCCTATATTGGGTATCATCCTAAATAAAGAGGTAAACTGATGCAAGCTGGAATTGCCAGCAATTGACTTTATTGAATAGCAGAGGAATTGTAATTCGGAAAATGCAAACCATAGCAAGCTACAGGGGAGTCTACTGAGGGTTTGGCGTGGGCTGTATATTTTGTGGAAAGAGTCCAAAGAAGGGGAAGTCCAGCCAGAGTCTGATCAGTACATTCATGGATTGAGAATGGGGGAAAGATTCTTTGTGGATATTCATTGATCAGAAGACAAGTTCTGATTTTCTGTCAGTTGGGCATTTATGGGAAAACAGTCTCTCAGTTCTTAAGTCTTATTTTCCTGAAGGCACATGTATGAGATTCTCTGGTTTCATTTTTAGAACGAAATCCCTTCAGTGAATAACTGAGATTTAAGATATTTAACCAAGTCAGAACAAGACTGTCATTTAAATGTCAGTTCACTGCAGGTTTTCTGAATAAATGACTGATGAGAAGTGAATGAGAATGGTTCGTGTTTAGACCTTAATGGTACCTTTCACTTCATTTTCCTCATTGCCCAAGGCTTTCTAAATCATATGTGAATACTTTAACCACTTCAGTTTTCAGTGTTTTGAATATTACTATTTCATGTTAATTATGGATTATATTTATTTATTATTTCTGGGAAAATGTCAAGTACTTTATTTACTGGTACTAAGATAAAAAGACATGAAGTAGTTATGAATCATAGTTGAGGGACTTACGTGTGTGGGAAATGTTCCCATACTTGAATTGATTGTATACCCTCCAAACCTCTATTCTGACTGGATATTCAGTCTTAGTTTCTGTTAAGCCTGTCTCTCCCCTGGGGTTATACAGAAGTCCTGGGTGCTCTTGTATCAGCAAAGCACTGGAGGGGCACCACGGAACATTTGGCCACATGTTGCATCCAGAGTGTCTCCTCTGTTTTGTCGTCTTTTCTGAACCACAGCGAGGCCAGCAGAAGATTTTCCTAACCCTGCTGTGCTGTGGGGTCCAGTCCATCCATACTCAGTGGCCAGATATTGCTTCTGTGCTGCTTCTGTGTTCCTGGCGGTGCTGCTACAATAAAGGAGTTGCTCTGAATGACCTGTAACCTCCATTCCAGTCTCAGGAAACATCTTTCTGTTACTGACCCTCTCGGATCAGGTAGACTCCAATTAGGGTCTTTCCTTCAGTTCGGTTCAGTAACTGTCATGTCCGACTCTTTGTGACCCCATGGACTGCAGCAGCCCAGACCTCCCTGTCCATCACAAACTCCTGGAGCTTGCTCAAACTCATGTCCATTGAGTCGGTGATGCCACCCAACCATCTCATCCTCTGTCCTCCCCTTCTCCTCCTGCCTTCAATCTTTCCCAGCATCAGGGTCTTTTCTAATGTCAGTTCTTCACAACAGGTGGCCAAAGTATTGGAGTTTCAGCTCTCAAGGGTCTTCCTTACCTGGTGTCATTCGGGCCTATTGAAGAAGACCAGGTTTGGCAAAGCAGAGCAGAAAATTTGTTCATAGGTCAAGGAATGGGGATGGGAGAGATCATGCCCTAAAGACCTCTTCTCCCTCATGGAGGAAGCTGGAAGCTTTCTGAAAGGTGAGAGGTGTGTGTGCTGAGTGCTGAGCCGCTTCAGCCCTGTCTGACTCTGCGACCCTGTGGAGCACAGCCCGCCAGGCTCCTGTGTCCATGGGATTCTCCAGGCAGGAACACTGGAGTGGGTGGCCATGCCCTCCTCCAGGGGAATATTCCTGACCCAGGGATCAGACCCACATCTCTTACATCTCCCAAACTGGCAGGCAGGTTCTCGACCACTAACGAACCCACCTGGGGAGAGGTGGGTAGTCATCAGAATTCAGGCAAAGGGGCGGTGAGTTTCAGAAACAGCCGGAGCGTGCGCGGGCTCTTAAGCTCCTTCACAGCTGTGGTAAGGGTGCCCAGCATCGCAGGGAGCCCTCTGGGCAGAAAGCTGAATGCCGTCTTGAGGCGGAGGCCCTGCGCCCACCCTTTGGCGCTCATGTGGGAGGACTCTGCCCTTGGGGTCCGCTGGAAAAGCTTCGGGTCAGTGTACTGTCACTGTCTTGGGCTTTTCTGGCCCAGGCTGGCTCTGTGGTTTATGCAGCCGTCTCTTAGTTTCTGGTATGAAGTACGTCGGTGAGCATTGATGAACCCACTGTCGTGTAGGAAAAGAAGTGCAGCCTCTGTGTCCGTGTGGGTCTCTTCTCTGTGGCGTCGCCACGGTCCCCACAATCTCCAGGAGCCTTCTTCCTCCTACAGGGCACCCCATGCAAGCTCTTCAGGGACTAACTTTGTGTGCGTGTGTGTTTAGGTAAGGAAAAAGCCAGTGCCTTCAGGCAGTTGCACCTTTCTGCCTTGGAGATATTCAGATAACAAAGAAAGGGAAAAGCATTACTTATTTCCTCAGCATAGAGAAGTACCACCTAAATGGGAGAGAAAGGCATCAAGGATGCCCCACCACCCATACTCTCTTTTACAAATTAAACGTCTTTAATCTCTTAACTAGCTCCAAAGGGACATCTTTACGTGTCCTCCCTTTTCCCTCACGCTAAACCCAGACAGGACGCTATGGGACCCTCCTGGGTACAAAGCCTGTCTGTGTCCCCCATTTCTTGTTGGCAGGAAAAAGGCTTCTCACGTCCTCAACCTCTCTGCCTTCTGAGGCACGGACCGAGGGAGGTGCTGATTAGGCGAGTGTGAAGGCTTGCTCCCCGTGCCCGGGGCCTGCGATCAGCCTTTCTCTGCTCCAAAATCAAGCTTCTCAGTGTGGCCTCACTGTGCACAGGGCGCACACACTTGGGTTTGACGGCAGTGGGGATGGAAGAAGCGAAAAATGATCAGGAAATTTATGTCTGGAATAGTTACTCTTTCAGTCACGTAGAAGGTGAGCCTAGAGGAAAAGAAATCCAAAGGAGACTGGGAGGTAAGCAGCCATTGTGTTCCTTTAAGACAAAGATAATGGCATCCCGATTTAGGAGAAGAGGAGGAGGGATGCAAAGGAGCCTGGATTAGCAGCACTCCCTTGAAGAAAGGGGTAGAGTGACTGGTGGTGCCTCCCAGTGACTTGATGCTGCATGAACTTCCCTGGTGCTTCAGCTGGGAAAGAATCTGCCTGCAATGCGGGGGATCTGGGTTTGATCCCTGGGTGGGGAAGATCCCCTGGAGAAGGAAATGGCAGCCCACTCCAGTATTCTTGCCTGGAGAATCCCCATGGACAGAGGAGCCTGATGGGCTACGGTCAATGGGGTCGCAAAGAGTCGGACATGACTGGGTGACTGACACTTGGGTTGAACTGGGGAACAAGCTGAAGCAAGGTAGGCCTAACAGTCTCCATGACAGGCCTGTTTACAGGAGCTTGGTTTCTTAGAGCTGTGAAACTGACAGATCCTAAATTGTGTAGATTTAGACTTAATTTTTTTTTAACATTGGGGAGAAATACCTCTTATCCTGTCATTTCATTTACGTTGTCATTTTACTCCTGTTAAACGTCACTAAACCTAATTCTAATGTACTCTCTTACCATCATTCACTGGGGTCAAAGTTGCATATCGTGAAGTGCACTAATGTTCGTTGTACACGTCAGTGAGTGCACTTGGGTGCCGGTTGCTGGCAACCATCACTGAAACTCAGGGGCTGAAATTTTCCCGAGTTTCGGTCCTGGAGTTGGTTGTTTGCAGCTGGGTGAGTCTTACGTGGGCTCTGGCCTGTGATTTCACCTAAATGTCAGCCGAGGCCTCGGCCTCCTGAGGCCTTGACCAGGATGGAAGGCTCGCTGCCTTGCCTGCGGTTCCTGTGTGCGGTCAGTGGCGGGCCGCGGGGCGCGCAGGGAGAGCTGTGGCCCGCCGGCTTGCGCGTGCTTTCCGCATGGTGCTGGCCTCTGAGCCTGCGGGCTGGGCTCTGAGAGCACAGCCAGGAGACCGAGGAGGACGCTGCAAGGGCTTCTCTAAGGTCGGGTGTCCCAGAGTAGTATTCTGCTCTGCTGTGTCAGTCAAGTCCCTGTGTGAAGCCCAGAGGTGTGGGGAGAGTGGATTCGATTCCATCTCTTTTGGGACAGCGACCAGCCACGTTACGCGCAGGACAGTACTCAGTATGGGAGGTATCGTTGCACCATTTTGAAAACTGCATTCTGCTTTGATACGTGCGTCCACCCAAGTTACCCCAACGCTTCACATGTCTGTTCAGTCCCTCCTCTAGCCCCATTCTCACGCGCTCTTGGATCCAAACCATGACACGGTTTTGCCTGTTGCTGGACTTCGTATAAGGCATCATGCGCTATGTGCACTTCTGTATTTGCCTTCTTCCACGCGACGTAATCTACTTCTGTTGCCTGTTGCAATCCTTTTTTTTATTATTACTGGGGAAGAATCCTATCACATAAACAGATCACAAGCTTGTCCATTCTCCTACTGATGGATGTTTGAATTGTTTCCAGTTTGAAGCTGTTGTGAATAATAATCCTGTAAACATCCTCATACATATCTTTTTGAAACATTTCTTTTGGAGTGAACTTTCTGGGTCAAGGGACAGGTGTATGATTACCTTTCTAAGATGGAAATGGATTTCCAAGAAGTTTACGGCTTATTTTCACTCCTGTGGCAACGTATGAGAGTTCCATTGTTCTACACATCACAAAACCTAATATTGTTAATTTTTAAAAAATGTTAGTCCTTCTATTTGAACAGAAAATATAATTGTGGGCCTAATTTGAATATTCTTGAAGATTAATGATTTTGAGTATACGTGTTGATTTTTCTTTCCTCTAAGATTTTGTTCTGTATATCATTAATTTTTGTTCTTAATTCTCTTCAACTTTTGGGGAATATATCTTCTTATTTTTCTTATATCTTAGGTGAGCTAATTTTTTAGCTTTTTTTTGTTTGAGGTAAAAGCTACTTTTGTTGCATTTCACAAGTTTTTATGTGTGATATTTTTGTTATCATTTAGTTTTAAGTGTTCTTGAATTCTATTATTTTTGTCCCACAGGTGACTTAGAATTGCAACCTCCACAACATAGAGTTTTAATTAATTTTTTTACTTTTAATTTGATTGTGTTTTGATGTCAGAATTATCTACTCATAAATTACCTATTCTTGGTAATTTAAGACTTGCTTTAGGCTAGAATTTTTAGAGAATTGTACTTGTGCTTGGGAAAGATAATATTCTCTGATTAAATGCAGAATCCTCTGTGTCCATCATATATTTTTTACATCTTCTGTACCTTTGCTGGTTTTCTTTTTGTTTCCTACTGGACTTGTAAACAGTTAAAGCATAGCTTACACTATGTTTTGCTAATTTATTTTCTCAGAGCCACGCTGGCTAACTACTTCTTTGTCTACCCATATACAACCAATTCCTAGTAATTCATTTCCCCCTGTAGATGAGCTCTGGGTGTTTTCCCTTTTTTCTTAGATTTCAAGTTTCCTTCTTAGTCCTACAAAATTGCTTTAAAAGACAGGATCCTAAGTCTATGTTAATTAGTCATCTTTTCTGAAACTGAAACCCCTATCAGTAATTTTTATTGATTCGTCTTTTAAAATTGAATGGGAGAAGGCAGTGGCACCCCCCTCCAGTACTCTTGCCAGGAAAATCCCATGGACAGAGGAGCCTGGCGGGCTGCAGTCCATGGGGTCGCTAAGAGTCAGACATGACTGAGTGACTTCACTTTCACTTTTCACTTTCATGCATTGGAGAAGGAAATGGCAACCCACTCCAGTGTCCTTGCCTGGAGAATCCAATGGATGGAGAAGCCTGGTGGGCTGCAGTCCATGGGGTCACACAGAGTCAGACATGACTGAAGCGACTTAGTAGTAGTAGTAGTAGTAATCTATATTTTGTATGTGTATTCTTGAGATTTTTATGTAACTCTTTTTCACATATACTGTCCTCTTTCCCCATGTTTATGCCCCTTTTTTCCTTTTATTTTTGTTGGCTGTGTGTCAGTCACTCAGGCGTGTCCGACTCTCTCGACCCCATGGACTGTAGCCCACCAGACTCCTCTGTCCATGGGATTCTCTAGGCAAGAATACTGGAGCGGGTTGCCATTTCCTCCTCCATTTGTTGATTAGGACTAACTATAAAATTTTGAAGAGTGGCAATAATATGGATATCTTTGTATTGTTCTTGGCTTTTTAGATAAAGCTTCTAAATTTTTCCTGTTAATTATCATGTTTCTTTTAGATTTTCCTAGACACCTTTAACTAAATTGAGTAAAGCTGCTGACTTGTAAAGTTTCTATTTTATAACCATGAGTGAAAACTGGATTTAATTGAACTATTCTTTGTCATATAAAAAAATATTTTCTTTTTCACCTAAAATCCATCAATGTTATGGCTTACAACAATAGATTTTATAGTATTACATTATCTTTGCTCTTTTGAGGTTGACCTTTCTCAGTTATAAAGAACTTTTCTTTTTATTGGTGTTGTTGGATTTGGTTTCCTTATAGTTTCATCTAGGATTCTTACAGGTGAGATCTCCCTATGAATTTATTTTCCCAAACAGACCCCAATCCTCTACCTTGGGCAATCTTAAAATGTATTTATATAAGATCTGGTAAGACTGTGGAAATTTTAAAAAGGTGTAAAGCGGTAACTTTATAAACACATAAAGTTTTTCTGGAGAGAAAGAATGAGCATAAGAATAAAAGAAAATGATATTCTTTAAAAAAAAAAACAAAAAAACCCAACTTTCTAGAGAAGCACAATCCTCATGAGTGGCTTCAGCTTTGCATTGAGTCTTGTTTTAAAAGAAAATCAAAGTGGTACAATTTGTTTACACTATGATACTTTCTAAATAAACTTAAAAAAAAAAAGAAAATGATAAACTAAATAATTTTATTAGAATTTTTAAAATAGTTTTTGTTCAAGTGTGAGAGTTATTCTTTTGGTATTGAAATAGTTAGATATTATGTCTTTTTTGGTTTATTAGCATTTAAAGAAATAGATATATACTGTATCTGTGTAACTATGGTTACTTTGTAATTTTTAATTAAATGCTGTAAAAAATGATTAAATATATGTGATTGTCAATCAGTACTTATAAAATTTTTATTATAAGAAATTCCCTGGTGGTCCAATGGTTAGCACATGGCACTTTTACTGCCAGAGTCCACGGTTCAATCCCTGGAAGGGGAACTAAGATCCTGTAAAACACTTGCTGTGACCAAAATATATATACACATGTATATATATATGTGTGTGTGTGTGTACATGTGTGTGTGTATCACATGGGCCTTCCTGGTGGCTCAGATGGTAAAGAATCCACCTGCAGTGTCAGAGACCTGGGTTTGATCCCTGGGTCGGGAAGATTCCCTGGAGAAGGGCATGGCAACCCACTCCAGTATTCTGGCCTGGAGAATCCCATGGACAGAGGAGCCTGGTGGGCTACAGTCCGTAGGGTCACAAAGAGTCGGACGTGACTGAGTGACTAAGCACAGCACAGTGCATATATGACTATAAAAGCTTTAATCATGCAGAAGAGTTGAGAGCATAGTAGATGAATCTTCCTTTTCTTATGACCCCAGATTTAACAATTATCATTTCTATCCGTACCATGTGGTGTATTAATTATATAATTCTTTATGTGTAAGGTCTTTATTGTATGTATGTGATTAGTTAGAGTATTGCACACAGAACAAGCACTAATGAGTTGTACTCTTCCCTTGACTAATGAGTCACTAACAGAAGACACTTTACATATGAGGAAACTGAGGCGGCTGCAAGGTAGGCAGTTTGCACTGTGACAGATTCAGTCTGTGGCACTGGAGACAGAACTTAAAGTTAGCTGATTCCTGCACTTGCACATTTATCCACTACCCCAGGCAAGCGTCTGAGGAGGAGACGGCACAGAGGCAGGGAGACAGGCCAAGGGAGAAACGTGAGGAGTGAGAAAGACTTATTTCCAGAAGGAATGGTGAAATCAGTAACTATAGAGCAGGGATCAGGGAGACCAGTACAGAAACACTGATAGTGGAATTGTCCATCTGGAAATCATTGTCAGCCTTGGAAAGAGTGCCTCAGGGTGGGGATAACAGAAACTAGATTGCAGATGTTTTGTGAACTAAAATAAATTTAAGGGTAGATATCATTTAATATAAAAATCATGTCTGAAGTAGAAGGTAAAAACAGGCTATTTACTTGCCCACTTCAGATAAATATGCAAGATAAATTTTCAGAGTCTATTTAAATTATTGAAAATCATTTCTGGAATGTGGTAGAGAATACGTGCCTTGTTGCAGACGATACTCTGTAGTGGGTGCTGGATACGCCAAGAGATTGTATCAAGAGTGGAGGTGGGAGCAGGTCTTCGAAATAGTTGATGTCAGTAATGATTTTTTTTTTTAACCTTTCATTTCAGAATTAAGACTTTATTTTTAAAAATCAATTTCAAAGTCTTCTGATCTAGCCTTTAAGCTCAGTTTTATTCACCTAAGATTTTGTTTCCATTTCAGTCCACAAACTCAGTCAGTACTCTGCATTTTGGGGTACCATAGAGAATACTCTTGCCTGGAAAATCACAAGGACGGAGGAGCCTGGTGAGCTGCAGTCCATGGGGTCGCTAAGAGTCAGACATGGCTGAGTGACTTCACCTTCACTTTTCACTTTCATGCATTGGAGAAGGAAGTGACAACCCACTCCAGTGTTCTTGCCTGGAGAATTGCAGGGATGGGGGAGCCTGGTGGGCTTTGGTCTATGGGGTCGCACAGAGTTGGAAACGACTGAAGCAACCTAGCAGCAGCAGCAGAGAATAAAAGGATATTTAAATCTTAAAGTTCTATTTAGCTTATTAAAAAAACCTCATTTTTACTCTTATGTCACAGTTTGCTGATTCAGGAAAAAATGATGGCTATTCCTTGACAATGATCTAAATGTGGAAAAATCCAGTTTAGCAGTCCATTTGAATCTCTGCATTTAATTGTTGCGATTTCCCAGCAGAGTCAACCAAGTGAGTTTTTGTATTTGATAGCAGAACACTCAAAAGTATGTGGCTTCATTTTCATTTTCTCTTCATCTTTTAAGGTGGTCTGGGTGTTGCTGACTCTAGTCCCTGGACTCTCTAACTGGTAGAAATAGGTAAGAGGCCGGATGAGGAACTCAGGCAGCAGGAGGAAATCAAAGTAGAAACAGGTGGCCTTGCTCACCCCTGCAGAGGGCGGGCTGATCCCTTCCGTGCGGCGACCATGAAGGCAGACACGTGCAGCAGGCTGCGGGCAGCTTAGGTCCGCCCACCCCTGTGGTTGTGCTGTGGGCAGGGGTCAGGCACATGCTTCTCCCCTCTGCTCCTCAGATGATAGTTTATTTGTGGCCTTTTTTTATCTAATGGTTCATAAAGTGCCCCAGCTGTGTGTCACGCAGTTATTTTTAGTCCCTTATAGTTGCTTTGTATTCTGTTGCTGAAGGACATGTTTGTCCAGCTGCAAGCTCTCCAGTGAAGGGTATCCAGGTTACTAAAGACCGTGAGAGAAGCCACTGTTTGTCTCTTTCTATACAATTCATGGAGAAGGCAATGGCACCCCACTCCAGTACTCTTGCCTGGAAAACCCCATAGATGGAGGAGCCTGGTAGGCTGCAGTCCACGAGGTCGCTAAGAGTCAGGCACGACTGAGCGACTTCACTTTCACTTTTCACTTTCATGCATTGGAGAAGGAAATGGCAACCCACTCCAGTGTTCTTGCCTGGAGAATCCCAGGGACGGGGGAGCCTGGTGGGCTGTCATCTCTGGGGTCACAGAGTCGGACATGACTGAAGCGACTTAGCAGCATACAATTCACAAGTCACCATCACTGCATGTAGCCATCTTGGGGAGGCATAAAAGGTACAGATCTCCCATGTAGGTTTTAATAAATGGTTTGAAAATCCTTTTTATCAAATAGTGTATTAGACTTTGACTGTTTTAGCTCGACTAATGATTAATAAGGCTGTATATTGTCACACTGCTTATTTAACTTATATGCAGAGTACATCATGAGAAATGCTGGACTGGAAGAAGCACAAGCTGGAATCAAGATTCCCAGGAGAAATATCAGTAACCTCAGATATGCAGATGACACCACCCTTATGGCAGAAAGTGAAGAGGAACTAAAAAGCCTCTTGATGAAAGTCAAAGAGGAGAGTGAAAAAGTTGGCTTAAAGCTCAACATTCAGAAAATGAAGATCATGGCATCTGGTCCCATCACTCCATGGGAAATAGATGGGGAAACAGTAGAAACAGTGTCAGACTTTATTTTTTGAGGCTCCAAAATCACTGCAGAAGGTGATTGCAGCCATGAAATTAAAAGGTGCTTACTCCTTGGAAGGAAAATCATGACCAACCTAGATAGCATATTCAAAAGCAGAGTCATTACTTTGCCAACAAAGGTCCATCTAGTCAAGGCTATGGTTTTTCCAGTAGTCATGTATGGATGTGAGAGTTGGACTGTGAAGAAAGCTGAGCACCAAAGAATTGATGCTTTTGAACTGTGGTGTTGGAGAAGACTCTTGAGAGTCCTTTGGACTGCAAGGAGATCCAACCAGTCCATTCTGAAGGAGATCAGTCCTGTGTGTTCATTGGAAGGAGTGATGCTAAAGCTGAAACTCCAATGCTTTGGCCACCTCATGCAAAGAGTTGACTCATTGGAAAAGACTCTGATGCTGGGAGGGATTGGGGGCAGGAGGCGAAGGGGACGACAGAGGATGAGATGGCTGGATGGCATCACCAACTCAACGGACAGGAGTTTGGGTGAACTCCAGGAGTTGGTGATGGACAGGGAGGCCTGGCATGCTTCATGGGGTCACAAAGAGTCGGACACGACTGAGGGAATGAACTGAACTGAACTAAACTGAATGATTAATATGTGTGACTCTGGTTATAATAATACCGTGCAAAAAGCCCTGTTGTACATATAATAATAGTAGCAAGAACTCCTTGTTGATGACTTCAGGTTTTAGAAGATACTGAGAATTTGAGGAATATTCTTAGGAAAATTTTATGAAAGTTGATGACATTTTTATATTCATTTTTTTGAGTTTTTTGTGGGGTCTAGAAGGGAAGTCATTTTAAATCTTATTTTCCTTGTTTATTTACCTGCCTGAGGGTGTAATTGCACCATCTCTATGGCAGACATTTCTGAAGACATTCCTCTTTTCTTTTTGGAGATTTGAGATTATTTGTTTACTGTTTCTTGTTTTAGCTAAAAGCAAGAATGATAATAAAATAGAGAGTCTTATCTCTCTCATGTATCACAGTACTATTCAAATAGTGGCTCATGAACTAGTGTTGGTCAGGGACTTTTACTACCAAGGTATGTGCTCCCAAGAGTAAGTATGTCTTTTATAGCAATTTGGTGTTTTCTACGCATCCAGTCTGAGGAGGTCTCATCAACAGTGTGTTATGGAACTTGCATGCTGAGTAGATGGCGTGAATACCCACCATGTGAGGACTCTGGACAATAGGTTCAGCGATCAAGGGAGAATTTCTAAAATAATTAGTCTCTAACTTTTGCAGTTTCAAAAATTATGACTAATCCTAGTTGGTCCTGTGAAATATATAAGGAAACAGGTAGAAGCTCTAGGTTAATATGCCATTGGAAGGACTGATGCTGAAGCTCCAAAACTTTGGCCACCTGATGCCAAGAGCCGACTCATTGGAAAAGACCCTGATGCTGGGAAAGATTGAGGGAAAGGAGAAAAGGGCAGCAGAAGATGAGATGGTTAGCTAGTATCATCACTGACTCAATGGACATGAGTTGGAGCAAACTCGGAGACAGTAGAGGACAGGGGAGCCTGGTGTGCTGAGTCCATGGGGTCACAGAGTCAGACACGACTTGGCGACTAGACAGCAATATGCCCAACACAAGCAGATTAAGATCCATTTGTCTTCAATTCACTTTCTTATAAATTATTTTTTTCTCTAAGTGCCTTTTAAGGTGGAAATAGTCAATGAGATGTTAACTGTTTTAAAAAAATAAATTCCTGAATATATCAATCCTACTTGGAAATAACTTATATTTTATGTTAAAGTTAGGCCAACTCTGAATGGCAACCCACTCCAGTATTCTTGCCTGGAGAATCCCATGGACAGGGGAGCCTGGTGGGCTGCTGTCCATGGGGTCGCACAGAATCAGGCACGACTGATGCGACTTAGCAGCAGCAACTCTGAATGACATCCCTGTAGCTCAGCACAGTTGCTGACTTAAAAATACATCTGCTGTATGTTCTAATGGACATGGATTATTAGAAGCAGTAATAGATAATGATATTTTCTGTTTATGATACATATTTCTTGCTGTATATTTTCCAATTGCGCCTCCAGGTCTGCCTTCTACCCTTCTCCACTTTGCCCTGCACCTTCTGGCGTCTGGTTAGTTTAGCAGATGGAAGTGCAGATAGATGATCGGAGTGCTGTGCTGGGGGCTCCTTCTTGGCAGGCAGGCTCAGGTCAGTTACATCTCTCCATCAAAGGCCAAAGATGTTCCTCGAGCACCGTCCTCCTACAGCTGTTCATTCTGGGTCCTTCTGCGCCTCAGTCCTGAGTATAGTCATGGTTCCCTCTCTTCTTGCCAGCCCCTGAGAATGGCACATCTTGGATTTTTCTAAACTTTATTTTTCACTTGAATAACTCTGCTCACATATTTGGAAAATCTCTTTATTCAGTAACCCCATTTAAGGGTGCTGTCCACTTCCTGTTAGAACCTTGACTAATGACCCAGTTTAAAAAATTAGCTATCTTAAAAAATGAAATGCAAGATAATTTAAGTCTATCCGTTTCATTATTTCATTATGT
Source organism: Bos taurus (assembly GCF_002263795.3). NCBI lineage: Eukaryota > Metazoa > Chordata > Mammalia > Artiodactyla > Bovidae > Bos > Bos taurus. The sequence goes on along the minus strand of NC_037334.1, from coordinate 109,713,546 downwards.
GTCTGACTACTCCACTAAACACAAAATAGTGTGACCTAGTTTTGGTCATACACTAATAAATGTGCTCAGAAATATTTCACAAGGGGAATAAATGTGGGTGTGAGAGTCAGCAGAGAAAGCATCATCTAAATGGCAAAAAAACAGACATAAAAAGAACTTTACAAGTGATTTAAAAACAAAAAACAGAAAGCATAGTAATCTAATGATTATCACAAGCACTTAGATAAAGCTTAATATATGCCAGGCTCTTTTCTAAGCAATATATGTATTTTGACTTATTTCTTCCAGAAACTCTATAAGGAGGTATTATTCCCACTGTGCAAATGAGAAGGCAGATATAATTCAGTAAATCAGTGAGTCTGGTTGTGTTCTCTTTACTATCCTGCGCTGCTCTTTTAACGGTTTTGCCAATTAAACTGCTAAGGTATAACAAAGACTGAGCGTTATATGAAAGGATCAGTTTATAATAGTGACATAATATAAATAACATGGACTTCAAAGCTGAGTTTGACTCCTACGTCTGAATTTTAAATTTAAGTTCTTCCTTAATATAGTTTTATTCTTAAGCCTGATTTTCCTTCTTGCCGCCCTTTTCCCATTAAATCATGAATTTGCATGAAATGTATTACTGGGTGCTGTCAGTACATTTGTATTCTAATATAAAATTTAATATTTCTCTTCAGGTTTATGATCTGTGAACATGCCTAACAAATCACCTGTGATTGGCAAATCTGAAGTAGTATCTTCCTCTTATGAAAAATCAAAGTAAGTTTGCAAGAAAACTTCATACTGTTAAAGTAGTAGACCCATATATATATTGTAGAATTTAGAAAGTTACAGAAAACTGTGACCACTAACATATAATTGCTCATAATTCAGTGTTGTTGTTTAGGCCTTAAGTTACGTCCAACTGTTTTGTGACTCCATGGACTGTAGCCCATCAGGGTCCTCTGTCCATGGGATTACTGGAGGCAAGAATATCCAGGCAGGAATACTGGAGTGGGTTGCCATTTCCTTCTGCAGGGGATCTTCCTGACCTAGGAATCAAACTTGCATCAGCAGGCAGATTCTTTACCACTGAGCCACCAGGGAATCCCTCATAGTTAAATGACAAAGAATAAAAATGTTAAGGTTTACTATTCCATAAAGTAATAACTTTGTAATGATTTTTTATAAGATCATATATTTCAAAAACTTTAAGTTGCTGTACTAACCCATGAAATGCATAAGAGACTGTTCAATAACTGCTGAATGATGACGCGTCTTAGTTATTTCTAAGCCCTTTGCTGTTTCGAAGTAAGCCACAGTAGAATATTTTTCTGCATTTCAAAGTATTTCTTTGGGATAGGTTTCTGAAGTGAAGTAAGTGACTAGACTAAAGTTTGTTAATTTAAAAATGGTTTGGGATTCTGAGAAACTTAAGAGCTTCTTTAGGTGTGCTGGGTTCTCGTTGCTGCACTCAGGCATTCTCTGGTTGCGGCGGGCGGGTGGGGCTCTCTTCACTGCAGCGCGTGGCTTCTTTCTGCCGCAGGGGTTTCTCTCTCTGTGGAGCACAGGCCCTGGAGTGCGTGGGCTTCAGTCACTGTGGCCTGTGGGCTCAGTCCTTCCAGCTCGTGGGCTTAGAGCGCGGGCTCAGTAGCTGTGGCACGTGGGCTCAGTCCCTCTAGCTCCTGGGCTTAGGGCTCAGGCTCGGTAGCTGTGGCACGTGGGCTCAGTCGCTCTGCAGCATGTGGCGTCCTCCTGGACCAGGGATGGAACCTGCATCCCCTGTGCTGGCAGGGGGACTCCTGGCCACTGTAGCACCGAGGAAGTCCAAGAAGTTTATAAGAACGTAAAGAGCACAAGAGAGTATGTAATCAAACGTATGTGTTGATGTGTTTCTGTTTGTTTCAAATATTGTTCTGTAATAAAGAATGCATGCATGTGTGCTTACTTGCTTCAGTCGTGTCCAACTCTGTGCAACACTGTAGACTGTAGCCCACCAGGCTCCTCTGTCCATCGGATTCTCCAGGCAGGAATACTGGAGTGGGTTGCCATTCCTTCTCCAGGGGAGCTTCCTGACCGTCCCCCACCCCCTGCACCCAGGGATGGAACCCACATCTCTTACATGTCCTGCATTGGCAGGTGGGTTCTTTACCACTTGCACCACCTGGGAAGCCCTAATCAATTAACAAAGAATAGATAGCAGATACAGAGCAGGCAACGGCACCCGACTCCAGTACTCTTGCCTGGAAAATCCCATGGATGAGGAGCCTGGTGGGCTGCAGTCCATGGGGTCGCTAAGAGTCGGATACGACTGAAGCAACTTAGCAGCAGCAGCAGCAGCAGCAGATAGCAGATAAACTGCTTTGACCACATGTCCTTCCAATTATAATTGTGGCATATATTATTTCCATTCACTTTTTCACTTTAATAGATAAGAAGATACATAAGATTATATTTTCCATTCCATTTCCTAAAGTACATACCTAGGGATGTAATTATTGACTATGTCAAACAGAACATGTTAATTCTGTCTTTTTTCTTCCTTTTTTTTAAACACCAAAACCATTTTGTACTGGAGTAAAATTGAAGAAATGGGAAAACAACTAGACCATTCAGGTATGACCTAAATCAAATCCCTTATGATTATACGTGGAAGTGAAAGTGAAGCTGCTCAGTTGTGTCTGACTCTTTGCCACCCCATGGACTGTAGGCTACCAGGATTCTCCATCCCTGGGATTTTCCAGGCAAAGTACTTGAGTGAGTTACCATTTCCTTCTCCATATGATTATACAGTGGAAGTGACAAATAGATTCAAGGGATTAGATCTGATAGAGTACCTGAAGAACTACGGCTAGAAGTTCGTGACATTGTACAGGAGGCAGTGATCAAGTGATCTCTCTCTCTTTTAGTTGCTAAGTCATGTCTGACTCCATGGACTGTAGCCTGCCAGGCTCCTCTGTCCATGGGATTCTCCAGGCAAGAACACTGGAGTGGGTTGCCATTTCCTCCTCCAGGGGATCTTCCCAACTCAGGAATAGAACTCGGGTCTCCTGCATTGCAGGCAGATTCTTTACCAACTGAGCTATGAGGGAAGCCCCATGATCAAAACAATCCCCATGAAAAAGAAATGCAAAAAGGCAAAAATGATTGTCTATGGAGGCCTTACAAATAGCTGAGAAGAGAAGCTAAAGACAAAGGAGAAAAGGAAAGATATACCCATTTAAATACAGAGTTCCAAAGAATAGCAAGGAGAGATAAGAAAGCCTTCCTCAGTGATCAATGCAAAGAAATAGAGGGAAACAATAGAATGGGAAAGACTAGAGATCTCTTCAAGAAAATTAGATATCAAGGGAACATTTCATGCAAAGATGGGCTCGATAAAGGACAGAAATGGTAGTTACCTAACAGAAGCAGAAGATATTAAGAAGAGGTGGCAAGAATACACAGAACTATACAAAAATAATCTTCACAACCCAGAATCAGGATGGTGTGATCACTTACCTAGAGCCAGACATCCTGGAATGTGAAGTCAAGTGGGTCTTAGGAAGCATGACTATGAACAAAGCTAATGGAGGTGATGGAATTCCAGTTGAGCTGTTTCAAATCCTAAAAGATGATGCTGTGAAAGTGCTGCACTCAATATGACACCACATTTGGAAAACTCAGCAGTGGCCACAGGACTGGAAAAGGTCAGTTTTTATCCCAATCCAAAAGAAAGGCAATGCCAAAGAATGCTCAAACTACTGCACAATTGCACTCATTTCACACGCTAGCAAAGTAATGCTCAAAATTCTCCAAGCCAGGCTTCAACAGTACATGAACTATGAACTTCCAGATGTTCAAGCTGGTTTTAGAAAAGGCAGAGGAACCAGAGATCAAAATGCCAACATCCATTGGATCATTGAAAAAGCAAGAGAGTTTCAGAAAAACATCTATTTCTGCTTTATTGACTATGCCAAAGCCGTTGACTGTGTAATCACAACAAACTGTGGAAAATTCTTCAGGAGATGGGAATACCAGACCGCCTGACCTGCCTCCTGAGAAATCTGTGTGCAGGTCAAGAAGCAACAGTTAGAAGTGAACATGGACCAACAGACTGGTTCCTAATTGGGAAAGGAGTCCATCAAGGCTGTATATTGTCACCCTGCTTATTTAACTTATATGCAGAGTACATCATGAGAAACGCTGGGCTGGAAGAAAGACAAGCTGGAATCAAGATTGCCGGGAGAAATCTCAATAACCTCAGATATGCAGATGACACCACCCTTATGGCAGAAAGTGAAGAGGAACTAAAGAGCCTCTTGATGAAAGTGAAAGAGGAGAGTGAAAAAGTTGGCTTAAAACTCAACATTCAGAAAACTAAGATCATGGCATCCAGTCCCATCAGTTCATGGCAAATAGATGGGGAAATAATAAAAACAGTGAGAGACTTTGTTTTGGGGGCTCCAAATCACTGCAGATGGTGACTGAAGCCATGAAATTAAAAGATGTTTGCTCCTTGAAAGAAAAGTTATGACCCACTTAGACAGCATATTAAAAAGCAGACATTACTTTGCCAACAAAGGTCCGTCTAGTCAAGGCTATGTTTTTCTCAGTAGTCATATGGATGTGAGAGTTGGACTATAAAGAAAGCTGAGCACCGAAGAATTGATGCTTTTCAACTGTGGTGTTGGAGAAGACTCTTGAGACTCCCTTGGACTGCAAGGAGATCCAACCAGTCCATCCTAAAGGAATTCAGTCCTGGATATTCATTGGAAGGACTGATGCTGAAGCTCAAGCTCCCATCCTTTGGCCACCTGATCTGAAGAGCAGACTCATTTGAAGAGACCCTGATGCTGGGAAAGATTGAAGGTGGGAGGAGAAGGGGACAACAGAGGATGAGATGGTTGGATGGTATCACTGACTCAATGGACATGAGTTTGAGTGAACTCCATTAGTTGGTGATGGACATGGAGGCCTGGTGTGCTGCAGCCCACGGGGTCGCAAAGAGTTGGACACGACTGAGCTGCATAGTCAGTTAACAGTCTAGTGATAGTTTCAGGTGAACAGTGAAGGGACTCAGCCATGCACACACATGCATCCATTCTCCAAATGCCCTCTCATCCAGGCTGGCACGTAACACTGAGGGTTCCATGTGCTATACAGTACGTTTCTGCTGGTTATCCATTTTAAATATAGCAGTGTGTACATGACCTTCCCAAAGTCCTTAATGCCTCATCCCCTTGGCAACCAAGAGTTTGTTTTCTAAGTCTGTGAGTCTCTTTCTGTTTTGTAAGTAAGTTCATTTGTATTATTAATTCTGTCTTTAGTGACTAGTCATTTTTGTAATTTGGTTAAAAAAAATCTGTCTATACCACAAGATCAGGTGGATATTGTTATAAATTATTTTTTTAATCTTCCTGTTTTTTCTTTTAACATATATGGAAATGACTTTTGTTAATGATAAGTGAAGGTCCAATTCCTCATTTTTGTGTACATACTTGATCAGTACTATGTATCAAAAAGAATATCTTTCTTCACTATTTTTCTAGCACAACTATTACATAAATCATGTCCACACATAGTGGGTATGTTTCTGGGCTCTCTTTTCTATTTCACTGGTCTGTTTGTCCCTTATTATTATTATTATTTTGGCCACACTGTGCAGCTTGTGGATACTTAGTTCCCTGGACAGGGATCGAACCTGGGACCTTGCAGTGAAAGCACCAAGTCTGAACCACTGGACTGTTGGGGAATTACCTGTCCCTTTTTATATTAATACCAAGCTGCTTTAATCACTGTCATTTAGTGATAATATTTAATAGTCAATATGACACATTTTCCAAATTTCTTCTTCAGTAATAATCCTGCATATTACTTCTACTTAAAATTTTTATTTTATTGAGGTGTAGTTCAAAATAATAGTTGCTGGCATAGAATATAGTGATTTAAAGTTTTTGGAAACTGTACTACTTTCAAAGTTATTATAATATTGGCTATATTCCCTGTGATGTACAATATATTTTTGTGGCTTGTTTATTTTATACATAGTAGTGTGTCCCTCTTAATACCCTACCTCGACCTTTCCCCACCTCTTTCCCTCTCCCCAGTGGTAATTGCTAGTTTATTCTCTCTACCTGTGAGTCTCTTTCTGTTTTGTTACATTTATATTTTTTACTTTATTTTTTATACTCAAAATATAAGCGGCAACATACAATATTTGTCTTTCTCTATCTGATTTATTTCAGTAAGCCTAATAACCTCCAGGTCCATGTTGCAAATAGGAAAGTTTCATTCATTTTTATGGCTGAGTATTATTCCATTTAATGTTTATATCACATTTTTGATCCACTCATCTGTTGATGAACACTTAGATTGCTTTCATATCTTGGTTGTTGTAAATGCTGCCAATGAATGTTGAGGTGCTTAATCTTTTCAAATTAGTGTTTTCATTTTCTTAGATGTGTACCTAGAAGTGGAATTGCTGGATCGTGTGGTAATTCTTTTTCAGTTTCTGAGGAACTTCCACATTGTTTTGCACCATGGCTGCACCAGTTTCATTCCCAGCAACATTGTACAAGAATTCCCTTTTCTGCACATCCTCATCAACGTTGTGCAAGGATTCCCTTTTCTCCACATCTGCATCTGCGTTCATTATTTGTGGTCTTTTTGATGATAGACGTTCTGACAGGTGTGAGGTGACATTTCACTGTGGTTGTGACTTGCGTTTCTCTGTTGAGTGGTGTTAAGCATCTTTACATGTGCCTGTTGGCCTGTATATCTTCTTTGGAATAACGTCTACTCAGGTCTTCAGCCTGTTTTTTAATCAAGATGCTTGTTTATTTTTGATATTGAGTTATATGAGCTGTTTGTGAATTTTGATTATTAATCCTTTATCTGTCTTGTCAGTTTCTCCTGTTCAGGAGATTATTTTTCACTTGGTTGGTGGTTTCCTTTCTTAAGTGAAGCTTTTACATTTAATTAGGTTCCATTTGTTTATTTTTGCCTCTGTTTCCTTTGCCTTAGGAGAAATATCCAACAGACATTTGCAATAATTTACATTGAAGAGTTTTCTATGATTCCTTCTAGGAGGTTTTTTTTTTTTTTTTACTTTTGTCTGTGCTGGGTCTTTTCTGTGCATGGGCTTTCTCTAGTGACAGCGAGCAGGGCTACCCTTCACTGCATCGCATGGCCTTCTCATCGCCGTGGCTTCTCTTGGGTGACTCCTCTCGCAGCAGCTCTAGATCATGGGCTTTAGAACATGGGGCTTCAGTAGCTGAGGCACAAGGGCTTAGTTGGCCCAAGTGAAAGCGAAAGTGAAATCGTTCAGTCGTGTCCGACTCTTTGCGACCCCACGGACTGTAGCCTACCAGGGTCCTCCATCCATGGGATTTTCTAGGCAAGAATACTGGTGTGGGTTGCCATTTCCTTCTCCAGGGGATCTTCCGTACCCGGGGATCAAACCCGGGTCTCCCGCATTGCGGGCAGACGCTTTACCGTCTGAGCCACCAGGGAACCCTAGTTGGCCTAAGGTGTGTGAAATATTCCTGGACTAGGGATCGAACCGGTGTCCCCTGCATTGGCAGGCTAATTCTTATCCACTGTACCACCAGGGAAGTGCTCTGCTAGGAGTTTTATTTATTTATTTCCAGTATGGCATTTAGGTCTTTAATCCATTTTGACTTAATTTTGTTTATAGTGTAAGAAAACATTTAATTCTTTTAAATGTGGCTGTTGAGATTTCCTAGCACCACTTACTGAAAAGACTACCTTTTCCCCTTGTATATTCTTGTCTCCTTAGTCGTAGATTAGTTGGCCCTAAGCGTACAGGGTCGTTTCTGGGCTTTCTGTTCTTTCCCATTGATCCGTGTGTTTGTTTTTGTGCCAACACCATGCAGGTTTGATTACACGTGGCTTTTGTCTACATCAGATCATGTGGCAGTTCCAGCTCTATTCCTTCTCAAGATGTGTTTGGCCATCCAAGGTCTCTTGTATCTGCATGCAAAATAAAATCATTTGTTCTAATATTGAAAATTGCCATTGGCATTTTGATATGGGTTGCATTGACTCTGTAGATTGTTTTGGGTAGTATGGTCATTTTCACAATATTAATTCTTCTGATCTATAAACACAGTATGTGTTTATGTTTGTGTTGTCTTTAATTTCTTCCATCAGTGTCATATATTTCCAATACAGGTGTTCTATATTCTTAGTTAGATTTTCTTTTTATAGAAGTGCTGTCTGTCTTTTCTTAGATTTATTCCTTTGTATTTGGTATTTTTGATCCTATTATAAGTTTTATGCACATTTTAAAATATATTTTCTCTAGCTATTGCCATTAGAAGGATAATTGATTTTTGTGTATTGATTTTTACCTAGAGATACTGCTAAATTCCCTCATTAATTCTAAGCATATTTATCACAGTCTTGATTTTAAAGGAATGCTTTAAACATTTTGTGATTAAGCATGATTTTTTTCAAACTTTAACACTTAAGTTGTATTTTGTGTGTGTGTGTGTGTGTGTCTGTGTGTGTGTGTGTGTTTTAAATAGGCTTCATTACTATTTTAAACAGTTAATTTCCCTTTGTATTTTATTTATGGCTCATTATTTTCTTTTTCATTATTTGCTACTTCTCAGACTGGTTTTTCTTTTACCAGATGTATAACTTTTTGAATTTTCTTTAGTGAGATTTTTTGTTGTTGTTAGTCTGAATGTATCTTTATTTTATTCTTGAAAGAAATGTTATTTTTGAAAGAAATTTAAAACTGAGTATGAAATTATCCTTGGTCTGTTATCACTTTCGTTGTTTTTTGCCCAGGACACTGATATCATTCCACTAACAGCTTCCATTTGTGCTGTTGGGAAGTTAGTTGACGTTTTGATGCTATTTCTTTAAAGGTTAATCTGTTTCCCCCAACTTCGGGTGCCTTAAAAAATTTCTTTTTCCCTTGTATTCTGCAGTTTTACTCTGATGTGATAAATTATTAAAAAAACAATATCCTACTGGATTCCTTGTACCCTTTGTATCTGTGGACTGTGTCTCTTTCATCATCCCTGAAACAGATTAGATATCGTTCCTTCAGTTATTACCTTTCTCTTTCTGTGAGACACTGGATTGAGTGCATATTAGACCATCTCATTTTATATTTCATGTCTTTTACTCTTGTCCTCATTTTCCATCTTTTTGGTTTTTTTAATGTATTTTGAATAATTTATCTTGATATATGCTCTGTTTTCCACATGACTAATTCTCTCTTGTTACCAATTTATCCACTGAGTTTTTGAAAATATATTTTAAACTTCTAGCAGTTCTTTTATCTTTATTCAAATCTTCTATGTAGACCTATAGTTTCAGGTTGCCAGCACATATTTTTGAGCATATTGTGGAGATAAGTATGATGGTTTTATAATTTGTTGATAAGTCTTAAGACTGAGGTATAAATCTATGTTGAGATTGATAATATATATATATATATATTTTTTTTTTTCTTCTTTCTCTTTCCTTCTCAGCTGAGCAGCAAGGTGGCTTTCTCTATGGCTCCCTGAGGTTGGAAGAAGAGATTAGGATTCGTCCTGACTGCTCTTACCTCAGATATTTAGTCAGACAATGTGGAGAGAGTCTCCTCCACAAGTCTCAGTTTCAGGTCTCAGCACCTTGAAAATCCTGGATTTTTTTTTTTTTTTTTTTTTTTTACTGTGCAGTCAGTTAGAAAACAGTTGTCTTGTATCAGTGGCCTCTTGTATCAAAGTAAACCAGAGTCTCCCCCGGGACCAGCTCTTTGAGATGAGGTGGAGACCTATGTTGCGTGAAGGGATTTTACCTTTTTTTTTTTAATATGCTGCATGAATTGTCAGACCTCATACTGTATTTGCTTCACTTATTTGTCCTAGAAACAAGAGCTTTGCAGGCTTAGTGTGGCATCTGTTAAAAAATGCATGTAGGGCTCCATGTAAATCCTTAAAGTGAGGTGCTGAAGTCCACACATTTCTGGACCAAAGAGGAGCATACAATCTTGCAGTGAATTACTGGTTCAGAACATACAATTTTGTTACTTTTTTCTTTTATAACTAAGAAATGTTTTATCAAGGTGGACTATGGTCTTTTGCGCTTTCTCCTTCATTTTAGAGATGGAAAAGACCAAAAGATTTTGAAGACTTGTATCAACTATACACATTTATTAGCTGACTGGAAAAAATTAAAAAGAATATAAATCTTACATTAGGAAGATTTAGTCAAATTATTAGATTATTTTACATCGGTATCATAGAAGCTGCTGGACTTTTTTTTTTCTACATCTGGGGAGTTATAGTCCTATAGTTTTCAAGGCTTTCTGAAATGTTAATAAACTTGAACTTTTCCCCTTTATCCACTACACCACCAGGGAAGTCCTTCTGCCCATTTTTTGATTGGGTTGTTTGTTCTTTTTATATTGAGCTGCATGAGCTATTTTATAGTTTGGATATTAAGCCCTTCCTCTCTGCCCAGCTCCTCTGTCCAGTGGGTTGCCATTTCCTTCTCCAAGCATCTTCCTGACCCAGGCATGACACCCGGGTCTCCTGCATTGCAGGCAGATTCTTTACCAATTGAGCCACTGGGGAAGCCTGTCAGTTGCTTAGTTTGCAAATATTTTCTCCCATTCTTAGGATTGTCTTTTCATCTCATTTATAAGGTTTCCTTTGGTGTGCAAAAACTTAAGTTTAGTTAGCTCCATGATGCCATCCAGCCATCTCATCCTCTGTCGTCCCCTTCTCCTCCTGCCCCCAATCCCTCCCAGCATCAGGGTCTTTTCCAATGAGTCAACTCTTCACATGAGGTGGCCAAAGTATTGAAGTTTCAGCTTCAGCATCAGTTCTTCCAATGGACACCCAGGAGTGATCTCCTTTAGGATGGACTGGTGAAAGGTTGTTGCTGAACCACGCAAAGACGCTGGGATTCTTGGCCTCCAGAGGAGAAGAATTCAATCCAGGGCCAGAGATGAGGCTTGATTGCTCAGAGCTTTTGTGTAATAAAATTTTATTAAAGTATATAGGAGATAGAGAAAGCTTCTGACATAGACATCAGAAGGGGGTAGAAAGAGTACCCGCTTGCTAGTGTTAGCAATGGAGTTATATACTCTCCAATGAATCCAAAGAATGTCTGGAGGTTGTAAAGATCTCACCAGACCTACTCCCATAATTTACATTTTAAGATAACAGGATTAGCCAGATGGTTTAATCCAGAGACAGTCCTCAGGCAGGATACATGATCTTAAGGACTATAGAGGGAAAAAAAAGTTTGTCCTTTCTTCGCCCCTGAGAATTCCAGACCCCTCTCTCCTTGGGGACCCCTAGACTTCTTATCAACCTGCCTAGGAAATGACTCTCTCACTGGTTGAATCTCCTTGCAGTCCAAGGGACTCTTAAGAGTCTTCTCCAACACCACAGTTCAAAAGCATCAATTCTTTGGCGCTCAGCTTTCTTCACAGTCCAACTCTCACATCCATACACGACCACTGGAAAAACCATAGCCTTGACTAGATGGACCTTTGTTGGCAAAGTAATGTCTCTGCTTTTGAATATGCTATCTAGGTTGGTCATAACTTTCCTTCCAAGGAGTGTCTTTTAATTTCATGGCTGCAATCACCATCTGCAGTGATTTTGGAGCCCCAAAAAATAAAGTCTGACACTGTTTCCACTGTTTCCCCATCTATTTGCCATGAAGTGATGGGACCAGATGCCATGATCTTCGTTTTCTGAATGTTGAGCGTTAAGCCAGCTTTTTAACTCTCCTCTTTCACTTTCATCAAGCGGCTCTTTAGTTCCTCTTCACTTTCTGCCATCTTAGGCTATGAAATAAAAGGTGTATGTTGAGAAAAGAAGGTTAGCCAGGGGTAAAAAGTTAGAATTTCCAATTCCTTGGAGCTGCCATATTAAGCCCTGATTCCTTATCATGGTCTGCCACATGAAAGAGAAATAAGGTTCTATTTTGATTAATTTATCATTATTTTGCACTTTTCTAACAGTTAAACTGGTTTCTTTACCCTTGAAATAAATATTTTTAGGTGTTTCTTCAGTTGAATTTTCTAGAACAAAGCCTCCAAGCAGTGCTCCATAGCTTCGGTTGTCATGTCAGCTTTTTTCTATTGCCAGATGACTAATTTACTGTGCAACTTAACAAGAATTAATTTGTTTTTAGGCCTTGATCCAGTTGGATAGGTAGGGAAGAGTTGGCTATAATGCCAGCATCCTGGGAGACTGTTGTAAAACGTAGTGAATCATTCCCTTGCTTGTGTACAGTACTGAAACATTGCCGTTAATATTCCTTCACTGACCCCCCACTTTGTTCCCTCAGACTTGCTAATCACAGGCCCTAGCATCTCTGTCTCCACTTGAATCAGCTGGTTCTTAGGGTTTTCTGGCAGACACGCATCCAAGTTATAGAAGGTGAATGAGTGTTGCCGTGGTTCTATCCATTTCCTTCTGGGAGATTCTTTTGCCCTTACAATTTTGGTGAGATCTTCCCGAGTGTCCTTGATTTCATTAAACCATTATTTGTGGCATCAGAGGAAGATTAACTCATTTTCAAAGGAAAAGTCAGATTCATCTTAAACCATGCATGTATCAGTCATTGATTTTTGCTTTTCTTTGGCTAATAGGAGAAAGGACGGAGATAAAGTTCAAAGTTCTTTTCCAAGCAAAGGAATATAGGCAGCATTTGTCTATCTGTAGTAGTTAAATATGTCAGCTTGAGTACTGTTACCTGTGTGTATCTGTGTGTGTCCGCTCAGTCGTGTCTGACTCTTTGTGACCCTTATGGACTGTAGCGTGCCAGGCTCCTCTGTCCATGGGATTCTCCAGTCAAGAACACTGGAGTGGGTTGCCATTTCCTCCTCCAGCAGATCTTCCTGACCCAGGGATCGAACCAGTATCTCCTGGGTCTCCAATGCCAGCTAATTAATCCTTTTTGGTATTATTAATTACATTTAATAAACTTTAGAAGTCTAGATGTTTCTTACAGACAACCTTGAAAGGACCATTGAGTGTTAACAAATGCAGAATAGAATGGTTATAAATAGAGAAGCGTTCATTTAGAAAAGGAATTAGGTTTTTGTTCTTGTGAATAGTTTTCAGCCTTCAGTTTCTTCTAAACGGCTTTCTGCTCAGAACTCTGTATTAACGGCCCCCTTGCCCCTCACCTGTTTGGCATTTTCTTTATTAGTAACTATTAAGGAGGAGGGTTTGTGTTTTCAAGGCTTAAGACAGTATTCCATTTGCTGAGACTGAATCAAACTTTAAGACCTAAAGAAAAACAAGGACTTAATACAAACATATCAAACCATAGATATTTTTAGAAGTGGATCTGAGGCCTATATTTCCAGCCTCATACCGTAAAGCCTCTTGCACATCCATACTGTGAAGGTTCTGTAATCAGTTACACAGGCATCAGAAATGACCAAGTGCATTTTCAGTGTCTCATTTCAAAAGTCCAGATTCAAGATCAGTGCCTCAGGGCTGACAAATGTGCAGAAGATATTTATAGAATAAATCTAAATATATGCCCATATCCCCAACTCTCTATTTATGCCCTTCAGATTACTCAAACTGTTCCTGAATCCCTTATACATTTAGTTGTATCATATACATACCTGAAAGGGCCAGACCATTCTTTAGTTATGCTGGTTATTCTTTAGTTATGGGTTTTAGGAAGCATCAGCCAGGTTAATTGTTATTTAAAATTTCAGTTCCATTTTCTTCACCTTCCCAAAACACCAAGCTTACCAAAAGTATAGTCAGATTGTTTGTTGATTTTATTAGCACTATGTTTAAAGCATGCAGTGTTTATTAGCACCATGAAATCTAGATTCTGGGTTTGTTTTCTTAATTTGTTTTTACTTATTTATCCATTTGGCTGTGCTGGGTCTGAATTGCATCATGTGGGATCTTTGGCTGCAGCACGCCCACTCTTAGCTGTGGCATGTGGGATCTAGTTACAAGGTCAGGGGTCGTCTCCACACCCTTGCTCTGGAAGCATGAAGTCTTAACCACTGGACCCCTGAGGAAGTCCAAGCATACTGTTTCAGCTAGTCAAACTACTCTCTTAAAAACCTCCACTGACTTCCTGAACGTTATCTCTGGTGATATGTTCATTCACACTTAGTCTTCATCTCTGCAAGACGTACGTTTTTGATCACGGTTTTCATCTTCAGTCTATTCTTCTTTGGTATCTCAGTCTAATATTGTTTGTTTGCAAGGAACAGGCACCTGTCCAACTTAAGCAAAAGAAAAATCCAGTGAAAGAATGCCGGGCTGTTTTGTGGAATGTGAGAGTGGAAGCTATAGCCAGTCCTCATTCATTCATTCACTAGTTAGTATGTGTTCTCCAAGAGACATTGGAGATAAAATGGTCAACAGACACAGTCTCTGGCTATACGAGGCTATACACTCAGGCTGTATATGAGCAAATAGTCCAACAAACATGGATCAAGGTTACAATGGCAAACAAGTAGCTCTGTGCTTTGTGGTATTTTGTTGTCTTGAATGACAACAAAAGCTACCTCATGGCTGTACATAAACTTTCAGCTCTGACATCACCTAATGAAGGTATTAGCTAATTATTTCAAATCCCTGGAGAGGGTTTAATTGGCCTGTGCTGTACTTAGTCACTCAGTTGTGTCCAACTCTTTGTGACCCCATGGACTGTAGCCTGCCAGGCTCCTCTGTCCATGAGGATTCTCCAGGCAAGATTATTGGACTGGGTTGCCATGCCCTCCTCCAGGGGATCTTCCCAACTCAAAGATGGAACCCAGGTCTCCCGCATTGTGGGTGCGTTCTTTACTGACTAAGCCACGAGGGAAGCCCAAGAATACTGGAGTGGGTAGCCTATCCCTTCTCCAGGGAACTTCCTGACCCAGAATCGAGCCGGGATCTCCTACATTGCAGGCAGATTCTTTACCAGTTGAGCCACTGGGGAAGCCCTTCAGTTGGCCTAGCGAGAGTCAAATATCTATTGTGACTCTGTGAGCTAAGGCCAGGGCAGGGGAGGATGGAGCCATAGTGCTAATATAGAAGTTGGACCCCCTGGCTGAGCAGGGATTGTGAGTAATGGACAATTCTCATAGAGCTAACACCCCAAGTTGTATACTTGTTTGAATTCCACTGTACTATTTCCCTAAATCTCCTATCATATTTATCATTCTTTCCCTCTTGCCTCCCACCCGTGGGATTTGTCCAAAGATCTCCGTTGATTCTTTTTTTTTCCCCCAGTACTCTTCCTCTTGAAATGTCATGGCTTTGAATACATAGGTGAACCCAAAATCTTTATTTCCAGGTCTTATCCACTTCCTTGGAGAAGGAAATGACAACCCACTCCAGTACTCTTGCCTCACAAATCCCATGGGTGGAGGAGCCTGGTAGGCTGCAGTCCATGGGGTTGCTAAGAGTCAGACTCGACTGAGTGACTTCACTTTCAATTTCCACTTTCATGCATTGGAGAACAAAATGGCAACCCACTCCACTGTTCTTGCCTGGAGAATCCTGGGGACTGGGGAGCCTGATGGGCTGCCCTCTATGGGGTTGCATAGAGTCAGACATGACTGAATCGACTTAGCAGCAGCAGCAGCAGCAGCATCCACTTCCTAAAGCCTTCCTCACAAGTTCATCTGTATTATAGACCTCTCCACTCAGTGTCCCACAGGAGAGAGGATATATGTCCAGAATGGCACAGGTTATTTGCCCAAATGTTTCCATCTAATTGTCTTGATGCCATCTTTCTACTACTAATCATGTTGACTCATAGCCTTAAGGTTATCTCTATGTTCACCCTCAAAATTTCTTTTCTCACGTCTCATTAGTCATTAAGCCCTTTTGATTTAGCTTCCAACTCATTTCTCACATTCACTTATTTTTCCTCATTACTGTTTCCCAGACTGCCGTTCAGATCTTTATGACTTCTTATTTAAATTGTTAAAATAATTGCCCAACTGTTTACCAGTAGCCACTCCTCACTCCAGACCATACAAGGTTCGACTTTCAGTTTAGTCATCCTAAACCATTGCTGTAATCTTGTCACTCTTCTGCTGAATAATTCTCTTGTTTATCAGATAAGGCTCAGAAGTCTCTGTAAAATATAGAATTGGTACCCACTGCAACTAAGAGAATCTAACAATGACAGAAGTTTATTTGTCTGAGTGTTGTCAGTCTAGAGCCGGTATGGTGATCTAGAACTTAGAGTCCTTTTAACCAGCTGGTCTGATGCATATGACTTACTCTTAGGGGCCTTTCATGTTCTATCATGGCTGCTGAGACTCGCGGTGATCAGAGTTGTGCTTCACGAGGCCAGAATAAAGGCAGAGGAAGGGTTTGTATGCATTTTCAAGAGGCTTCCCAGAACTGATTTTTACTAGCTGAAACCTAGACATATGTGTGTGTCAAACTGCATGAAAGAGAACAGACATTGATGTAGGGAGCTATAAGTCTACCACAGACTCCATTCAATGTCATTTATATTTGTCTCAACCTAACATTTCCATCTTCATTACCTATCTTGATTTTAAGCATTCTGTCTCTCTATGCTAGGTTCAAATCATTCTTTTTCGTTTCTAATTGTGTTAGGGTAAATTTGAAGTAACTATAAAAGGAAGTCTCTAATTTCAGAGGCTCAAGTCTGATAGAAGGGGTTTTATCTGACATGTGAACCAGTGGGTCTAGGCTGACTGGATAACTCTGCTTTTAGGGTCAATGAGAAACTCAGGACCCTCATTATTTCATGGTTGTATTCATCTTCCTAATCAAAGCCAGTCAGCAGCATTTTTGTCTCTGGTCCACTGGAAGGGGAAAAGGTTTATTCTGGGGAAAGTGGCCTGTCTTTAAGTTAGAGGTGACCTGAGATTCGCATATGTTGTATCTGCTCACCACCTACTGGTTTGGACCTGTGGCCACACCCAGCTGCCAGAAAGACTGGGAGTATAGGCGCTAGCTGGACAGTCATCTGACCAGGAGGAAGCATAGACAAGATTTTGAAAAGACAACTTCCCTTCTGTCACGTTCTGGTACCTGTCTGCACATCAAGGTAGCTCGAGTGCCATTTCTGCAAAGAAGCTCATTCTGAACGTTTAACCAAAAACCGTGCTTCTTATAACTAATAGTTATCCAGAGCTGAATCTGTGCCAGAAACTAGACAATGTGTTCCACTTTAACGCTTTTCAAAATTCTACCAGTCTTGTCCTCATTTCCACAGATGGAAAACTATAGCTCACACAGATTAAATGGGTAAGCAAAGATTATGTCCACAAGGGGTATTGGAATCATGATCTGTACTTCTGAGCTGCACTCAGGATTGTGTCTCCTGAGTGGAGTCCTGGGCATCTCCTTTATGTTGCATCATTTGTGATTTGTCTCAGTTCCTTCCTAGACTGTGAGCTCTTGAGCTCAGGCCTGATTCTTCTCTTAGCCCTCTTTGTGTCTAGCAAAATATCTTGTATGTGAGAGGCTTTCATTAAATGTTTACTGAACAAATGAACTGTCAGCTTAAAAAAAGTTCTAAATTCACAGATAATGTAAATGAAGAACCGTTTGGATTGGATATCCATGCAGTCTGAAGACTTCAGCATGTTTCTTTTAAGTGAAAATTGGCATGATGACCTTACTCATGACCTGTTGTTCCACGGACTGTGCTTACAGACTTACAGTCAATTACATTTGTCTTTGTGAAATTCTTTGATGTTTTGAAGAAATTGGAATGTATGAAACTAAGATGTATTTTCCTTTAAAATGCCCCTATTTACTTTATCAAGTTTTCTTTTGCTTCTTATCATGGGTTGTGCTTATCATTAAATAAGCATTCATTTATATAACAACCTCTATTTGTAATGGGAAAATAAATAGTTAAAACAGTTGTATTTATTTCCCATTAAATATGTATTGACATGAGCTGTTGGAGACCAATTAAAGTACTCAATATCTGTATAGAAAGCTGGGAAGCATTAGCTTTCCATATTTTTAATGATTCATTACAGGCCACAGCCATATTGAAAAATAATTGATAAAACTAAAATTATTTAAAAGTATAATCTAAGCATAGAAATTGAATTGGATATTTTCTTCCTGAGGCTTTACTCTGCTTTAGAAATAAAATTACAAAAATGCATTTTCCTTAGAGCCTATATAAAAGGTGAGATAAATATCTAATTTCAAAAAATATATTTTTAACTTGTATTTGAAACCCCTGGATACTGTCTATGTGTGTGTCTCTGGTTCTGTGGTTGTCGGTAGGGAAATCTGCTTAAATGAGATGGTTTAATTTGAGTTTCCCTATTTTACGATGTTGACCGTGGTTTCCCACAGTTATGGATTTCTTCTCTTGTTAGTTATCTGTTTAAGACTTCTGTTTCTATTGCTTGGGAGTTCCTTTTGTAGTCTGGTTATATTATGGATATGAGCCCTTTGTCAGTTACGTGTCTTGAAAATATGTTCTACCATTTGAAGTTTTGCCTTTTAATTCTCTTATGATGTCTATAAATATGCTTACAAGTAGAGGTGGTAATCAAATATTTAACTGTGAAAATAGTGTGGAGATTGATAACTTACTGTGCAGCTACCAAATACCAGGCTTATGTACAAGAATTTTAAGAAATTACAGTGTCACTTAGCATGGAAGGAATGGGAATTTGTCAAAGAAATTGTTATTTGTTGTGTACATCCATACTACTGCATATTAGGACCAGATGAACTTGAGTAATGTCTGAAAAATTTAATGAAGAAAACATGCTGCAGTGTTAATTACATGGTTCTATTTGTTAAAAAGAGTCACACAGCTTGGTTTGTTTGTGAGCATTGATCTTGGCTGTTTCTGATGGGTAGAGTTGGAGACAGTCATGTTGGGAGGCCCCCCTCAATGTTCAGTTTGTTATAAACAACACTGTTGCGTTAATACTTTTAAAAAATCTAATTTCTAATGAAATTTAGAAAAATTTCAATGGATAAAGGGACTATCTTATTTTTATTCCCATACCCCTCTGTACAAAGGGGAAAATTAAAGCTATTTTGGACTCTTCATGCAGAGTAGGTCCATGTTGATCAAAGACATGTCATCCCAGATGACTGTTGAGAGATTTCAGCCAACCTTTACCATGTCTATCAAAGCACATATTTCCCAGAGCAAGAGAATAGAAAGTCAAGAATGAAGTTGTCCATTTCACATGCCCGATTCTAGTAGACTCTGGCATTCCTCGCCTCGACTCTTCCGCTGTTTTACTATGTGCTTGAGGGCAAGGTTGCTTGCTGGTTTCATCATGGACCCTAGTTCCAAGGTTAGAGCTTGAAACAGAGACAGTAATGCTTGCTGACTGATTGAATAAACGTGTATTTTAGGGTGGTAGTTAAGGAGTTTGTCATTTCTTTAGTTGTTCCTCACCGGGTTATCTATTTGGTTCTAGTTTATAGAGTACCATGCTTTTAAAATCTCTGCTTATCCTGTGATTGTGCAACACTGTGATTACTTTCACATACATCTGTCTTCCCAATAGGACTGTAAGTCACTCAGGGGCAAAAATCTGATTTTTATTCATGTTTTTTTCTATATCCCACAGAGCAATTAATTCAGAAAATTATAAATACAGTAGGTTGTTGAAAAATGTGTTTTATTCTCTCAGATCAGTGCTTTTAATAGTATGACTCCAACAATTATTTTATCACACAAGCAACTCATTGATTCTACTATCAATTTTCTATTCCTCTGATATCACTTTGATCCCATGCTGTTTTAAACTCTGTGATACATCATTATAATCACTTTATTCATTCTCTTGCATACAGCTTCAACTTTCCTCACTTCTCTTTAAAATACTTGTCTACTCTCTCTACACTTTGCCCATGGGGTGCTTCCCATTCAAAAGACATTAAATACCTTATGTGTGCTAATGACCCAAAATTTATATATTTAGCCTGAACCTTCCCCCCAGGTTCAGACTCCTATGTCTAACTGCTTGCTCTGCATCTTCGTTTGGATGGCCATGGTCACCTCAAAACACGTCCAGTGCTGAACTTATTCTCTGCCCTCACCCCAAATCTGTTCCTCCAGCAACCTTTCCCATCTTGGTAAATAGCAATTCCGTCCTTTCAGTTATTCAGTTCAGTCATAACTCCTTTTGCTTTTCCTCTTATGCCTATCTCTAATTCATTGGGCAGTCTGGTTGGAGTTAATGTCAAAATATACCCGTTATCTGGACTCTCCCCTTTAATTATTTTCTCTAATTCTGATCCAAGCCAGATTACCTCTCACCTAAGCTTATGTGTGCTCTTTTGCTACCTGCCCAAACTCCAGGCTCTCAGCACAGCATCAGGATGATCCAGTTAAGACGTAAGTTGGATCACGCCACTCTGCTTATCAACAGCCTGCGGCGGCTTCCTGTCCCACCCAGAGTTGATCGGGCTCACTGCTGCCTCTCTGACCTTGCTACATGCATCTTTTCTTTCCTGCCTACTTTTCTTCAGCCGTAGTCAGGCTGATTCCACTTTCTTGGAGGGAATAATGTTTTAGTTTAAATTGAACCAACACTGAAATATGTGAGGAGATAAATTAGTTTTCAGCATAATGACGCGATGCTGGATTTTACCTATAAAGAAGACATATACCAGTATGACTTCTGGCAGCTATGATACAGGGTTTTCTTTTTCAAGGGGCTAAAATTTCTTTGATATTATGAGAATTATGTTTCTCAACCAAGAGTATGATAAGATTAATCTAGGAGGCCTGGAGATATATAGATATATATATATAAATAATATGTTACATATATCTGAATAGATATATTACTTTACTGATTTTTGTGTGTGTGAGACTTTCTCATTAAGGTAATTTTTAAGGAAACAGATAATACTTAGCCACTGGAAGTTTGATTAATTGAAATTTGGAAGTCATAGCTATAATTACTGTTTTTTTTTTTTTTTTTTCTTTTTCTGGTTTAGGCCACCATTTTCAATCACAAAAGAATTCATCTTGAGATTCAATCAAACAAAAAATCCAAAAGAGGAGGAAGAACTGTTGGACATAGCTAGAAAAAACATTATCAAATGTAAGGTAATGGCTGTTTGATTACTTAGTGTGTGAACTTTCTCTTCCAGTTGGTGGATGATTACATGTTCTAAAATGTTGAAAGAAAAAATAAGGATACATATTTCTTTAGTTATAAGTAGACATAGTTAAAAATACTAAGTACAAATTAATGTTAAAGATTATGACCAAATTATTCAATGTCAAATGGCTTTTGGATGAAAATTATTCATAAATTATTGGGGAATACAGCTGTTGACTCTAGTCCAAGAGTTCACATCAAAATATCAAAGGCTGGTAAATAAATATTTATTTATGAAAATTCTACATTTGACTGAAAAAAATGTTAACAAACATATCTTTTTTTTTTTTTTTAAAAAGGACAGAAAGGCCTCCTAAACATTCACTATACATGCACAGAGGACTCTGTTCTTTCTCTGTAACAAACTATTCACCTAGCCTGTTAAATACATTCTTTAAGAATATATCATTAATTCACAAATTTTCAAAGAATATCAAAACAGAATAGAAGGTAAAATAAATCTCTGTTTTACCTTTTCTTAATTAGATACCATTTAAGTTTTGACAGAGAAATAATATGCACATGATTTTGCTATAATACTAAATGACTGGTGAAATGAAAAACTGCACAAAACAAATGAATAAATTAAGCCATCTTTTTTGGTCGCAGTTATTTCCCAGTATTTTATTCGTGGTTTACCATATATTTAATTTTTTAAAAATCCATGGAAAATGTTGATTAAAAAAAGAATTCAACATCCATTCATGATTAAAAATCTCACCAAAGTGGGTATGGAGGGAGCATATCTTAACATATTACAAAGCCATTTATGATAGCCCACTGGTGGCTCAGACAGTAAAGAGTCCGCCTGCAATGTGGGAGACCTGGTTCAATCCCTGGGTTGGGAAGATCCCCTGGAGACAGGAACAGCTACCCACTCCAGTATTCTCGCCTGGAGAATCCCTGTGAACAGAGGAGCCTGGCAGGCTACAGTCCATGTGGTTGCAAAGAGTCAGACACGACTGAGCGACTTTCGCTCTTCACTTTCACAGTCAGTGTAATACTCAGTGGTGAAAAACTGAAAAACCTTATCCCTAAATTCTGGAACACAATGAGGTTGTCCATCTTACCACTTCTATTCAGCATAGTGTTGGAAGTTCTAGACATTGCAGTCAGACAAGAAAAGGAAGTAAAAAGTATCCAAATTGGAAGAGAAGAGATAATACTCTCATTGTGTGCAGATTACCTGATACTCTATACAGAAAACCTTAAAGCCACCACACAAAAACTACCAGAATGGATAAATGAATTTGGCAAGGTGGTAGGATACAGGATTAATATATAGAAATCTGTTACCTTTCTTTACACTAACAAGGAGATATCAGAAAGAGAAAACAAAAGAAAAGAAGCAAAGCCATTTAAAATTGTGTATAAAAAAAAATTACCCTAGAAATAGACATGACCTAGGTGATTAAAGACTTGCATGCTGAAAACTATAAAACATTGGTAAAGGAAATTGAAGATGACTCAGAAATGGAAAAGTATCCAATGCTTTGGTTTAGAGGAATTAGTATTGATAAAATAGCCATACTACCCAAAGCAATATACAGATACAATGCAATCCCTATGAAATTACTCATGAGATTTTTCACAGAGTTAGAACTAAATCCTGAAATTGATATGGAACCACAAAAGACCCAGAATTGCCAAAGTAATCCTGAGGAAAAAAGAACAAAGCTAGAGGTATAACCCTTGCAGACTTCAGACAATACTACAAAGCTATAGTAATCAAAACAATGTGTTATTTGCAAAACAGACAGATGGATCAGTGGAATAGAAGAGAGAACC
The DNA here is from genome assembly GCF_002263795.3 of Bos taurus. Classification (NCBI taxonomy): domain Eukaryota; kingdom Metazoa; phylum Chordata; class Mammalia; order Artiodactyla; family Bovidae; genus Bos; species Bos taurus. Next base: position 109,690,682 of record NC_037334.1, on the reverse strand, counting down.
CAGAAGTAAATCCACACACCTACAGTTAATCTTCAACAAAGGAGGCAATAATTATACAATGGACAGTCTTTTCAGCAAGTGTGTTGGAAATACTGGGCAGCCACATGTAAATTAACAAAGTTAGAACATACCCTCACACCATAAACAAAAGCAAACTCAAAATGACTTAAATACTTAAATATAAGACATGAAGGACTTCTAACTATAAGACATGACACCACAAAAGCCCTAGGAGAGAACACAGACAAACATTCTCTGAAATAAATGGCACCAGTGTTTTCTTAGGTTAGTCTCCCAAGGCAATAGAAAGAAAACAAAACCAAACAAATGGGACCTAATCAAACCTAAAAACTTTTGCACAGCAAAGGAAACCATTCACAACATGAAAAAGATAACTTACAGACTGGGAGAAAATGTTTGCAAGTGATGTAACTGCTGCTGCTGCTGCTGCTGCTAAGTCGCTTCAGTCATGTCTGACCCTGTGCGACCCCATAGACGGCAGCCCACCAGGCTCCTCCGTCCATGGGATTTTCCAGGCAAGAGTGCTGGAGTACTGACAAGGGATTAATTTCTAAAATATGCAAACAGCTCATGAAGCTGTTTAAAAAAAAAAACCCAATCAAAAAATGGGCAGGGATCTAACTAGACTTTTCTTCAAAGAAGACATACAAATGACCAACAGGCACATGAAAAGATGCTCAACATCACTAATTATTAGAGAAATGTAAATCCATACCATAATGAGGTATCACTTCATGCTGGTTGGAATGATCTTCATCAACAAGTCTACAAATGCAGGAGAGAGAGTAGAAGAAAATGAACCCTCCTACACTGTTGGTAGGAATGTAAATTGGTGCAGCCACTGTGAAAAATGGTATGGAGTTTCCTTAAAAACTTAAAATTGAGTCACCATATAATCCAGCAATTCCACTCCTGGGCATGTATCTGGAAAAGATGAAAAGTCTAATTCAAAAAGATATATGACCCCAGTGTTCACAGCAGCTCTATTTACAATATCCAAAACATGGAAGCAACCTAAGTGCCCATTGATAGATGAATGGATAAAGAAGATGTGATATATTTGTGTGTGTGTGTGTGTATATATATATATGTGTGCGTGTGTGTATGTGTGTGTGTCGCTAAGTCGCTTCAGTCTTGTCCAACTCTTTGCAACACTGTGGACTGTATGTAGCCTGCCAGGCTCCTCTGTCCAAGGGATTCTCCAGGCAAGAAAAGGAGTGGGTTGCCATGCCCTCTTGCAGGGGATCTTCTGGACCCAGGGATCGAACCTACGTCTCTTACATCTCCTGCATTGGCAGGCAGATTCTTTACCATTAGCGCCACCTGGGAAGCCCCAAAATGTGGTACATCCCTAAAATGGAATATTACCAGTGATTTAACAAAGAGCTATCAAGCTATCTTCCTCCATGAAGAGTCATGGAGGAAACTTAAACACATTTTGCTAAGTGATAGAAGCCAGTCTGAAAGATTCGATGCTGCCTAATTCCACCAAACAGCACTTTAGAAAAGGCTCATGGGAAAAGGCTCATGGTTTTTATGTAGACAGGAAAAAGATCAGAGGTTGCCAATGCTTGCATCAGAAGTGAGCCCTAATGTAAAGGATGAACTTCAATTAATGATAACATATCAATATTGGCCCATCAAGTAAAACAAATGCACCTTACTAAAACAAGCTGTTAGTAATATGGGAAACTGTGCTTGCGCTGGAATGAGGGGTACATGAGGACTCTGGACTTTCTGCTCAGGAATCTCTGTAAGCATTAAAACTCCCCTGCTAATTCCAAAAATTAACCTCATGAACAAAAGGTATTCAACACATTTAGGGGCATTTTGAGTTTGTTTCTTATTTTGATTAAAACTGCTGAACCTACTTTCCCCTGCCCACTCCTTTTTTGTTCTGCTTTTCTGTAAATGTTTACAAAAATGTTAACCTATATGAAGAGGAGTGATCCAAGGTGCCTTCCAGAGTAGTTCCTTTTTGCTTGTGAAGGTAAAGTATTCTTCATAGAAAGTGGGAAAATATTTCCTTCAGTTGTTAATCCAATTAAAAATAATGAGTGCTAAACTAAAATTACCAACCAAAGTACCAAAGATGAGCAAGACAAAGGTCCCCACTTTTTCCACGAGAGGAAATCCTCTCTGCTCCTTTTAAGAGAAAAAGAGTCCCGGGAACACAAAAATCAAACACACTGATGTACTGGAACCAACTATACCAAATGAGTTCCTAATCTGACGAACACATATTGCAAGTAAGACAGTGATAATATTGAGAGCCAGGGTGATTGAAGAATTGTGAATCCTTGAGAATGGAAGATTGGGGAAAACATCATTAAAGCTTTCCTTGCAGGGAAGTGGATTAGAGGGACCATCAGAAGCACAGAAAATGGTATGCGTGACTTCACAGTCATGAGGACACCACGTGGCAAGTACTCACTGTAACCTTGTAGGAATTCTGATGCTACATCGTCATAAAAACTGAAGTACCAAAGAGCGCAGGTATAAAGTAAGTGAGAAAACTTAAAGCAATCGCTGTACTGGTTACATCCTGCATCCGTGTCTTGGAAGGGCTTTGAACTTCTCAGTCTATGGGCAGACTGAGGTGTGCAGGGAAATGAAACGTCACGGTTGGTATGGCATAAGCTTTCTCTTTGGAGAAATGGAAGAGCTTTGGTGACTGAGGTGTGCAGGGAAATGAAAAAGTCACGGTTGGTATGGCATAAGCATTCTCTTTGGAGAAATGAAAGAGCTTTGGTTTACAATCATCTGTAGCACTGTTCTGCATGATTTTATGTTAAAGGGCAAGGGGGGGAGCATTTTAAATTATTACCACAAGGGCAAAGGAGACCATGAAGAAAACAATAAACTACTTGTGTAGCAAGAAGGCCTATCTTAGGAAGAAGTGCGAGAGAGAACACCATGCCAACACGAATGACCACTAGTGTCTCTCCATCAAGGTACCAAGACCCACCAGAGTCTCCAGATAAAAAATCTGAAATAGCAGCAGGAAGCTGTTTTAATGATTAAAAGAGAAGATGACATAGCTCCAAAATGTTCTCCATTACTATGGTGCTTGCCAGCACCACTTTTCCAGGTAATCCAAATGCAAAGAGTCCAGGATCTCCGTAAGATGTCACCGTGGTCCGAATACTCAGACTCAGCAGGAGATGAACTCAGTGAGAAGCCGGAGACCGACGGTCAGCAGCACGAACTAAATGCAGGGACACCAGAGCGAGCCGCAGCAAGAGCCAAGCCAAGGGCGCCGCCCGCCGTGGTGGCCTGATCGAACTAAACGCCGAGAGGCCGAGCACGGCACCACGGGGGCTCTGCATGTCAACTCTGTTGCTTTGATTAGGAGTATTAGCCAGAAAAAGGAATGAAGGAATACCATTTTCAGCAATATGAGTGGACCTAGAGATTATCACCTAAGTCATGCAGAGAAAGACAAATATCTTACAATAACATTTATGTGTGGAATCTAAAAAAAACCCACAAATTAACTCAGCTACAAAACAGAGGCAGACATAGAAAACAAATTTAATGTTATCAAAGGGAAAAGTGGTGTGGAGAGGTAAAGAGCATGGGATTCGCAGACACACATATAAAATAGATGAACACCAAGGACTTACTGAAGGGCACGGGAACCTGCACTCAATACCCTATTATAACCCATAATAGAAAAGAGTCTGACGGAATGGATGTGTGCGCGTAACCAAATCACTTGGCTGCATACCTGAAAGCAAAAGAATATTGTGAGTCAACTCTACTTCAATAAAAGTAAATGATAAAGTATGAATAAATTAGTAAAATGTAGACAACGGAAATAAAACTGTATTAAAATTTAAAAGCCGTATATTTTTGTTTGCTTCTTTTGTCTTCCCAATAACAGAGAAAACTGGGTCTCAGGACCTTAGGGATGGGGAGGCACGTGCACCTTCCCGATGCATGGACCCAAGTGGTGTACCTGGCTCAGTGCAGAGGAGAAGTCCAGGATGGTACGTCTACTGGCCGAGCTCTGCTCAGTCACTCTAAGTGATTTGCATTAGCAGTGAAGGCATAATTTGGTAGCTGTAATATTTAGACACTGCAGGAGCCAAGGAAAACTTGCCTTTCTTGTATTGAAATATCTGACAATGTTTCATTATGAAAGTTCCTTTTGTAATTTTGAATTTATGAATTTGGCTGCTCAACTCTCTAATTATGAAATTGTTCTAAAAACTTTTTCTCAGTAGAGTCATTATTGCTTTTTTCTAAAATTAGTAACTAATTAAAAAGTAATATAAAATGTCATTTAGTGATTTTCAATTACAATAGGCATTATGCTTTAGAGAAACTTGTTTTGGCATTTTATAACTCTTACTCATAAGACATTAACCAAATGGCCGTTTATTTCTTCACTTGTTTTAAACAGCCATTTTACTCATTACCTTTTCATTTATCACTTCTTATTTCCGTGTTGCCTTTTAAACCCCCCTCCAACCAATCTAAAAAAGAAATTAAGAAACATTACTTTATAGGAAATAAAGTTCCTTCTATCATTAACTTAAATTTTATGTGTATGCCTTTTAAAATGAGTTTAGAATGGTATCCAGATGAGGTCAGAGAGTATTTCCCCACGTAAATTGAGGTTTGTAGTGCTATCTGGGTGGAGAAGGCAATGGCACCCGACTCCAGTACTCGTGCCTGGCAAATCCCATGGATGGAGGAGCCTGGTGGGCTGCAGTCCATGGGGTCGCTAGGAGTCAGGACACGACTTCACTTTCCCTTTCACTTGTCACTTTCATGCATTGGAGAAGGAAATGGCAACCCACTCCAGTGTTCTTGCCTGGAGAATCCCAGGGATGGGGGAGCCTGGTGGGCTGCAGTCCATGGGGTCGCTAAGAGTTGGACGCAACTGAGTGACTTCACTTTCACTTTTCACTTTCACGCATTGGAGAAGGACATGGCAACCCACTCCAGTGTTCTTGCCTGGAGAATCCCAGGGATGGGGGAGCCTGGTGGGCTGCCGTCTATAGGGTCGCACAGGGTTAGACTTGACTGAAGCGACTTAGCAGCAGCAGCAGCAGCAGCAGTGCTGTCTGGGAGCTCTCAAGCGGTAGGGAGAGTAAGAATGATTCTGTATCTAACTTGCTGGTAGGGCCTTCCATCACAGTGCGGTCTACAGCCTGGGTCTGTAAAATGTTTTAAGTGATACTGAGGTAAGCAGTCTTGACTCACCAGCAACCGCTTGCTCTTCCTTGTCACGTAACCTCAGTTTTGTTCGTAACAGCTGTTCAAAATCTTTGTACAGGTACATTCTTGGAGAGATTGTGAGTTTGGTTCAAGATCCCCATAATAAAGAAAATATTTCAATGAAGTGAGTCACATGAAGTTCTTTGCTTCATGGTGCTTTTAAGAGCTATATTTATACTATATTACGGTCTATCAACTGTGCAATAGCTTGTCTGGAAAATGCACATACCTTAATTAAAAAAGAATGCTTTTGGAAAAGTGGCACTTGCTACACTTGCTAGATGTTGGATTACTAAAAACCTTCAACTAAAAAAAAGAAAACCCGCAATACCTGCAAAGCACAATAAGTAAAATGAAGTATGCCTGTAATGACGTGAGGTGCAGTTTTCTGTAGGGCCTTAGCTTTACGCTCTTCCTTGTTCAGCTCCACTGGCCTTATTCCCTCTGCTTTTCTGTTTATAGCAGTTCTTTGTCATCCATTTCTGTCCGATTTCCCCACTATTATGTAATGATGCTGGCGGTAAAGAGCCTGCCTGCCAATGCAGGAGACTAGGAGATGTGAGTTTCATCCCTGGGTTGAGAAGAAACCTGGAGGAGGGCATGGCAACCCACTCCAGTGCTCTGGCCTGGAAAGTCCCGTGGGCAGAGGAGCCTGGTGGGCTGCGGTCCACAGGATTGCAAACAGCTGGGCAGGACTAACCGACTGAGCACAGCACACGCACATATGTGCCCTGATCTACTTTTTTTTTTTTAATTTAAATTTATTTATTTTAACTGGAGGCTAATTACTTTACAATATTGTATTGGTTTTGCCATACATCAACATGAATCCACCACGGGTGTACACATATTCCCAATCCTGAATCCCCCTCCCACCTCCCTCCCTGTGCCATCCCTCTGGGGCATCCCAGTGCACCAGCCCCAAGCATCCTGTATCCTGCATCACACCTGGACTGGCGATTTGTTTTGTTGGCTGGAAGAGCTGGAACGCCTTCCTAGGGCATTTCTCTCTCTTTCCTCGCCTCTCTCCTGCCCTTCCCCTCCTCTGTAGTCTCAAGGGGGCGACTCGATTACCTTTTCTGGTCTAGCCTTGAAGTCACACAGCATCACTGAATGGCCCTTACTATTGGTTGAAGCAGTCACGAGGCCTGCTCAGGCTCGAGGGGAGCAGTGCATAGACCTCACCTCTTGATGGGAGGGACTCCAAGGCTGTGAGTATTTTAAAGCCACAATGTGGTCTTGGTGACTGATTATAAGACTTAATCGTAGTGTGTAGAAAAACAGCAAAAAATGATTTATAGAAAAAAATGATTTATAAATTATGTTTCTACTTGTCAATATTTCAGAAGCTTTGAATATGCTCTATGCTTCCCTGGACCATGCTGTCTTTGATTGCGATCATCTGCCTGCCTTATTTTTTGTTGCGGAATCAGTTCTATACAGACTCTGCTGTGATGCATTCCAAAAAGCATACTTATACTCAGTTGAAATCAAGCTGGCAAAGGTATGTTTTAAGGTGATTCCAATGTATTTTAATTGCCACATGCACTACATCTGACCACACGATACCTGTTTCAGGATCCAAACAGGCCATTTGGTTTTATTACAGAATATTCTCTTGTTTGGTAGTTTATTTTAATCTCTAAATGTGGACACTACATTATTACTTGATATGCAAATGGAGATGGTTGGAGAAAATACAGTTTTGCCAGCTAGGTAAGAAAATAACATTTGATTAAGAATCAAGTTTGTACTTATTTCCCCTCCTGTCTATTTTAAGGGTTGCTGAATGCCAGTTTTCCATTTGAAAATGCTGACTGGTATACTCTCAAAATGTGGCCCGATTTCATAAGATAGATTGTTATCTCAGTATTCTATGTCATTTTAGAGCTGTAAGATGGGAACTATATTCATGCAGCTCATGTTTCATAAGGTCCTAGAAGACAGAGCGTTCCACTTCTGTGATGATCAGGTTGCCTGCTGCCAAACTTATTATTAGTCAAAGAAATTTGGCTTAACTAGTGGTTTTATTGCAAAGAAAAACCAGAAGAATAATTTCTTTATGAATAAAGAAAATATATCTGTATGTATATATTTTAGTTGACATATATGTATATACATATCATTTGAAATTAAGTACAGTGTTATTTGCAAAAATGTATTTTCCCTTCTTTACTTTTGATTATGAGATTTTGATTATGTTAGAAAGTGCGCATGAAGATACTCATGGGTTATCCAGGGCGTTTTGGAAGACGCTGTATTTCAGACCTTACAGATTAAGTCCAGATCGTGTCTGATACGTTTGGGGTAAAAGATTTATGGACACCAGGCAAGAAACAGAGCATAATAGAAACTGAACATGCAAAGAACTGAGGCTCTGCACAGAACAGCTGGGGGCAAAGAGACAAGTAAAATTACAATGTCCTTTTCTTCTTTCTTTATTTCCCAAACTGTTCATTATAACGATACCTAAGAGCTTCTATTTATATAATTATTTTGGGATTTCAAAATATAATATATGCATTACTTATATAAAAAGAGTTAGCATTAGGGCTAGTTTATGACAGGAAAAGAATGGAGGAAAAACATAGGTCAAGTGTGTGTAGCTTTTTCTCCTTTCCTTCTCATCCTCTTTGGTGGCCTTTTCCCATTTCTTGCCTTTTATATTTTTGCCAGCAATAAAAATGGCTATAAAATAAAGTTTTAGTCATTGTGTATATTGCTTATAATTTACATATACCATGGATTCATTTAATTTAAAAAGATTCCTATATCCTCTCAGGTGAGTGGTTAGACTATTTGCATTGCACAATAATTGGTGCTTTAGATGTATTAGACATAATAACTTGTTTAATCACAATAATCCTAAAAGGTAGGTGCTATTATTAACCACCATTCCACAGACTAGGCAAAGAGACTGTAAGTTGATTACCCAAGATCTCAGCAGAGAAGAGTTTGAAACCCAGGATCTCATGGACTCTCAGCCATGATTCTACTCATTTACCTGGGCTCCCAGATTTACTAGGGCTTCCCTGGTAGCTCAGCTGCACGGAGACTCTGCCTGCAATGTGGGACACCCGGGTTCTATCCCCGGCTTAGGAAGATCCCCTGGAGAAGGGAATGGAAAGCCACTCCAGTATTCTGTCCTGGAGAATTCCATGGACAGAGGAGCCTGGCAGGTTGCAGTCCATGGAGTCGCAAGAGTCAGACACGACTGAGCAACTGAACCTACTTGCCTATCAGATTTACCGATTTGAATGCTTGCTTTTCATAGTTCTAGATAATATAGACTAGCTAGGAGAAAGCAGCATGCTTTGTAAGTGCCTTTGATTTCAGACAAGAAGCCATTTCAGTCACCCACCTTTTCTCTGCAGGAGTTTCACTGTATATCTACTAGTCAGGTGGGTGCTTCTTTTTTGATGTTTTTCTTGTTGACAGAACGGTCTATTTAAGGATATTGCCATGGAGTCACTGCTCACCTTCACACACAGCATTTTGTTTCTCTTTCGACAAAGAAATATATAGCTCATGCTTGGGAAAAGACAGAAACACCTGATTCCTAGTATTACTTATTTTTACATTTTGTGCATATTCTTCCCTCATCTGAGTGTAGAATCTTAACTACTGGAGTCTGCTTATTAAGGTATCATTAGTTTAATATATATGCAAGCTATATACATATATATAAACCATATATAAACTATAGTTTAATGTATTTTTTCACATAATTGCTATTTATCCATCTATTTTTGGGTACGTTGGTTCTGGGCTTCTTCGTGGCTCAGACGGTAAAGAGTCTGCCTGACAATTCAGGAGACGCAGGTTCAATCCCTGGGTTGGGAAGATCCTCTGGAGTAGGAAATGGAAACCAGCTCCAGTGTTCTTGTCTGGAGAATCCATGGACAGAGGACCCTGGCAGGGGCTCCAGTCCATGGGGTTGCAAGGATGGACACAGCTGAGCAGCTAGCACTTCCGCTTTGGCGCTGGGTCCTCGCTGCTGCACGGACTTCCTCTAGCGGCGTGAGTGGAGGCTGCTCTCTGCTTGCGGTGTACAGGGTCTCACTGTGGCGGCTTCTCCTGTTGCCCAGCGTGGGCTCTCAGGTGGCTGGCCTCAGTACTCGTGCATGTGGGCTACGTGGTTGCAGCGTCTGGGCTTAGTTGCCCCCACAGCACGCAGAACCTTCCCAGACCAGGGACTGAATCCGTGTCCCCTGCGTTGGCAAGTGGATTCTTAACCACTGGACCACCAGGAATGTCCAGTTTAAATGTTTTAGACAGGAATATGAACAGTGTTCTTCAAGCTTCTATAAACATGAAACACATAACCAACTATTAAAATGTAATACATAATAAATATTATTCACCATTTCTATTTCACAATTAGATAACAGAGAAATGAAGATAAGGGATGAAAAGAGAAGGAAAGGGGATTAAAGAGCAAAGGAAGAGATGGGCAGGCAGAGAGAGAAATCGACAGGCGGAAATTTACCCTAGGAGGCAAAGCTTAAGTTGTCAAGCTGCAGAGACAGTGCGTGCAGCAGTGAAACATGAGCACACACGCACAGGGAGTTCAGAGTTCTTCAGAGGTAAAGACATGGCAATGAAAGCCTCGCTTTTGAGAATATTGCCGATGAAAGCTTTTAAAAACCATTTTCCAAGTATAGTCATATAAAGTTTTGCTTTGGGATCAGGGGAAACTCATGATCAAATTGCTGTATAATCCAGCAGTTATGCAGGCTGATATGTTTGTCGATCACGTTTTTTTCTCTTTTGACCCATGTTAAATTTTTAAAGTCTTGTTTTCAGTATCCTTCTCTGGTCCCTTCAAAATCTTAGATTATTCTTCTTCTGGTGAATTTATTATTTCTGACTTTGATATTCTCACTTAGACTATTGCAGTGTTCTTTTGAATAGTCTGTTGATTTCCACTTCCTTCGTATCTAACGTCAGTCTTTTGGAGAAGCATAGTACTATATCAGAGTGCTTTATATGAAGAGATCCCTTGGCATGACATAAATATTTTATTTATTTATGAACATGTACTGTAAATCATGCATGTTTATAAGTTATGGATACATTTATAAACATTCATGATACATTCTCAAAATTTAATGATCGAAAAATTTGATAACAATATTTGGAAATCACTGCTGTAATTGAAAGTTTGTGTGTTTTGATGCAATACACACAGTCCTGGGTTCAGAGCCCAGTGATGCTGCTCATTTGCTTAATAATCTTGTGGAAGCACTGAAACTTGTTAGGATCACCTTTTGAGTTTAATTTTATTTTTCACATGTGGATCTAATATTGCCCTGCATCGTGGCAAAGAGGACTTTGATATAAGGTCTTGATAGTGATATAAGGGTAGGTATTATTATTTGGTCCTTTCCTGTAATCTTATGATTTAACGATTTAGGCATTTATATTCCATTTATTACTATAGTCTGTGTTTTTTTCCTTACTTTTCATGAAATCTTACATATTTTTTGTAGATATTTCAATTCTGTTGTCTGTGTAAAACAGTTTTAGCTATACATGTATTTTAAACTTCACAGAAGTAAGATACTAAATTGTTCATTTAGTAATGACATTGTGTGTGTGTGTGTGTGCTTGCGTGTAATTTTATGAGGGAATCACACTCTGCACTGGAGAATATTTCTCAACGCTGTTGCAGTCCAGCACACACATAATGCACATTCATATCTGGACTGAAACAAGGCTCTGTGCAGGGCACCATGGCATTTCCTCTTATTTTAAAATCCCCTTTCATTGATTTCATGACTCACTTAAGGGGCATGACTTGCAATTTGAAAGATACTGTTCTAAAGGATATAGAACAAAACAGCATTCAGTACTGGTCATTATATGTAATGGAGAAATGATTTATAAACTTTTTTTTTTTTTTAGCTGTGCCAGTATTTCGACCTTGATATAAATGTTTTAAAGTTATTTCAAAAGCACATGATCTCAAGTGAATTTGAAATTGTTTCATCAAAAGCAACAGTAATAATAAAATGGTTTGTTTTCCTTATGGTTTTTAAACATTTATTGAGGTAACACAAAAATCTTTTTTCTTTCTCTTTTGACAGATTGGCTATTTGGTCTTCTTACGACTTTTTATATATTTCCTTCACGGTCACCTGGAAAATTTTAAACAACATTTACTTAGGCTTCAGCCATATTTATACGGTAGGCTGTCTTTTATTTTCTATACTTATAAATGTTTTATGTTATATTTTGAGAAGCTCAGACTATCACTCTAAAGAGTATAAGCTGTATTTTGTTTTTTGTGAAAGGTGATATGTGCGGTATTGAAGCGGACAGCTTCTGGGCAAGACTGCGTGGGTTTTATGTTTAAATTTCCTACTTAACTGAGCATCTGACCTTGTCTGTGACTCGGTTTTCTCATCTGAATTTCAAAAGTTAAATTCGTATCTTAGGTAACCCTAGCGGTGGTGTAGATGCCGGACTGGAGAAAGGAGAGGGTGGACGCAGGGGTCCGTTAGCTATGATGTTAGAACAGGCAAGAGATTAAAGGCATAAGCTTCTACAATGGGGACGGATAGAGTAAAATAATTTTGAAAAGTATTTGGAAGATAAAGAAAAATTGGACTTGGTGATCACGTGGATCTAAGCTGTATAAGGGAAAGTGAGCAATTTAGGATGAATCTCAAGTTTTACATACTGACTAGTAAGGTCAAGGTAATGGCACTCTGAACTGAAAAGGTTCTGGAGAAACACTGGACATATTGAATTTGGAGGTCCCTCAGGTGTATATACCCAGTTGGGAGCATGTTTGAAATTGGGGAATGAGTCAAGCCCGGGAATCACTTATTTCAGAGTGATTCACTTATTTCACTTATTAACATGGATCATTTAACAGTCATCACTGTTAATGTGAATGAGATACACCGGGAATGGGAGGTGTGGCGGCGGGGGAGGCGGGGGAGATATTTACTATAGGAATAAAGTCTTGGGGAACGTAAATAGTTAATAGATGATTGGAGTAACAGATATCAACTAGGAGAGGAGAATTAAGAGAAACAGGAGGGAGTGATATAGAAATCAAAATAGGAGAGATTCAGGAAGGTCACCATTATCGAGAGCTATAAAAGTGTTAAGCAATAGGAGCTCTGAAAGCGGTGATGCATGTCTACAGTTGGAAAGTCACTGTTCTTGGGCGCAGTCACCAGTGGAAGCACAGTTCAGACTGGAGGGAAGCAGAGTGGAGGGAAAGTTTAATGACAAAATGGTGAGCTGTTTTGAAAAGCTTAGCTGTGAAAAAAGAAGAAATGTGTCAGTAGCTTGGATGAAAAACAAGGTCAATAGAGGAGATTAGTATGTTGTAGGATAAGAAATCAAGAGACTCAGGATACAAGAAAGGGAGTAAAGTTTGATGCGAGAGGCTGTAGAGAAGGGAGGAGAAAGTAATAGTGGAAGTGTGTGAATACTAGTTTTGAAACCTAGACACGCGCAGCTGTAGATCGGCAGTACAGAAATCCATGTCTATTGTATCACTTGCTTTGTCTCCTTCATTTCACTATAAATCTCTTAACTCCACAGTGGTTAGCGTAGTGATTCACCAGCTATTCAGATATTTGTGGCAAACACATTTTGAAAAATTATTTATATGAAACCTCAAGTTCTTATATTAGCTTTTTAATGTTGATCTATCTCAAGAACACCAGCATTTTTGTTTCGTATAAGGATAGAATCCCCTATCCGCCCTCTTATCTCATGCTGTTTGGTGGAGACCTGCTTAGGCGTGTTCATCATCAGAAGCAGGTGGGTTCCTACCTGAGGCTGTGAGTTACTGCTCTCTACCCATGTTGCCATCCAACGGAAGAGTGGTCATTACTAATTTTTCCACTGTTAATGGACTGAAACTCAAAGGTTGTTTAAAAGTTCGTAAAAAGAACAACACAAAGATATTTCTGTTAAATGCCACATCGTCTTATGCGAAATGGCATAATCATTGCTGTCATTAAACTATATACTTTAAAAATCAATAACAACAACATCTTGAAAAGAATTAAACTGGAATATTGGTTTAAAAGCAATGACATCGATTGCAATTTCAAAATACCCATTATGAAGAGTATATATTCTGACTTGATTCATTTTCAGCTGGAAGTTTCCACCATTGTTGTATAGTAACTATACTTAATTGGGCATTCAACCATTATGTAATTGCTGTTTTGAATTATATGAACTCTTATGTATGAATTTTTTACCTTGTAGTTTTCTATTATACCACTAGGGGTCATACATAACATTGTTAATCTTCAGTAGTTGGGGAAATATACAGCAGTTTCAGCCTCTCAGTACTGAATTTAATTATATTTTAATAGCGAAAAGACAAATGAAACACAGTGCGAGATGTTAATGAAATATTTCTCACAAATTATTTTTCTTACACTAGCACTTTCTTGCTCCAAAGAATTATATTGGATGTATCCAAACATCTCTTCGAATGTGCAGTGCATTCTGAAAATCATGGAAATCATATGTAAAAGAGAACTCCCTTCTGAATCAATTTTTAGGCCTGTGGAGGACAAGAATACAGATTCTGCAATGGTGAGTATATCCCATGCGTGCTAACTGCTAAGTTGCTTCAGTCGTGCCCAACTCTCTGCCACCCTACCGGCTGTATAGCCCAGCAGGCTCCTCTGTCCACGAGACTGCCCAGGCAAGAATCCCGGATGGGTTGCCGCGCCCTCTTCCAGGGGTCTTCCCAAGCCAGGGATCGAACCCGGGTTGCCTGAGTCTCCTGCACCGGCAGGCGGGGTCTCTACCAGCGCTACGTGCGAGGCCCACGTGTATCCCAGTGCGTGGCAGATCAGGTCACATTACTGTGATTAAAAATCACTGCTTAACAGTTCAGTAACATGGCTGAAGATGAACTTAGCTGGGGAGAGGCATGAACAGTACAGACACTGAGGCCGCGCAACCGAGGCTCGCTTCCTAGATCGCAGTTAGGACCGCGGTGGAAGTCAGTCTCCCCCGCTGCTGCTTTAGATGGAGTGACGCCCTCCTACCTTCTTCCTTACAGAGTCCATCTCAGCTGATTAATTAAAAATCGCAACTTAATTTAGATTGACTTTTAAATGAACATTTTATGGTATTACATTTTTATTAAAGGGAGAGTGTATAAAGTGCAGGCTATTAATGAAAGCAAGTGTAATACTTTTATGCTCCATAATTCATGTGTAATAATATTTAATATGCTATTAAAACCAACTGAAAGCTTTTAAATGGTTCAAAATTGAGGACTTAAAAGCAAAACTATTTAAGAAAATTTTTTTTTTAATTTCCTTTGTTATTCCAACTAGCATTATGTTAAATGTATTTTTCTCTTTTTTAAGAATTAGAGAAACAGAATTTCTATTTATAAATTATAAAATAGTAGGTATATGTAGCAAAAAACAATCAAGAATCAAGAATTAAAGGTCTGAAGTGTTCGCTGCTTTCTTTCAGAATATATGTGAGAAAGGGAAATAGAGGCATTGCAAGTCACAAAGACTGAAGTTTGTCTTTTGAAGTACATCAGTCTATAAGGGACAAGAACACTGGAGTTCTGTTTGCATAAGACATAACTCATTACATACCAAGGAATTATATACAATTGGGACAGATAGTTTTTCCTAATGTTGATCACTAATTTCTGAGTTGGAAAGTAAAAGTTTTGTCATATACCAAGGATTATTTTGAGTTGCCTCATAGTTTCCCCATGCTTCCTTTGGTTCCTTCCTAAAACTACCTAAAATTTAAGTGTATAAGGAAAAACATTCAACCACATCTATCTGAGATTTTTCTAGGAGTTAGTGTTTTCTCTTTGGCTCATAAGTTGGTGGAGGACCATTTATATAAACAATGACATATGCCGGTGCCAGCCGGCAAAGTTGATCAGGTCCCGAGAATGTGCACGGTAGGGCTAAGAAAGAAACTAAAGCAAGAGACTACAACAAAGATGGGGTCGAGAGGTTCAGACACGTCTCCACGAAGGGACGCAGTCTGACACCAACTTTATTCAGCATCTTATATTTATACAGAAGAGTGTGAGAAAGACAAGACAGTTGACATTTTTTCTTGGTTGGCCTATACATCTTACAAACAGTCACAAGAAATCTTGAGAGCATGGGAATGGCTCCCTGTTATTATTTCTTACACCAGATAACATTTCCCTGTGCATGAGAAGTTTGCACAGAACTCCAGGTGTCTGCAGTAAATAAGCACCTAATCTCTGGGGTGGGGGGACAGAGAGCTATGTTTGCAAGCAAACCCTCAAGGACTGAGGCAGCTCCCAGAGCTGTGTCCTTCGGACAAAGGACCCCGTTCTCACGGGCAGCTCCCCGCAGACATACACTAAGCCCTTTGAACCATTTGGTTATTCTTACTAATGAACATAGTTTGCTTCATGCATAAAAGGAGCTTGTTTTACAGTTTAAAATATATTTTAATAATTCAAATATATAACCTAAGACATTGAGCAACAGAGAAAGTACTGACTATGAAAAGGAACGACCTACTCACCAACTGACTGTGTGGTCCAGAGTAGGTCCATTCAGTTCAGTTCAGTTCAGTTCAGTCGCTCAGTCATGTCCAACTCTTTGCAACCCCATGAACTGCAGCACGCCAGGCCTTCCTGTCCACCAACTCCCAGAGTTTACTCAAACTCATGTCCATTGAGTTGGTGATGCCATCCAACCATCTCATCCTCTGTAGTCCCCTTCTCCTCCTGCACTCAATCTTTCCCAGCATCAAGCTCTTTTCAGATGAGTCAGCTCTTCACATCAGGTGGCCAAAGTATTGGAGTTTCAGCTTCAGCATCAGTCCTTCCAATGAACACCCAGGACTGATCTCCTTTAGGATGGACTGGTTGATCTCCTTACCGTCCAAGGGACTCTCAAGTCTTCTCCAACACCACAGTTCAAAAGCATCAATTCTTCAGCTCTCAGCCTTCTTCACAGTCCAGCTCTCACATGACCTCCTACATGACCACTGGAAAAACCATAGCCTTGACTAGACAGACCTTTGTTGGCAAAGTAATGCCTCTGCTTTGTAATATGCTATCTAGGTTGGTCATAACTTTCCTTCCAAGGAGTAAGTGTCTTTTAATTTCATGGCTGCACTCACCATCTGCAGTGATTTTGGAGCCCCCCAGAATTAAGTCAGCCACTGTTTCCACTGTTTCCCCATCTGTTTGCCATGAAGTGATGGGACCGGATGCCATGATCTTAGTTTCCTGAATATTGAGTTTTAAGCCAACTTTTTAACTCTCCTCTTTCACTTTCATCAAGAGGCTCTTTAGTTCTTCTTCACTTTCTGCCATAAGGGTGGTGTCATCTGCATATCTGAGGTTATTGATATTTCTCCTGGCGATCTTGATTCCAGCTTGTGCTTCCTCCAGCCCAGCGTTTCTCATGATGTACTCTGCATTAAGTTAAATAAGCTGGGTGACAATATACAGCCTTGACTTACTCCTTTTCCTATTTGGAACCAGTCTGTTGTTCCATTAAACTCTCTAAATCCCTGTCTGCTGACCTTTAAAAAAGATACTATCTTCATCATCATATTTGCCCTAACTAATCTACAGGACTGTTGTGAAGACTGCAAAAAAAGCATGTGCTCATAAATTAGTAAGAGCCGTGCAAATGTAGACTAGTTATTGAAAAATATACTTAAGAACTCACTTAGGCAGTTAAATATAATAATTCTCATCTAAGGACATGATTATGCTGACAATAATTGTGCTTAATTATGTAGTTAATTGTGCTAACCCTAATGTGGTGGTGATTTGAGTGTTTTTCCTTTAATCAACTAAGAAACTGAAACCTTGAGAGCCTGCATGTTACAGTCGTGATGTGCACGACTTTCAGGGCTGATGCTGCTTTTCCTTAAGTCAGGCTGCTGTTGTCGGCCTCGGCAGGACACACAAAAGGACATGGAGGCCTACTGTTTTCAGGCAGTTCAGATCCAGCTTTCGATGAGCTGAAAGGGGCAAGAACGTCAGCACATGAAAAGAACGTTGTCTGCTTACGATGGGACAAGTCTCTAAGCCTCTGCGCTCTTCCACATTTTAGAACAGACGGTGTAGTTTCAGTCTTTTTAAATACTATCTCAGCTCCATGTGTGAGATTCCATGGAGAGAGTATAACAGATTTTAGCCTATCAGACTTATTGCCCTCCTTTTCCTGCTCCCATTTCCTCCTAATGTAAAGAATGTAGAAGGTCGTGTAGCCACAGCGCTGCTGAGAGTCTCAGGTTCAGCGGATTCAGTGGTTGATGGCGTGTGTTGTCGCCCGGGGTCCGCCCAGCTTCTCTGGTGTAAGTGTAACCCAGCCTCCCCACTTCAGTTGAGTATTTACTCATTCAGTACTCATCTGTCTCAACTTCTGGGGAACAAAAGGGGGGAAGAAGGGAGAAAACTGGGAATATAAAAGGTAACATCTGTATTCATCCTGTCTCTCTTCTTTATTATTCATATGCTATAGCAGAGGATTTGTGGAGTTATTTTTACAGCTCTTATCCTCCAGTAATGCTACAGGGCCCATGATAACATATTTCGGCCACTGTAAAATACTTTATTTTTAATATTTTTATAAGCATTGGAGTAGAAACTATTTGTTTTCGAAGAGCTATTAAAAAATCACTTAAAAAAGGAATTCTGTGGGATATAAGCATTAGGATACACACAGTATGGGTGTTGGTTCTTTATAAAAATAGGAAATTTCCTTTCCCCTGCTGCTGGAACCTGTTTCTCCTTTTAATGTTCTTTCAAGCTGATCCAGACACAGGGTTTCCATTGACTTTGACAAATGGTGCACTTTAATTGGCTCTGTGGATTGCAGAGCCAGAACACTGGATTGAGTTTTCCACTCTGTCCTTTGGTCACCAGCAAGGCTGAATTTGTTAAGCACAGTTGTCACATGAGAATAATAACATGGTTCTTTGGAGAAGGTAGATTCAAATTCAACTAAAATGCAGTAGACCATTTACTAACTAGGTGCATCCATCCTAAAGCACAAATAGTTTCACGAAACCTTCGAAAGACACAGGCTTTACATTCAAATGTATTCGCAGTCTCATCTTCCAGGGCCTTAAGTACTTAGTAAGCCGAAAGCATTGTCTAAATTTGGAACATTCTGTGTTGTACTGTAATTATAAATGGTTTCTAGGAATTGGGTTAGACTGAAACACAGGTTCTTTATAATTAGGAGCATTACCCTGTGATTCACGTCCTGTTATTAGGTAACACATTTGTATTGAGAGGTCCTTTCATGGCAGTGACAACCATCTCCCAAATGCATGAAAGCAATGATAAAACTCCAAATGCTGTCTTTGAGCAGTCACAATAGAGCCCGTGCTTCAGAGTTCATTTTTGCTATCAAAAAGTCTGGTCAGACACTCAGAGCTTCTCAGATTTGCACAAAATTCAAGCTGATGTGGTTATCTGAATTCTCAGCCAACAGCATACTGGCAGCACTTTGGTAGGTGGGCTTTATATCTGTACTGAGTTGGGTCTGTGCTGTGGCATGTGAGGTCTTTCCCTGCAGGACACAGACTCTGGCTGAGGCAGGGGCTCTGGGACGAACAGGCCTCAGGAGTTAGTGCACAGGGGCTCTCTAGCTGGGGGATGTGGACTCAGTACTCGCAGCACGTGACTTAGTCACTCCGTGGCATGTGGGAGCTTAGTTCCCTGACCAGGGATTGAACCTGCCTGCCCTGCATTGCTGGGTGGATTCTTAACCCCCCGGGAAGTCCTAACCATAAGGTTCTGGAGGGCAGGTGTGGAGATCTATGCAGCCTCCTAAGGGAAGCCTCGAATATACGCTTCCCTGCTGATTAAAGCTGCCACCTGCCCACCTGCAGGGGCCGGCCTCCCTCTCGAGCATCCCTCCCCTTGTCCTTGGGTATGGGTGCTAGTCTGCAAACCAGCATAGCCCAAAGCTGGGCAGCAGGCAGGGGGAAATGAAGGAACTACCGGACGTGGCCGTAAAACCACACTGACCCCGAGAGAGACTAAGTTCCAGTTCTCTGGGAGTCATTCAATGCAGTGCTCCGTGCCTGATACTTTTTAAAACTACAATAATATGAATTACAAAAATTAAAAAGAAATCTATGTATAGGCATTCATTTCTATTGGACTGAAAATAAAATTAACAGCTAAATTTTATGTTTTAAAATACACATTTTTATTTATGTACTGTAGTCAGCAGTTTGTTTGCAGATGGGAGTTATCAGCCAACCGCACCTTGGGTGGGGCTGATCTGGTGTAAACGCAAAGAACTCTACACCACCTACGGCCCTCAGAGCGCTGCTTCCTCTTCGTCTACTATGTGGTTGATATACGTGATGATGGTATTAAATCACATCATCATCATCATTATATTAATTCATTCTAGTTTTTCAAATACATTTTTTCTTTTGCAAAAAGTATAAAAGCAGGGAAGAAACTTTAGCAAGATGTCCATGTAAATGCTTGAATTATAGAAGGATTTAACACATAAGGATAAGAGATAAGCCTCACTTATCTGGAAAATTTCCAGGTATGGCAGGTTGGGGGAGGCCCTAGGGAAACAGGAGTCCCCTTTAGATTGGATGCTGGCAGATGTAGGGGCAGTTCTGGTTGGGTGTTTTGTAGGGGGCACAGTGACTTTCTGTGTGTGCTTAGAAAAAAAACCAAGTGGCTTTGTTTATTTATCAGAGTCGTGTTGTCTGAGGTTGATATTCTGTGAGTTTATGTCCAGCAGAGTAAAATGACCTGCCTGTGAGCAGCAGACCAGTTTGTAGTCATACTGATGTCAGCTCAGTTCCAGAAGTCAGAGGCTTCTTTTTTCAATTTTAGTGATAAGTGAGAATGGTGTCCTATAAAATTGAAAATCAAGCTGAAATCTCCAGGATCTAAATCCTGATCATTTCTTTACCAAAAGCTTTTGCAAATTTCCTCTGATGATGGTACATAAGTTTGTTAAAGAGAATTTTTGACTTAATTGAATAGTCTCTAGCCACACAATGTACATGATTTGAAAAAAAAAAAAAAAGTATTGATTGTTTTTGTTCATCAAGCCATTCACAAGTTTCAAAACGTATGTGCCTACACACGCATTCAGAGTGTCTGCCACGTGAGGGTTGTCAGGCGTCCAGGCTGAGAGTTCTAGAGCGATTTGGGAAAAGAATTTCAGTTATGTGGGCTCCATGTTTGGGGGGAGACTCTACCACAAAGCAGAACATTGAGTTATTTGGATGAAATATGTATATTAACTGGAGTCCACACATCTTAGTCTGATGTCTCATGTTATTTTAGAACAGGCTTTTTGAGGGTATTCTAATATTCCAAACACCCCCTGGTCTCCCCTTCTCCTGTGGATGATGGTTCCCTGAGGCAGTAACGCTCCTGCAGAGACTGTATCCTCCTCCTGCCTTTATTGCCAGCACCCACGTCCCAGACATAATGCAGATTAATCCACATCTGTGAGACTCAACTAAACAGTTGACTAGACTAAAACGTCTTCGTTTAAAATTTATGTATGAACTTCTGGCCTTCTCTCTTAGGAGTGCACAATATGAAAACTTAAGTTGTAGTCTTGATGCCATTTCAAATAGTAAATGAGAATTATAAAACTGTTTGGAATCTCTTTAAATGTTTTTTTTTTTTTTTTTGGTGCATAAAAGAATAAAATACCAGCTAAATTAGTGATTTGAGTACATATCACAGGATGTGTATTCGAATCTTTACTGTTGACAAAAATTCAATAGGAGTGCTATGTCTAAAAACTGTTTCTTTTCATATGTGAAACGAATCGCCAATCCAGGTTCGATGCATGATACAGGGTGCTCAGGGCTAGTGCACTGGGATGACCCAGAGGGATGAGATGGGGAGGGAGGTGGGAGGGGTTCAAGATGGGGAACACATGTACACCCATGGCGGATTCATGTCAATGTATGGCAAAACCAATACAATATTGTAAAGTAATTAGCCTCCAATTAAAATAAATAAATTTATATTAAAAAAATAAAAATAAACGGACACAAACACACACAAATCTGTTTCTTTGTACCAATTACTTTAGTAGATCAATTAAATCTTTGAAACTGTTGGGAAGCATTTTAAGAGAAAAACAAATAACTCATTCGCATTCTGATTTTGTAGGCTTTTAAAATCGTTTCTTAGCAGACATTGACCATGTCCAGTTAGGCAATACTTTGGTCCTTAGAGTGAAAATACACATTAAAAAATATTTATTTATTTGTTTATTTGGCTGAGTCTGGTCTTAGTTGTGGGCCCTCGGGATCTTCCTTCTGTTGGGGCACACAGACTCTCCAATTGTGGCACACATTTATATATATATATATATTTAAATTGAAGGGTAATTGCTTTACAGAATTTTGTTTTTCTGTCAAACATCAACAAGAATCAGCCACAGGTACACCCATGTCCCCTCCCTCCCAGATCTCTCTCCCATCCCTCCCCATCCCACCCTTCAGCCTGTCACAGAGTGCTTATTTAGCTTATATGCAGAGTACATCGTGTGAAATGTGGAGCTGGATGAGGCACGAGCTGGAATCAAGATTGCTGGGAGAAATATCAATAACCTCAGATATGCAGATGATACCACCCTTATGGCAGAAAGCACCCTTATGGCATGAGGCAGAAAGAGCCTCATGATGAAAGTGAAAGAGGAGAGTTAAAAAGCTGGCTTAAAACTCAACATTCAAAAAACTAAGATCATGGCATCTGGTCCCATCACTTCATAGCAAATAGATGGAGCAACAATGGAGACAGTGACAGACTTCATTTTCTTGGGCTCCAAAATCACTGCAGATCGTGACCGCAGCCATAAAATTGAAAGACACTTGCTCCTTGGAAGAAAGGCTATGACCAACCTAGACAGCATATTAAAAAGCAGATACATTACTTTGCTGACAGAGGTCTGTCTACTCAAAGCTATGATTTTTCCAGTGGTCATGTATGGATGTGAGAGTTGGACTATAAAGAAAGCTGAGCACCAAAGAATTGATGCTTTTGAACTGTGGTGTTGGAGAAGACTCTTGAGAGTCCCTTGGACTGCAAGGAGATCCAACCAGTCAATAAGGAGATCAGTCCTGAATATTCATTGGAAGGACTGATGATGAAGCTGAAACTCCAATACCTTGGCCACCTGATGCCAAGAGCTGACTCATTGAAAAAGACCCTAATGCTGGGAAAGATTAAAGGTGGAAGGAGAAGGGGATGACAGAGGATGAGATGGTTGGATGGCATCACTGACTCGGTGGACATGGTTTCAGCAAGCTCCGGGAGATGGTGATGGACAGGGAGGCCTGGAGTGCTGCAGTCCACGCGGTCACAGTCGGATATGACTGAGCGACTGAACAACACTGTACGCAGGGGATCCATGTGAAAATAAACATATGAAGCTCAGATCAACTGCATATTCTTTTAAAAATGTGTTCGAGTAAATTGTTCCACTTGATGTAACATGATGTAGAAAAAAACATTTAAAGTTTATTTCCATGTTTATTCAAGTCAAAGAACTCTTTCTCAGACATATTTTCATATTTCACTTCCAGGAACATTTGCAACTTAATGAGAAAGGATATGAAATTAGCCACCTGCTCTGGCACTGTGTTTCTGCCTGGACTTGTGTTCAGAAGAACAGTCCCCAGTTAAATAAGGTGCTTGAACATCTCATCTCTCGTAAAACACAGCTTCAGAAGAAATCCTGGTAAGTGGGATCCTATAAATCCAGAGTAACTCATGGAGAAACCTTTGTGTTTAAATGTTAAATAACCTTTGTACTTAAATGTTAATCACACCTTAGTTGACTATGAAAACAATTTATAATCTCAGTTCCAAAGACGAGGGCAGTTTCTATATTTTGTATTAGTTCATTTCATCAATAAATTGTTCTCACCTTTTTTTGGCTAGATGAGCATACTTGTATTGCCTTTCGTCTTTATCGAAGGAAATTTGTTATTGATAACTTCATTCCCACAATTTTAAGCATCTTTTCCTTTTCAAGTTATCTAACAGCAGTGAAGCACAGTTATTACCCATGGGGGAGTGTGCTATGACTCCGTTTGTTCCCTTATGCCTTAGTCGTAAAGTCGTAACAGAAGTGACTGTTAAGCCTTAGTTTCCTCCTCTACATATGGTAATTTGAAAAGGGATAAAAAGGTCTTAAATTACTATCAAAGAGGGCACGAGTTCAATTGCGGAAAGAAGAATTTTAAAGGAGTATTTCTGAGGAAATTGATCAGAGGATATCTCTTTCAGTATTGGAGGCTGATCAGAGAATTTGAATTATTTTTCCACTATTAACAATCAATAATATGTCATGCTATAGCAACTTGCAAATTCATAAATTTTTCTTAAAATTAATTACAGTTTTTAAGCCTCTGGCAAGCCCACTCTATGTCAACCAATTTGTACAAATTTTGTCCATTTCTTATGGACAAAAACTATTTTCCCAGTTTCATTTGGATGTTTTTGGGGATTCTAGATCAAGTAAAGATTTCTGGAGAATAGCTTAAAGCTTGTCTAATAGCCTATTTTAGAGTCTTGGAAGACTCTAACTTAATATAAAAATAAATTATATTTCAATATAAAAGTAAATATTGTGTAATGTTGTCAAGTTTATTTTCAAAATATTCTAATAATTTCCAACTAAACATGTTTAGATAAGTGCAGTGGCTGATTAAGAATCTAATTTTGAAAGTCAAGAAATTATTTCTTTTACCAATCTTCATTTTCACTATATTATCAATATTTAATTTAATTTTTCAGTGATTTGTCTTTGAAAGTGAAAGTAGCTTAGTCATGTCCAACTCTTTGTGACCACATGGACTCTACAGTCCATGGGATTCTCCAGGCCAGGATCCTGGAGTGGAGCCTTTCCCTTCTCCAGGGGATCTTCCCAACCCAGGGATCTAACCCAGGTCTCCCGCATTGCAGGCGGATTCTTTACCAGCTGAGCCACAGGGGAAGCCCAAGAATGCTGCAGTGGGTAGCCTATCCCTTCTGCAGCGGATCTTCCTGACCCAAGGACTGAACAGGGGTCTCCTGCATTTCAGTTGGAGTCTTTACCAACTGAGCTATCAGGGAAGCCCTCAGGGATTTCTCTTTAAGATTTTTAAAATAACTTAGTATTTTATAAATTTAGGGGTTTGGGGGATTATACACGATTATCCTTACTTCACAGATGAAGAAACCAAGGCCGAGTTCACAGACTCCGTGGTGACGGGAACCAGGTCTCAGGGCCCAGCGCAGCACTCTCTTCGGTGTATCAGCCTGCTTTCATTCTGGCTCCTTACTCAGGAGGCTGAGGCATCGTGGCACTGAATCCTGACTTCCCTGCTTTCATTCTGGCTGCCTTACTTAGGAGGCTGGAGGCATCGTGACACTGAATCCTGACTTTTCTTTTTCTGGGAGGACATTGTGGAAATCAAGTGTGGGAGGGCAAGGCAACAATCAGACAGTGCTGAATGAGCAGAGTACATTGAAAAAAATAGTAAGACCCAGTGACTGTAACGGAATGGAAAAGGTAATTGTTTAAAAGAGCACTGCCGAATAGTTTTGTTTTTTATACTTATTGTTTTCAAAAATTAATTTATTTGTTAATTTTATTTACACTGGGTCATCATTGCAATGGGGCTTTTCTCTAGTTGCAGAATGGGGACTACTCTCCAGCTGTGCTGGGGCTTCTCACTGTTATGGCTTCTCTTATTGTGGCCCCTGGCTCTGGGCCACAGGCTTCAGTCAGTTCAGTCCTCAGTCGTGTCCGACTCTTTGCGACCCCATGGACTGCAGCACACCAGCTTCCCTGTCCATCACCAGCTCCTGGAGTTCACTCAAACTCATGTCCATTGAGTTGGTGATGCCATCCAACCATCTCATCCTCTGTCGTCCCCTTCTCCTCTCGCCTTCAATCTTTCCCAGCATCACGGTCTTTTCCAATGAGTCAGCTCTTCACATCAGGTTGACAAAATATTGGAGTCTCAGCTTCAGCATCAGTCCTTCCAATGAACACCCAGGACTGATTTCCTTTAGGATGGACTGGTTGGATCTCCTTGCAGTCCAAGGGACTCTCAAGAATCTTCTCCAACACCACAGTTCAAAAGCATCAGTTCTTTGGTGCTCAGCTTTCTTTATGGTCCAACTTTCACATCCATACATGACCACTGGAAAAACCATAGCTTTGACTAGATGGGCCTTTGACAGCAGAGTTATGTCTCAGCTTTTTAATATGCTGTCTAGGTTCCAAGGAGCAAGTGTCTTTTAATTTCATGGCTGCAGTGATCATCTGCAGTGATTTTGGAGCCCACAAAAATAAAGTCTGTCACTGTTTCCACTTTTTCCCCATCTATTTGCCATTAAGTGATGGGACCGGATAACATGATCTTAGTTTTTTGAATGTTGAGTTTTAAGTCAGCTTTTTTCACTCTTTTCTTTTACTTTCATTAAGAGACTTTTCAGTTCCTCTTTGCTTTCTGCTATAAGGGTGGTGTCATCTGCATATTTGGGTTTATTGATATTTCTTCCTGCAATCTTGATTCCAGCTGTGCTTCTTCCAGCCCAGTGTTTCTCATGATGTACTCTGCATATAAGTTAAATAAGCAGGGTGACAATATACAGCCCTGACATACTCCTTTCCCAATTTGGAACCAGTCTGTTGGTCCATGTCGAGTTCGAACTGTTGCTTCTTGACCTGCATACAGATTTTGCAGGAGGCAAGTCAGGTGGTCTGGTATTCCCATCTCTTGAAGAATTTCCCACAGTTTGCTGTGATCCACACAGTCAAAGGCCTTGGCATAGTCAATAAAGCAGAAGTAAATGTTTTTCTGGAACTCTCTTGCTTTTTCGATGATCCAGCAGATGTTGACGATTTGATCTCTGGTTGCTCTGCCTTATCTAAATGCAGTTTGAACATCTGGAAGCTCTTGGTGCATGTATGGTTGAAGCCGGCTTGGAGGGTTTTGAGGCTATGGTAGTTGCCGCAGGGGGCTCGTTCATTGCGGCGAGTGCCTCAGTATTTGTGGTGCCCCAGCTCGTCCGCTCCGTGGCGCGTGTCATCTTCCCAGACCAGGGACCTAACCTGTGCTCCCTGCATTGGCAGGTGGATTCTTATCTACTGCACGACAAGGAAAGTCCTATTTACTGTTTTTTTAAGAAAAGAATTTAATCTTTCTTTTTAAATCATGTCCCTAGTAAACAGAAATAACCCATTGACATTAAAAATTTTTGTCTTTTTAAGTTAGCAATTTGACTATTAGGCAAGTTTTCTGTTAATTATAATGATAACATTATACCACGTATTAAAAAAAAACTTTTCTTTTTAAAAGTATTTGTTATTTATGTGACCACCTATGTAGTTTTTAAGAAGTTATAATTCCAGAAAAAACCAAACAACCTGTGATATAATCACTAAAATCAAACCAGAAATGTTTTTGTATTTCTGGAGAAACTTTATTATTCATTTTGTCTACTCTGAAGTTTAGGTACATGTGAAAAATTTTTAAAGTGGACTAAACATATTTAGGATTATACAAAGATACTGAGGCTTCAGACCCTGATAGTAAATTAGGACTTTGTTAAGAAGGGAACGACAGAGGATGAGATAGTTGGATGACATCACCGACTTGATGGACATGAGTTTGAGCAAGCTCTGGGAGTTGGTGATGGACAGCGAGGCCTGGCGTGCTGCAGTCCATGGGGTTGCAAAGAGTCGGATGTGACTGAGCTGAACTGAGTATTTGCTGGGCCTTAGAACTGGAACACTTGGTAGAGGATATCTTTGGTTAGGGCCTGAAATTCAATGGCAAGTGACTATTACAAGGAGTAACACAAGCCATTTCATTTTCCATGCATGTCTGTACAGTATCACACAGTAGAAAAATGATCAGAGATGTAAAATGCAGAGGGAGACCATTTAACTGATGGATCAGAAGAAATTTCTTAATTAATAGTGGCTAAAGTGCTCAGGCCAATGCTGGTGGTTCTCATCTGCCCATTTCTGATGCTGTCCGTCAACAGGTAATTCATCCCACGGCTTCCCACCCGACTTCTCATAACCCCCTTTGTAAAGATCATACCACACAAAAGGAAAGACACAGAAATGAGTGGTTTCAGCAGAGACTGGAGAAGAGCAGGCCCAAGATGCGTGAAAAGGCCCCAGGAGAGACTCACAGATTTAGAGCAACCTCTGATCAGGGGGCGACAGAGCAAACTGAGGAAAGGAAATGCACGAGGAAGTGAATTGTAAAGCAGGGTGGAGACTAGAGAAACAGGAATGCGTGAGCCCCTCCCCGTGCCCCACACCAGCCTTCACGTCGGAAGTTTGGCTGGCTTGTGCTGCAGATCAGCTGCTGTAAGGCAGCGTTCCATGAAATATGCTTAAACATCGCATGACGCTTCTTACTCTGAATGCTCCACGCTGTGGTCTGGCCTTTTACAAACTGCACCACTTGCTCTGGGGAGATAGCTCAAGCCAGCACAAAAGGCTTTCTCATCCAACATGAAAATAATGAATTGTGTTTATAATTGAATTATTAGCCAATGAGGACTGCTGAGAAATGCAGCATGGCATTTCAAAAGAGCGATGTAACCTATAAAATTATATCTCCCAAAGCAAAATAGCCGATCTAATCGCACCGTGAACATATTCCGAAAATGCTTGACAATTTAAAATTACACCAACGTGGCAAGTGTTTTCCAGACGTAGAGTGTTCGTGTTTGCATTGAAATAAATTGAACAAAGAAAGCCCTGCCCAGCAAGGCCTTTACTTCTGGCCTCGTTGCTGACCTCCACAGTGTCTGTCTCCCTGAACCCTGGTGATTATAATGTCATGTGACAGTCTAACCAGAACCATCCAGATGCAAGTTTTCACCACTAATCCTCTTCATTCTTCATGAGCTGAGATGTCAGGTTAGGTCCTCAGTCTTCTGACTCATTTCCTGGGTTTCTCATTGATCCTTTAATCCTCTGAGCTAAATATAAACATTTATCTGTATCAAGGATAAATATACAATTTATGCTTTGCTCCCTAATGGCACAGTGAGAGAAACATTCAGCTTCAAATCGTAAGGACTGAGTTTTTTCTCTGGCTACCTGTCTAATTTTGATTGAGTCACATAACCTCCATGAACAGCGTCTGTTCATGTTAAACAGAGGTAATAGCCATCACAAAGAAAGGTAAGTAACATGAAGATACTTTTTATACCGAGTCTCCCCCTAATCCTTCATTTCCTGCTAGTTCAGACCTGAATTAATTTTTTTCCCAGACTCCTACCTACTGAATTTCTGTCTCCATGCCTGACACGTGTCCTCTCCTCAAGTTAACCAAATTGGACACCTGGACTCCCTTTCAGGCCTGTTTCCCGCGCTCTCCCCCGCCACTGTGACACCGGGCTTCAGGCCCTTATTGTCATGACTCTGCTAGCTTATTAACTGGTCTCTTCACCTGTGTGTTCTCTTCAGTAATCTGTCATGCTCTGCTGCTAGGGTTACAGCATAAATATGATTATACCATTCTCCAGCTTCAAATTATTTAATAAGGACTGTTTTTACATGGCACGGGGGTTGCAGCTCCAAACAGGGTCTCTTAATTTGCAATGATTAATAAAAAAAAGAAAAGAAAGAAAACAAGAGCAAACGCAAAGACTGAAAGAAAGACCTTGCTGCTGGGGTTAATTACCACCAGCCTGTCACACAGGCAGACCACGTGTCTGACCGACGGGATGGAAGCAGGCAGTTAGGGAGCACCGAGGCCCGCTCGGATGAAACAGCCGTCGTGGTCTGTCGACAACTCATCCCTTCATTCCCCCGACTTCCTTCCCTGGCATGCCGGGACTGAAGCTCTGTGCGCAGAAGAAAGAACCCTTTTAGCAGACAGGCTAACGACCAGATCTTTCTGTAGTTCATCTCTTCTGAGTATCAGAAATCAGGCATTGGCAAGAGAAATGTGTTCTTTAAACAAGCTTTCCTAAGTGGTCAAAATCAGGAGAGAGATTCTGATTGCTCTCTTTTCCGTGTGCGGTG
This sequence comes from Bos taurus, assembly GCF_002263795.3. Classification (NCBI taxonomy): domain Eukaryota; kingdom Metazoa; phylum Chordata; class Mammalia; order Artiodactyla; family Bovidae; genus Bos; species Bos taurus. The sequence continues at coordinate 109,661,394 of NC_037334.1, read as the reverse complement.
AAGATGAGACTGGTTTGTTTATGCTAATACTCACCGTCTTAGCCCGTTAATGTAGTCTTTAGTGTCCAATAATGTTATGGTTAAATCATTACTTAAAATGTTTGTTTTTCTCCAAGAATGGTGTATGTATTTAAGTTTTAGGTCCTATTTATAAAATAATGTTGACTTACTAAAATGTGCCCTTGCCACTCACTGTCAGTCATTTAATTCTAGGATTTTCCATTCGTAAGCTGTTAAATGCGATTCCTTTCTTGGCTGGCTCGAGTAAAGTTCTAAGTATGGATGTAGGTGACCTGTTTCATTAGGAGAGCCCCTGATTACACGCAACCCTTGGCTGAGTGTAACGGTTGCCAGTATTTTCCCCCGAAGAAGTGTAAGTGCGTTTTGTGTGGCGACAGGTTACTATGCTCGTAGTTTTTTGTTTGTTTTTTTTTTATTAATCCCCCTCTTGAAATGTCTAAATGTTGCCATGTTGTTCCCTACCGTATCCTTGTTATGAGATGGTCAAAGCCAGTCTGCCTCCCTTTTGTTTTGTCTGTTTTATTTTCAATCCAGAACCTTTTAGGAATATCTTTGTGGTTTGCAGCAAGGAGGTGGATGCCTCCTCTGACGTCTCACTGAGCGCCTTAGGAAGCCGTCGGGCGCTTTCTCCGCTTTCCTTGGAGAGACGCCCCCGCTGTGTGAGGCTGTGGCCGCTGGTCTGCATTTCAGGAGGGTTTCCACCGATTACTCATCTTCACGTGTGTTCCTAACGCCTGCCTCTCTCTGCCCAGGGTTTTTCTTTCACACATATGTGCCTACCGTTACATTTTAAATCAAATTTTGGGCCTCTTGGCTTTGGAGGCATTTTCCTTCATTTGGGTCACATTTTCTTTATAGCTTTAAAATCCTTAAAGTTTCTCAGATTTTTGTTTCTTTACATCTGGTTGTTTCAACAGGAATTCGATATTAATGGATCTCAATTTGCCAGGGGTTGTCTTCCTGTAAATTATTGAAGAATTTTTCAAGTTTGCTCCCTTTTTAAGTGCCTTTTTTTTTTTTTTTTTGGTGCTTAACTGCCTTCATTATGAATTTGAATTATATTTTTATAATTTTAATTTTTGGCACTCTCTTTTTTTAACTACTGCACCTTTCACCTCAGTATCAAGGCTTTTCATTATTGTTTCTTCCTAGGGTTTACTGAAGATGCCTGAAGAGTCTTGTAAAAATGTCTTCCGGCTCCTGTAAGAAATCGTTTTCAGAAGCATGATCATCCCTTAGTATTCAGACTGACCTCTCTAGCCCTTTCTGTAATGTTTTTTTTTTTTTTTCTGGTCTCAGGTAGGGCCTCCTCTTCCATTTTCTATTTTACTTGTTTCAGAACTAGGACAAAATCATACGCATTTGTTATTTTTAAAACAAGAGGTTTGTGTTCACCATGCACACTACAGAGGTTAAAGGCGAATGTCCCCAGGGCCCCTCGCATTCTCCTGCTCCCTTCTGGTCAAGCTTTGAGAGACGATGCACTCACAGCACGCTCTGTCCCCATCCTACACACGCATCCCCACGAGCACTGTTTTCTGTACTTTTTGTCTTCTGAAGGTTGCTGTCTCTGCATAAATACTGAGAGATGAGGATAAAGAAGCATAGAAATAGCGAGTCCTTTGAAATTCAGTATCTCCAAGTATATGATTGGCTGTACTTTTCTTATTTCCATGAAAAACATGATAAACAGTAAAGATAATGTTTTTCCTTAATTTTTTTCTTTTAACTTACTTTTGGGAATCAGGACTGCTGAGTTTTATGGAAGTGGTGTGTGGCTACACCTCCTTGCTGTTCTTATTCCAGCTCCGTAAATATTATGGTTTTTATATCATACAGGAAGTTCCCTGTAAGATAGTGACATCTTTTTCATTTCCCATCTTCAGAGTTGTGTGGATTTTTGACATTGTCAGTGTTTTTTGAAATATCTACTGAAAGTTTCAAGTAACTCTTTGTAAGGATTGCAACATGGAGACATTTTAATTCTCTCCTTTAAAATAATAACTGGGTCATAGAAGAATAAGAACCTAGGCAAAAATTCGAATGCTGATGTTTTTAACCTTTCTATAAGCTGGCATTCAGATGGGTATCTTTTTATGAAGTCTCTGGTTATTATATGTTAGTTGGTTTATATTAGTCTAGAAGGAAAACTAGACTGGAGTCAGACTCGCTGAAGTGCAGTCCTGGTCTGGTCATGTTTAACTCCATGTAGTTAAACGTTAATTTTAAAAACTAACACAACATTGTACATTGTAAATCAACTATATTCCAATAAAAAATTTAAAAACAGAAGAAAAAAAGTTGAAAAGGAAAAGCTAGAAAGTAAAATGAATCAAGTGACTATGTTATTTTAGACAAGCCAGTAAACTTCTGCCTCCATTTCTTTATTTACATATTTAGATGGACATTTATAATATTTATAAATTACTTTATACATGTTTAATTTCATGGCATTGTGGAAGTAAGTCAGTATATTGGTTATTGAGACTTGGTGTACTGCAATGAGTTCACAAAAAGCTAGTGCTATATTTAAATGTCTAACCTCAATTTGGAAATTTTCTATGTGCATCAATTTTCAGTTTTGATTTTTTTTTAATTTTATTTTTTAACTTTACAATATTGTATTCGTTTTGCCATATATCAACATGAATCCACCACAGGTATACACGTGTTCCCCATCCTGAACCCTCCTCCCTCCTCCCTCCCCATACCATCCCTCTGGGTCATCCCAGTGCACCAGCCCCAAGCATCCAGTATCGTGCATCGAACCTGGACTGGCAACTCATTTCATATATGATATTATACATGTTTTAATGCCATTCTCCCAAATCATCCCACCCTCTCCCTCTCCCACAGAGTTCAAAAGACTGTTCTATACATCAGTGTCTCTTTTGCTGTCTCGTATACAGGGTTATTGTTACCATCTTTCTAAATTCCACATATGTGCATTAGTATACTGTATTGGTGTTTTTCTTTCTGGCTTACTTCACTCTGTATAATAGGCTCCAGTTTCATCCACCTCATTAGAACTGATTCAAATGTATTCTTTTTAATGGCTGAGTAATACTCCATTGTGTATATGTACCGAAGCTTTCTTATCCATTCATCTGCTGATGGACATCTAGGTTGCTTCCATGTCCTGGCTATTATAAACAGTGCTGCGATGAACACTGGGGTACACTTGTCTCTTTCAATTCTGGTTTCCTTGGTGTGCATGCCCAGCAGTGGGATTGCTGGGTCATAAGGCAGTTCTATTTCCAGTTTTTCAAGGAATCTCCACACTATTCTCCATAGTGGCTGTACTGGTTTGCATTCCCACCAACAGTGTAAGAGGGTTCCCTTTTCTCCACACCCTCTCCAGCATTTATTGCTTGTAGACTTTTGGATCACAGCCATTCTGACTGGCATGAAATGATACCTCATAGTGGTTTTGATTTGCATGTCTCTGATAATGAGTGATGTTGAGCATCTTTTCATGTGTTTGTTAGCCATCTGTTTGTCTTCTTTGGAGAAATGTCTATTTAGTTCTTTGGCCCATTTTTTGATTGGGTCATTTATTTTTCTTGAATTGAGCTGTAGGAGTTGCTTGTATATTTTTGAGATTAGTTGTCAGTTGCTTCATTTGCTATTATTTTCTCCCATTCTGAAGGCTGTCTTTTCACCTTGCTAATAGTTTCCTTTGATGTGCAGATGCTTTTAATTTTAATTAGGTCCCATTTGTTTTTTTGTTTTTTTTTTTTGCTTTTATTTCCAATATTCTGGGAGGTGGGTCATAGAGGATCCTGCTGTGACGTATGTCAGAGAGTGTTTGGCCTATGTTCTCCTCTAGGAGTTTTAGAGTTTCTGGTCTTACGTTTAGATCTTAATCCATTTTGAGTTTATTTTTGTGTATGGTGTTAGAAAGTGGTCTAGTTTCATTCTTTTACAAGTGGTTGACCAGTTTTCCCAGCACTACTTGTTGAAGAGATTGTCTTGAATCCATTGTATATTCTTGCCTCCTTTGTCAAAGATAAGGTGTCCATATGTGCGTGGATTTATCTCTGGGCTTTCTATTTTGTTCCATTGATCTATATTTCTGTCTTTGTGCCAGTACCATACTGTCTTGATGACTGTGGCTTTGTAGTAGAGCCTGAAGTCAGGCAGGTTGATTCCTCCAGTTCAATTCTTCTTTCTCAAGATCGCTTTGGCTATTCGAGGTTTTTTGTATTTCCATACAAATTGTGAAATTATTTTTTCTAGCTCTGTGAAGAATACTGTTGGTAGCTTGATAGGGATTGCATTGAATCTATAAATTGCTTTGGGTAGTATACTCATTTTCACTATATTGATTCTTCCGATCCAAGAACATGGTATATTTCTCCATCTATTAGTGTCCTCTTTGATTTCTTTCACCAGTGTTTTATAATTTTCTATATATAGGTCTTCAGTTTTTTTAGGTAGATATATTCCTATTTTATTCTTTTTGTTGCAATGGTGAATGGAATTGTTTCCTTAATTTCTCTTTCTGTTTTCTCATTATTAGTGTATAGGAATGCAAGGGATTTCTGTGTGTTGATTTTATATCCTGCAACTTTACTATATTCACTGATTAGTTCTAGTAATTTTCTGGTGGAGTCTTTAGGGTTTTCTATGTAGAGGATCATGTCATCTGCAAACAGTGAGAGTTTTACTTCTTTTCCAATTTGGATTCCTTTTATTTCTTTTTCTGCTCTGATTGCTGAGGCCAAAACTTCCAGAACTATGTTGACTAGTAATGGTGAAAGTGGGCACCCTTGTCTTGTTCCTGACTTTAGGTGAAATGCTTTCAATTTTTCACCATTGAGGATAAAGTTTGCTGTGGGTTTGTCATATATAGCTTTTATTATGTTAAGGTATGTTCCCTCTATTCCTGCTTTCTGGAGAGTTTTTATCATAAATGGGTGTTGAATTTTGTCAAAGGCTTTCTCTGCATCTATTGAGATAATCATATGGTTTTTATTTTTCAATTTGTTAATGTGATGTATTACATTGATTGATTTGCAGATATTGAAGAATCCTTGCATCCCTGGGATAAAGCCCACTTGGTCATGGTGTATGGTCTTTTTAATGTGTTGTTGGATCCTGATTTCTAGAATTTTGTTAAGGATTTTTGCATCTATGTTCATTGGTGTTATTGGCCTGTAGTTTTCTTTTTTTGTGGGATCTTTGTCAGGTTTTGGTATTAGGGTGATGGTGGCCTCATAGAATGAGTTTGGAAGTTTACCTTCCTCTGCAATTTTCTGGAAGAGTTTGAGCAGGATAGGTGTTAGCTCTTCTCTAAATTTTTGGTAGAATTCAGCTGTGAAGCCGTCTGGACCTGGGCTTTTGTTTGCTGGAAGACTTCTGATTACAGTTTCAATTTCCGTGCTTGTGATGGGTCTGTTAAGATTTTCTATTTCTTCCTGGTCCAGTTTTGGAAAGTTGTACTTTTCTAAGGATTTTTCCATTTCTTCCACGTTGTCCATTTTATTGGCATATAATTGCTGATAGTAGTCTCTTATGATCCTTTGTATTTCTGTGTTGTCTGTTGTGATCTCTCCATTTTCATTTCTAATTTTATTGATTTGATTTTTCTCCCTTTGTTTCTTGATGAGTCTGGCTAATGGTTTGTTAATTTTATTTATCCTTTCAAAGAACCAGCTTTTGGTTTTGTTGATTTTTGCTATGGTCTCTTTTGTTTCTTTTGCATTTATTTCTGCCTTAATTTTTAAGATTTCTTTCCTTCTACTAACCCTGGGATTCTTCATTTTTTCCTTTTCTAGTTGCTTTAGGTGTAGAGTTAGGTCATTTATTTGACTTTTTTTCTTGTTTCTTGAGGTATGCCTGTATTGCTATGAACTTTCCCCTTAGGACTGCTTTTACAGTGTCCCACAGGTTTTGGGTTGTTGTGTTTTCATTTTCATTCGTTTCTATGCAAATTTTGATTTTTTTTTAATTTCTTCTGTGATTTTTGTTTATTCAGCAGCGTGTTGTTCAGCCTGCGTATGTTGGAATTTTTAATAGTTTTTCTCCTGTAATTGAGATCTAATCTTACTGCATTGTGGTCAGAAAAGATGCTTGGAATGATTTCAATTTTCTTGAATTTACCAAGGCTAGATTTATGGCCCAGGATGTGATCTATCCTGGAGAAGGTTCCGCGTGTGCCTGAGAAAAAGGTGAAATTCATTGTTTTGGGGTGAAATGTCCTATAGCTATCAATTAAGTCTAACTGATCTATTGTATCATTTAAAGTTTGTGTTTCCTTGTTAATTTTCTGTTTAGTTGATCTATCCATAGGTGCGAGTGAAGTATTAAAGTCTCCCACTATTATTGTGTAATTGTTAATTTCCCCTTTCATACTTGTTAGCATTTGTCTTACATATTGCGGTGCTCCTATGTTGGGTGCATATATGTTTATAATTTTTATATTTTCTTCTTGGAATGATCCTTTGATCATTATGTAGTGACCTTCTTTGTCTCTTTTCACAGCCTTTGTTTTAAAGTCTATTTTATCTGATATGAGTATTGCTATTCCTGCTTTCTTTTGGTCTCTATTTGCATGGAAAATCTTTTTCCAGCCCTTAGCTTTTGTATGTGTCCCCTGTTTTGAGGTGGGTCTCTTGTAGACAACATATATAGGGATCTTGTTTTTGTATCCATTCAGCCAGTCTTTGTCTTTTGGTTTGGGGCATTCAACCCATTTACATTTAAGGTAATTATTGATAAGTATGATCCCATTGCCGTTTACTTTATTGTTTTGGGTTCGAGTTTATAAACCCTTTTTGTGTTTCCTGTCTAGAGAAGATCCTTTAGCATTTGTTGGAGAGCTGGTTTGGTGATGCTGAATTCTCTCAGCTTTTGCTTTTCTGTAAAGCTTTTGATTTCTCCTTCATATTTGAATGAGATCCTTGCTGGGTATAGTAATCTAGGCTATAGGTTATTTTCTTTCATCACTTTAAGTATGTCTTGCCATTCCCTCCTGGCTTGAAGAGTTTCTATTGAAAGATCAGCTCTTATTCTTATGGGAATTTCCTTGTGTGATATTTGTTGTTTTTCCCTTGCTGCTTTTAATATTTGTTCTTTGTGTTTGATCTTTGTTAATTTGATTAATATGTGTCTTGGGGTATTTCGCCTTAGCTTTATTCTGTTTGGGATTCTCTGGGTTTCTTGGACTTGGGTGATTATTTCCTTCCCCATTTTAGGGAAGTTTTCAACTATTAACTCCTCAAGTATTTTCTCATGGTCTTTCTTTTTGTCTTCTTCTTCTGGGACTCCTTTGATTCGAATGTTGGGGCGTTTAACATTGCCCCAGAGGTCTCTGAGATTGTCCTCATTTCTTTTAATTTGTTTTTCTTTTTTCCTCTCTAATTCATTTATTTCTACTATTCTATCTTCTAATTCACTAATCCTATCTTCTGCCTCTGTTATTCTACTATTTGTTGCCTCCAGAGTGTTTTTGATCTCATTTATTGCATTATTCATTATATATTGACTCTTTTTTATTTCTTCTAGGTCCTTGTTAAACCTTTCTTACATCTTCTCAATCCTTGTCTCCAGGCTATTTATCTGTGATTCCATTTTGATTTCAAGATTTTGGATCATTTTCACTATCATTATTTGGAATTCTTTATCATGTAGATTCCCTATCTCTTCCTCTTTTGTTTGGTGGGCATTTATCCTGTTCCTTTACCTGCTGGGTATTCCTCTGTCTCTTCTTCTTGTTTATATTGCTGAGTTTGGGGTGTCCTTTCTGTATTCTGGCAGTTTGTGGAGTTCTCTTTATTATGGAGTTTCCACACTGTGTGTGGGTTTGTACAGGTGGCTTGTCAAGGTTTCTTGGTTAGGGAAGCTTGTGTCGGTGTTCTGGTGGGTGGAGCTGTATTTCCTCTCTCTGGAGTGCAATGAAGTGTCCAGTAATGCGTTATGAGATGTCTATGGTTTTGTAGTAACTTTGGGCAGCCTGTATATTGGAGCTCAGGGCTGTGCTCCTGTGTTGCTGGAGAATTTGCTTGGTATGTCTTGCTCTGGAACTTGTTGGGCCTTGTGTGGTCCTTGGTTTCAGTGTAGGTATGGAGGCGTTTGATGAGCTCCTGTCAATTAATGTTCCCTGGAGTCAGGGTTTGGACTTAAGCCTCCTGCTTCTGGTTTTCAGTCTTGCTTTTACAGTAGTTTCAAAACTTCTCCTTCTATACAGCACCATTGATAAAACATGTAGGTTAAAGATGAAAAGTTTCTCCACAGTGAGGGACACCCAGAGAGGTTCACAGAGTTACATGGAGAAGAGAAGAGGAGGAGGAAGTTAGAGGTGACCCGAATGAGATGCGGTGGAATCAATAGAGGAGAGAGCAGGCTAGCCAGTAATCACTTCCTTATGTGCACTCCACAACTGGACCACTCAGAGATGTTCACGGAGTTATACAGAGAAGAGAAGAGGGAAGAAGGAGACAGAGGTGGCCGGGAGGATAAAAGGGGGGAATGAAAAGGATCGAGACAGATCCAGCCAGTAATCAGTTCCCTAAGTGTTCTCCACCATCTGGAACACACAGAAATTCACAGAGTTGGGTAGAGCAGAGAGGGGTTAGGGAGGAGACACAGGCGACCTGGTGGAGAAAAAGGAGAGTCCAAAGTGGGAGAGAGCAGTCAAGCCAGTAATCTCACTCCCAAGTAAAAATGGGTACTGAACATTGGGTTTTTAAAGGTACAAAATTGATAACAAATACCAAAAAGCAAAAATTAAAAATCTAGAGTAGAGTTTGGAATTTCAAAAATACAATGTTAAAGAAAAGAAGAAAAAGAAAAAAAAAAACAACAAAGTCACAAAAATTATAAAGAAAATATAGGTACAAAATTGATAACAAATACCAAAAAGCAAAATTAAAAATCTAGAGTTTGGAATTTCAGAAATACTATGTTAAAGAAAAGAAGAAGAAAAAGAAAGAGGAAAAAAAAGTCACAAAAATTATTTTTAAAAATATAGGTACAAAATTGATAACAAAAAGCAAAAATCAAAAATCTAGAGTTTGGAATTTCAAAAATACAATGTTAAAGAGAAGAAGAAAAAAAAAGGGAAAAAAGAAAAGAAAAAAACAAAGTCACAAAAATTATTTAAAAATATATATATATGAAGTTTGCTTTTAAAAAAAGAGGGTCTTCTTTTTTTTTTTTGCAAAGTAATAGTAGGTTATAAAAGTGAAAATTAAAGGAGTAATAGAGGACTTAAAAATTTTTTTTAATTAAAAAAAAAGAAAGAAAGATGATTGTAAAAATAGTAAAACTATATCTAGGACTTTCTCTGGTGGTGTTGTGGGTGTTGTGGGGTCAGTTCATTTTTGGCTAGTTCCTTGGTCTGGCTTATATTTCTGAAGATCTATAGGACCCTTCCTATGTAGTCGGTACTAACGCCAGGGTTTTAATCTATTGCCTGTCGCTTCCAAGGTGATTCCCTGTGTTTTAGCTTCTTCTGTTTGCTGGTCTCTTCAGTGTCTGATTTCCTCCCTGACACAAAGGGGGCAGTGGAGGACACTTTTTTTTTTTAGGCTCACTTGTTCAGTTGTGCTGTGGGGAGGGAGGGACGCTGCAAACAAATAACACGCCACACTGGGCCAGCCCCTGCTCAGGGCGCGTGTAGCCTCCCTGCCCACAGCTCAGGCTCTAGGTTGCTCCGCCAGGAACCATCTGAGGCCAGCCCTGGGCTGCATGCACCTCCCAGGTCTAAGCCACTCAGGTTCAGGCACTTGGGTAGTCCTCAGAGGTGCAGACTCGGTTGGGCCTGCGTTTTGTGCCCTTCCCAGGTCCGAGCAGCTCAGGTGATGAGGTGTTTGGCGAGCGAGGTCGCTGCGATGACTTATGGCGTCCCAGCCACTCGGTTTTCTGGGTGTACAACCAGCACACCTTCTCAGGGGATGTTGACCATCCAGACCCCCAAGAAGTCTTAGTTAGCAAAGAAGCCTGCTTACGGTTTTGTAGATAATGTCTCTCTGGGGCTGCGATTGCCCCCTTCCGGCTCTGGCTGCCTGTCACCGGAGGGGGATGGTCTGCAGCCGCTATCTCTGTTCAGGCCTTTGTTCTGTGTGCATGGTCCTGGCGGTGTCTTAGGTTAGGGCTGGCTTTTCGCGTGGTAGTTATCTCACAGTCTGGTTTGCTAGCCCAAGTTAGTTGGCTCAGATAGTGCTCTGGGCATTCAGGCCAGATCCTTACTCTAAGCGATGCAGCCCGCGCCTCCTTGCCCAGCCCCCACTTACTAGTGGCCGGTGCAGGCGTCTGCGCTGCTTCTCCGCTGGGGGAGTTACCATTGGGCTCGTAATCTGTGGGTTTTACTTGTTTATTTATTTTTCCTCCCTGTCATGTTGCCCTCTGTGCTTCCAAGGCTCGGCACAGACTCAGCAGTGACAGTGTTTCCTGGTGTTTGGAAACTTCTCTCTTTTTAAGACTCCCTTCCCGGGGGGAGCTCCATCCCTCCCTCTTTTGTCTCTTTTTTTGTCTTTTATATTTTTTCCTACCTCCTTTCAAAGACAGTGGGCTGCTTTTCTGGGTGCCTGATGTCCTCTGCCGGCATTCAGAAGTTGTTTTGTGGAATTTACTCAACGTTTAAATGTTCTTTTGATGATTTTGTAGGGGAGAAAGTGGTCTCCCCATCCTATTCCCCCACCATCTTAGCTCCTCCTCACCAATTTTGATTTTTTAACAAACTTCAGTTTATAAGTTTTGCTGCTTTTATTCTATTTTTGTCAAAGGCATTTTCCCTTATTGAAAATTTTGCGATCAACAGCATTGATTGAAAATAGTATGTTTCTGGTAAAGCATTTTTTCTTAAAACCATAGGTGACCGACACTGATGAATCTCTTTTCAATTTGTATTTTGGTGAAACTGCCCTAGGTTAGCTACAGTTTTCCAGACTTAAAAGGGAACAGGAGAAACAAAACGTATGACTGTGAGGTATATTCCTGGGTGAAGTTTTGTGAAGTCTGAGACTATCCCCTCCTTCACTTGACCTTATTGTGAAGCAGGGGCCATGAGAACTCTGGGGAAGGACTCAGTCTTCGTTCATCTTGGCGAGCATCTAGACCTTTCCCTTCAGTCATCATAGATAAAAAAAAAGTTACTGAACTCATATCTATTGACTTTGAAATAATAGTATTGCTGTGATTCAGTTCAGTTCAGCCTTTTGAATCCAGACATTTTGTATAGAGTATTTCCCTTAAATTTCATAATAGTCTCTGAAAAGTAAGTTTTGCTACATTTACTTTATAGATGAGTAAATTAAGATTTAGCTGAGGTATGACTATTGCCCTATGCCATATATCTAGTTAGTGATAGAGCTAAGATTCCATCTCTAATTTTTCTACCATAAATTTCATGCTTATAAATATTGTTTAGATGTATTGGTTAGGCTTTAGTCCTCCTGCATGTAACAGTGACCTGACTACAATTGCGTTACCAAATAGGGCTCTATTTATCACACATAACAAGTACAGCACTGCTGAGACAAATGCTTCAGTGATCCTCAGGAGCCAAGCCTCTCCTAGCTCCCTTTTATTCCGTCCTTAGAGAATGACTTTTATCCTCCTTGTTGCAAGACGGCTGCTCTACCTTCTGCTGTCAGGTGTGAATTCCCAGGAAAAGGATGAGCAAAGGAGAAGGGAGAACCTGTTATCTGAATTTAAAACCAGTATTAGCTTCTATGGAAGGCTTTTATAATATGCTTCCTCTTATATCTCGCTGACCAAACCTATACTTAACGCCATTCCAAAGGAGTCTGGGGAGTCATTTGTTAAAAATTAGATGTATTTGATATAATTTATATATAACAAAATTAAAACAATTTATGTATACAGATCTATGGCTTTTGACAGATGCATACACCTGTGTAATCACTACCCCAATCAAGATATAAAGGATTTCCATCTTGTTGAAGCAATATTAACTGATCACTTTGCCATTTTGAACAAAACTGAGGTTTAGTTCTGAAAGGAAGGAGACAAATGAAACTAGGTGTGCAATAGGCAGCATTGTAATACTAAGGTTAAATATTAAAGTATTTAAATAATGGCTTAGAAAAGCAAAATTGAAAAAAAAGAAAGGAAAAACACAAGGGTGGGATAAGACTTAAATTATTAGTTAACCTAGCTTAAAATATGAACTGGGGCAGATTTCCCAGATCTGTTTGACTCAATTTTTGAAATATTTTTAAAGTATTTAAAAAAAATTCTTCAATGTGTCAAAAATTGTGGTTTGGATTAAGGAGGTAAATTGTGAAAAATTTTGAGATCTGTAAAGCATCATTCAAATGCAAAGAATTATCTTTTTCCCACAGTTAGAGGTGTTTCCTTTTGAAAATCATGATGAACTTACCTTGCTGACCTGAAGTACCACAGTTGTAAATTCAAATATAATTTTAAAATATTTTGACTATTTAAACTGATTCATTGTTGTTGTACAGTTGCTAAGTCATGTCTGACTCTCTGCAGCCCCGTGAACTTGCAGAACTCCAGGCTTCCCATCCTTCACTATTTCCCAGAGTTTGTTCAAACCCATGTCCATCGAGTCAGGGACGCCATCCAACCATCTCATCCTCTGCCATCCCCTTCTCCTCCTGCCTTCAGCCTTTCCCAGCATCAAGGTCTTTTCCAGTGAGTCAACTTTTCACATCAGGTGGCCAAAGCACTGGAGCTTCAGCTTCAGCATCAGTCCTTCCAATGAATATTCAAAGTTATAGTGAAGTAATGCTCAAAATTCTCTAAGCCAGGCTTCAGCAATATGTGAACCATGAACTTCCAGATGTTCAAGCTGGTTTTAGAAAAGGCAGAGGAACCAGAGATCGAACTGCCAACATCTGCTGGATCATGGAAAAAGCAAGAGAGTTCCAGAAAAACATCTATTTCTGCTTTATTGACTATGCCAAAGCCTTTGACTGTGTGGATCACAATAAACTGTGGAAAATTCTGGAAATACGAGACCACCTGACCTGCCTCTTGAGAAACCTATATGCAGGTCAGGAAGTAACAGTTAGAACTGGATATGGAACAACAGACTGGTTCCAAATAGGAAAAGGAGTACATCAAGGTGGTATATTGTCACCTTGCTTATTTAACTTATATGCAGAGTACATCATGAGAAATGCTGGGCTGGAAGAAACACAAGCTGGAATCAAGATTGCTGGGAGAAATATCAATAACCTCAGATATGCAGATGACACCACCCTTATGGCAGAAAGTGAAGAGGAACTAAAAAGCCTCTTGATGAAAGTGAAAGTGGAGAGTGAAAAAGTTGGCTTAAAGCTCAACATTCAGAAAACGAAGATCATGGCATCTGGTCCCATCACTTCATGGGAAACAGATGGGGAAACAGTGTCAGACTTTATTTTGGGGGGCTTCAAAATCACTGCAGATGGTGACTGCAGCCATGAAATTAAAAGACACTTACTCCTTGGAAGGAAAGTTATGACCAACCTAGATAGCATATTCAAAAGCAGAGACATTACTTTGCCAACAAAGGTCCGTCTAGTCAAGGCTATGGTTTTTCCTGTGGTCATGTATGGATGTGAGAGTTGGACTGTGAAGAAAGCTGAGCACTGAAGAATTGATGCTTTTGGACTGTGGTGTTGGAGAAGACTCTTGAGAGTCCCTTGGACTGCAAGGAGATCCAACCAGTCCATTCTAAAGGAGATCAGCCCTGGGTGTTCTTTGAAATGACTGATGCTAAAGCTGAAACTCCAGTACTTTGGCCACCTCATGCGAAGAGTTGACTCATTGGAAAAGACTCTGATGCTGGGAGGGATTCGGGGCAGGAGGAGAAGGGGACAACAGGGGATGAGATGGCTGGATGGCATCACCAACTCGATGGACATGAGTTTGAGTAAAGTCCGGGTGTTGGTGATGGGCAGGGAGGTCTGGCGTGCTGCAATCCATGGGGTCACAGACAGTCGGACACGACTGAGCAACTGAACTGAACTGAACTGAATTTCCTTTAGGATTGACTGGTTGGATCTCCTTGCTGTCCAAGGGACTCTTAAGATTCTTCTCTAACACCACAGTTCAAAAGCATCAATTTTTCTGCCCTCTGCCTTCTTTACGGTCCTGTTCTTACATCTGTACATGACTACTGGAAAAACCATAGCTTTAACTCCATGGATCTTTGCCAGCAAAGTGATGTCTTTGCTTTTTAATACACTGTCTTGGTTTGTTATAGTTGTTCTTCCAGAAGCAAGCGTCTTTTAATTTCATGGCTGCAGTCACCATCTGCAGTGATTTTGGGGCCCAAGAAAATAAAGTCTGACATTCTTTCCCCTTCTATATGCCATTAAGTGATGGGACTGGAGGCCATTGATCTTCATTTTTTGAATGGTGAGTTTTAAGCCAGCTTTTTCACTCTCTTCTTTCACCTGCATCAAGAGGCCCTTTATGTCCTCTTTGCTTTCTGCCATTAGAGTGGTATCATCTACATACCTGAGGTTATTGATATTTCTCTTGCAATCTTGATTCTAGCTGTGAGTTATCCAGCCCAGCACTTTGCATGATGTACTCTGCATAGAAGTTAAACAGGCAGGGTGACAACATACAGCCTTGATGTGCTCCTTTCTCTATTTTGAACCAGTCCATTGTTCCATGTCCAGTTCTAACTATTGTTTCTTGTTCTGCATTCACATTTCTCAGAAGACAGGTGAGGTGGTATGGTATTCTCATAACTTTAAGCGTTTTGCATAGTTTGTTGTGATCCACACAGTCAGGCTCTTTAGTGTATTCAATAAAGTGGAAGTAGTTTTTTAATTCCCTTGCTATTTCTCTGATATAATGGATGTTGGCAATTTGCTCTCTGATTCCTCTACCTTTTCTAAATCCAGCTTGTGCATCTGGAAGTTCTTGGTTCTTATACTGTTAAATCCTGGCTTGAAGGATTTTGAGCATTACCCTGCTAGCGTGTGAGATGAATGCAATTGTGCAGTAGTTTGAGCATTCTTTGGCGTCGCCTTTCTTTGGGATTGGAATGAAAACTGACCTTTTCCAGTCCTGTGGCCACTGCTGAGCTTTCCAAAATTGCTGGCAGGTTGAGTGCAGCACTTTCACAGCATCATCTTTTAGGATCTGAAATAGCTCAATTGGAAATCCATCACTTCCACTAGCTTTGTTCGTAGTGATGCTTCCTAAGGCCCACTTGACCTCACATGCCAGGGTGTCTGACTCTAGGTGAGTGACCACATTCATTGTAGTTTTTCAGGTCATTAAGGCCTTTTTTTTTTTTTTTTGTATTGTTCTTTTGTGTATTCTCTGGAGAAGGAAATGGCAAACCACTCCAGTATTCTTGCCTGGAAAATCCCATGGACAGAGGAGGCTGGTGGGCTAAGGTCCATGTAGTCACAAAGAGTTGGGCACGACTGAGTGATTAACACTTTAACACTTTTCTGTATTCTTGTCCCCTCTTCTTAATCTCTTCTGCTTCTGTTAGGTCTTTGTCATTTTCTTCCTTTATTGTATTCATTTTTACATGAAATGCTCCCTTGGTGTCTACAATTTCCTTGAAGAGATCGCTAGTCTTTCCCATTCTATTGTTCCCCTCTATTCCCTTGCACTGTTTACTTAAGACTTTAGGTCTCCTTGCTGTTCTTTGGAACTCAACATTCAGTTGGGTGTATCATTCCCTTTCACTTCTCTTCTTTTCTCAGCTGTTTGTAAGGCCTCCTCTGACAGCCACTTTTCCTTCTTTTATTTCTTTCTCTTTGGGATGGTTTTGGTCACCACCGCCTATGCAGTGTTACCAACCTCCGTTCATAGTTCTTCAGACACTGTGTACCAGATCTAATCCCTTGAGTCTATTTTTCACCTGTGCTGTGTAATCATAAGGGATTTGACTTAGGTCATGCCACTAGGTCGAGTGGTTTTCCCCTAGTTTCTTAGTTGAAGCCTGCATTTTGCAATAAGGAGTTCATGATCTGAGCCGCAGTCAGCTCCCTGTCTTGTTTTTACTGACTGTGGAGAGCTTCTCCATCTTCAGCTGCAAAGAATATAATCAATCTGATTTTGCTATGGACCATCTGGTGATGTCCATGTGTAGAGTCCTCTCTTGTGTTGTTGGAAGAGGGTGTTTGCTATGTTCTTTTGGCAAAACTCTGTTAACCTTTGCCCTGTTTCATTTGTACTCCAAGGCCAAACTTGCCTGTTACTCTAGGTATTTCTTGACTTCCTACTTTACATTCAATCCCCTGTGATGAAAAGGACCTTTTTTTTGGTGATAGTTCTAGAAGGTCTTACAGGTCTTCATAAAACCAGTCAATCTCAGCTTCTTTGGCAATAGTGGTTGGGGCATAGTCTTGGATTACTGTAGGGGCTTCCCTGGTGGCTCAAATTGTAAAGAATATGCCTGAAATGCAGGAGACCTGGGCTCAATCCCTGGGTCAGAAATATCCCTTGGAGAAGGACAAACTGAGTTCATTCTATTGTTTTTGAGACTGCACCGAAGTACTGCATTTTGGACTCTTTTGTTGACCATGTGGGATGATTTAACTGATTAATGGCCTATGAATCAAGGCAGTATGTAGCTCTAGGCAGAGATAATTTTATATTTACATCATAATCAGCTCTTTGAAATTTGAATAACAATAACACTAAATGTATAATTTCCTGAAACTGTTAGAATATATGTACACTTATGGTTAATGAATTCTTATGATTTCCCAGTTGTATGTGTGTGTGTGTGTGTGCGCGCACACGCACTTACTCAGTCGTGTCCGACTCTTTGTGGCCCCATGAATTATAGCCCGCCAAGTTTCTCTGTCCATGGGATTCTCCAGGCAAAAATACCAGAGTGGGTGCTCCAGGGGATCTTCCTAACCCAGGGATTGAACCCAGGTCTCCCACATTGCAGGCGGATTCTTTACCATCTGAGTCACCAGGGAAGCCCTCCTAGTTGTATAATTATTTCAAATCTTGACAGTCTTCCATTTAATGTGAAATACAAATTTATTTTGAGAAATTGCACCTTTTATAAAAAATACTGAGCTTTCAGAGTAGTTAGAAAGACCATTTTTTAATTCTCTCTTTTGAGAATAAAACTCTCTCTTGAAATTCACCTGTTGGAATCAGTTGTAAAAAGGTTAAAAATCAAAACGTATTGTGAGATCTTGGGGACACTCTGAAACCGGTGCCTTCAATTGCTTGCTATGCAGGATCTATAAAGTGATCATTTGTAATAGTTTTTACTCTCAGTTTTGTCAGAGCACTACTGTGAACTCAGCATCTGTCCCAGTGTGGCCCTTTTCTGTAAGCATTTACCAATGGCAAAGAGCAGTAGTCTTTATTGAAAATAAATGTATCTAGTCGTCCACAGCAGTCACTTCTCCCGGCCTATTACCTTTTTCATTAAAGGATTATTTCGTATTATTTTAAACTAAAGTCTTTGTTTTGTTCATAAAATTTCCAGGTTGGATTTAGCCTTGGCTTTGTTGGTTCTTGGGGAGGCTGCCAGATTAAACATGGCTTGTTTGAAAGCGTTCATGGACCTAATGAGAGATTTTCTGTTAAGCATTATGTCTGTTCAAAACCAGGTAAGAGTATACTGTTAATGAAGGTGCACAAAAAGACCTAAATTGAAACAAATTTTACTTCTGATCCTATTTTAATTGTACATTATATTAGGACTTATAATGATCATGAAAGAAAGTGAAAATGTTAGTTCCTTAGCCATGTTTGACCCTTTGGGACCCATAGACTGTGGCCCGCCAGGCTCCTCTGTCCATAGGATTCTCCAGGCAAGAACACTGGAGTGGGTAGCCATTCCTTTCTCCAGGGATCTTTCCAACCTGGCATCAGATGCAGGTCTCCTGCATTGCAGGCAGATTTTTTACTGTCTGAGCCACCAGGGAAGCACCTATAATGAGCCTGATTTTGTAATAATAATTTTAGTTCAATGTGAAATTAAAGCATGTTTTCTATACATCCCAGTATAAATATATAGATAGAGACACAGAGATAGTATATTATAGTCACATGCACACATGCATGCACACAGGAGGAACTTTAAATTTTATTAGCAAACATGGGATCAGATAGTCATGGTTTAGTTTCCTAGTTATAAAAATTGGTCATTACATATCATTAAGATTTATTAATACATTTTAGTGAGGATGAGGTAACTGTTTCTCTGTTGTTGAACTTTGAGCTTATTTCTAATTCAGTTAATTGCATTATTCACAGTTCAGTTCAGTTGCTTGGTCGTGTCCAACTCTTTGCGACCCCGTGGACTGCAGCATGCCAGGCTTTCCTGTCCATCACCAACAACAATTCACAGTTATTTACAAATAATATTGAACTGATGTTCTCATACAAAAGAAATCTTTACGTGCATTTATGAATATTTCTTTAGAATAGATTTGTTACCAAATGATAGACTCTATACTTTCTTTTAATACTCTTACAACAGCTGCTCAAATTCCTCTCCAGAAGATATAACTTTCTTGCTTTCCTATGAAAAAATATATAAAAGTGTACATACAAATTGAGCTATATACAAAACAGATTCTTTTACAATACGAAATGGAGAATAGTATCTCATTGGATTAATTGACAATCCATTGAAATTGGATTGTTGTACGAAATTGAAATGTTGTACTTTATATACTTTTTAGCAATTTCTTAGTTTTTGAACCTTGTCTCATGCAATCTACCCATGGAATACTTGCTTTTAAAAAAGAGCACATTTTAGAAATATTAGTTGATTATGGTCTTTTAGCAACTCAATAAAATCTGAAGATATTTCTTATAAGTATGGTATGTAGTTCTCATTATGACAGAGCATACTTTGATTCTCTAATAGCTATTTTCTCATTTTAGGATAAAAGCTGCGAGGTAGATGATTCTTCCTGGGCCCAGAATGTAGTCACCATATACATAAAAATTCTTGCAGAAATCTGCTTATATGCGACCAATTCTGTTTTGAGAAAGACTGCTTTAATTGGTTTCTGTGACTGTAAAAGTTCACAGAAAGATATTTTACTTGTGGACAAATCACAAGAAGAGCCAGAATTGAGGGAAACAAGTATTTCAGGTCTTTTGGAATATTTCTCTTCAGAAACATCAGATTGTTGTAAGTAAATTGTTTTTCAACTTGAGAAATATTTTTAAGATATCTCTATATATATAATAATAAGCTTTTTTATGTACAAAAAGTTAACATTTTGAAGTGGGAAGGTAATTTCAAATTCACTAGAACTTTCTACAAATTTAGGAAGTCTATTTTATGAGGTGGAAACTTTTGGTCAATAATTTTAAAACAGCTGAAATGTACCCTAGAGTCTGTTGATTTATGATTCAAGTTATATTCCTTGGAAACAGGAGATGACCTTAGGAAAACTTGTAAAATGTGTGTAAAGTTTTTTACTCTTGTTCCATTAGGCCTTCTCATCCATCTTCTCCATTTGCATTTACTGTTTCTCTTGTTCTTCCCAGACCCCAGAGCATTTCTCTTTAATCACTCAGATATTATAGTACACTCTTCACATCTCACATTTTATGCTTAAAATGTACCTGATTTGTGTCTCAAGACAGTTTATTTTTCTACTATTGCCTATGCATATTATTAGAATAAGATACTTCTGTTTTTAAAGGGCATGTCAGGGACAATATAATTCAAAAGTGTCCTTTCAGGTTAGCTACAACTCTTCTTTAAGAATATCATGTGGTCTACAGTCTACATGTTATTATAGTCTTTTAGATATATGTCTCTCACTTCCACTAAGTTTTCAGATAATCGAGATTGGAGAATCGTGTCTGAATTATATTCGTATTAACCCAGTATTTACCATGGTATTTAGCACATAGTAGGTGGGCAATCAGAGAAGGCGATGGCACCCCACTCCAGTACTCTTGCCTGGAAAATCCCATGAATGGAGGAGCCTGGTGGGCTGCAGTCCATGGGGTCGTTAAGAGTCGGACACGACTAAGCGACTTCACTTTCACTTTTCACTTTCATGCATTGGAGAAGGAAATGGCAACCCACTCCAGTGTTCCTGCCTGGAGAATCCCAGGGACGGGGGAGCCTGGTGGGCTGCCATCTATGGGGTCGCACAGAGTCGGACACGACTGAAGCGACGCAGCAGCAGCAGCAACAGCAGGTGGGCAATAATGATAGTGAGTTTATTATGTAATTAAATAAATCACTGAATTTCAAAGATAATTGCAAGATAAGGAGGCAAATTCATTGATTTTGAACATATGTGAATATAGTTTTAAACAGTAAGACCTTAGTCACAGATAGTTTCTTTCTCAAGAATTTGCTTGCTATTTTAAAAGTACTTTCAATATAGTTCTGGTTTAAACAGTAGATTGAAACTTACTTTGAAGTGTAATTTATTGACTTTTGCCCACCTTTTAAGAAGATGATGCTTATTTTTTACTAGTGCCATTTTTAAACAGATTTTTAGTTAACAGATAAATTATACTTCTCCCTTGTTTATGGTATTGATCAAGTGAACAGGTATTCACTTCTCTTGCTATTCACATTTTTTGAAATATTTAGAATGGTCAGAAGTCTTCCTATATAGCAGCAGCTCAACAAATGATTTTTAACTTGCCCCTGCATAGATTCATGTAAAACTTTGGGGCCTTCAGTCTTTTCCCAGCTGTGTAGAATTAGTTCTTTCTGTTCCCTCACTGCTCTGTTCAGTGATGGGTCCAGGAGACAGCCTTCCACTGTGTGGGATCTGTGCTCCTGGAAGCTTCTTGGCCTCCCTCTGACCATGACCCCTGCGCTCTGGTAAAACCTCACAGTGATAGGGTTGCGTGTTTCTGTGGATCCTAGAAGTTTTCTTCTTTTTTAGCAATCTGATTTATTTTTCTTCACCAGATTGATGGTTTCAGTGCATTTATTTGTTCATTGTTGGTCTTTCTCTGAAGCTTCTTATCATCTCCCAATGACTTTGATAGCATAGGAATAGAATATGGGTGACTTCTTGGAAGAGATTTCGCTTTTCCGTTTATTGTTTACAGCTTCATATTCCTCATCCCCCTGAGCAACACACCCCAAATCTTCCTAGCTCAAATATTGGTCATGTCCCCTATAATCGTTTCTCTACCGAGAGCAGACCTGTTGAGATTTTTTTTGGCAGTGATTTGTGCTTTTTTTTCTTCTAAGCAGTGCTTATAGAGAACGATCCATGAGCTTGGACTTGCAGAGGTCTAGTCATCCTTGGTCATTGCTTTCTCTTCTTTATAAATCTGAATAACCACGCTTGTTTCTGGTTGGTATGAACTCAAACCAGTGGAAAAGTATGACATCCCAGAAATAGCAGGTTTGGTCCTGTGTGCCTCGGTGACATCGCTGCCTGCATACTTGTACTGTAACGGATAGTCTCCTGAAGGTGTATATCTTAATTGCATCCTGAACAACTGCTGTAGGGATTTCTGAATTTCATTGTTGGAATAATGTACAGTGTGGGTCTATCCATCCGTAGGGTTATGGATCAAAGAGCCTTCTCTACAGATCACACGGAGTCAGCATTTATTCTTAAATGGCGATAAAATAGAGAGAGAGAAGGCAGTTTCTAACAGACTGAGGTCTGAAGGAGATGCCCTGAGGCCATGGGTGACTCTTCTGCTTTCGTTGGTGTTTTTCTTACGCTTATACTTGAACTTAGCATTGAAATAATTAAACAGCATTTTATCAATATTTTCTCAACCCAAGTGGGAGAACAGATGTTTCAAGCTGTGGAAAGCCTTTAAAGATTCTATCAGCAGTAAAGAGGAGCAACATACCAAAGTTGCTTCCTCTGCAGTCAAAAGTCGATACATTTTCTTTGGCATCAAAGTTGTACAAGCCATAAATAATACTGTGGTGTTTGCCTTCTTAACGGTTCTGAGTATTTTGAAATCATCAATACTTCAAGCATCTTTGTGATTTCTTGTGGGGAGTGTTTAAGGTATGTTGATGATGATTGTTTTGCTACAGATGTCTCAAGAGTGTCAGAAAATCCTGTGATTTTCTTCATCTCTATCAGAACCAGAGAATGTACTTCTACTGGACATAAGGTTTAGGTCTCTTCCTTGTGCTCGCACTGAATTTCTGGGCTTCCTGCGTCAGTCAGCATGGTGAAAAGTCATTGCTGTACATGGCTGTTCGTGTGCATAGTCAAATATATCACCAGGGGATAGGGCTTACTATTGTTGTTGATGTGTTTCATTATAACTTGATTCTTTGTAGCATCGCTGATTGATTTTCCCACAGAGGGAAAATGATTCTGTCTGGGTTGTCCTGGTTGCATGATCATCGATAACGATCACCACTTCTATCAGATCACTTAAAATGGGTGCCTCCGGAAGGAATGTCATCTGTGCAGACCTTGTCAGCATGATTGCTGGAGAGGATAGGACTGTCTTTTTGGAAAGTGACACAGAGAACAAGGAGTGCTTCTTTGTTTAATTGAAAATGACTTGATTTTTCTCATAATTTTCCCTTCGAGTAAGTATATTTTTTGTTTAGAGAAAAAAAATCAATTCTGGAGTCATACAGAATTGCATTTTAATTCTGTCACTTGTATCTCAAAATTCTAGGTCAAATTATCTAATCTTTTGATTGGATTTATTGGCTCCATAATTAAGATAAAAATACTATTCTTATCATGAGGCTTTTTGTAAGAAAAAAAACTATGGAAACATACATACTTGGCATAGTAACTCACGGATAGCAAAGGTCCAATGGATATTAATAGGTTTTCAGTTGCTGGTGTAGTTAATGATGTTGGGAAGTCAGTGAGGAAGGGTTTTTTCCTAATGCTTACTCCTTTGTACACTTTCTATCTGGGAATTCTATTTTATTTACTTAAAATATACAAATGACACTGGAAAACATTTAGGAATATTATCAATGGCCCTCTTATGAATGAATCAGGCAGTATTCTTATGGGCCATTTTTGTGTAAAGCCCTTAATATAAAGAGACTCTTCAAATCATGGTTTGGTGAGGACAATGTTATAGGAAACTAATAACTTCCACTAAGGTAACTTCCTGTCGATCTTACCTGGTGCAGGTGCAGAACCTGAAACATTTAGAGGAATGGATGTCTACTTAGCATGTGCCTTTTTTATTCTAGGGTTTTATGTCAGACACACTTATCATAGAGTCAGATATCTATTAATTCTAGACTGAGGTCTCTGGCCAGTGACAGAAGTGCTGAGCTTTCACGATTTGGGTTGAATAGAAATTTCTATGTATGATTGTAAATACCACCTCTGAATTTAACATCTGGTTGAAACTCCAAGTGTCTGACTTGTAGGATTCCCTTCATGGAGGACCATCCTCTACACCTTCTGCTATGGACTGAACTGTGCCCCTCAAGCCTCAAAATTCGTATGCTGAAATCATAACCCACAACGTGAGTGTATTTAGAGATAGGGCCTACAAGGGGGTAACTAAATAAGGTCATGCTGCTGCGGCCCTGATGTGACAGAACCAGTGTCCTTATAAGAAAGACACCAGAGAGCTCACTCTCCGCTGGGTCGGACACAGTGAGAAAGCAAGCCGTCCCAAAGCCAGGAAGAAGGCCCTCACCGTATACACAGTCAGATGGCACCTTGATCTCAGACATCTCAGCCTTCAACACCATGAGAAAATAAACTTCTATTGTTTAGGACCTCCAGTCCGCGGCACTTCGTTATGGCAGCCCAAGCAGACTAATGCACTTCCCCGTGGTGTTCAGCTGTTGGCAAGTTTGAAGGTCATTATTGGAACAAGGGTTTTGCAGCATCTACCTACAAAAGACAGTTTTGAACTGGAAAACGATGAGGGAAGTTGAAAAATGTTAATTTATTTAAACACACAGAAGTTTTGCCTATTGAAATTATGACTTTGAAAAACACTTTGTCCTGATGGGTAACAGAGTAATAATCATAACGGACATTTACGAAGCTCTTACTATGTGTCAGACATTGTTCTGGGCATGCAGCATGCATCACCTAACATATTAATCATTATAAGGAGACTGGATTGTAGATATTCATAGTATCCCCTTTCGATAGATAAGAAAACTGATGCACTAAGTGTTCATTTTTCCAAGGAAATTTAGTGAGTAAACGGCACAGGTGAGACTTCACCTAGGCACTCTGTCTTCAGGACCTGCACTAACAATGACCTCATTGTGCTGTGCTAACTATGCTATTTGACCTTTTGAGTGAAGTGGAAAAAAAGAAAAACAACCCATTTGCATGTTGAAGAATATGAAAAAGATGACTGAGAACTTCTGTCTGACAGTCCTTGTCCTACAGCAATGCTTACAAAAGCATTTTCAGACTTTCTATTGTGTGAGTCCTTATGGCCAAGATAAACTCCTGGACCTTGTTTCAGAAATTTGGATTGAAAATCCTAAAAGTAGAATCCAGGAATAATCTGTATTATTAAACCACTTCTGACACTATATTTTGAGAAAACATAGCCTATGTATTTTGCTGTAAGTTCAGTTCAGTTCAGTCGCTTAGTCATGTCCAACTCTTTGCGACCCCATGGACTGCAGCACGCCAGGCCTCCGTGTCCATCACCAACTCCCAGAGTTTACTTAAACTCATGTCCATTGAGTTGGTGATTCCATCCAACCATCTCATCCTCTGTCATCCCCTTCTCCTCCTGCCCTCAATTTTTCCCAGCATCAGGGTCTTTTCAAATAAGTCAGCTCTTCACTCTAAGTGGCCAAAGTATTGGGGTTTCAGCTTCGACATCAGTCCTTCCAGTGAGCACCCAGGACTGATCTCCTTTAGGATGGACTGGTTGGATCTCCTTGCAGTCTAAGGGACTCTCAAGAGTCTTCTCCAACACCACAGTTCAAAAGCATCAATTCTTTGGCACTCAGCTTTCTTTATGGTCCAACTCTCACATTCATAAATGACTACTGGAAAAACAATAGCCTTGACTAGATGGACTTTGTTGATAAAGTAATGTCTTTACTTTTTAATATGCTGTCTAGGTTGGTCATAACTTTCCTTCCAAGGAGTGTCTTTTAATTTCATTACTGTGGTCACCATCTGCAGTGATTTTGGAGCCCCCCAAAATAAAGTCAGCCACTGTTTCTGTTTCCCCATCTATTTGTCATGATCTTAGTTTTCTGAATGTTGAGTTCTAAGCCAACTTTTTCACTCTCCTCTTTCACTTTCATCAAGAGGCTCTTTAGTTCTTCTTCACTTTCTGCCATAAGGGTGGTGTCATCTGCATATCTGAGGTTATTGTTATTTCTCCTGGCAATCTTAATTCCAGCTTATGCTTCTTCCAGGCCAGCATTTCTCATGATGTACTTTGCATAGAAGTTAAATAAGCAGGGTGACAATATACAGCCTTGACGTACTCCTTTTCCTATTTGGAACCAGTCTGTTGGTCTATGACAAGGTGGTAAAATGTCCTTGTCAGAGGAAAAGGCTTTTCCCACTTGTTACATGCAGCCAGCTAGTCCTTATAGCTTATGCTTTATATAAAACATTACAATGAGGGAAACCCAGCTCTGTGTTACACACTGTTTGAATATAGTGTTAGCGTATATACTATATACACCATCTTCTATGTTTCTACTTTGGTTTTTAGAGTAATAAAAGAATACCTTTTTAACAAGCCTTGATTATCTGAAATCTGTTCTATGAAAGTAAAACTTGAAGATAATCTATCTGGTGAGAGACTGGCAGCAGACCCCGGTTTAGTGTGTCTCATAGAATTACCAGACAATGAGCGACAGAATCAAGACACCACAGAGTAGCAGGCACCTCATCAGTCACGCAGCCCTCATCTGGTGCATGTCTAGACCATTCGCAACAGCGCTTGGCCATCTTCCACTCAGAAGTCAGCTGAGGTTTGAATTCCCTGTCTCCCCAAACAGGTCATTCCACTTTTGAACCCCTGGGAAGATTCTTCCTTATGTTACAGTGAAATCTACCTTTCCATGTTTTCCAAACTTTTGCTTAAATTTTGCTTCCCAGAGGCAACCAAAAATAGTCTGTTCCATTTCTCACACGCAAGTCCTTCAGATATTTGAAGATAATTGCTTTCGTTCTCTTTCTTCACCTCCACTCTCTCATCTAATTGTATGTCTTTGCTTACTGCCAAGTTTCTATGTTAACTTTTTGTAATGAATGAAAAGGGTATTTTAAATATGGTTTATAATTAACATACATTTGCTGGAAGGTGGTAGTGTTGTTAATTTTGTCTGAATTTGTAGTAATGTATCCTAGTTTAAAGTACGAGGTGAAGACACGTAGGTCCCAAGTATTTTTCCATTCAATGTTGTCTCAGAACAGAAAAAAGTGAATATGACATTTTTGCCTTTCATTCTTTTGTTGAGAATTATTTTCTTAAGCTGGTTCTACAGTGATGCTAGTGAATGAAGTACAGGTCACAGTTGTAACATAACCTTGTATGCTGCATTTTGATTCATTTTGACTTAGGGAAAAAACATTAGCACAGAGTAATATTTCCTTTTTAAAAAGTGAATGAAAGTTAATTGGAATCTTAGAACCAATTGAAACTTTTAATGATACTCTATTAAATCTTCAATATACCTCTTACCTTGGTGAAGGTTACCCACAAAAATACTCAGTAATACGGTTGTGTTTTTATACATGAAAAGTATTTAACTCCTTTAATAACCCAAGTACAGGTTAGCCATCAAATTCAGACAAATATAAAATTATAATTATAGTACTGGTTATATTAATATATATGTAAGGCAGTTAGACAAATCTATCTATTTGTATTTTTTACTTTATTTTATTGTGGGAAAAGCACTTAACATGATACCTACCTTCTTAGAATTTTACATATACAATGTGTTATTGTTGACTATAGGTACAGCATGGTAAACCAGTTCTCTAGAGCTTATTCACTTTGCTTGACTGAAACTTTAAGTCTCTTGATTAGTAACTCCTCATGTCTTCTTCCCCTTGCCTCCTGGAAACCACAATTTCACTCTTTGATTTAATGAATAGGACTATTTAATATGCCTCCTATAAATGAAATCATGCAATATTTTGTCTTTCTGTGACTTACCTACTTTGTTTCAAATAATGTCCCCAAGATTCATATGTGTTGTTACATATGGAAAAACTTCCTTCACTTTTAAAGCTGGATAGTATTCCACTGCAGAAATGTACCACAGTTTCCTTGTCCACTCATCTCCTGATGGACATTAAAGTTGTTCCTATCTCTCGGTTATTGTGAGCAGTGCTGTACTAAAGATAAGAGCGAAAATCTCTGTACTAAATGTAAGAACTGTGTATCCTTTCGTTTGGATATATAGTCAGAAGTGGGATTGCTGGATCACATGCTAACCCTATTTTTATCTTTTTGAGGAACATTCAAACTTTTACATAGCACCTGTTACCATGTTTCTTCAAGAAAATTAGATATCAAGGGGAAATTTCATGCAAAGATGGGCTCGATAAAGGACAGAAATAGTATGGACCTAACAGAAGCAGAAGATATTAAGAAGAGGTGGCAGGAATACACAGAACTGTACAAAAAAGGTCTTAATGACCCAGATAACCATAATGGTGTGGTCACTCTTGTAGAGCCAGACATCCTGAAATGTGAAGTCAAGTGGGCCTTAGGAAGCATCACTACAAAGCTAGTGGAGGTGATGGAATCTCAGTTGAGCTCTTTCAAATCCTGAAGGATGATGCTGCGAAAGTGCTGCACTCAATATGCCAGCAAATTTGGAAAACTCAGCAGTGGCCACAGGACTGGAAAAGGTCAGTTTTCATTCCAATCCCAAAGAAAGGCAACGCCAAAGAATGCTCAAACTACTGCACAATTGCACTCATCTCACATGATAGTAAAGTAATGCTCAAAATTCTCCAAGCTAGGCTTCAACAGTACATGAACCAAGAAATTCCAGATGTTCAAGCTGGTTTTAGAAAAGGCAGAAGAACCAGAGATCAAATTGACAACATCTGTTGGATCATTGAAAAGGCAAAAGAGTTCCAGAAAAACATCTACTTCTGCTTTATTGACTATGCCAAAGCCTTTGACTGTGTGGATCACAATAAACTGTGGAAAATTCTTCAAGAGATGGCAAAACCAGACCAGCTGACCTGCCTCTTGAGTAATCTGTATGCAGGTGAAGAAGCAACAGTTAGAACTGGACATGGAACAATAGACTGGTTCCAAATAGGAAAAGGAGTATGTCAAGGGTGTATATTGTCACCCTGCTTATTTAACATATGCAGAGTACATCATGTGAAATGCTGGGCTGGATGAAGTACAAGCTGGAATCAAGGTTGCCAGGAGACATATCAATAACCTCAGATATGCAGATAACACCACCCTTATGGCAGAAAGCAAAGAAGAACTAAAGAGCCTCTTGATGAAAGTGAAAGAGGAGAGTGAAAAAGCTGGCTTAAAACTCAAAATTCAGAAAACTAAGATCATGACATCTGATCCCATCACTTCATGGCAAATCACTGCAGATGGTGACTGCAGACATGAAATTAAAAGATGCTTGCTCCTTGGAAGAAAAGCAATGACTGACCTAGACAGCATATTAAAAAGCAGAGACATTACTTTGCCAACAAAGGTCCATCTAGTCAAGGCTATGGTTTTTCCAGTAGTCATGTGTGGATGTGAGCGTTGGACTATAAAGAAAGCTGAGTGCCGAAGAATTGATGCTTTTGAACTGTGGTCGTAAAGAGTCAGACAGAACTGAGCAACTGAACTGAACTGAACAGTTACCATGTTGCATTCCCACCAGCAATAATTTTTTTTCCCATTTGAGTGAACACATGTTGTATTTGCTTTTTGTGGATAATGGGCATCCTGACAGGTGTGAGGTAGTATCTCACTGTGGTTTTAATTTGCATTTCCCTGATGACTCTTAACATTGAGCATTTCTTTTTTTTTCTTTTACCTATTGACCATTTGTATATCTGTTGAAGTCCTTTGTTCATGGTGATACATCTTTATGAAAGTTATTTTCAGTTCTTTGTCAGGTAAATCATATAGTGCTGTCTCACTGAGATTTGTTTCTGGAGATTTTTCTTTTCTTTTATTTGGAATTCTTTGCTCAGTTATTCAGTGAAGAGATATGTTACCAAATCAGGGTTTCCCTTTGACTCTGACTTCAGTTTTGACTGTCTTTGTGTATTTTTGGCTGCTCTGGGTATTAGTCATGGTGCACAGGGCTCCTCATGGTGGCACGTGGCTTCTCTAGCTGTGGCGTCTGTTTAGGTGCCATGATCATAGCTCTTTGACTGTCACTCTCCTCTCTCACCCTCATCAAGATGCTCTTTAGTTCCTCTCCACTTTCTGCCATAAGAGTGATATCATCTGCACAGCTGAAATTGTTGATATTTCTCCCAGCAATCTTGATTCCGGCTTGAGATTCACCCAGCTCGGCATTTCGCATGATGTACTCTGCATGTAAGTTAAATAAGCAGGGTGACAGAATGCAGCTGTGGCATGCTCCTTCCCCGATATGGAACCAGTCCGTTGTTCCATGTCCCGTTCTGCTCTTGGTTCCTGAGCTTTCTCGCATTCAGCTTTCTCAGGAGACAGATAAGAATTTTCTCATCTCTTTAAGAATTCTCTATAATCTGTTGTGATCCTCAAAGACTTTCATGTAGTCAATGAGGCAGAAGGGGATGTTTTTCCGGAATTCCTTTGCTTTCTCGATGATCAAAAAAATATTGGCAATTTGATCTCTGGTTCTTCTGCCCTTTCCTAAATCCAGCTTGTACATCTGGAAGTTCTTGGTTCATATACTGCTGAAGCATAGCTTGAAGGGTTTTGAGCATATCCTTGGTAGCATGTGAAATGAGGATATTTGTATAGTAGTTGCTAAAGCTGAAACTCCAGTACTTTAGCCACCTCATGTGAAGGGCTGACTCATTGGAAAAGACCCTGATGCTGGGAGGGATTGGGGGCAGGAGGAGAAGGGGACGACAGAGGATGACATGGTTAGATGGCATCACTGACTCGATGGACGTGAGTTTGAGTGAACTCCAGGAGTTGGTGTTGGACAGGGAGGCCTGGAGTGCTTCAATTCATGGGGTCGCAAAGAATCGGACACGACTGAGTGACTGAACTGAACTGAACTATATTGTAGTTGGATCATTGTTTGGCATTGCCCTTCTTTAGGGTTGAAATGAAAGCTGACTTTTTCCAGTCCTATGTTTTCCAAATTTGGTGATGTAAATTTGGTGCAACACTTTAGCAGCACTTTAGTCTTTTAGGATTTGAAATAGCTCAGCTGCAATTATATCACTTCCACTAGCTTTTTTTGTAATAAAGCTTCCTAAGGCCCACATGACTTCACACTCCAGAATGTCCAGCTCTAGGTGAGTGACCACACCATTGTGGTTATCTGTCATTAAGACCTTTTTTGTACAGTTCTTCTGTGTATTCTTGCCACCTTTTCTTAATCTCTTCTGCTTCTGTTAGGTCCTTACCATTTCTGTCCTTTATCATGCCTGTCCTTGCATGAAATGTTCCCTTGATGTCTCCAATTTTCTTGAAGAGATCTCTAGTCTTTCCCAGCCTATTGTTTTCCTCTATTTGTTTGCATTGTTCACTTAAGAAGGCCTTTTTATCTCTCCTTGCTGTTCTCTGGAACTCTGCATTCAGTTGAGTATATCTTTCCCTCTGTCCTTTTCTCAGCTATTTGTAAGGTCTCCTCAGCCAACCACTTTGCCTCCTTGCATCTCATTTTCTTTGGGATGGTTTTGATCACCACCTCCTATACAATGTTACAAACTTCATCCGTAGTTCTTCGGGCACTCTCTCTACCAGATCTAATGTCTTGAATCTATTTGTCACTTCCACTGTATAATCATAAGCGGTTTGATTTACATCATACCTGAATGGCCTAGTGGTTTTCCCTACATTCTCCATTTCTAAGCCTGAATTTTGCAATAAGGAGTTCATGATCTGAGTCACTGTCAGCTCCAGGCTTGTTTTTGCATACTCTATAGAGCTTCTTCATCTTTGGCTGCAAAGAACATAATCTATCTGATTTTGGTATTGACCATCTGGTAATGTCTATGTGTAGAGTTGTCATTTGGGCTGTTGGAAAAGGGTGTTGGCTATAACTAGCATGTTTTCTTGACAAAACTCTGTTAGCCTTTGCCCTGTTTCATTTTGTACTCCAAGGCCAAACTTGCTTGTTTTTCTGGTTATCTCTCTCTCTTTTTTTTTTTTTTTGCATTCCAATCCCCTATGATGAAAAGGACACCTCTTTTGATGTTAGTTCTAGAAGGTGTTGTATTAATAGGTCTTCACATAACCGGTCAACCTCAGCTTCTTCAGCATCAGTGGGTGGGGCAGAGACTTGGATTACTGTGATATTGAATGGTTTGCCTTAGAAATCAAGGGAGATTCTGTCTTTTATGAGATTGTACCCAAGTACTTTATTTCAGACTCTTTTGTTGACTATGAGGGCTACTCCATTTCTTCTAAGGGAATCTTGCCCAAAGTAGTAGATATAATGGTCACGTTAATCGAATTTGCCCATTCCTGTCCGTTTTAGTTCACCGATTCCTAAGGTGTTGGTGTTCACTCTTGCCATCTTCTGCTTGACCACATCCAGTTTACTTTGATTCATGGACCTAACATTCCAGGTTCCTGTGCTGTACTGTTCTTTGCAGCATCGGACTTTGCTCTCACCACCAGACACGTTCATAATCAAGCCTTGTTTCCCCTGCGGCCCAGCCACTTCGCTGTTTCTGGAGTTATGCTGAGACTCGCTCTCTGCTCTTCCCTAGTAGCATGTTGGACACCTTCCAAAATGGGGGGCTCATCTTCCTGGTGTCATATCTTTCTGCCTTTTCATACTGTCCAGGGGGTCTCCAGGCACGGGTACTGGAGTGGGTTGCCGTTGCCTCCTCCAGTGGACGGACCACGGTTTGTCAGTGCTCTTCACTCTGACCCGTCCGTCTTGGGTGGCCCTGGACGACATGGTTCACAGCTTCACTGAAAGCCTTTTCACCGTGGTAAGGCTGTGAGCCATGAAGAGCCCTGTTACTATTGAGGACATCTCCAATTCCATTTAAGAACAATTCTTTTTTTTAAAAAAAAAAAGAAAAAACAACTGTTTTACTCCCCTCGGTGACATTTAACACACACTAATTTTAGTAGTATTGTAGGTCTCTTCTGTTATACTCTGACTTTAAAAATTGGAGTAAGCATTTATTTGTCTCACTCATCCCTCCTTTACATGCCTTATTGATTGACACCTCTAGGGTAGAAATTTGCTGGTTAGTTTGGTGGGTAATAATACTCTTCTCAACCATTCTGTTTTGAAGACAGGTTTCTTTAACAGTCCAATACATGTACAAGTACAACTGCAATTTTATTCCTTTCTCATTCATTCAATGTTTACATTAGACTGGGGTAAACAGATATCACTTATCAAGATGCAAAGTATTAGAAATTCCCTGGTGGTCTAGTGTTTAAGACTTTGCACTTCCACTGCAGGGCACACAGCTTTGGCCCCTGGTCAGGAATCTTAAGATCCCATATGGTGCTGCAAAAAAAAAAAAAGTAAAATTTTTATGGATTTATTATCTTAATTAAGAAAAGGGAGGCTTTTGTTGCTCAAAGATGTCATCAAGATTCTGTGTCTTGACATCATTGTATTCTGATAGCTCAGGATGTTGGATTTTCATTCCTATGCTTGTTACTGCATTGTTAAAAGGTGCATTTGGGCTGTAGACATCACAGACCCACAGAAATGCAAAGCAGAAGGAAAGAAATGGAATGATGCTGACTCTCTTCTTGAGTTCGTCTACCTTATTATAACATGGAAGGTTTCCAGAAGGATGTCAGAAGACTAAGCCGTGTGTGACATTGTCGGGCCTGGGTGCCCTTGTCACCACTAACTACAAGGAGGGTTGGGAGGAAATGTCTGGTCGGGAGAGAGACACGTATAATGGCTCATGAGAATTCGGTCCCAAGATCTGGGTACAAAATCGGGTTCTGTTTTGAAGGAAGGGTTGCCAGGTATAGCGTGTAGGTAGGCAGGCAGCTATCTGATGACTTTCCTAGGAAGTAGAAAAGATGGCAAGTCTGTGCAGTCAGCACAACATGCCAACACGACGCATTATTTTATCATCTGTAAGTTTTAATAGTCATAGTGTCAGCAGTTTGTATGGTCGTAGTATCTACTATTTTGAGCTTACTGTCTTGTTTGGTTACCTATCCAACATCAGATGGGCTTTGCCTTTGTTTGGTATTTATGAAAGTTGAAAATTAGTTTGTTCACATTAGTAAAAAACTTGTAAAACATACTGCTTTTACATTTACTTATATATTTTGTGCTATTTTTGTTTTGACCTAAATATGTTGTACATACATTCTTAACAAATATGAGACTCCTTTCTTTATGTTGATCCCCTAAATTAATTGATAACTTCTGTCCTTATTATTGAAAACTCATGAGTTGTCCTTTTTTGGAATACTGAATAACTTCGGTTATATTTGTCTAATACTATATTTTCAATTTCTCTTTTTGTGATAACTTTACAATTTTACCAATGAAATTGTTTTGCTTTCTCATTTGCTCCAAGTTCATATTTTCTTGGTTGGTTTTTGGAAAAAAAAAATATCACTCAGAAGCTCAATTACTGTGTTCTTTGGGGAATGTTAGACTTGATCCCGATGCTTCTGAGCCTTGGGCAATAGTAGTGATAAATCTAAATATAAAAGTTTATGAGGAGTAACACAAATCCTACCTCTGCTTATGTGGTTTAAATTCTTACTATTTTTGTTAAATCTGCTAATAGGATGTGAAGGTCTGGACTGCTTTGTGTCGCTCTGATTTAAATGAAATCATTGCTAAACATCTCTGGCTTTTGGCTCCCCATGTCTGATTCACATCAAGAATGTTTTTGATGTAAAAAAAAATACTTGTTATACATTTGTGTAAGTGTGTGTGTTTATGTGTGTGTGTTTGTATAAATACAATGAGTAGGTAACATGTGGTAAGGTGCGTTAAGAATGAACTATCAACAAATTATGTTTTGATAAATAATTACACACTTGGCTTCTTTAAAGTTTAAGTACTGCACACCATAATCTCACATAATAAGTTCAAAAAGTAATTTCCACATGAATTAAAATCTTTAAAATAACTGGAAGAAAATACGGTGTAGTAGTTTTGTAACTTTCAAGCAGGAAAGCATTTGGTAAACAACACAGAAGTCATAAAGCATGAAAGTCATGATAGGAAGACAACTACATAAAACATATAATATTTATATAATATATATAATCTATAATGCTAATATAATATAATATACAAATATATATGATGCTTGTACAGTCCACCAGGCTCTTCCGTCCATGAGAATTCTCCAGGCAAGAATACTAGAGTTGGTAGACGTTCCCTTTTCCAAGGGTTCTCAACCCGGGGATCGAACCCAGGTCTCCTGCATTGCAGGCAGATTCTTTACCACTAAGCCATCAGGGAAGCCCATATGAGACAGAGATAATAATAAAAAGAAACATCATTTGTCATCGCTGTTGCCGTCTTCAGTTTTCAGTGGTTTCAGA
The DNA here is from genome assembly GCF_002263795.3 of Bos taurus. Classification (NCBI taxonomy): domain Eukaryota; kingdom Metazoa; phylum Chordata; class Mammalia; order Artiodactyla; family Bovidae; genus Bos; species Bos taurus. Next base: position 109,626,882 of record NC_037334.1, on the reverse strand, counting down.
ACCTGTTAGATGGCCACAACTGGACCAAGACTAAGTCTGAGCTTGCATTTCTTTCCCTTCTCTGGCTGCCTTCCCTTGTGATTATTGCGTAAATCCGTAGTTTGCAACTTCAAACACAGTCTCCTAAAGCTACAACTGTTCTCAGAGGAAATGTCTGCACATCCAGTGTTAAACCAGAGCTCTCGGGTGCAGCGGGATGTTTTCCGTTTTCTCTCTCACGTTAGTGCTTCAAGGTGGGGATGAACACGACAAGAGAACGTGTTCCGGGACCCGGACGCCCAGATCCGCCCGGGGAGCCGCGAGTAGCGTGGGGGCGCCCCGCCTCCTCAGTCTGCTGCCTCCGGCAGAGCCGCTGCAGGGGAGAGGGTGGCTTCTGTCTGGAACGTGGGAGAAGCAGAAATTTCAGGTCTGAGGTACAAGACGAAGGGTCCCTGCAATCCAGTATTCTGAGACTTGTACTTCTACTTGTATTTCCATTTTGCAAACTTTAGATATGCATTATATTTTGTAATTTAAGATGCTGCTGTTGCTGCTAAGTCACTTCAGTTGTGTCCGACTCTGTGCAATCCCATAGACGGCAGCCCACCAGGCTCCCCCGTCCCTGGGATTCTCCAGGCAAGAACACTGGAGTGGGTTGCCATGTCCTTCTCCAATGCATGAAAGTGAAGAGTGAAAGTGAAGTCGCTCAGTCGTGTCCAACTCTTAGCAACCCCATGGACTGCAGCCTACTAGGCTCCTCCGCCCATGGGATTTTCCAGGCAAGAGTACTGGAGTGGGTCGCCATTGCCTTCTCCGAATTTAAGATCAGATCAGATCAGATCAGTCGTTCAGTCGTGTCCGACTCTTTGCGACCCCATGAATCGCAGCACGCCAGGCCTCCCTGTCTGATAAAAATGGAGAAAGCTAACCATTTTCTTCCTTGTCAACACTGCTTATAGCAATCAAAGCTTACTCTGTTTGAACTGTAGAAAATAATTCATTGTGGAAGTGAGACCTCATCCTCTAAATTTGCACGAGAATCTTCATAAATCCCCAAACACAATAAAACATTATCATAATTTTTGAAACTTAAAAAGTGTTATTGCTCTTCTCAGGAAGTTTTGCTCTCATTTCTACAAATGTATCTTCATTTAGTTCTGTACCTGTAACTAAAAGATTCCTACTGTCTCATTCTCTTTATTGCCTAGTATGGTTGCTACTGTTTCTTTTGGTTGCAACGGCTAAAACATGTGCTGGACTTCTTAAACAAAAACCTTCGACCATGTAAAAATTGTTAGCTATCCAAATAAAGGTGCTGAGACTCTCAAGGAAACATCTCCCATGTTTTTAAATCATAAATACAAAGATGTATCCAGTTTGATCCAGTGGTTTATGATCCATCTGTAGCTGAACATAGTAGCAAGAAATCATGCAATATTTTCAAAAGTGTTTGTGGTGCTAAAGTATATTCCAAAGTACCATCTTAAAAATCAATTGTGTAATAATATATCTTCAGTTCAGTTCAGTCGCTCAGTCGTGTTCGACTCTTTGCGACCCCATGAATCGCATCACGCCAGGCCTCCCTGTCCATCACCAACTCCCGGAGTTCACCCAGAGTCACGTCCATCAAGATGTCATCCAGCCATCTCATCCTCTGTCGTCCCCTTCTCCTCCTGCCCCCAATCCCTCCCAGCATCAGAGTCTTCCAATGAGTCAACTCTTCACATGAGGTGGCCAAAGTACTGGAGTTTCAGCCTTAGCATCATTCCTTCCAAAGAAATCTGAGGGCTGATCTAATATATCTTAGCAGAAGACAAAAAAATAAGATATATTTTGGCTCCCTATCCAAATTTAATTAGGAAGCAAATGTGTATACATTAATGAAAATTAAAAAAAAAAAACTAGGTACTTATAACTTCCTTGGTTGTAGCAGTTAGAATTATCTTAAGCTCTTGCAGAGTGCTTCAGACCATTTTTTTCTACCGTTTAATCGTGTCCAGAAATAATAATAGAGTCACTGTCGTCTTCACGCAGCTCTCCCATCCATCAAGAGTAGCCTGATAGTATGTTCATGGGTACAGAAATCCCTGATTTAATCTTACACATTAATTCTGTGTGAGATCCAGGTATTTCTTAAAGGTTTTGAGTGTGTAGTTATTTCATTCAAGACATCTCAAGTAGCTGCTTACGGGAAAGAATTATAAAAGATCCCCATGTGGAGTGAAGTGTGAGAGATTTGGAAGATGAGGGAAAACAGCACCAAAATTGTTCAGTTGCAGATGAATAAAAGTTCACTGGTCTGGACTTGGTGTCAGATATTTGGGGTTACTCTCAGCTCAGCTGTCAAGTTCTAGATGACATTAGGTAGCTTGATTTATTTCTCAGAATCTTAGTTTCCTCAAGATTATGGATTTTAAGAATGTTTGCATGAAATATGCTCATAAACTTTGTCATTATTTCTTTTTATTTTCAAAAAAAGATATTTTCTGTTTCTTCCTTTTTTGTTGTTGCCTTTCAGATACAAAACCCTATGAGGATTAACTGCTTCCATTGAGATAGTCCATTTAATTGAATGCAATTGAAAGTGAATCTGAGAATGAGAAGTCTGGTATTTCTTTAATTATATGAATCATGAACATTCTTGACAAACAAATGAACTACTTTCTTCTTTGGTTCCCAATTGTGACTCCAGAAGATAGTTATCCTTAATGAAAGAGTTCTGTAATTGACTGTGGGAAAAGATAATGAAATTTAAGGAAGACGGGGTCTAATCAGTTCCTTAAATATTTGTCAACATTTTGGCATCCTACTTGTCATTACATTTCAATTAACTATCATACACTAATAAAAGCAAAAGCTAACTTTTGCTTTGTGTTTTTTATCGTACTTATAACAAAAGAGGGCATATTAGTAATACTTTGGTTCTCTTTGGTTTATTCTGTTGGATACTTGCTTAAAATGTGTAATGACTCTTTGATCTAAATTTATTTGGGCTTCCTTGGTGGCTCAGCAGTAAAGAATCTGCTTTCAATGCAGGAGATGTGGGTTTGATCCCTGGGTTGGGAAAGTCTCCTGCAGAAGGAAGTGGCAACCCACTCCAGTATTCTTGCCTGGGAAATCCCATAGACAGAGGAGCCTGGGGGCCTACAGTCCATGGGGATGCAAGAGTCAGACACGACTTAGCAACTAAACCACCTCCACCACCAGTATTTACTTTATTTATAAACTGGTATTGCCTTTTGTTGAGGGATGAGATGGTTGGATGGCGTCACCAACTCAATGGACATGGGTTTGGGTGGACTCCGGGAGTTGGTGATGGACAGGGAGGCCTGGCGTGCTGCAGTTCATGGGGTCACAAAGAGTCAGAAACGACTGAGCGACTGAACTGAACTGATTGTCATTTGTTGCTTGAGGGACTTGTGGAAGATGTGCTGAAGGACTTGCATAATCAAATATATTCTAAGTTTCTGTTATTGTATGTTATATTAGCCTCTGTGCTTATAGGTCACATACTTTTAAAAAATATATTTTACTTTGGAGTATAGTTGATTAAAAATGTTGTGTTAGTTTAAGGTGTACAACAAAGTGATCCAGTTATACATGTATTTATTCTTTTTCAAGTTCTTTTCCTATATAGATTATTATGGTATATTGAGTAGAGTTCCCTGTGCTATATCAGATCAGATCAGATCAGTTGCTCAGTCGTGTCCGACTCTTTGCGACCCCATGAATCGAGCACTCCAGGCCTCCCTGTCCCTCACCAACTCCCGGAGTTCACTGAGACCCACGTCCATTGAGTCAGTGATGCCATCCAGCCATCTCATCCTCTGTCGTCCCCTTCTCCTTCTGCCCCCAATCCCTCCCAGCATCAGAGTCTTTTCCAATGAGTCAACTCTTCGCATGAGGTGGCCAAAGTACTGGAGTTTCAGCTTTAGCATCATTCCTTCCAAAGAAATCCCAGGGCTGGTCTCCTTCAGAATGGACTGGTTGGATCTCCTCGCAGTCCAAGGGACTCTCAAGAGTCTTCTCCAACACCACAGCTCAAAAGCATCAATTCTTCGGCGCTCAGCCTGTGCTGTATAGCAGGTCCTTATTGGCTATCGGTTGTAAACATAGCAGTGTGTGTGTCTCTGTCCCAACCTCCCAGTCTGTCCCCCTCCCCTCTGGTAACAATACGTTCATTCTCTAAGTCTGTTTCTATTTTGTAAATAAGTTCATTTGTATCATTTTTTTTAATTTATTTTTTTCCCAACTGATATATCTTTATTTTTTTTTAATTTATTTATTTTAATTGGAGGCTAATTACTTTACAATATTGTATTGGTTTTGCCATACATCAACAAATCCGCCACGGGTGTACACTTCCCCATCCTGAACCCCCTCGCTCCTCCCTCCCCATACCATCCCTCTGGGTCATCCCAGTGCACCAGCCCCAAGCATCCTGTATCATGCATTGAACCTGGACTGGCAATTTGTTTCATATATGATATTATACATGTTTCAATGCCATTCTCCCAAATCATCCCACCCTTTCCCTCTCCCACAGAGTCCAAAAGACTGTTCTATACATCTGTGTCTCTTTATCATTTTTTTTTAGATTACACATACAAGCAATATCATATATTTGTCTTTGTCTGAATTACTTCCCTTAGGAAACTCTAGATCCATTCATATTGCTGAAAATGGCATTATTTCATTCCTTTTAAAGGCTGAGTGATATTCCATTGTATATATGTAGCACATCTTCTTTATACATTCAAATATTGATGGGTCTTTAGATTGTTTCTATATCTTGGCTATTATGAACATAGGGGTGGATGTATTATTATTTTTTTTGAATTATAGTTTTTTTCTGGATTTATGCCAGGAATAGATCACATTGTAATTCTATTTTAGTTTTTTAAAGAACTTCCATACTGTTCTCCATAGAGACTGTACTAATTTATATTCCTATCAATAGTGGAGGAGGGTTCCTTTTTCTCCACAACCTCTCCAGCATTTATTGTTTTAACCTTTTTTAATAATGGCCCTTCTGACTGGTGTGAGGTGATATCTCTTTGTAGTTTTGATTTGCATTTCTCTAATAATTAACAGCGCTGAGTATCTTTTCATGTGCCTCTTGGTCATCTGTATGTCCTCTTTGGAGAAGTGTCTACATAGGTCTGTTGCCCATTTTTGGATTAGGTTGTTTTTTGTTGTTGTTAACTCATATGAGCTGTTTCTATATTTTGGAGATTAATCCCTTGTTGCTTGCATCATTTGCAAATATTTTCTCCCATTCTGTGGATTGTCTTTTCATTATGTTTATGGTTTCCTTTGTGCAAAAGTTTTTGAGTTTAATTGCCATTTTTTGGGGGGGGGTTATTTATTTTACTGTAGGAGATGAGTCAAAAAAAGATCTTGCTGTGATTTATGTCAAAGAGTGTTCTGCCTATATTTTCCTCTAAGAGTTTTATAATATCTAGTCTTACATTTAGCTCTTTAATCCATTTTGAGTTTATTTTTGTGTATGATATTAAAGAATGTTTTAATTTTTTTCTTTCACATGTAGCTCACAGTTTTCCCAGCACCATTTATTGAAGAGACTGTCTTTTCTCCATCGTATAGTCTTGCCTCCTTTGTTGTAGATTGATTGACCATAGGTATATGGGTTTATTTATGAGCTTTGTGTCCTGTTCAATTGATCTAATTATTTCTGTTTTTGTGCCAGTACCATACTCTTTTGATGACTGTAGCTTTGTTGTACAGGGTGAAGTCAAGGAGCCTGGTTTTCCAGCTCCATTTTTCTTTCTCAAGATTGCTTTGGCTCTTGGGTCTTTTGTGTCTCCATACAAATTTAAAAATTTTTTGTTCCAGTTCTATGAAAAATTCCATTGGTATTTGGATAGGGATTGTATTGAATCTGTAGATTGTCTTGGGTGGTATAGTCATTTGGAAATATTGATTCTTCTAATCCAAGAATGTGATATATCTTTCTGTCTGTGTCATCTTTGCTTTCTTTTATCAACTCTTAGAGTTTTTGAAGTACAAGTCTTCTGCCTATTTAGACAGGTTTATTCCTAAGTATTTTATTCTTTTTGATGCAGTGTTAAGTAGGATTATTTCTTGAATTTCTCTTTCTGATTTTTCATTGTTAGAGTATAGGAATGCAAGAAATTTCTGTGTATTAATTTTTTATCCTGTAATTTTACCAAGTTCATGGATGAGCTCTAGTAGATTTCTGATAGCATGTTTAGGATTTTCTATGTATAGTATCATGTCATCTGCAAACAGTGACAGTTTGACTTCTTGGATTAAAAGTCGGATTCTTTTTGTTTCTTTTTCTTCTCTGATTGCCATGACTAGGACTTCCAAAGCTATGTTGAATTAATGTGGAAAGAGGGGGCATCCTTGTCTTGTTCCTAATCTTAGAGGAAATGCTTTCAGCTTTTTCCCATTGACTATGATGTAGGCTTGTCATATATGGCCCTTATTATGTTGAGGTAGTTTCCTTCTATGCCCACTTTCTGGATAGTTGTGTGTGTGTGTGTGTGTGTGTGTGTGTGTGTGTGTTTTAAATCATAAATGGGTTTGAGTTTTGTCAGAAGCTTTTTCTGCATCTATTGAGATGATCCTATGGTTTTTATTATTCAGTCTGTTGATGTGGTATATCACATTGATTGATTTGTGAATATTGAAAAAATCCTTGCATTCCTGGGATATATCCTGCTTGAGCATGATGTGTGATCCTTTTAATGTTTTAATGAATTGTTGGATTCAGTTCTTCCCTTGTGGCTCAGATGGTAAAGAATCCATCTGCAGTGCAGGAGACCTGGGTTTGATCCCTTGGTTGTGAAGATCCCCTAGAGAAGGGAAAGGCTACCCATTCCAGTGTTCTTGCCTGGAGAATTCAAAGTATAGAGGAGGCTATTGGGCTGCAGTCCATGGGTTCACAAAGAGTCGGACATGACTGAATGCCTTTCACTTTCATTTTGGATTCCGTTTGCTTGTATTTTGTTGAGAATTTTTGTGTCTTATTTCATCTGTGATATTGACCGGTAATTTTGTTTTTTTGTGGTATCTTTGTCTGACTTTGATATCAGGTTAATTGTGGCCTCATAGAATGAGTTTTTGATTGTTCTTTCCTCTGCAATTTTTTGGAATAGTTTCAGAACAGTCAGGGTTAGCTCTTCTCTAAATGTTTAATAAAATTTGCCTTTGAAGCCACCTGATCCTGGACTTTTATTTTTTGTTGGGAGATGTTTGTTTGTTTGTTTTTCTTTTTTGAACTTTTAATCAGAGTTTCCATTTCAGTGCTCATGACTGGTCTGTTCAAGTTTTCTGTTTCTTCCTGATCCAGAGTACACTTTTCTAAGAATTTGTTTATGTCTTCTAGGTTGTCTATTTTATTGGCATATATTGCTTGTAGTCTTTCATGATCCTTTGTATTTCTGCAGTGTTCATTGTGATTTCTTCTTCTTCATTGCTAATTGCATTGCTTTGAGTCCTCTCCTTCTTTTCTTGATGGCTAAATGTTTATCAGTTTTGTCTCTTTTTTAAAAATCAGCTTCTAGTTCATATGCTTTTTCTATTGTTTTCTTCATCTCTATTTCTGCTCTGGCCGTTATGATCTCTTTCCTTCTACTGACTTTGGGTTTTATTTGTTCTTCTCTAGCTGCTTTGTGTGTGGGTTTAGGTTGTCCATTTGAGGCTTTTCTCATTTCCTGAGGTAGGATTGTGTTTTCTAAACTTCCCTATTAGAAACATGCGTGCTGCATTCATCGATTCTGCATTATCCTGTTTGGTTTCCCTTGTTTCTGGGTGTTGTTGTTCCCTCTCTGATTTCTTCACTGTTGCGTTGGTTGTTTCATACCATAGTGTTTGGCGTTCTTATGTTTGTGGTTTTTACAGTTTTTTTCTTGTAGTTGATTTCTCCTGCATTGCAGGCAGATTTTTACCACTGAGCCACCAAGGAAGCCCTTGTAGTTGATTTTAATCTTATAGTGTTGTGGTTGAAAAAGATTTCGATTTTCTTAAATTTACTGAGGCCTGCTTTGTGGCCAAGCATGTGATCAATCCTGGAGAGTGTTTCATGTATGCCTGAAGAATCTGTCTTCTCCTTTTGGTTGAAATTCTCTATACTATCAGTTATGTCCATCTGGTCTGAGGTATCTTTTAAAGCCTGTGTTTCCTTATTGATTTTCTGTCTGGATGATCTGTCCACTGTTGAAAGTGGAATGTTAAAGTCCCCCACTACTGTTGTGTTGCTGTATATTTCTCCTTCTATGGCTGTTAACATTTACTTATGTACTGAGGTGCTCCTGTGTTGGGTACATAGATATTTACAATTGTTACATCTTCTTCTTGGACTGATCCCTTATCCATTACATAGTGCTCTCTTTGGTTCTTGTAACAGTCTTTATTTGAAAGTCTATTCTGTCTGCTATGAGTATGCTGCTCCAGCTTTCTTTTGATTTACATTTGCAAAGCATACCTTTTTTATCCCCTCGCTTTCAGTTTGCGTGTGTCCCTAGATGTGAAGTGGGTCTCTTGTAGTCATCACGTATATGGGTCCTGTTACTGTCTCCATTCAGCCAGTCTGTGTCTTTTGGTTGGAGAATTTAATCCATTTGCATTTAAGGTAATTATCACTATGTATATTCTCATTGCCATTTTGCTAATTGTTCTGGATTGTTTTTGAAGGCCTTTTTTCTTCCCTTCCTCTCTTGTTCTCTTTTTATTTGATGACTTAATTTTAGTGCTTGTATTCCTTTTTCTTTTCTGTTTGTGTATTGTCTATTGTAGATTTTCAGTTTTTGGTTCCCTTGGGGTTTTGATATAGCAGTCTATAGCAAAGTTGCTTTAAGTTGCTGATCTCTTGATTTTCATTGCATTTCCAGTGTGCTGCATTCATACTCTCTCCTCCCATTCCTGGCTTTGATGATGTGTTTGTGTGTAGACGATTTCCTACCTTTGCTCTGTGTTTGCCTCTACCAGTGACCTTTTCCATTCATAATTTGTTTGTTTCAGGTTGAGGCCTTTTCTTTCTACCTAGAGACATTCCTTTGTTGTAGACTTGGTGGCATTCCTCTGGAGATATTTGTTGTAAAGTTGATCTGGTGGTGCTGAATTTTCTCAGCTTTCACTTGTTCATAAAACTTATGATTTCTCCATTGAATCTGAATGAGAGCCTTGCTAAGTAAAGTTGTCTTGGTTGTAGGTTTTTTTCTTTCATCACTTTAAATATATCATGCCACTCCCTTCTAACCTGCAAAGTTTCTGTTGAGAAATCTGATGATAACCTTATTGGAATTCAGTCAGTTCAGTTCAGTCATCCAGTTGTGTCCGACTCTCCATGACCCCATGAACCACAGCATGCCAGGCCTCTCTGTCCATCACTAACTCCCAGACTCCACCCAAACCCATGTCCATCAAGTCGGTGATGCCATCCAACCATCTCATCCTCCTTCATCCCCTTCTCCTCCCACCTTCAGTCTTTCCCAGCATCAGGGTCTTTTCAAATGAGTCAGCTCTTTGCATCAGGTAGCCAAAGTATTGGAGTTTCAGCTTCAATATCAGTCCTTCCAATGAATATTCAGGACTGATCTCCTTTAGGATGGACTAGTTGGATCTCCTTGACTCTCAAGTCTTCTCCAACACCACAGTTCAAAAGCATCAATTCTTCTGTGCTCAGCTTTCTTTATACTCCAATGCTCAAATCCATACATGACTACTGGAAAAATTGGAATTCACTAATATGTAATTTGTTGCCTTTCTCTTGCTGCTTTTAATATTTTTTCTTTGTCTTTAAATTTTTATCAGTTTGATTACTGAGTCTTGGTATGTTCCTCCTTTAGATTTATCCTGCCTGGGACTCTCTGTGTTTCCTGGAGTTTGGACACCATTTCCTTTCCGACTGGTATCTCTTAAAATGTTTGCTCAGGTCATTTTTCTCTCTATTCTCTTTCTGGGACCAGTTCAGTTCACTTCAGTTCAGTCACTCAGTCGTGTCCAACTCTTTGCAACCCCATGAATCACAGCACGCCAGGCCTCCCTGTCCATCACCAACTCCTGGAGTTCACTCAGACTCACGTCCATCGAGTCAGTGATGCCATCCAGCCATCTCATCCTCTTTTGTCCCCTTCTGCTCCTGCCCCCAATCCCTCCCAGCATCAGAGTCTTTTCCAATGAGTCAACGCTTCGCATGAGGTGGCCAAAGTACTGGAGTTTCAGCTTTAGCATCATTCCTTCCAAAGAAATCCCAGGGCTGATCTCCTTCAGAATGCACTGGTTGGATCTCCTTGCAGTCCAAGGGACTCTCAAGAGTCTTCTCCAACACCACAGTTCAAAAGCATCAATTCTTCGGTGCTCAGCCTTCTTCACAGTCCAACTCTCACATCCATACATGACCACAGGAAAAACCATAGCCTTGACTAGACGAACCTTTGTTGGCAAAGTAATGTCTCTGCTTTTGAATATGCTATCTAGGTTGGTCATAACTTTCCTTCCAAGGAGTAAGTGTCTTTTAATTTCATGGCTGCAGTCACCATCTGCAGTGATTTTGGAGCCACCAAAAATAAAGTCTGACACTGTTTCCTCTGTTTCCCCATCTATTTCCCATGAAGTGATGGGACCAGATGCCATGATCTTCGTTTTCTGAATGTTGAGCTTTAAGCCAACTTTTTCACTCTCCTCTTTCACTTTCATCAAGAGACTTAATAGTTCCTCTTCACTTTCTGCCATAAGGGTGGTGTCATCTGCGTATCTGAGGTTATTGATATTTCTCCAAGCAATCTTGATTCCAGCTTGTGTTTCTTCCAGCCCAGCGTTTCTCATGATGTACTCTGCATATAAGCTAAACAAGCAGGATGACAATATACAGCCTTAACATACTCCTTTTCCTATTTTGAACCAGTCTGTTGTTCCATGTCCGGTTCTAGCTGTGGCTTCCTGACCTGCATACAGGTTTCTCAAGAGGCAGGTCAGGTGGTCTGGTATTCCCATCTCTTGAAGAATTCTCCACAGTTTATTGTGATCCATATAGTCAAAGGCTTTGGCATAGTCAATAAAGCAGAAATAGATGTTTTTCTGGAACTCTCTTGCTTTTTCCACGATCCAGTGGATGTTGGCAATTTGATCTCTGGTTCCTCTGCCTTTTCTAAAACCAGCTTGAACATCAGGAAGTTCACGGTTCACATATTGCTGAAGCCTGGTTTGGAGAATTTTGAGCATTACTTTACTAGCATTTGAGATGAGTGCAATTGTGAGGTAGTTTGAGCATTCTTTGGCATTGCCTTTCTTTGGGACTGGAATGAAAACTGACCTTTTCCAGTCCTGTGGCCACTGCTGAGTTTTCCAAATTTGCTGGCATATTGAGTGCAGCACTTTCACAGCATCATCTTTCAGGATTTGGAATAGCTCAATTGGAATTCCATCACCTCCACTAGCTTTGTTCATAGTGATGCTTTCTAAGGCCCACTTGACTTCACATTCCAGGATGTCTGGCTCTAGGTCAGTGATCACACCATCGTGATTACCTGGGTCGTGAAAATCTTTTTTGTACAGTTCTTCTGTGTATTCTTGCCATCTCTTCTTAATATCTTCTGCTTCTGTTAGATCCATACCATTTCTGTCCTTTATCGAGCCCATCATTGTATGAAATGTTCCCTTGGTATCTCTAATTTTCTTGAAGAGATCTCTAGTCTTTCCCATTCTGTTGTTTTCCTCTATTTCTTTGCATTGATTGCTGAGGAAGGCTTTCTTATGTCTCCTTGCTATTCTTTGGAACTCTGCATTCAGATGGTTATATCTTTCCTTTTCTCCTTTGCTTTTCTCTTCTCTTCTTTTCACAGCTATTTGTAAGGCCTCCCCAGACAGCCATTTTGCTTTTTTGCATTTCTTTTCCATGGGGATGGTCTTGATCCCTGTCTCCTGTACAGTGTCATGAACCTCAGTCCACAGTTCATCAGGAACTCTATCTATTAGATCTAGGACCTTAAATCTATTTCTCACTTCCACTGTATAATCATAAGGGATTTGATTTAGGTCATACCTGAATGGTCTAGTGGTTTTCCCTACTTTCTTCAATTTAAGTCTGAATTTGGTAATAAGGAGTTCATGATCTGGCCACAGTCAGCTCCTGGTCTTGTTTTTGTTGACTGTATAGAGCTTCTCTATCTTTGGCTGCAAAGAATATAATCAGTCTGATTTCGGTGTTGACCATCTGGTGATGTCCATGTGTAGAGTCTTCTCTTGTGTTGTTGGAAGAGGGTGTTTGCTGTGACCAGTGCATTTTCTTTGGCAAAACTCTATTAGTCTTTGCCCTGCTTCATTCCGTATTCCAAGGCCAAATTTGCCTGTTAGTCCAGGTGTTTCTTGACTTCCTACTTTTGCATTCCAGTCCCCTATAATAAAAATGACATCTTTTTTATGTTAATTGTAAAAGGTCTTGTAGATCTTCATAGAACCAGTCAACTTCAGCTTCTTCAGCAGTACTTGTTGGAGCATAGACTTGGATTACTGTGATATCGAATGGTTTGCCTTGGAAACGAACAGAGATCATTCTGTCGTTTTTGAGATTGCATCCAAGCACTGCATTTCTGACTCCATGATGGCTAGTCCATTTCTTCTGAGGGATTCCTGCCCGCAGTAGTAGATATAATGGTCATCTGAGTTAAATTCACCCATTCCAGTCCATTTTAGTTCACTGATTCCTAGAATGTCGACATTCACTCTTGCCATCTCCTGTTTGACCACTTCCAATTTGCCTGGATTCATGGACCTGACATTCCAGGTTCCTATGCAATATTGCTCTTTACAACATCGGACCTTGCTTCTATCACCAGTCACATCCACAGCTGGGTATTGTTTTTGCTTTGGCTCCATCTCTTCATTCTTTCTGGAGTTATTTCTCTACTGATCTCCAGTAGCATATTGGGCACCTACTGACCTGGGGAGTTTCTCTTTCAGTATCCTATCATTTTGCCTTTTCATACTGTTCATGGGGTTCTTAAGGCAAGAATACTGAAGTGGTTTGCCATTCCCTTCTCCAGTGGACCACATTCTGTCAGATCTCTCCACCATGACCCACCCGTCTTGGATTGCCCCATGGGCATGGCTTAGTTTCATTGTTAGACAAGGCTGTGGTCCTAGTGTGATTAGATGGACTAGTTTTCTGTGAGTATGGTTTCAGTGTGTCTGCCCTCTGATGCCTTCTTGCAACAGCTACCGTCTTATTTGGGTTTCTCTTACCTTGGGCATGGGGTTTCTTTTTACGGCTGCTCCAGCAAAGCACAGCCGCTGCTCCTTACCTTGGACGAGGGGTATCTCCTCACCACCGCCCTTCCTGACCTTCAACGTGGGATAGCTCCTCTAGGCCTTCCTGCGCCCATGCAGCCATTGCTCCCTGGATGGGGGGTAGCTCCTCCCGGCCGCCGCCCCTGGTCTCGGGCGTGGGGGCATGGGGTAGCTCCTCCTGGCCGCCGCCCCTGATCTCAGACTTGGGTAGCTCCTCTTGGCCATTTCTGCGCCATCGCAGCCTGGCACTCTCAGCCGCTGCCCCTGACCTCGGACATGGGGTAACTCCTCTTGGCCACCGCCCTTCGGGCATGGGGTCCTCCCGGCTTCTGCCCCTGACCTCGGACGTGGGGTAGCTCCTCTTGGCCACGCTTAGTGTGCGGGTCACAGCCGCCCATGCTTAGTGGGCCTTCTGGGACCCTTATTATGCAAATGTTGGTTCATTTAATGTCCCAGTGGTCTCTTAGGCTATCCTCATATCTTTGACTTTTTTTCCTTCTGTTCTGCAACAGTGGTTTCCACCATTCTGTCTTCAGCTCACATATCCACTTTTCTGTCTCAATTATTCTGCTATTGATTCCTTCTAGTGTATTTTTCATTTCAGTTATTGTATTGTTCGTCTCTGTTTGTTTGCTCTTTAGCTCCTCTAGATCTTTATTATACATTTCTTGCATGTTTTTGATCCTTGCCACTGTTTTTTTCCCCAAGATCCTGGATCATCTTCACTATCACTACTCTGAATTCTTTTTCAGGTAGATTGTGTACCTCACTTAGTTGTTCTACTGGCATTACTCGTTCCTTCATCTGGGACATATTTTTTGCTGTCTCTTTTTGTCTGATTTTCTTTGGTTGTGATTTCCATTCTGCAGACTGTAGGATTGTGGTTTTTCTTGCTTTTGCTGTCTACTCCCTGGTGGATGAAGCTGTCTGAGAGGCTTGTGCCCACTAAGAGGGACTGGTTCCTGCCCGCTGGTGAGTGGAGTTGGTCCTTGTCCCTCTGATGGGCAGGCCCATGTCAAACGTTGTGTTTACTGGGCAGCTGTGTGCTTGGGAAGACTTTGCCCAGCCTATCTGCTGATGAGTAGGGCTGTGCTCCTGTCCTGTCAGCTGTTTGGCTGGAGGTATCCCAGCACTGGAGCCTACAGCTATTGGGTGGGGCCAGGTCTTGATGAGACAATGTGGCCTCTAGGAGGACTGAGTACCGTGTGTGCTCCCCAGGACTACTGCTACCAGTGTCCTTGTCCTCACAGTGAGCCACAGATGCCCCCTGCCGCCTCAGGAAACCCTCCATTGTTAGCTGCTAGGTCTATCCCAGACTATTAGGAGGTCACTGCTTTTTTCCCTGCATCTAGATGCTTATGAGACCTTTGTGTGCCCTCCAAGTGTGGAGTTTCTGTTTCCTCCAATCCTGTGGAATTCCTGTGGTTAAACCCTGCTGGCCTTCAAAGCCAGATTTTCTAGAAGCTCCTTCTCCTCCCATGCCAGATCCCCAGGGGCTCAGAACTTTAACTTCTGTGGGAGAACTTTTCTGGTATAAATATTTTCCAGTTTGTGGGTTGTCCACCTGGTATGTATGGGATTTGGTTTTATTGCAGTTGTTCAATGAAACCATCTCATGGTTTCTTTGTCTTTGGATATAGGATATCTCTTTTGGTAGGTTCCAGCTATTCCAGCTTTTGTTGTTGCTGTTGATGGATGCTCAGCATTTAGTTGTCATTCTGGTGTTTTAGTAAGAAGAGACGAGTTCACGTCCTTCTGCTCCAGCATCTCGTCTCTGTCATCACTTATGATCACACACAGAAGCATATTTAATGTGTGTGTGTGTGTTTAAAGTGATAAACACATCATTATCATTACAGTGTAGCACCCTGAAAAGAAAGAGTTAGCTTAGAATTTTATTTATTCTACCACACGTCCAAAATATATCTCAAATTTTCTCCTCATCTCTATCTCTATTTTTAACTCCTTTGAAGTATAGGAGTTGCCAAGACTACCCTCACTTCTGAAACTACCTGCGAGTTTGGAGGTCCCCAAGACAACCCTCAGGTTTCAAGATTTGTGGAAGAACTCACAGAACTCAGCACATCCATTTTACTCATGTTATGGTTTAAAATAGTGAAAGGGTTAAAATCAGCTAGGGAAGTGATGCACAGGGCAGAGCTCAGGAGAGTTCCAGGCGCAGAGCTGGCCATGGCCCTTTCCCAGGGGAGCTGTATGGATGGCATTTCCTCCTCCTAGAAACGTGTATGGCAATTCGCACAGAGTATTGTCACGCGTGGAAGGTCACCAAGCTTTGGTATCCACAGTTTTTATTGAAATTTAGTTACATACATGTGGCCATCCCCAGGCTCTGGCCCTTCCAAAGGCCAAGTTGAAACATTCTTATCTGACAGGACATTCCAAGGTATCAGAGGTGGCCTCTCAGAAGCCACGGGGAGAGGTCACTGAGCACTTTACGAAGCCCAAGTCTGCGGACTTGTCACTTCGCTCATAGGCTAGCTGTGTGGTTAGTCTCTGAGTCATGTCCGACCCCCTTGTGACCCCATGGACTATAGCGTGCCAGGCTCGTCTCTCCATGGGGTTTGCCAGGCAATAATACCGGAGTGGGTTGCTATTTCCTTCTCCAGAGGATCATCCCTACCCAGGGACTGAAACCTGGTCTCTTGCATTGCAGGCAGATTCTTTACTACTGAGCCATGAGGGAAGCCCATAGATTAACTGCAAAAAGGTAAAAATCTTCCTGCCTTCCTTACATTCCTTCTTTTCACCAAGAAGCCAAAAAGATTTTTTAAAACATAAAGTGGGTCAGTTCCCTTTTTGCCCTTAAATTCTTTATTAGCTTTTTTTAATACTAAGAATTAAATGCAAGCTCCTTTCTGTGGCTTTCAAATTGTCCATGATCATTGAGAGTGTGCCTCTGCTAAGGGTGTGCCTCCCCGACCTGTCTTGTCTGATGGAACCTCTGGTATCTCGTCCTCCTCCATTCTGGCCTTTCTTCTGTTTCTCTAAACTTTCAAGCTACTCCAGGTCTGTAGCTTTTGCACTTTCCATCTCTTCTGCTGGGAACACTTTCTGCCAGCTGCTTGGATGGATAGCTCTTCTTTCTTTATTCCATCACATTTTAGCTTGAATATTGTGTCCTCATGGAGGTCTTTCTCTCCCTCTGACAGCAGTAGTTCTCTTTTCCTAGTCATTGTTGGTCTCATTAGCATCTATTATTTTTACAATAATATTGTTCTGTTTATTTTCTTAGTATCTGTCTTTCTCCACTAGAATTAAGTGTCCCTAGAGCAGTAGCGCTGTCTTTATCTTTGGTACAGAGAGCAGTGTTAACACATAGCACTGACTCAGTAAATACATATTAAACAAGTGGCTGGCTTACTCACTGGTTCTTCCATTGTTTCTTGGCATTGATCTAGTTCCTTCCATGCTACATGGAATTTTATAAAGATAATGTTTTAAACTAGATCTTGCATTCCATTTACCCTACAGTGATACATTTGATTCTGTGATGCCAAGTTATATTTGTCAAAATTTCAAAGGCTGTATTCTTTTATAATCATTCATATGAGTAGAAATATTCATATTTCACATTCACTGAATATGTGACATATAAATACCTAGACTGCAGTTAAAGGCTTCCAAAGAGTCCAAACACTGAAAAAGAGCATTGCTACAAAGAAAGGTTCATAAAATATTGGTTTTCAAATGGTATAATCTCTCAATTTTTCAAGGTTTGTTAAGAATTTTGTTTTGCTTCAGTTTGATTTCCTAGCACACTGTCTGCTTAGCTGCAGACAGAGACGCACTTTCTCTCAGTGCGTTTGTGGCAGCATCTTTGACAGCTGCCACAGGCCACTCAAAGCAGAACAGAAAAATGCCCTGTGTTGCGGTCTTGTTCTTGGATGAGAAGTTTCAGAGCAGGCATGCTTCTCAGCCAGTGTCTGAACGTCCATGTGAGAGTGCATTTTGTTTTTCAAAACAGTTGTAGCACATCCTATCTGTCTTGATAAGAACTTTCTTCTTCATTAACTGTCAGTCAGTTGGATGTCACAGATTCTCCCTACAAATATCTATAAGCAACACTTCACTGTTGCTTAAATCAACAGGTGAACAGCTTACTTTTAAAGTCATCATTGGCATTTGAAAACTGAGTTTTGAGAACAGTTATCAGAATGTATTTTATGGTTTGTCACTGTGGAGACATATCATATTCAGTTCAGAGATTTTAAGGTTCTAAAACATTGTTTCTCAAAAAACAATAATTTAAAGTGTGTGAAGGAAGGTAATCTGCATATGTTTCTGTTGATCACGGTACTTAATGTAAAGAATCTAGGAGTTTAGAAATAAATTTATAAATGGGTTAAAATCTACAGCATACTTTATCATCTTGCTAAAAAACTGCTTTTTTTATTTCTGAGGTTTACACTTCCAGAATTATTCATTAAAAGCTCATAATTGTTTCTCTACTTATATTGAGTTCAGGCCTTATTTTTATGCTAATGACTCACAAATCCATAATTTCAATTCTGTTCTTTTACTTGAATTATAGCTCTGTTTTTGCACAAAGCTACAGAACCCTGAATATCGGATTCCCCTCACCCATCATCATGCCACATTAATTTATCTCCTTTCTCTCCAAACTGGCTTTTCTTTATAATCTAATTTCTGCAACCGGTTTCGTTGTCGTTTGTTTCCTGAGTCTGAACATGTACATGTCCTTCTCCTCCATAGCATAGAAGTCTAATGAGACCTATTCCACGATGTCTTAGCTTTGCCCTTTACTCTGCAGTCTCCTACTGCTCATGACAGCAAAGCCCTAGATGACCTCATTAAACTCCCATATTGGTTTCCCAGTTTATTGCTTGAATAGACATAACATTTCTTAACAGTGTGAGAATTTCTTTGGTATAATAAATAAAGGACAGAAGCAGAAGATATTGAGAAGAAGTGGCAAGAATACACAGAAGAACTATACAAAAAAGATCTTCATGACCCAGATAATCACAATGGTGTTGAAAGGTTGTTGTTGAATCACGCGAAGACACCAGGATTCTTGGCCCCCGGAGAAGAATTCAATCTGGGGCCAGAGACGAGGCTTGATCGCTCAGAGCTTTTGTGTAATAAAGTTTTATTAAAGTGTAAAGGAGATAGAGAAAGCTTCTGACATAGGCATCAGAAGGGGGCAGGAAGAGTACCCGCTTGCTAGTGTTAACAATGAAGTTATATAATCCAAAGAATATCTGGAGGTTGTAAAGACCTCATCATACCTACTCCCATAATTTACATTTTAAGATAACACTGTCCTCAGGCAAGATACATCCTTGTAAAGACCAGGTCTACTCCCATAATTAACATTTTAAGATAACAGAAGGTTGAATCCAAAGACTGTCCTTAGGCAGGATACATTATTGTTATATAATCCTAAGGAATGTGGAGAAAGAAAAAAAGTTTGTCCTTTCTTCCTCCTTGAGAATTCCAGACCCCTATCTCCTTGGGGACCCCTAGACTCCCTATCAACCTGCCTAGGAAATGACTCTCTCAGTGTGATCACTGACCTAGAGCCAGACATCCTGGAATGTGAAGTCAAGTGGGCCTTAGGAAGCATCACTATGAATAAAGCTAGTGGAGGTGATGGAATCCAGCTGAGCTATTTCGAATCCTAAAAGATGATGCTGTGAAAGTGCTGCACTCAATATGCCAGAAAACTTGGAAAACTTAGCAGTGGCCACAGAATTGGAAAAGGTCAGTTTTCATTCCAGTCCCAAAGAAAGGCAACATTAAAGAATGTTCAAACTACCACACATTTATACCCATCTCACACGCTAACAAAGTAATGCTCAAGATTCACCATGCTAGGCTTCAACAGTATGTGAACCATGAACTTCCAGATGTTTAAGCTGGATTTAGAAAAGGCAGAGGAGCCAGAGAGCAAATTGCCAACATCCATCAAAAGAGCAAGAGAGTTCCAGAAAAACACCTACTTCTGCTTTATTGACTACACCAAACCATTTGACTGTGTGGATCACAACAAACTGTGGAAAATTCTTCAAGAGATGGGAATACCAGACCACCTGACCTGCCTCCTGAGAAAACTATATGCAGGTCAGGAAGCAACAGTTAGAACTGGACTTGGAACAACAGACTGTTTCCAAATTGGGAAAGGAGTACATCACTGCTGAATATTTTCACCCTGCTCATTTAACTTATATGCAGAGTATATCATGCGAAATGCTGGGCTGGAGGAAGCACAAGCTGGAGTCAAGATTGCCAGGAGAAATATCAATAACCTCAGATGTACTGATGACACCGCCCTTATGATAGAAAGTGAAGAGGAACTAAGGAGCCTCCTGATGAAAGTGAAAGTGGAGAGTGAAAAATATTGGATGGTTGGATGGCACCATCAACTCACTGGACATGAGTTTGCACACACGGGGAGACAGTGAAGGACAGGGAAGCCTGGGCATGCTGCAGTCCATGGGGTTGCAAAGAGTCAGAAATGACTTAATGACTGGAGAACAACAGCTTCACACTGCTGATGAGAGCTGATGAGAGAGGTGAAGACTGGAATAATCTTACTCCATGAAGCGTGGCCTCTTCAATTCAGAAAAGTCCTTTTCTTTACAATCTCACCTTCTATTCCATTCACAGGAAAGGAAGGTGCTGTAGAAGGTAAGAGAACACAGAAAAGAAATGAGTTTAGAAATGAGAGGAGGAAGGCTTCTATCTAAAATTGATATTTGAGAAGAGAAAGTGTAAGTTGCAATCAAGAGGCTAAGTTAAGCAGCAGATTCTTCTGAAAATACAGTTTTCCCCTCATAAGAATTTTGCCAATTAAAATCAGTATACTGCAATAGTTGAAATTATATATGGGAAGTCATGTCTGTAAGATGGTGGAACAGGAGTTCCTTGGCCTTCATCCTCTCACGGAAAAAAATAACTTGGCAAACAGCCGTAAACAAAAGCACCTTTGGGAGGACCTGGGGACCCAAGTAATAGGTTGTAAAACACAAATGCAACCCAAGACTCGGGAGAGCCTCTTCAAGAAGGCGGGCTGGACTTCGGTGGCCAGCCTGTCAAGTGGTCTAACTGTGGACCTAGAAGCTCCACCGTCTTCCTGTGAACTCAGCTCCTCCCCTGCTTGTCTGCAGTCTCGCCACTAGCCCCACCCACCAGAGGACTTGAGAGGACCCATGCTTGCTGTGCCCTGAGTCCTGGGCCCACTGCCTGAGGCCTGACGGTGAATCCTGAAGCATCTCTGAGACCTGGTTCTAGCCTCACTCTTCCAGAAGCAGTTCTGTGCACCCAGGAACCCACCCAGGGACCTCGCAGGAGCACGCACACAGACATAGAGGAGCTCAATCCATTCGTACTCGATAACAGGCCTGAGACCTGTGGACCCAGCCATGGTCCCATGACCAGCTCCAGCCCATGCCACACGATCCTGGAGATGCTCCCACCCGTGCAGGGACCCACAGGAACCAGGCCCAGTTAGGTCCCCTAGTAACAGGTCAACTGACCCCAAGTGGAGAGGGAGCTGTGAGAAGAGAGGAGGATAGAGAGGATCTTAAATGGAGCTACCATAGAGAGTTCATCTGAGAAATGGGTAAGGTAAAATAACAAAAGATAAATGAGGTCAGATTAAATGGTAGACATTTGAGCAAAAGACTAATGCTGTATCTGTTCAATGAGATGTTGTGTTTCAGTTCAGTCACTCAGTCGTGTTCGACTCTTTGTGACCCCATGAATTGCAGCATGCCAGGCCTTCCTGTCTATCACTAACCCCCAGAGCTTGCTAAAACTCATGTCCATCAAGTGTATGATGCCATCCAGCCATCTCATCCTCTGTCGTTCCCTTCTCCTCCTGCTCCCAATCCCTCCCAGGATCAGAGTCTTTTCCAATGAGTCAACTCTTTGCATGAGGTGGCCAAAGTATTGGAGTTTCAGCTTCAGCATCAGTCCTTCCAAAGAACACCAAGGACTGATCTCCTTCAAAATGGACTGGTTGGATCTCCTTGCAGTCCAAGGGACTCTCAAGAGTCTTCTCCAACACCACAGTTCAAAAGCATCAATTCTTCGGCACTCAGCTTTCTTTATAGTCCAACTCTCACATCCATACATGACCACTGGAAAAACCATAGCCTTGACTAGACGGACTTTTCCAGGCAAAGTAATGTCTCTGCTTTTTAATATTCTATCTAGGTTTGCCATAATTTTTCTTCCAAAGAGCAAGCATCTTTTAATTTCATGGCTACAGTCACCATCTGCAGTGATTTTGGAGCCCCCCAAAATAAAGTCTCTCACTGTTTCCATTGTTTCCCTACCTGTTTGCAATGAGGTGATGGGACCAGATGCCATGATCTTAGTTTTCTGAATGCTGAGCTTTAAGCCAACTTTTTCACTCTCCTCTTTCACTTTCATCAAGAGGCTCCTTAGTTCCCTTTCACTTTCTGCCATTAGTGTGGTGTCATCTACATATCTGAGGTTATTGATATTTCTCCCATCAGTCTTGATTCCAGCTTGTGATTCATCCAGGCCAGTATTTCGTATGATGTACTCTGCATATAAGTTAAGTCACCACGGTGACAATATACACCCTGTGTGTGATGCTACAGGGATTTTTATCCAAGTTGAGGCTCATATGTTACGTTCCCTTCTATTATTCTAAGTATGATATAATCTTCATAGCAGGATTGTAATGAGTAACTAGAATATGGATACTTACTCCCAGGCTTTCTATTTATCATAACAGTAATAGTTTTTATTAACCTGGTTATGAAATCCAGATTGAATTAGGAAAAGTTGAAGATTATGACTTTTCAGTGTGTTTATCTCTTTAGATTGATGATTTCAGAGTCAGATTAGCTCTCACCAGAATACCTTCCATCTCTCTCTCTGAACCTTTTCTTCCTCCTACTCCTCTTTCTTGCTTCACGTATAGTCAATACCCTCATGGTGCTCTTTGGCTAACTTAAGCTCATATACCATTTGAGACATGCAGTATTCTCTAAATTTATTTATCCCATCACTATCTAAATTAGGTTCTCTTTTCTTGAGTAGTATTTCATAGCAATATATCATCTAGGTAAGATATAATTAAGATAAAGAGAAACTTCGTCCTCTTTTCTGTAAGAGAAATGCATATTTTAAAAGTAGAACTTGGTAACTTATTTAAATTGCTAATTGGTATATAATTTTTAGAAGGAGAAGTGTATTAGACTTTTAAAAAACCTCTTCTGAATTAATTACTCCCTTCCCCTATTTCATTTGATTTATGTATCTATTACTTAGAAAAATCTCCAGCTTATAATTACATCAGTAGTTTTTGTGTGCTTTTCACATTACTTTTAAAGCTTTTTTCTTGATTCAGATGCCATATTTCAAGGAGTTTGATCATTTTTATAACAGGCAGGATTTTTCTCCTATTTCACTGATTTATTAAAAAATTCACCATGGTGGTCTGTGTTTATATTGCCTTAAACTAATTCCTCTTTATTTGAATTCCAAAAGTGTGTTTACAGTACATAGTTAAGAGTTTATCTTTTAACTTTTTAATTTATGAGGTATAATATTTGTTAGGTGTAAGTAACTTTTCATATGGTTAGAAGTTTTTAAATCATCTGTGAGATGTTTTAAAATTAAAGGAGTAAAAAAAAATAAAAAAAATTAAAGGAGTAAAAGTAATCATGGGTAAAAAAAAAATTCCAAAGCTCAGAATTTAAAACTTTAAAATATTAATAAAGTTAAGTGTCTTCTTTTTTCACAATAACATGCATTAGTAAGATGAATAAAATATCTTCCTCCCAAAATGTTTCTTTTTAAACAGGTGACCAAGTGAAATGGGCTGGACGCTATAGCCTACTGTACAACCTGGTGAAAATGTCATGGGAACTTCGGGGAGATAAAGAGCAGGATGGACTTAGGAACAAAATATGGCAAATGTTACAGAAAACAAAGGATCGTGAGAAAGATGGGCGAATCTGTAATGCAGTAAATATTGCTCAAGTAAGATAATACGCTGGGTAATCAATAGGAAATTTTATCACCAGGAAGCATTTGTCCTTTATCTCTGAATATCCATAATCAGTGTGTATCAGTGATTCACAATTGAGAACACAATTTACAAAATTTAATACTGACCTAATTTTAGTTAAAGAAGAGAGTTGGCAGTCTTCTGATTAAGCAGCTTCAAGAAAGGAGTTAATTTTGGGAAAGAGTAATTGTTCTGCTTTGGGCTTGTGACTTCAAGACACAACTCTAACTAGGCTGCCTGTACATTCTAATTTGTCGAGGTTAGCCTGGGTCTATGCCTAATTTTCCAGCTTTCTTATTAGTAGTGGATTAATTCATTCTTAAAAGTGTCTCAATTTGGATAATAAATTATTTAGTTATCTTAATTTATAAGTTTACCTTTCCAGCATCAGACAATATAAGTCACAAATTTGGACTCACTACATCTAATGTCTTTTTCTTTAAAGTTAAAAATATGTTTTACAAATTCTTGGTTTTTCCATTCTGTTTGAATATATATGTAAAATCATTTTGAAACTAGCTATCCATTCTTCATAAAATACGAATATGATTTTCCAGTGATTTTTTTAATGCATGTGATACCTATGATATTTCAAAACTCCATCAAATTTCGCCCCCCCCTCTTCATGTCTTATTTTGAAACAGGTTAATTTGTTATCCTAAAGTATACTGTTTTTCTGTCCCTGAAAGTTCTGGTTCTTTCTAGCTTTCACAGATATGATTATTCCTAACACTGTTCATATCCTGTTTTCTAATAATTAAGGGTGTGTTGATGTTAACAAGAAGAGCAAATAATGATTCACTCTGCTTAATTGATTGTCCAAGTGTATGAGTAGGCCATTATCGCAATACAGAATATCTACACTTCAGATCCTTGCTGCTGCTGCTAAGTCGCTTCAGTCATGTCTGACTCTGTGCGACCCCATAGATGGCAGCCTGCCAGGCTCCCCTGTCCCTGGGATTCTCCAGGCAAGAACACTGGAGTGGGTTGCCATTTCCCTCTCCAACGCATGAAAGTGAAAAGTGAAAGTGAAGTTGCTCAGTCGTGTACGACTCTTCGCAACCCCATGGACTACAGCCTACCAGGCTCCTCAGTCCATGGGATTTTCCAGGCAAGAGTACTGGAGTGGGGTGCCAGATCCTTAGTGGAAAACAAAACCTTAAACTCTTTGTTTTTGAATTATACATCTGATTTGGAGTAATGATCTTTATGGAGGACAATATGAAAACATGTAGTCCATTCTTTTCTCTGGATTTCTAATATTCTTTTTTTTTTTTCGAGGAAAAAGCCAATCAAATTGCTGCCCTTTTAAGCTACATTGTTTTGGATTTCATGGACTTGCTTTTATGCAGGTTGCTTTAGCTTTTCCTTGGTTTTGGAGTGAGGAACACAGGAAAAAGAGAAACAGAGAAGATCATCGTGCCTATGACAGTGATGACCACTGTTCACCCAGTGTTCTCTTTACTGGGTTATAGGAAATAAATCCTCCACGTGCTTTCTGAACCTTATTATTGATTTTATTTTGTATAAGATACTTACTGAAGCTTAAAAAAATAGTCAAATTTTTAGCCATTTTCTAAGAGAAATAGAGGATGATCAATGCATCTTATTCGGTCTTATTATTTTCTTTTT
The DNA here is from genome assembly GCF_002263795.3 of Bos taurus. Classification (NCBI taxonomy): domain Eukaryota; kingdom Metazoa; phylum Chordata; class Mammalia; order Artiodactyla; family Bovidae; genus Bos; species Bos taurus. Next base: position 109,601,963 of record NC_037334.1, on the reverse strand, counting down.
TTCCTGCTTCCATGATTCTTTCAATTACTTATGTTCTTATCTGGTTTTGTACCTATTTTCATATGCCATTTCATATCTCAAGTGGATTATATTGTAACTACATGAATGAGCTAACTCAAATTTGTCATTTCTAGAATTAGAATTCTATTTATAAGCCTGTTTTCAAGGCCAATCACTTGGTGTAAGATAGCTTCTTTCTTCAAAATTTTACTAAATTTCTATGGATAATTACATTTGAAATTCATAAGTCACTTAATCAGACATGGCAAATATTTTTTAGATGCTAGATCCAAGTGAAGACCTTATTACTCAAGCAGTCAGTTCTGAGAATAAAGGAATAAACAAAAGCTTAACCGCTAGATGTGCTAATTAGTTTTCGGTGCTTCGTGAGACTTCCAAGGGATGCTTTCATTCATTTTAAATAGTCAGTATGTGAGGAAGGCACGCTTTCCCTACAGAAAAATCTAAATTAAAGATTTGTAAAAGCAGTTATATCAATTTATGTGTAATACATATTTAATATAAAACAAGCTTAATTTGTATTAGGTAGTCTAACAAAAGGAATAATTTACTATAGACCTGTTTCATATATAGGTTAACTAGAGACAGCTAGACAGATTTGAATTATTAAACAGTATAAGTAATGATATAAATGATAAATTAGAAAATATCTAGTTGGTTAAATATCACTTAATTTAGTTTGATTCTCTTATTTAATATTGAGATATATGAGTATGTAAAGTGAGAAATTATATAAAAGTTCTCACTAAGAACAGTAAAAAATATGAAGCAAATATGAGTACTTACTAAATTAACTTTATCATACTAAATTCTATGGAAGAAGCAAGGATGTCCAATAAATAACCTTTACACAGTAAATTTTATGTTTCATCCAGAATACCTATTCTTTAGAAGATAAGGAGTAGTACAAAAGGAATATTCTATGCGTGACTGGCTCCGTAAAAGTTCATGGCATAAACGGAAGCTCACATAAATGTTTGGTCTCTTTTTTCTTATATTAATGAGGAACAAATTATTGTTTAAGTAGTATATGAGCTGGAAACGTAAATGATGAGTTACATGAAATGATCGAAAGGGGGAGGGTCAAAGGACATCTTTAAGGTAAGGAAATGGTATGAGCCAAAAATAAATTAGGACCTTTTAAGAGAAGGTCATTGGCTTACTTTCTCTAGTTGAGGAAGAAAGTTTGGACTGGGCAATATTAGGCATTAAATTTGAAAGGCATGTGTGGGTTACCAAGGTAAGGCCTTAGGGACTAAAGGGTGGTTTTATGACACTGGAGATCTTAAGAACACCGTTTGAGGAGGAACAGGTTGTCCTCACTGGGCTTCAACGGTTGGTCACTTGCTTTGGAACTTGCGGAGCACTGTTCGAGGAACTGTCCCCAGTTTATTCAAGGGTCGCTGTATCATATCCTTCTTTCCACACTCAAATTCTTGGCTTGACCAGGTGACCTAATTTAAACAAGACTCATTGGAAAAGACTCTGATGCTGGGAGGGATTGGGGGCAGGAGGAGAAGGGGACGACAGAGGATGAGATGGCTGGGTGGCATCACTGACTCCATGGACGTGAGTCTGGGTGAACTCCGGGAGTTGGTGATGGACAGGGAGGCCTGGTGTGCTGCGATTCATGGGGTCGCAAAGAGTCGGACACGACTGAGCGACTGATCTGAACTGAACTGAATGTTACATAAGTAGAGATTTGAAAAATGCTTATATATTGGTGCTTGCCCTTTCTTGTTTTCTGGGACCCTGTAACTGATATGTAAATAAGTCAGAGTTAACCAGGTAGATGTGAGACAACATGGCAGAGAGACAAGCCATCCTAGTTTTTCAATGTCCCCATCTCAAAACTAGCTGGTCCCTGGCCAGCTGATTTTTCCAGTAGTCATGTATGGATGTGAGAGTTGGGCCATAAAGAAGAGTGAGCACCAACGTATTGATGCTTTCAAACTATGGTGTTGGAGAAGATTCTTGAGAGTCCCTTGGACTGCAAGGAGATCAAACAACTGAATCCTAAAGGAAATCAGTCCTGAATATTCATTGGAAGGACTGATGCTGAAGCTGAAGCTCCAATCCTTTGGGCCACCTGATGTGAACAGCCAACTCACTGGAAAAGACCCTGATGCTGGGAAAGATTGAAGGCAGACAGAGAAGGTGACGACAAGGACGAGATGGTTGAATGGCGTCACTGACTCCATGGACATGAATTTGAGCAAACTCCGGAGACAGCAAACGAGAGGAAACCTGACGTGCTGCCATCCATGGGGTTGCAAAGAGTCCGACACGACTGAGCGACTGAACAACAACCTGACCTAACAACGGATCACAGACACACACATGAGACCAGAAGACACATTCTGCCATGCCCAGCTCTACTTGTTGGCCTTGGCACCGGGGAACTAAGCAAACGTTTGTGTTAAGCCTTGAAGTTTTGGAGTGTTTTTTTTTTTTTCCTAATGTAGTAGGAGTTTTCTAATTGAGCACTAAATAAATGAGATTTGAGTCTTCTACAATGTTCAGTGAAAATGTGATTTCTTTCATACTTATTTTGTAGTATTTAATTATTTTGTTTGGCTGCACTGGGTCTTAGCTGTGGCGTGTGGGATCTAATTGCGTTAAGTGGCTGTTTCATTGCAGCACACGGACTCTCTGGTTGCGGCACGCAGGTTCAGCTGTTGCAGCATACAGACTCTCTAGTTGTTTTGCATGGGCTCCAGAACTTGTGGGCTCAGAACATGGAGGCTTGGTTGTTCCACAGTGTGTGGAATCTTAGTTCCCTGACCAGAGATGGAACCTGCTTCCCCTGCATTGCAAGACAGATTCTTGATCATTGGACCCCCAGGGAAGTCTCCTTTCATAATTATTTCTTAAAAGGCACTAGTAGTAATAACTAAGATTTGTTGGGCATTTCCTGTGTACCATGTGCTAAACACTTTACATGCATTCATTATTTAATCCTCAAAAAAGCCTCATATGATGTATAAATTGTTATAGTATTGCTTTTCTTGGGGATGGTTTTGATAGGCACCTGTAGTACAAAGTTATGAACCTCTGTCCATAGTTCATCAGACACTCTGTCTATCAGATCTAATCACTTGAATATACTTGTCACTTCCACTGTATATCAAAAGGGATTTGATTTAGGTCATACCTGAGAGGTCTAGTGGTTTTCTGTACTTTCTTCAATTTAAGTCTGAATTTGGCACTAAGGAGTTCATGATCTGAGCCACAGTCGGCTCCCAGTCTTGATTTGCTGACTGTATAGAGCTTTTCCATCTTCGGCTGAAAAGAATATAATCAGTCTGATTTTGCTGTTGACCATTTGGGGATGTCCATGTTTAGAGTCTTCTCTTGTGTTGTTGGAAGAGGGTGTTTGCTATGACCAGTGTGTTCTCTTGGCAAAACTTTACTAGCCTTTGCCCTGCTTCATTCTGTACTCCAAGGCTAAACTTGCCTGTTACTCTAGGTATCTCTTGATTTCCTACTTTTGCATTCCAGTCACCTATAATGAAAAGGACATCTTTTTTGGTGTTAATTCTAGAAGATCTTGTAGGTCATCATAAAACTGTTTAACTTCAGCTTCTTCAGCGTTACTGTTTGGGGCAAAGACTTGGATTACTGTGATATTGAATGGCTTGCCTTGCAAACAAACAGAGATCCTTCCGTCATTTTTGAGATTGCATCCAAGTACTGCATTTCAGACTCTTGTTGACCATGATGGCTATCTATTTCTTCTAAGGGATTCTTACCCACAGTAGTAGATATAGTGATCATCTGAGTTAAAGTCACCCTTTCTAGTCCATTTTAGTTCACTGATTGCTAAAATGTCGATGTTCACTCTTGCCATTGAAAGGTTGTTGCTGAATGAAAAGACACTGGGATTCTTGGCCTCCAGAGGAGAAGAATTCAATCCAGGGCCAGAGACAAGGCTTGATCACTCAGAGCTTTTGTGTAATAAAGTTTTATTAAAGTATAAAGGAGATACAGAAAGCTTCTGACATGGGCATCAGAAGGGGGCAGAAAGAGTATCCCCCTGCTAGTCTTCAGCTGGATGTTATATAACTCACTATGCTATGCTATGCTAAGTCACTTCAGTCCTGTCCGACTCTGTGCGACCCTAAAGATGGCAGCCCACCAGGCTCCCCCGTCCCTGGGATTCTCCAGGCAAGAACACTGGAGTGGGTTGCCATTTCCTTCTCCAAAGTATGTAAGTGAAAAGGGAAAGTGAAGTCGCTCAGTCGTGTCTGACTCCTAGCGACCCCATGGACTGCAGCCTACCAGCCTCCTCCATCCATGGGATTTTCCAGGCAAGAGTACTGGAGTGGGGTGCCATTGCCTTCTCCAATATAACTCACTAGCAGTCTGTTAATGAAAGAAAGGAATGCCTTAAAACTCAGAATGGCACCAGGCCCCTCACCCATAAGATGCATTTTGGGATAATCTTGGCACCAAAAGGTTCATCCCAGGCCATAAAATGATTAACTTGAATCTTGCAGAAGGACAGACTACTATACAGTTTCATTTACATAGATTAAGGAAACAATATCTGAGTATAACATACTGGTTTGTCAAGTAGGTTCTGAGCCATTAGGCGGAACCGACTTGAGGACAGAGTTTGGGGTAAATGCATAGCACATGAGCATAGCTTAAGACAAACATTTCCATAAGAAAAATGCATTAGTTATTTTTAGGTTTGAGAATAGTTAACTTCAGGTGAAAACAGGTGTTATTATGGCAACACAGTATTTTAAGAGAAACCTCCTTTTATTTTTTTTTAAATTTTATTTTATTTTTAAACTTTACATAATTGTATTAGTTTTGCCAAATATCAAAATGAATCCATCACAGGTATACATGTGCTCCCCATCCTGAACCCTCCTCCCTCCTCCCTCCCCATACCATCCCTCTGAAACCTCCTTTTAAATTTGTATAGAGAAGAAAAAAATATCATTAGTTTGTTTCCTTCTGCCACTTAAGAGAGATAAAAATGTCTGACACTTGCAGGCTATTTCCTCCATTTGGAGACCCCTGGCCTTCCTGCCTGTTACCCTCTCACCATCTCCTGTTTGACCACTTCCAATTTACCTTGATTCATGGATGTAACATTCCAGGTTCCTATGCAATATTGTTCCCTTTACAGCATCAGACTTTACTTCCATCACCAGTCACATCTACAACTGGATGTTGTTTTCATTTTGACTCAGCCTCTTCATTCTTTCTGGAGCTATTTCTCCACTCTTCTCTGGAAGCATATTGAGTACCTACCAACCTGGGGAATTCATGAGAAAAGAACTTCATGAGAAAAGAGGAAATTCAAAAAGAATGAGAAAAGAAGAGAAGTGGGGGAAAAAAGAGTTTATGAGAAAAAAAAAAAGAGAGAACTGAGGGGTTTATTAGAAAAAAAGAGAAATGAAAGGCAAAGGACAAAAGGAAAGATATAGCCATCTGAATGCAGAGTTCTGAAGAATAGAAAGGAGAGATAAGAAAGCCTTCCTCAGTGATTAATGCAAAGAAATAGAGGAAAACAGCAGAATAGAAAAGACTAGAGATCTCTTCAAGAAAACTAGAGATACCAAAGGAACATTTCATGCAAAGATGGCACAATAAAGGACAGAAATGGTATGGACCTAACAGAAGCAGAAGATATTCAGAAGAGGTGGCAAGAATACACAGAAGAACTGTACAAAAAAGATCTTCATGACCCAGATAATCATGATGGTGTGATCACTGACCTAGAGCCAGACATCCTGGAATGTGAAGTCAAGTGGGCTTTAGGAAGCATCACTACGAACAAAGCTAGTGGAGGTGACGGAATTCCAGTTTAGCTATTCCAAATCCTGAAAGATGATGCTGTGAAACTGCTGTACTCAATATGCCAGCAAATTTGGAAAACTCAGCAGTGGCCACAGGACTGGAAAAGGTCAGTTTTCATTCCAATCCCAAAGAAAGGCAACACCAAAGATTGTTCAAAGTACTGCACAATTGCACTCATCTCACACACTACCAAAGTAATGCTCAAAGTTCTCCAAGCCAGGCTTCAACAGTACATGAAATGACAACTTCCAGATGTTCAAGCTGGATTTAGAAAAGGCAGAGGAACCAGAAAGCAAATTGCCAACATCTGTTCGATCATCAAAAAAGTGAGAGAGTTCCAGAAAAACATCTACTTCTGCTTTATTGACAATACCAAAGCCTTTGACTGTGTGGATCACAGTAAACTGTGGAAAATTCTTCAAGAGATGGGGGTACCAGACCACCTGACCTGCCTCTTGAGAAATCTGTATGCAGGTGAAGAAGCAACAGTTAGAACTGGACATGGAACAACAGACTGGTTCCAAACTGGGAAAGGAGTACGTCAAGGCTGTTCAGTTCAGTCGCTCAGTTGTGTCCGACTTTTTGCGACCCCATGAATCACAGCACGCCAGGCCTCCCTGTCCATCACCAACTCCTGGAGTTCACCCAGACTCACGTCCATCGAGTCAGTGATGCCATCCATCCATCTCATCCTCTGTCGTCCCCTTCTCCTCCTGCCCCCAATCCCTCCAAGCATCAGAGTCTTTTCCAATGAGTCAACTCTTCACATGAGGTGGCCAAAGTACTGGAGTTTCAGGGGATGTACCTGCTTATTTAACTTAGATGCAGAGTACATCAAGGGAAATGCTGGGTTGGATGAGGCACAAGCTGGAATCAAGATTGCTGGGAGAAGTATCAATAACCTCAGATATGCAGATGATACCACACTTATGGTAGAAAGTGAAGAAGAACTAAACAGCCTCCTGATGAAAGTGAAAGAGGAGAGTGAAAAAGTTGGCTTAAAACTCAACATTCAAAAAATAAACATCATGGCATTTGGTCCCATCATTTCATGGCAGAGATGGGGAAACAGTGGAAACAGTGGCTGACTTTTTTTTTCTTGGGCTCCAAAATCACTACAGATGGTGACTGCAGCCATGAAATTAAAAGATGCTTGCTCCTTGGAAGAAAAACTATGATGAACCTAGACAGTATATTAAAAAGCAGACACATTACTTTGGCAGCAAAGGTCCATCTAGTCAAGGCTATGGTTTTTCCAGTAGTCATGTATGGATGTGAGAGTTAGACCATAAAGAAAGCTGAGCACTGAAGAGTTGATGCTTTTGAACAGTGGTGTTGGAGAAACTCTTTGGAGTCCCTTGGACTGCAAGGAGATCCAACCAGTCCATCCTAAAGGAAATCAGTCCTGAATATTCATTGGAATTACTGATGCTGATGTTGAAGCTCCAATATTAGGCCACCTGATGCGAAGAACTGACTCTGAAAAATACCCTGATGCTGGGAAAGACTGAAGGTGGGAGGAGAAGGGGATGACAGAGGATGAGATGGCTGGGTGGCATCATTGACTCAATGGACATGAGTTTGAGCAAACTCCGGGAGACAGTGAAGGACAGGAAGCCTGGCGTGCTGCAGTCCATGAGGTTGCAAAGAATTGGACACATCTAAGCAACTGAACTGAGCTGAATCTTGATTTTACTGATGAAGAAAGTATTATATTAAATAAGGACATTTAAGCTTCCCAAAAGGTAAAGTAACTTGACTGTGGATAGTGGTGCAGATTATATTGTTTGATTTTCTTATGTTGAATAGTCACTGCATTCCTGTAAGAAAAACACTTGTTGATGCTGTAGTAATGTTTTTAATATGGCTGTATTTGTTTTGATATTATTTTGCTTAATATATTGCACCCATAATGTTTCTCTTATAATGTTTTCTTATAAGTAAAGTTATGCTGAACTAATACAATGTATTTGGAATTTGTTATCCTTTTTTTTTCCTTTCTATTCTTTGGAAGAATTTTGTCTTATTGTCATGATTTATTCCTTAGTAATTTTGTAGAATTTCCAAGTGAGGACATTTGATCATGGATACTTATAGAAAAGGTTTTAATTTGTAGAATAAATTTTCAGGTGTATGTCTTCCTAGACTTTATTTTTCTTTGCTTCAGTTTTGGTTGGTTTTTTCCTTCCTAAGAATTTATCTATGCCGTCTCCATTTTAAAGATACTTTATAATATTGTTCACGATATCCTTCTGTGATATTTAACATATTTAGAACCTGTCATGATGATGTCTCTTTTGTTCTCTTTTTAGTCTATCGTGCCAAGAGTTTATGAAAAACAAGTTTTGATTCTTTTGATACTGATACTTATTACTTCTATTTTGAACCATTGATTATTGAAGATTTTTTAATGGCTACTTTCGCAGAGATTTGTTGTTATATTTATGATTTTTTATTTCTAGTTTAATTATGTACTCAGGGACAATAGTCTCATCATGATGAAATGGTCTTCTTTATAAAAACTGTATCTTTTCTATTATGAATATACCTTTCTTTTATTACGGTCCTTTTGGCTAGTATTTGCATGGAGTATCTGTTTCCTTTTTTAAATTTCAAGCTCTCTGAATCTTATATGTATGTATCTTTAGAGAAGCAGTATTTTTTTTTAACCTGAAAATTATTGACCTTGCATTTGAATCCTTATTCTATTTGCACTTAATGCCATTAGAATGTAGTTGTGTTTATTGCTACATCTTATTATTTACTATTCTATTTTTACTTCCTCTTCCTGGCTCTCCTTTCCACCCCCCTTTTCAATTCCATTCTTTTTTATTGAAGTTGATTTGATTTATGGTGCTATATTAACTTCAGGTATGAAGCACAGTGATCGATATTTTTATAAATTATATCCCATTAAAGTTACTTTGAAATACTGGTCGTATTCTTCGTGCTGTGAAGGTTTTCCTTGTATCTTATTTCATACCTGGTAGTTTGTGCCTCTTATTCGGCTTCCCTCTCTTGCCCCTGCCCCACTCTCCTGCCGACTAGTAGTCACTCGTTTATTCTCTATAGGTCCGTTTGTTTTCTTATATGCTTATTTGTTTCTTATATTTCTTATAAGGATGAATTTCTTATATTTATTTGTTTTAATTTTTAGATTTCATATGCAAGTGAAAATATACAGTATTTGTTTTTCTCTGACTTACTTCACTAAGCATAATACCCTTCACGTCCATCTGTGTTGTAGCAAATGGCAAAATTTCATTCTTTTCTATAACTAATACATATATATACATGTATTATATATAATATATATATATTTATTTTTAAATTGAGTTGTTTTCTTGATACTGAGTTGTGTGAACTCTTTGTGTATTTTGGATATTAACTCCTATCAGACACATCATTTGCCAATGTCTTCTCGCATTCAGTAGGTTGTCATTTTGCTTTGCTGTTGTCTTTCTTCACTCTGAAAAATATATTTTATATATATATATATATAATCTTTATGCATTCATCTGTTGATGGACACTTAGGGTGCTCCCAGTTCTCAGCTACTGTAAATAATGTTGCCATGAACATTAGAATACCTGTATCTTTTTGAATTAGTGCTTTTGTTTTCTTGGGATGTATACTCAAGTGGAATTGCCTGACTATAGGTCGTGGTTGTGTTAATATTTTGAGGAACCTTCATACTGTTTTCCATAGTGACTATCGATTTGCATTCCCACCAACAGTATACTGGGGTTCCCTTTTTTCCACAACTTTACCGGTGTTCATAATGTCTTGCCTCTTTGAAGACAGCCGCTCTGACCCGTGTGAGGTATATCTCACCGTGGTTTTGGTTTGCGTTTCCCTAATGATTAGTGATGCTGAGCATCTCCTCATGTGCCTGCTGGCCGTGTGTGTGTGTGTGTGTGTGTAGTGAGATCTGATGCCCATTTTTTAACTGACTTCTTCTCTTGATGCTGACTGGTGTGAACTCTGTGTATTTTGGATATTAACCCCTATCAGACACGTCATTTGCCAATATCCTCTCCCATTCAGTAGGTTGTCTTTTTGTTTTGTTGTTGTCTTCTTCACTCTGCAAAAGCATGTAAGTGTAATTTGGTCAATTTGTTTATTTCACTTTTGTTTCTCTTGCTTGAAGAGACAGATCCAAAGCAACACTGCCAAGACTTACATCAAAGAGTGTATTGCTTATATTTTTTCTAGGAGATTTATGGTTTCTAGACTTACATTTTAGGTCTAGAGTTCTTTTTGAGTTTATTTTGAATAAGGTATAAGAAAATGTTCAAATTTCATTCTTTTACATACCTTTCCAATTTTTTCCAACACCACTTCTTTCACAGACTACCTTTTCTCCATGCATATTTTTGCTTGCTTTGTTATCAATTAATTGACTATCTGTGCATAGTTTCTTTCTGGGTTCTCTATTCTGGCCATTGATCAGTATGTCTGTTTTTGTTTTTTTTTTTCCTGCCATTAGCATATTGTTTTGATTACTGACCCCAGTTCAATCCTTGGGTCAGGAAGATCTCCTGGAGAAGGGAATGGCAACCCACTCCAGTATTCTTGCCTGGGCAATCCCATGGACAGAGGAGCCTGGCTGGCAATAGTCTGTGGGGTCACAGAGCCTGACATGACGGAGCGACTAACATTTTTGTAATATAGTCTGAAGTCAGGAAGCATGATACCTCCAGGTTTGTTCTTTTTTCTTAAGATTGCTTTGGCCATTTGGGGTCTCCCATGGTTCTATACAAATTTTGGAATTATTTGTTCCAATTCTGTGAAAAATATCACTGATAATTTGATAGGTATTGGATTAAATTTGTAGATTGCTTTGGACGGAGGTTTGTGACATTGTACAGGAGACAGGGATCAAGACCATCCCCATGGAAAAAGAATGCTAAAAAGCAAAATGGCTGTCTGGGGAGGCCTTACAAATAGCTGTGAAAAGAAGAGAAGTGAAAAGCAAAGGATAAAAGGAAACATATAAGCATCTGAATGCAGAGTTCCAAGGAATAGCAAGAAGAGATAAGAAACCCTTCCTCAGTGATCAATGCAAAGAAATAGAGGAAAACAACAGAATAGGAAAGACTAGAGATCTCTTCAAGAAAATTAGAGATACCAAGGGAACATTTCATGCAAAGATGGGCTCAATAAAGGACAGAAATGGTATGGACCTAACAGAAGCAGAAGATATTCAGAAGAGGTGGCAAGAATACACAGAAGAACTGTACAAAAAAGATCTTCATGACCCAGATAATCATGATGGTGTGATCACTGACCTAGAGCCAGACATCCTGGAATGTGAAGTCAAGTGTGCCTTAGAAAGCATCACTATGAACAAAGCTAGTGGAGGTGATGGAATTCCAGTTGAGCTATTTTAAATCCTGAAATATGATACTGTGAAACTGCTGCACTCAATATGCCAGCAAATTTGGAAAACTCAGCAGTGGCCACAGGACTGGAAAAGGTCAGTTTTCATTCCAATCCCAAAGAAAGGTAATGCCAAAGAATGCTCAAACTACCACACAGTTGTACTCATCTCACACGCTAGTAAAGTAATGCTCAAAATTCTCCAAGCCAGGCTTCAGCAATATGCGAACCATGAACTTCCAGATGTACAAGCTGGTTTTAGAAAAGGCAGAGGAACCAGAGATCAAATTGCCAACATCTGCTGGATCATGGAAAAAGGAAGAGAGTTCCAGAAAAACATCTATTTCTGCTTAATTGATTATGCCAAAGCCTTTGACTATATGGATCACAATAAACTGTGGGAAATTCTGAAAGAGATGGGAATACCAGACCACCTGATCTGCCTCTTGAGAAATATGTATGCAGGTCAAGAAGCAACAGTTAGAACTAGACATGGAACAACAGACTGGTTCCAAATAGGAAAAGGAGTACGTCAAGGCTGTATATTGTCACCCTGCTTATTTAACTTCTATGCAGAGTACATCATGAGAAATGCTGGGCTGGAAGAAACACAAGCTGGAATCAAGATTGCCGGGAGAAATATCAATAACCTCAGACATGCAGATGACACCACCCTTATGGCAGAAAGTGAAGAGGAACTAAAAAACCTCTTGATGAAACTGAAAGAGGAGAGTGAAAAAGTTGGCTTAAAGCTCAACATTCAGAAAACGAAGATCGTGGCATCTGGTCCCATCACTTCATGGGAAATAGATGGCAAAACAATGGAAACAGTGTCAGACTTTATTTTTTTGGGCTCCAAAATCACTGCAGATAGTGACTGCAGCCATGAAATTAAAAGACGCTTACTCCTTGGAAAGAAAGTTATGTCCAACCTAGATAGCATATTCAAAAGCAGAGACATTACTTTGCCAACAAAGGTCCGTCTAGTCAAGGCTATGGTTTTTCCTGTGGTCATGTATGGATGTGAGAGTTGGGCTGTGAAGAAAGCTGAGCGCCGAAGAGTTGATGCTTTTGAACTGTGGTGTTGGAGAAGACTCTTGAGAGTCCCTTGGACTGCAAGGAGATGCACCCAGTCCATTCTGAAGGAGATCAGTCCTGGGTGTTCATTGGAAGGACTGATGCTAAAGCTGAAACTCCAATACTTTGGCCACCTCATGCAAAGAGCTGACTCATTGGAAAAGACTCTGAATCTGGGAGGGATTGGGGGCAGGAGGAAAAGGGGACGACAGAGGATGAGATGGCTGGATGGCATCACCGACTCAATTGGACATGAGTTTGAGTGAACTCCGGGATTTGGTGATGGACAGTAAGGCCTGGCATGCTGCAATTCATGAGGTCACAAAGAGTCAGACACGATTGAGCGAGTTAACTGAATAGAACTTGAGTAGGTAGGATGGAAATTTTAACAATATTCTTCCAATCCATTTTCACAGGCTATCTTTCCATGTATTCATATCATATTTATTAAGTTCCTTCACCAGTGTCTTATAGTTTTTAGAGTATAGGTCTTTCACCACTTTGGTTAAGTTTATTCATCGGTATTTTGTTCTTTTTGATGTAGTTTTCAATGGGATTATTTTTTTTTTATTTCTAATAAAACATAGTTCTAATAAACATAGTTCATTATTAGTGTATAGAAAAGCAACAGATTTGTGTATATTAATCTTGTCGTCTGCAACTTTACTGAATTCAATCATTAGTTTGAATTGTGTGTGTGTACTTTTAGGTTTCTCTATATATAGTATTGTGTGACCTGCAAGTGAGTCAGACACAACCTAGCAACTAAACAACAACACCTGCAAACAATGGGAGTTTCACTTCTTCCCTTCCAATCTGGATGCCTTTTATTTATTTTGTCTGACTGCTATGGCTAAGACTTCCAGTACTATGTTAAAGAGCAACGGTGAGAGTGGGCCTCCTTGTTCCTGGTATTAGAGGAAAGGCTTTCTTTTCTTAACCATTGAGTATGATGTTAGTCATGGGTTTTCATAAATGGCCTTTATCTTGTTGAGATATTTTCCCTCTGTACCAACTTTGTTGAGAATTTTTATCATGGATGGGTGTTGAATTGTGTCAAATGCTTTCCCTGTGTCTACTGAGATGATCATGTGATTTTTATCCTTCATCTTGTGAATGTGGGGTATCACGTTGATTGAGTTGCTTAAGTTGAACTCTACTTGCTTTCCTGGAATAAAGTCTCACTTGTTCATGGTGTGTGGTGTTTTTTATGTTTGTTGAATTAAGTTTGCCAATATTTTGTTGAGGATTCTTATATCCATATTCATCAAAGACAGGGACCTGTACTTTTCTTTTTTGTAGTATCTGGTTTTGATATGAAGTAATGGCGGCCTTGTTGAATGAATTTGGGAGTGTTCCTTCCTCTTTAGTTTTTTGGAATAGTTTGAGGATAGGTATTAACTATCCTTTTTAAATTTGGTAGAATTTTCCTGTGAATACGTCTGTTTCTGGAATTTTTTGGAAGATTTTTGATTCCTGATTCAATTTAATTTCTAGTAATCAGTCTGTTCAGATTGTCTATTTCCTCCTGATTTAATCTTGATAGATTATAGGTTATATGTTTCTAAAGGTTTATCCCTTTGTTCTTGGTTATGCAATTTGTTGACATATAACTATTTATAGTATTCTCCTATGATTTTTTCTCTTATTATTTGCTATTTCTCCTCTTTCATTTCTTATTAATTTGTATCCTGTCTTTTTTTAAAAATGAGCCTAGCTACAGGCTTATCAAATTTGTTTATTTTTCAAAAGAAAATCAGCTCTTGGTTTCATTGATCTTTCCTGTTGTTTTATTGGTCTATATTTTATTTATTTTCTTATTACCTTTATTATTTTATTTCTTCTGCCTCCTTTGGGTTTTGTTTGTTCTTTTTCTAATTTGTTTAGGTGCTCCTTTATTTGAGATTTGTGTTGCTTCATGAAGTAGGCCTTATTGCTAAACACTTCTCTCTTAGAAGTGCTTTTGCTATGTACGATAGATTTGGGAAAGTTCTGTGTTGCTTTTCATTTGTCTGAAGGTGCACTCTGATCGTCTCTGATTTCTTGGTTGAGCTACTGTTTTTTGTCAGCATGTAGGACGTGGCCCAGTCTCCATGTGCTTGTGTTTTTCCCATTCTTCTTCTTACGATTGTTTTCCAGATTTATTTGTTATGGTCAAAAGTGACACTTGACGTAAGCTTTATCCTCTAAAATTAGTTGAGACTTGTTTTTAGACCTCGTACACGACCTGTCTGGGAGAGCTTTCCATATGCACTCGCGTCCAGTACGTGTGTGACTCTTTTGGACGAATGTTCTGAAATATCTGTGTTAAGTTCAACCGGTCTGTCATTTAGGACCAGTGCTTTCTTACTGATTTTCTGTCTGGATCTCTGTCCATTGATATAAGTGGGATGTCAAGGTTTCTTCAGTTCAGTTCAGTTCAGTCGCTCAGTCGTGTCCGACTCTGCGAGCCCATGGATCACAGCACGCCAGGGCTCCCCGTCCATCAGCAGCTCCCGGAACTCACTCACCACTACTGTCGTGTTAGTCTCTCCCTCAGTGTCTGCTAACACTCGCTCTTGTATTTAGGGGCCCCTGTATTTAGGCATGTGCATGGTTACGGATGTTATATCCTCTTGTATTGATCCCTTTGTCATTATTTAACGTCCTTTCTAGTCTTTTATTATAGACTTTGGCTCTGAAGTTTACTTTTCTGATATGATTATTGCTATCCTAGCTTTCTTTTCACATCTGTTTGCATGGAACATATTTTTCTGTCCCCACTTTCAGTCTGCATTTGTCTTTAGCTGTAGAGTCTCTTCTAGGCAACATGTAGTTAGGTCTTGTTTTTTTTTTTTTTTTTTAATCCAGTCAACTACCTTAAAGAGAAGGCAATGGCACCCCACTCCAGTACTCTTGCCTGGAAAATCCCATGGATGGAGGAGCCTGGTGGGCTGCAGTCCATGGGGTCGCTAAGAGTCGGACACGACTGAGCGACTTGACTTTCACTTTTCACTTTCATGCATTGGAGAAGGAAATGGCAACCCACTTCAGTCGTCTTGCCTGGAGAATCCCAGGGATGAGGGAGCCTGGTGGGCTGCCATCTATGGTGTCGCACAGAGTTGGACACGACTGAAGCGACTTAGCAGCAGCAGCAGCAGCAGTAGCAGCAGCTACCTTATGTGCTGTGATTGGAGAATTTAATCCGTAGACATGTAAAGTGATTATTGATAGTTATGTACTTGTTGCCATTTTGTTACTTATTTTCTGGTTGTCCTCTATCCTTTTTTTAAAACTAGTTGTGTGCCCTTTCAGGAAGATTTCTCATTATACCATTGCATCCTAGCCTTTCTGCTTGTTTATTTTGTAGTCACGCAGTCTTTTATTTGTTACTCCAATGTTTCAAAATGAATCCTTCATTATCTCATTCTAATGTAGGGGGATTTATGTTTTCCTGGGCCATAAAATGGTCTTATAATACTTTAACAACTTTTATTTCTTTTGTACACTTTTCCTGTTGAGCATTTAAATTGTGTTTCTTGGATGTGTTTCTATATGTGTATGCTGTATGCTTGTGTGTCTGTTTACAGATGCCAACATATTAATGTTGTTTTATACACTCAATATACTTGTGCTTTACTGATATATTTACTTGTTTCTTTCCTTACTTTTTCTTCTTGAATTGCTGGCCTTCTATACGGGATTATTTTTCTTTTGCTCAAAGAAAATCCTTTCATATTCTTTTCATGAGCGTTGGCTGGTGGCTAATTCTGTCAGTTTTCGCTGATAGAAGGGTTTTATTCAATTTGATTCTAAAGGTTTGTTGGCCAAGAATCTATTTTAGTATGGATGGGACAAAGTATCTAATCCATTGCTGTTATTCTTTTCCTATATAATGTTTTTCCTTGCATCCTTTTTATGACTTTAGTCATCAAATTTTTCCAACTTATTTTTAGCTAGTATATAAATTTTTAAAATATTTATTTGTGTGGCTGTGCCGCTTGTGGGATCTCCAGTCTTCAGTGTGCACGTGAGGTTTTGTTGTTGTTGTTGCAGCATGTGGCATCCGGTTCCCTGACCAGGGATTGTACCCAGGCCCCTGCAATGGAAGCGTGGCATCTTAACCACTGAACCACTAGGGAAGCCTCAAGGTAGTACAATTTTAATGTCAAGCTACATATTAACATGTCTGTACTAGGTTCAGTACTAACAGTGTCTAAACTAACTCCTTTAAATTCTCCAAAGCTAATTATTCAAAAGATCAAAGTGATTGCTGTTCTGTTCAGTTGCTCAGTCATGTCCAACTCTTTGTGACCCCATGGACTGCAGCACCCCACGTTTCCCCATCCTTCACCATCTCCCAGGGTTTGCTCAAACGCATGTCCATTAAGTCAGTGATGCCATCCAACCATCTCATCCTCTGCCATCCCCTTCAATCTTCAGTCTTCAAGACCCAGCATCAGGGTCTTTTCAACACGTCAGCTCTTCGCATCAGGTGGCCAAAGTATTGGAGCTTCAGTTTCAGCATCAGTTCTTCCAGTGAATATTCTGGGTTGATTTCCTCTAGGATGGACTGGTTGGATCTCCTTGCAGTCCAAGGGACTCTCATGAGTCTTCTCCAACACCACAGTTCAAAGGCATCAGTTCTTCAGTGCTCAGCCTTTTTTATTGTCCAACTCTCACATTTCTACATGATCACTGGAAAAACCATAGCCTTAACTAGACGGATCTTTCCAGGCAAAGTAATGTCTCTGCTTTTTAATACGCTGTCTAGGTCACTGCTTTTCTTCCAAGGAGCAGGCATTTTTTAATTTCATGGCTGCAGTTACTGTCTGCAGTGATTTTGGAGCCCAAAGTGATTGGCATCTATGCAGTTTTCAGGTTTTCTCTCTGCCATCCCCGGGCAGCACTCTGTTCTTACGTTACTCCTCTGTGATCTTCTAACTTCCTTAAATTCTGCAGCTGAAGCTCCCTTTTATACTTAATTTTTCTGGGGAAATGACACTCATTTATTTTATATTTTAAAAGCCTGCCTGTTCTTAAGCAAGTTAATAATGGTACTGTGGAATAACTTAAACAACTAAATCACATATATGAATAAAACAAAGCAAGATGATTTCAAAAGAATGAGCACATTTGGTCTATAAGTGTAATATGTTAAAGCAAATATTTTGAATTTATTAAAATTGTACTGTCTTGTCTGAATACTTTCTACACTATACATCTTTATAGGTTTAATTTTACAGTAGAACATAAGCATGATATAATCAAGGTTTTCTTTCCTTTCCTTTGGCCCTATAATGGCAAACAGATTTACAGAAATAAAATAAAAAGGTTAATTACTTATTCCTAAATGTCCTCAGTTTTAAAAAATTAGTCACTAGTTCCCACATTCTATTGACCCACTTACATTACTGTCCTGGTGCTTCCCTGCTGGCTCATATGGTCAAGAATCTGCCTGCAGTGTAGGAGACCTCTGTTCGAGCCCTGGAAAAGGGATGGCTACCCACTCCAGTATTCTTGGGGCCTCCCTGGTGACCCAGACAGTAAAGAATCTGCCTGTAATGAGGGAGACCCCAGTTCGATTTCTGGGTTGTGATGATCCCCCGGAGAACGGAATGGCAACCCACTGCAGTGTTCTTGCCTGGAGAATCCCATGGACAGAGGAGCCTGGCGGGCTACTGTCCATGGGGTCCCGAAGCGTGGACAGTCCACAGGTCACAAAGCACTGGACACGACTGAGTGGCTAACACTGTCACTTTGTCTTCACCTTCACTTTGGGGGACAAATTCTATAGCATCAAATAGGAACTTGCTCATTCTGTTAGTCTTCAGATCTTTCCTCACTGCTCAACGTGAACAGAGAACATATCAAAAAACCCAAAAAACAAAACTACACAGTGAAGCCTTGCACCTCAGATGCTTTGATCTAAAATGTTTATCCCACTCTTACTTCAGTTAATGCAAACAAGTGTGATTATAGAAAACCTTTGTTTATTCTTTCCTTCCTACTCCCTTGCTCCCAGATACTTGCTTCATGAAAGGTATTCATCATATTACCTACACAGGGTGAATCACATTAATTATAGGCTACATTAGAGTGGGAAGGATTTATTTCAGAAGGATTTATGATACTTGTATATTTATGGAATTAAGAGAGATTTTATCTTTTTCTACTTTAAAAATATATATGCAATTCATATGATAATCCATATAATAATGGAATTAAGAGAGATTCTATCTTTTTATACTTTAAAAATATATATGCAATTCATATGATAATCTACTGAATTAGATAATTTAAGGTTTATATTTAATACCTGAATTTATCTACATCACTGGTAAATCCTTCGCTGTGTTGTATACTTTCATGGCTTGTATTTTTTTTTAATCCATAATAACGTTCTATCATCTGTAATTCTTTTTTTATCTGTTCAGAAAATTTGATGCCTAATGCAGGTTAGATGAGAAGTGAGATATTTAGTAGCATGTTTGAAGTGAAAAACATTTCTAAATAGATCCCTAAACATGAGCCCTTTATCTGACAAATTCAATATAAACCCAACTGTTGCCTGAGTATTTGGGAAAGAAATCAAAAACTGTCATATACTCACAGCGGCATAATAAACAAATGTTAATTGATGTGCTTTGTTTGAAATACTTCCAGGGAGACTTGCAATGAGCAAGGCTCCGCTGTATAGGCAATTCAGCAGCATATGTTGGCACGCCTAGGAAAAGTCATCATGTGTAAATGCTCTCTGCCATCTGTTACATGACCTAAAATATCAGAAGGAAATATGTACAGCTAAAACGAATACGCGATTTTATTCAGAGTACCTTTGACTCATTAGGTAAGCACTTGGTGGTTAACATTTCCTGGTGAGATCTTTAAAATAAAACTTGTTTTTATTCTTTACAACATTTCCATACTCCTAATGCGCTCTGTAGAGCAGCAAAGCAGAACAGCAGCAGTATTTTCCCTGTCCTCTCAGTACCTCTCTTTCTCTTCCCCCACATGTGGTTATTCTTCTGACATAAATGGAAACTCTTGAGTGGGGAAAGGGAGATGCATTTTTGGCAGCATATAGTTTCCTTAAATACTTATCAATAGAATTCCAGTGTAACAGACACATTGTTTTAAGAAAACAAAAATATTTGCAGAGATTTTACAATGCACCAGCCGCTGTGCTAAGTATCTTACCTAACGAAACTCATCTAAACCTCATAATTCCCACCACCATCAGCACTCATACAGGTGAGGACCTGAGTCTAAGCAAGATTAAAATGAGTGAGCGGCCGTGGAGGCACCTGTGAGTGAGCTGAACCTAAAGGTTCCGTGCCATCCTGCCTCTAAAATTAGATAGAAACAAGAAACTCGCATTTATTGAAGAACTTCTGTGTGTCAGACACTATGCTAGAAAATACATTCAGTTCTTGTGTTTAACTTTTACAGGAGCCCAGGGAGGAGAATAGTGTTATCATTCCATTTTAGGACTGAAGAAGCATGCTCAGAGCGGCTAAGTAATCTGTGCAAGGTCACTCAATTTGTAAAGTGGGAAAATGGATATTCCCATCTAGTCCTTTTCTTAGTCTACTGTAATAGTGGGTTTTAAACTTTAATACATTTAGGAGTATGGCCTGAAATTCTCTATTTATAACATGCCCCGAGGCGATGACAATAATCATGGTCTGAGGACCACGATTTTAGTAACTGCTGTCCTCATTTGTGAGATTTTATAACTCCTGGAGGAAATAATCTTTCGAGACCACCAGTGAGTCACTTTCATTTAAAATTTTTTTTTAATTTTTATTTTATTTTTAAACTTTACATAATTGTATTAGTTTTGCCAAATATCAAAATGAATCCGCCACAGGTATACATGTGTTCCCCATCCTGAACCCTCCTCCCTCCTCCCTCCCCATACCATCCCTCTGGGTCGTCCCACTGCACTAGCCCCAAGCATCCAGTATCGTGCATCGAACCTGGACTGGCATCTCATTTCATACATGATATTTTACATGTTTCAATGCCATTCTCCCAAATCTTCCCACCCTCTCCCTCTTCCATAGAGTCCATAAGACTGTTCTATACATCAGTGTCTCTTTTGCTGTCTCGTACACAGGGTTATTGTTACCATCTTTCTAAATTCCATATATATGCGTTATTATACTGTATTGGTGTTTTTCCTTCTGGCTTACTTCACTCTGTATAATAGGCTCCAGTTTCATCCACCTCATTAGAACTGATTCAAATGTTTTCTTTTTAATGGCTGAGTAATACTCCATTGTGTATATCTACCAAAGCTTTCTTATCCATTCATCTGCTGATGGACATCTAGGTTGCTTCCATGTCCCAGCCATTATAAACAGTGCTGCGATGAACACTGGGGTACACGTGTCTCTTTCCCTTCTGGTTTCCTCAGTGTGTATGCCCAGCAGTGGGATTGCTGGTCATAAGGCAGTTCTATTTCCAGTTTTTTAAGGAATCTCCACACTGTTCTCCATAATGGCTGTACTAGTTTGTATTCCCACCAAGAGTGTAAGAGGGTTCCCTTTTCTCCACACCCTCTCCAGCATTTATTATTTGTAGACTTTTGGATCGCAGCCATTCTGACTGGTGTGAAATGGTACCTCATAGTGGTTTTGATTTGCATTTCTCTGATAATGAGTGATGTTGAGCATCTTTTCATGTGTTTGTTAGCCCTCTGTATGTCTTCTTTGGAGAAATGTCTATTTAGTTCTTTGGCCCATTTTTTGATTGGGTCAGTTATTTTCCTGGAGTTGAACTGTAGGAGTTGCTTGTATATTTTTGAGATTAGTTGTTTGTCAGTTGCTTCATTTGCTATTATTTTCTCCCATTCTGAAGGCTGTCTTTTCACCCTGCTAATAGTTTCCTTTGATGTGCAGAAGCTTTTAAGGTTAATTAGGTCCCATTTGTTTATTTTTGCTTTTATTTCCAATATTCTGGGAGGTGGGTCATAGAGGATCCTGCTGTGATGTATGTCAGAGAGTGTTTTGCCTATGTTCTCCTCTAGGAGTTTTATAGTTTCTGGTCTTACGTTTAGATCTTTAATCCATTTTGAGTTTATTTTTGTGTATGGTGTTAGAAAGTGGTCTAGTTTCATTCTTTTACAAGTGGTTGACCAGATTTCCCAGCACCATTTGTTAAAGAGATTGTCTTTAATCCATTGTATATTCTTGCCTCCTTTGTCAAAGATAAGGTGTCCATATGTGCGTGGATTTATCTCTGGGCTTTCTATTTTGTTCCATTGATCTATATTTCTGTCTTTGTGCCAGTACCATACTGTCTTGATAACTGTGGCTTTGTAGTAGAGCCTGAAGTCAGGTAGGTTGATTCCTCCAGTTCCATTCTTCTTTCTCAAGATCGCTTTGGCTCTTCGAGGCTTTTTGTATTTCCATACAAATTGTGAAATTATTTTTTCTAGCTCTGTGAAGAATACTTTTGGTAGCTTGATAGGGATTGCATTGAATCTATAGATTGCTTTGGGTAGTATACTCATTTTCACTATATTGATTCTTCCAATCCATGAACATGGTATATTTCTCCATCTATTAGTGTCCTCTTTGATTTCTTTCACCAGTGTTTTATAGTTTTCTATATATAGGTCTTTAGTTTCTTTAGGTAGATATATTCCTAAGTATTTTATTCTTTTCATTGCAATGGTGAATGCAACATACGGAGGCTGAACAACACGCTGCTGAATAACCAACAAATCACAGAAGAAATCAAGAAAGAAATCAAAATTTGCATGGAAACGAATGAAAATGAAAACACAACAACCCAAAACCTGTGGGACACAGTAAAAGCAGTCCTAAGGGGAAGTTCATAGCAATACAGGCACACCTCAAGAAACAAGAAAAAAGTCAAATAAATAACCTAACTCTACACCTAAAGCAACTAGAAAAGGAAGAAATGAAGAACCCCAGGGTTAGTAGAAGGAAAGAAATCTTAAAAATTAGAGCAGAAATAAATGCAAAAGAAACAAAAGAGACCATAGCAAAAATCAACAAAACCAAAAGCTGGTTCTTTGAAAGGATAAATAAAATTGACAAACCATTAGCCAGACTCATCAAGAAACAAAGGGAGAAAAATCAAATCAATAAAATTAGAAATGCAAATGGAGAGATCACAACAGACAACACAGAAATACAAAGGATCATAAGAGACTACTATCAACAATTATATGCCAATAAAATGGACAACATGGAAGAAATGGACAAATTCTTAGAAAAGTACAACTTTCCAAAACTGGACCAGGAAGAAATAGAAAATCTTAACAGACCCATCACAAGCACGGAAATTGAAACTGTAATCAGAAGTCTTCCAGCAAACAAAAGCCCAGGTCCAGACGGCTTCACAGCTGAATTCTACCAAAAATTTAGAGAAGAGCTAACACCTATCCTGCTCAAACTCTTCCAGAAAATTGCAGAGGAAGGTAAACTTCCAAACTCATTCTATGAGGCCACCATCACCCTAATACCAAAACCTGACACAGATCCCACAAAAAAAGAAAACTACAGGCCAATATCACTGATGAACATAGATGCAAAAATCCTTAACAAAATTCTAGCAATCAGAATCCAACAACACATTAAAAAGATCATACACCATGATCAAGTGGGCTTTATCCCAGGGATGCAAGGATTCTTCAATATCTTCAAATCAATCAATGTAATACACCACATTAACAAATTGAAAAATAAAAACCATATGATTATCTCAATAGATGCAGAGAAAGCCTTTGACAAAATTCAACACCCATTTATGATAAAAACTCTCCAGAAAGCAGGAATAGAAGGAACATACCTCAACATAATAAAAGCTATATATGACAAACCCACAGCAAACATTATCCTCAATGGCCACAGCAATCAGAGCAGAAAAAGAAATAAAAGGAATCCAAATTGGAAAAGAAGAAGTAAAACTCTCACTATTTGCAGATGACATGATCCTCTACATAGAAAACCCTAAAGACTCTACTAGAACATTACTAGAACTAATCAATGACTATAGTAAAGTTGCAGGATATAAAATCAACACACAGAAATCCCTTGCATTCCTATACACTAATAATGAGAAAACAGAAAGAGAAATTAAGGAAATAATTCCATTCACCATTGCAACGGAAAGAATAAAATACTTAGGAATATATCTACCTAAAGAAACTAAAGACCTATATATAGAAAACTATAAAACATTAAAATTTTTAACTTTGAAGAAAAATTATATATTTTTTCACAAATAAGTTAAATGTTCTCAGCTCTGAGTCTACTTGAGGAGAAGTGGAGGCCAAAAACAGAGACGAAGAGATGGAGAAGTACTGGTGCAGGCTGTGCTGCAGTGCCCTAACACCCTATTTCTTTCCCTTTTATTCTCTCATGTCAAGGGTAGTGTGAATTAGCTTGAATTTTAGTGTGTTTACTACAGTTCCCTAAATACTGATGGAAAATGCAGAACTCTGGACAGGATTTTCTTTTCTTTTTTGTTGCTACTACATCAAAATTCTTTGGGTAATTTCACCTGCTCTGAGTTATCTATCTTCTTGCCAGCCTAAATGAATCATGATTTTTACCATCATTACGCCCAAAATAAAGACAGAAGAATGAAAATCTGACCTTGCATGTGGCTGCAATCTGTGTGTGAGAGAAATATTCTTCAGGAGTACCACTTTTCCAATTTTAAGACTAAATCAGTAAAATTAGCATAGGTAATCAAAAATTGCCATGTTTCTTAATAAAAAGTATCAAGTTTCAACAAGCCAATAAGAAGAATCCTGAATTTTAAAGCCTACATGGCATTGTTAAAAAATAGGGACACATGATAAGAATATTAATGTATAAAGATGGAATTTGGGATAATACTCACTGGCAGACTAAATAGTAATTTCTTGATTTCAGAGTCTACTTTTAAAAGTGGTCATTAATGTTTTTGGTAAATTTACTTCTAAGATGTATAGATTCATACTAATGTATCATTGGCATAAATAAATTCAGTCTCTGAATTTTAAAATGAGAATAATAGGTCTTCCCTGGTGGCCTCGTGGTTAAGACTCTGTGCTTCCAATGCTAGGGGCATGGGTTCAATCCCTGGTCTGGGAACTAAGATCCCACATGCCCTGCGTTGTAGTAAAAAAAAAAGGGGGGGGAGGGGATAATAGCTCATGAAGAAAGAAGATTCCTTAGAGATTACTCTGGAAATATAATTATAATCTTATTTGATAAATTTGCTAATATAAAAGTGACTATGTAACAAACTTGTCTTTGGCTGAAGAGGTGGATCAAGGCTTCTCTAGGTCGGTGGTGGGAGCAGCTCATGAAAGCTCGAGCATTGCGTCTGTCTTGGGGCACCCCCGAAAGCACTGGTGCCTGTTGAGCGTCTCACTCTTGGCGACACAGGTCATCTCTGTTGTCTACGTGAACCCTCACAAAGCTCTAAGCAGTGGCTATTATTATCTCTACATCACAAATGAAAAACACGGTGGAACCAAACTGAACCCAAAGCATAGACCGGGAGAGGTTAACTCAGTTCTGTAAGTTGCATCCTTAATAGCTAGACCTGATTTCAGATCTAACTGCAAAGTCCATCTTCTTTCCTGACTTCTTCCTGCAGGAAAACGAACAAAACCTTTTATAGATAAGGCCAATATGCATTTGACCAGTATTTGAAACTACTTTTCCATAAGTTGAATGCCTTGGGAATCACTGAGGAAGGAAAACTGACCTGAGCTTTCAAGTAGGGAACCACTGAGGAGGCTGCGGCACTGTCTTCATGCTGCTCTGGGAGGGAGCTGGCCTCTGGGTCTATGACCCATCCAGGAGGGCAGAAGGCAAAGCACAGCCAAGCGAGACAGAGTGAGAAGGGCGTGCAGATTCTGTGATGCTCAGCAGCGCTCCCCTGGAAACAAGGTGGTTACCAGAAATTATGTGGTGAGAAGACACTGTTTTGGTTGGTTTATTCATTCACTCAGACATGTATTCATTCATATTCTGTCAGCAATGGAAGAACTCTTAGTAACATGTTTGTACAACTATATGGTGTTATTGATTTTGAACTACCTTTTCTTATGAAAAAATTAATCCACAGAAATGGAGCAGAATAAATAACCCAGATATTGTGATTACCGTTTTATCGATGGGACATGCAGACTTTGACACCTTAATGTCCTAAAAATCATAACAGCTATTGAGTGTCCTAGGCACATTTAACTTCTTGTTTCGAATTGAATGCTCTTTCCATGAGCTTGACCTGGTTAATAAGCAAGATACACAACTGGGAATAGAATAAACGGAACTGTATACTGATTTCAATATCCAGAGATAATGGAAATCAAAGATATTTAAGAGTAGGTATATATCAATAAAGGCTGGTGAAAAGGTTCTTTTTCTGAAATAGTGGAAATGTAGCCCTCTTTTTAAGGGTCAGTGTAATTTTCTAGCACTTTGAGGCTCCTTTGAGTCTTCATTTCATTATATTGATGCTTACATGTGTGATTTTCACCACACCCTTTTTACGTGTATTTGCCTGTTATTCTTTCTTATCCTTTCAGTCTTCTGTATTATTTATTTTGCCTTTTTCTGTTTTCCTCATTGCTTTAAACCTTTACTTTTTCAGTCTTTATCATAAGATTGTTCTCATTTTTTCCACTGTAATTTTGTCTAGATAATGAAATCATTCAGTCAGTCATGTCTGACTCTTTACAACCCTTTGGACTGTAACCCACCAGGCTTCTCTGTCCATGGGATTATTCAGGCAAGAAACGACTGGAGTGGGTTGTCATTTCCTCCCCCAGGGGATCTTCCTGACCCAGGGATTAAACCTGTGTCTCCTGTGTCTCCTGCATTGCAGGCAGATTCTTTACGCACTGAGCCATCAGGGAAGCTGAGATAATGCAATAGTTAGTCTTTAAATAGTAATTTCACTGTGCTAGCCCTAATCTTGGAATCCTAAAGAGGTTATTTAGATGTTCATATGAAGAAAAACATTTTTCATTCTTCATTTTCTACCGAAGGATCTACAGATATTTAAAATGAATCCTGCGTGACTAATAATGAGCTGCCCGAAGATGGATAATATTAAATAAAACTGTAAAAACAAATAAAAGGAGGTAGTACCTAACTTAGTTATGAGAAAGAGTTTTTAATATTAACTTATTGTGAACACTAAAAACATAATACATGACATTGTGAAACTTACATCTTCATTTATTTGAAGAAAATGTACCTTTAGCTGTTTCAGAAGAAGGTATAATTAAAAATCAGTCATGGATATTATTGGACATAAATAAGAAAATTCAGAAAATTGCTCTTACCCGAATAAAAATTGCTTATATATTCTTGAGTTTTGTGTGTGTGTGTGTGTGTGTGTGTTTCTGTATTAGGACATAATTCAATATAAATCTAAACCCTGTAACATTTCCAATACAAGCTAACTATAAAGCCCTTTTTGTATTTTACTTAACTCAGATTTCATGCTATAGAAATTTTCTGTTGGCTTCAAGGAAAGTTTAGATTACACAGAGAGAAATGAAAGTCTGACCTAATAAAACATTTATACTATCAATGCTTCAACTGATTGCTTACTTTCTTGTTAAGTATTATAAATGCTTATGAAATTCTTGTATGGGAAGTATATAGATTTAAAATAGAAATTATATCATTACATTAAAAAAATTTCAAGACTAATTTCCTTTATGCTTAATAGTTTTTTTGGTTGAAAATTCTTCCTACGATTTTTAAAATCTTTTGAGAAAATGCATTTTTCTCCTTTAAATCTTATTTTTATTTAATAGGAAGACTATTTCTTTCCTAGTCAAAGAAAATAAAAATATATCTTACCTTTTATTTAATAACACATTATTTTTTCTCTCATTTAATTCTTTGTTGTTACTTTTTTTTTTTTCTTTAAACAGGCGGAGATAAATGACCCAACTGATCCTTTCACAAGTAATAGTACAAAAGTTTCATCAAATATAGGGGATGAAAGTTTCTCCAAATACATAGGCTGGAGAATTGCCAGCGTGCTTTCCAAACTGTTCTTCCCTTCCGTCGATGCCTGTGTTCTTCCTCTGAAAAGACCACTGATGAAACGGTATCAGAGGAGAGATGTGAACAAAATGCAGGGTTCCATGAAGAAGAGAGTCCTATGTTTTACTGTAAGGTAAGCTGACGCACTATTCAAAATATTTCTGTTATTCTAACACAACATTTTGGAATCCTATGAATTACCCATAATCATGTGCCACTTTAACTCAGTTTACCTTTTTTGATTCAAATCTTGGCTTCATCACCTTCTAGATATTTTATCTAGATATTCTATCATAAGCAAGTATTCCTTTCTCGGAAAGTGTTTCCTCGTGCTTAAAATAGGTATTATTGTGTAATATACATCACTGTTTTATTAAAGTGAAAGCTTCTCCTCCATAGTGACCTACATTTGCCTAGTTTACCCTATTTCTCCCTATTATAACCACTGTGTGTCCTTCCAAGGTCTATAAAATGTTAATATAAGAAATGAGTACATTTTAAATTTTCTCTCCATTTTTGATTGTGGTTTATGGATTTCTTAAGTCTGTTTAGGAAAATTCTTTCCATTTTGAGATTAAAATATTGTCACATTTCTCCTAGTGTTTACTTTTCCCTTTAAAAAAAAATGCCTTACCGAGGTATGACTGACGTGCAAAGCTGTACATATTTAATGCCTACAAATTGATAAGTATGCAGTTGGGAAACCATTATAGCACTTATGCCATAAGTCTATTCATTGCCTCAAAAGTTTTCTTCTATTCTTTTTGTTATTCTTCTTAAAAATAATTATTTTCAAGGTGCATTTGAATTTTAGTTAGAAATTTTTGTTTTAAGAAAATCTTTTTCTAACATTTCAAGTAACATTCCTTGTGGTCACCATGTCCTAACCATGGTTTCAGCTGCAGATAAACTTGTGGAAACACTACAGGGCGCCCTGCCTTCTTCTGATAAATCAGTATCCAGGTGACGATGACACCTTGTGTGATACCGGAGTTTCCAGTGTTATCATTTTAAAAAATTGATGTCTTGATATTAATTCCAGTTAAGCTACACTTACAAATAGTGTTTGAGAGTGCTCTGACATTTAAACATGGATTATGGTTTGTACTCCCTGATTTAGACTCTCACATTTTTATTAACAGCTCTAGTTTCCTTCCACTGGCCTATATTTTCTATATTTTCAGACATGTTTTAATGACGTGAAGGTAAGTCAAAGTGGTGGTGATGTAGCAGAGATAATATTAAAATAGCATATCTTTTCAATAGTTTAATAGAAATTGAACTCTTGGAGTTTCTTCCTCTCAATTTTAGGAGTGGGATATGGAATCTTCTAGTACTTTTAAGGATTTATTTTGGACACTTTAATCATGTGAATTTTTTTTTTTTTTGTATGTGATGTGAAGTGTTGATCCATGTGATTATTTAACGTCCCAACAATGTTTTTTGAGTAATCTATCTGCTGTCAACATTTTTCCTGATGTTAAATGTCTATAAAATATGAAATTCCCATTTATTTTCTTTTTCTATGTTCTAAAGTAATTTTAAAATTACTTTAAAGAATAGTAAAGAACAGTGAGGGGAAAGGTAAAGAGACAGTGAAAAGGCGGATGGGGATGCACCCGCTGGGACACAGTAAGGAAGGGGCTAGAGAGAGAGGGAAGCATGTTGGGGATGCTTAAAAGGGCAGAACCGAAAGGAAAAGTAGGAGCAGGAAGGAAGGGGAAAGAGGTCGAAGGCAAAGGGAGAAGATGCAAGTAAGGGGCGAGCTGCGCTGAGGATGGAAAGCACAGCGGGGAGGGATGCGGCGGGCTGGGACCGGGAGGAGGCTCCGCGGGGTCAGAGACAGAGACGAGAGACGCGGGGCCGGGTTAGGACCCCAGAGCCCGTGGGTACCGCAGGACTGGGGCGTGCGCTGTTCTCAGAGCCCATGGTTCATTACACAAGTGAGACTCATTCATCACTGACCTGTGAAAACACCATCTCCTTTATGCATTTTTATTTTTCCACAGCTGATTACAGCCTCTAAAAATCAGTCTCTGACCAGAATGAGAGCCGAGCTGCCCTCTAGCAGAGGCCCCTCAGGGTGGCACAGGGCGCCTCTCACATGGCACC
This sequence comes from Bos taurus, assembly GCF_002263795.3. Taxonomy (NCBI): domain Eukaryota; kingdom Metazoa; phylum Chordata; class Mammalia; order Artiodactyla; family Bovidae; genus Bos; species Bos taurus. The sequence continues at coordinate 109,572,531 of NC_037334.1, read as the reverse complement.
CTTCTTGCGATAGAGCACGGCACAGTGCCCCCTGGAGCTGTGCGTATTGCCAGCTCCAGTTAGCGGGGGACTCATCCCGGGGTGCAGCAGATGTGAGCGGAACAGGACTGTAGCTCAGTGACTTCAAGACGAAGGCTAGGTCAGGCCTGGTTGAATAGTCTTTACTGTCTATTAGGGGTATGGATAGGCCTGCTTTTAAAGAAGTGGCTGAAAAACAAGTTTAACTCTTAGCTGTGCGTTGAAAAAATGGCTCTGGCCCACTAGACATTAACCGCGGGCAACGTCGTTTCTTCCGTTTGCTTGCTTCTCCGTTGAGTCAGCGGTTACGTGGCAGTCGCTCCTCCTGTTTCCCCACCTCCTCCCACATTCAGGTCCGCAGACCGGAATTAATGCAATCACTATCGAGCATGCCGGAATCCTGCAGGTCAATCACAAACACACAATTTGAAGCCCACGGTATCCTTAGCTCTTTTTCAGCTTTTGAGAGGTCTTCTTGCATAGTCATATCATCCGTTCCTCACCAAGTAGTCCTAGAAATCTCCATTTTGTGTTTTCATCAAATAGCAATGTATAAGAAGGCCAACATTTCAGGACTCCTATAGAAGATGGGGCACATCTAAGAGGTAGGAAGTTGGGAAATTTAAAAGCATATGTTTCTTTATTGCTTTGGAGTCCTAAAGTATACTTATTTCAGTGTGAATGTTTACTAGTAAGAAGAAAATAGGAGTTTCCTTATTGCTGAAGCGTCCAGTATATCTGACAACCTATAATTTATTTCCTAAAATATTTTTCCTCACTTGTGTTCTTAGCCTGTAAAATTCTCTTTAAATGGGAATTCTTTCTTTACACGTTTATAAAGCTATATATATTGCTTTGAATGATACAGATTAAACTTCTTTCCTTTACAAAATTTTTCAAAAGAAAATTCATTGTTTTGCTTCTGTCCATTAAATTTGGGGGTTTTTGCTTTTTCGTGGTACATGCTGTTCTTCCCCTCAGCGTTTTTTAAAAAATGAGAAAATCATTATGTTTCTTTACTATAAAAACAGCAGCCCCAAACCGAGGCATAGATGCTTGGACTTCAAAACATAGTTGTTGCTGTTGTTGTCTCCTTTTCTTTCTTTGTCAGTAAAACTATCTTCAATCTACCTTAAGGCTGAGAATTCAGAACTCTGAAGATAAAATTTTCAAAAACCAGTCTCTACATTTACACTTTTTGGCTTCTGAGGTTTCTTGGAGGTGTGTTTTCTAAGCTTCTGCCTTGAATCCCTAAAAATTCACAAACCAGTAATTATTTGCACTCATGTAAAGACTAGGAGAAGACACTTGAGAGTCCCTTGGACTGCAAGGAGATCCAACCAGCCCATTCTGAAGGAGATCAGCCCTGGGATTTCTTTGGAAGGAATGATGCTAAAGCTGAAACTCCAGTACTTTGGCCACCTCATGAGAAGAGTTGACTCATTGGAAAAGACTCTGATGTTGGGAGGGATTGGGGACAGGAGGAGAAGGGGACGACAGAGGATGAGATGGCTGGATGGCATCACTGACTCGATGGATGCGAGTCTGGGTGAACTCCGGGAGTTGGTGATGGACAGGGAGGCCTGGTGTGCTGCGGTTCTTGGGGTCGCAAAGAGTCGGACACGACTGAGCAACTGAACTGAACTGAAAGACTAGGAGAATATTAACTTAAAACTTTGTCTCTGATTAGGCTTAGTTTGCTCACCAGTTTTATATCAGAAGACTTCATTCATAAGACCCACACCTGGAAGAGAGCCCAGGTGAAACTCACAAGAATGTGCTGAGAACATCCATAGGTATACAGGCAGGACATTTTACATAGCTGACTTCCTCAACAGAGCAGTCTTTCCAAAGGCTACTGCATTTCCTCTGCAGCCTCCTTTATTAGAGGAGCAATTCCAAGGTAGGGGAACTCAGAAGAGCTAACATTTACTGAATGGAGACAAGGTGGGAAAAGAAGGGTACTGCAATGTCGCATTGGAGAGGCTTTACTGGAGAGACCAGTAAAGACTCTTGAGAGTCCCTTGGACTTCAAGGAGATCCAACCAGTCCACCCTAAAGGAAATCAGTCCTGAGTGTTCATTGGAAGGACTGATGTTGAAGCTGAAACCCCAATACTTTGGCCACTTGAGGTGAAGAACTGACTCATTGGAAAAGACCCTGATTCTGGGAAAGATTGAAGGTGGGAGGAGAAGGGGATGAAAGAGGATGAGATGGTTGGATGGCATCACCGACTCAATGGACATGAGTTAGTTTGAGTAAGCTCCGGGGATTGGTGGTGGACAGGGAGGCCTGGCGTTCTGCGGTCCGTGGGGTCGTGAAGAGCTGGACACAACTGAGCGACTGGACTGACTGAACTGGAGAGACCAGCAGTGAGCAGCGCAGAGGGGCACCTGGTTCCCATCTCTCACTGTCCCCGGGAGGGATGCCAAGTCTGGGGAAGCAACTGGACATTCGACTGGATTTGCATTTTGAGGGGAGAGACACTGCGTGACTGCTACTCTACCTTTTAATATAAGAGTGAAAATTAGCTTCTCAAGGAAGAGATAAACATTTGGGTTCAGTTGCCAAGTCTCTGAGGTGGCCGTGCATGAGTGCATGCTAAGTCGATTCAGTTGTGTTTGAATCTGTGTGACCCCATGGACTGTAGCCCCCAGGCTCATCTGTCCATGGAATTCTCCAGGCAAGAACACTGGAGTGGATTACCATGCCCTCCTCCACGGGATCTTCCCAACCCAGGGATTGAACCTGGGTCTCTTACATCACCTGCATTGGCAGGCGGAATCTTTACTGCTAGCATAGCCTGGGAAGCCCCTGAGGTGGGCATCAGCTGGATGTCAGATGCTTAGGACTTGGGCCCTTGGGAAGTGCTCTTAATCATTGTAATAGGAGGCCATTTGGCTCCTCAGGAGTTGGATGTACAAGGTGGGAGACTCTTAGAATCCCTAGTTCTAGTAGACAAGTTGCCAGACTATTTAGGATGAATCTCCAGTGTGAAAGTCAAGCAGTTCTGTCTGCCTCCCTAGCTGAGTGCATCTTATAAACAAGGCACCCTGCTAAGCAGCACCCTTAGATGTAGACAGGATTGTTATATCCATTTTATATATTGTTAAAATCTCCATTTTGGAGACATGATTACTGAGAGATTAAGAAATTTGCCCATATACGTATAACCGTTAAGTGCTAAAGTCTGAACTTAAACGAATGCATTCAGACTCCTGAGTGTACTGTGTGGATTTCTTCCCCTCGTGTGGACTTATTTCGTCTGATGGCAAACCCTTGAGCTGTTGTTAGCAACAGAAACAAAAAACTTATCTTGTCATAAGTAAAGACTTATAAATCATAAGAAAAGACTTCTTACAAATATGTTTTCAATTTCTGTACTTGGTTTTCAGCACTTGACTTTGATTGAGGAGCGTTTTTAAATTATCATTTCCTTAGCTGTGTGGGGTCACTGTCGCTGTACTGGACCGTCTTTAGCCGGGACGGGCGGGGTGCCCTCTGGGTGGGCGCTGGCCTCTCTGCGGCGGCTTCTCCCGCTGCAGAGCTGGGCTCGCGGCTGTGGGTTTTGACAGCTGCGGCTGGAGGCTCCGGAGTGCTGGCTCAGTAGTTGTGCCGAGCTTAGCTGCACTGCGGCTTGTGAGGTTTTGCAAGATGAGGGATCACACCTGTGCCCCCTGCATTGCAAGGCAGATTCTTAACCACTGGGCCACCAGGGAGGCCCTAAGGAACATTTGCTTTTTCCTGTGCCCTGTTCTTGCCTGGAGAGTCCCTGGAACGGGGGAGCCTGGTGGGTTGCCGTCTATGGGGTCGCACTGAGTCGGACACGACTGAAGCAGCTTAGCAGCAGCAGCAGCAGCAGCTGTCTAGCTTAATATTAGGAAATCTGTCTCAAAGAGGAGGCGTTTTCTATTAACTAGTACGATTTTTGGCTAAAGCTGATGGAGGAAAAAATATATATAAAAATATATTATAAAATTAATTAAACATGTTATCAATATATTTATACATTAACTTATTTTATTAAATATATGTTTATTTTATATATTAATTTATTTTATTGATTCATATATTTATATATTATATAAATATAATTCAGTATATTATTATATAAATATATATATTATATATATATTTTTTGAGAGAGGGAGATATTTTAGAAAGGAAAGCTCCAAAGGATTCTTAAATGAAATACCTTAAACACATCTGTCTAGTTCTGCTTCATGCAGGGAAAAATGTCTATGCCTCCTTTATAGAATATCAAGGATGTTTATCTTAAAGCCTTTTTTTCCCTGATTGATTTAGAGTAAGTTATTTAACTTCTTTGAGTCTAAGGCTGCTAATCTTTAAAAATGTGAAAGTTGTGCATTCTTCTTGACCTTGTCCTTAGGAGAGAAGGAGAGAATGTGCGTAACGAGCCTGGACGTGTTATAGCTCCTTATCCTACTGTTCTTTCATTTAGTAGATTTTTAAAAACATTTGTTTTCATCCTAATATGATATTCATTAATGTAATTGTAATAAATAATAGATGAAAATTTTACAGAAATCTATGAATTGTTGATAGCAACTTTTCAAAGAGAACATCCACTTTCCTTACTTTTTAGCTTTTGGCTATGTTTTGGTTCCCTTCTTTTGTCTACTTGTTGAATTCCAACACAATTCAGGTCCGGCTGCATTTTGAGGATCCAGTGCCAAGACCCGTTATGGGTGGAACCTCAATGGTTCCCTTGGCTGCTGACAGTTTTCAGCTGGAGAGAAACAGAGAGCACGGGTAGGTCTTCAGAGATGGGCACCTATATTCTGAACTTCTGTGACACATTTTATTATTAAAATATTGGTTGGATGATCAGCTCACCTTAATCTCTTTCCCCCTGCACTGGACTGGCGCGAGGCCCTTCCTTTTGGCACGCAGGCTTTACTCTGGGTGTGGGTGTGCACGCCTTGTTGCCCCAAGGCCTGTGGGGTCTTAATTCCCCAGCCGGAGGTGGAACCCATGACCCTTGCATGGGAAGGTGGGTTCTTAACCATTGGACTACCAGGGAAGCCCTCAGGTAGCTCATTGAAAGTGCTTTTATTATTTTATGATTTTTTATGATTCCAGTGCCCTATTGGAAGTGAGGTCCAATCGCCAGTGACGGGACTGTGCTTAGTGTTATCCGTTGCCCATACGACTTGGTTTACCTCTGGTCTTTCCTGGGAGATAGGTCAGTCCCCATCTATCTTAGGTTATTTCCTCTTCTTTTTTGCCTTTCCAGTGGAGCCTTGGTCTGAACAGGAATTTTAGGTATTATCAATGGGGCCGTAGCTTTACCAGTCACTTTCACTGCAGTGGCTTTGTGCTTAAAAGACAGGTGCCTAGCTTTAATGTGATCATCAGCTCAAGAGTTCTCCATTCACAGGAACATGATGTGATGCAGTCTTAAAAGTGGCACAGTTATTCAAATGACCTGGGTGAGATGTAAAAACATTCTATGTTTCAAATACAGATCAACTAGAATACAAAATGACAACCCAGTGGGAAGACAAAAGTTGTACAACAGGAAACAAAAACAAAATCTACAGGAATTTTTGTGTTTTGTTTTACATGTGCACTCTGCTGTTTTCAAAGAAAAGGGCGATATTGTTCAGCTTATGATGAACTTCCTTTGCAGTGGTTGGCAGGTGTGTATTACCTGCTTTAATCAGAATATAAACTTGGATTTGACATTAATTGAATTGGGGTAGTCTTCCACTTTTTAGATTCTCAGAAAATATGAAGTCAATCAGTTAAAGGGTTTAATCTTCCCCAGTTTCTAAATGTCTCCTTGATAGGATCAAGTACTTGATCAGGCACATGACTCTGAAAATCTTAGTACCCAGGACAGGTGCTTTCTGTCTACCTGTCAGAGCAAGTGTTCCTCCCCAACTAGCCCGTTTTTTCCTAGGCTGTCTCTAGGTATGGATTTAAACGGTTGGGAGAATGCAGAACTCCTAACACAGGTGGTATAGCCCTTCAGGAAGCATCAGCTGGGCATCTCTGCGTGCAGGCACTGCTAGGCACTAGGAAGACAGAGACAAACTCTGCTGAAGAGTGTAATCGATGGTTTCCTGTTCAGAATGACGACTGTGTTTCTACCATATTGGATTTCCACCATGAAGACATGTGGAACTTTGCACTCACAGTTTTCTATTTTCTGTATCTTCAGTTATTCAATACAGTTCAGTATACCTGACTTATATTAGACTTTAATAAATAATTATTGACTGACTAATGCTAGCAGAAGGGCACAGGACGTGCCGAGCCTCCGCCGGTGAAATAGACCGCAGAGCGTTTGAGGAACTAGAACACTGGTGCAGCCGGGTCACTGAGACCAGGAGGGTGAAGCTGGAGAGTCGCTCAGGGTTTTCAACGTTAGCTTAGGAGCCACAAGAAGGCACTGAATGTGTGTTATGTGGTAGAGCAGGGAGTGAGGGGTGGAGTTTATGTGCGTATGTGTTTGAGGTTGTGACATGATCATAGGTGTGATGTGCCCTGGGCAAGTTGCTCGACTTCTCTGAATCTGAGTGTCTTTGTCTAGAAAATGAGGGTAATTATAGCACCTTTCTTGTTGGTGCTGATGAGAAATTAATGAGGTAGTCAATTAAAAGTGCTTCCTATAGTACTTGACCACAAAATGTTCATTATTTGTATATTATTTGTATATTATAATGAACATTTTGTGGTCAAGTACTATAGGAATGGAGAAGGCACTGGCACCCCACTCCAGTACTCTTGCCTGGAAAATCCCATGGATGGAGGAGCCTGGTAGGCTGCAGTCCCTGGGGTCGCTAAGAGTCGGACACGACTGAGTGACTTCACTTTCACTTTTCACTTTCATGCATTGGAGAAGGAAATGGCAACCCACTCCAGTGTTCTTGCCTGGAGAATCCCAGGGACGGGGGAGCCTGGTGGGCTGCCGTCTATGGGGTCGCACAGAGTCAGAGACGACTGAAGTGACTTAGCAGCAGCAGCAAATGTATAGTGGCATAATTATAAATATAATAAATTTGCTGATATATTGTTGATCAATATATTCAGTTCAGTTCAGTCGCTCAGTTGTGTCCGACTCTTTGCGACCCCATGAATCGCAGCACGCCAGGCCTCCCTGTCCATCACCAACTCCTGGAGTTCACTCAGACTCACGTCCATAATTTTTCAAAAATATTTATTATTTTGACTGTGCTGCGCCTTAGCTGTGGCTCATGGGATCTTCACAGCAGCACGAGAGCTTCTGATTAATAGTTGCCACATGCATGCTGGATCTAGTTCCTGACCAGGGATTGAACCTGGGCCCCTCGCATCATGAGCATGCACTTACCCGCGGGACCACCAGGGAAGTCCCTAAGTATATTAATTTGATTACGTAGCGTAACCAATTTCACTATTTCCATTGTTGGCTCTGTAACGTTGGAAAAGTGCACAGGTCACTTTTGCGATATAGCACACACTAGGTTGGTGGCAATTCAAATGGAAAGGAAGAAGATGGATTTGCATGGGATTTGGTAGAAAAAGCAGTAGAATTTGATGATGATTAGAAAGAACAGAGTGGCAGGAGGTGTGGGGAGGAAAATGTCTTTTCCAGGCTGAACACCAAGTCCGCTAGCGGAGTGGCTCACTGAAGCGAGAAGCGATGGGTGAGGCAAGGTGTGCTTGGGGTAAGGGAAGATGCTGAACTGGAAGCCATGCTCTTGACGTCTTTAAGTGGAGAAGTCACACAGGCCGTGAGTTTCACAGTTCTGTGTGTGATTCAGGGACGAAGTCTGGGCTGAGTCATTGGGTGAGGGTGAAGACTAATGTCACGGGCACAAGCGACCGCCATGGTAAAGCACATCATGAAGGAACAGGAGGATCTGGGGTGGAATTTTGAGGAATGCCACCTGTTAACATCTGGAAGGAAGAGGGTGACAGCAAAACGCACAGCAGACCAAACCTTAGGTATAGCCAGAGAGTGTGGATGACTTGTAACAACTTGAGAAAAATTTACGGAAGGTTCCGATAACTAGTACACGTGCACACGCGCAGTCGCTTAGTCGCGTCGGGTTCTTTGCGACCCTTGGACTGTAGCCCACCAGGCTCCTCTGCCCTTGGGATTACCCGGCAAGGATACTGGAGTGGGTGGCCATTTCCTTCTCCGGGGATCTTCCCGGCCCAGAGACAGAATCCACGTCTCCTGTGGCTGCTGCACTGGCAGATGGATTCTTTACCACTGAGCCACCTGGGAAACCCAATTAGTATGTAATAATGCTTTAAAAAGTTAAGTGTATGGAGATGTTGATTTCAAAGATAGAGGACAATTTTCAAAATAATCTACCTAGACAGTGATAGAATCTCTCTCTCCGAGTATCCCTGAGCATCGCTTTCTGCTCACTACACAAAAAATACAAATGCAGATAGATGACAAAAGAATTGCAAAGTTGATGACTCATACTTCCAAAGACCTTGCAATATCTACCTAATGAGGAAAAAGGTAAGTACCAAACCAGTGCATGAAACTCTTCAAGTTTGTAGACAAGATCTGTTGGTCAGGAAGGGCAGTAATACCTTCAACTGTATATATGTATATCTTTGACAGAAATGGATTTCTAACCTCTAAAGAAATAATTACATGTATCAAAATTCCAAGAAATAATGAAGTGAGACTATCACTTAGAAACAAATCTTAATGGTCTTTCTAGTTATTTCATGGGCTTATAAGGCCTTTTAAAAATTTTGCCACTCTTTCCATTTAAAAAAAAATTTAGATTCGTTAATGCTCTATTTATATCATGAACAATGGCACAGTGTGTCTCTTCCATCAGCTTATCCAACAACCAAAGACAAAGATACATATTTAAGAGATTAATTTGTCCTTATCATGCTTTTAGGTCCAGGACTTCAGGTCCTCCATTTTCAACTGGGAAAGTAAAACTCAGACCAAACGAGCTAAGCAGACTGTGTGCAGTTCATGCCGAGGACTGCAGGGCAATCGAGGTCTCAGGGCAGGTTCGAAAGGCCCTGCACACGGGTCCCGTATGTTCTGTAGGAAGACCAGTCAGGAGAGTGAGAGATGGGCTGTGAATGTGTGAAAGTGGGTGACACATCTGTTTCGTACATGTCTTCATTACCCCGAAACTACAATGCTGCTACGTTTCTAGACTTTCCGCGTTTGTTCAGACATTTGGTGTGTGTTGCTTGTGTTTTTCATACCAAAACGTAACTTTCACATTGTAAATTCCTCTTTTCGTGTTTTTTTCTTTCATCTTCTGCCTCCTTAAAGGAGTGCATCCATATTCAATACTAATCATGCTTTATGTCTTTAATAAATTGTCATATCCATTTATCATTCTGAACAGCTTCCAACTTCACCACAAACTCTGTCACTGCAATATAAGATCGGTAATTGCTAAGCATCCATCATATCTGAAGTGATATGTCATTAAATTCTTGGCTGTTCACAATAGTTCACTAACCCGAGTCTTGTCGAGTTAGAACTAATGTCGATTGGTCCCTTCTGTTTTATCTTTTCCTGCATCAAGCTATTCCAAGAAAAAATCCTATCTTTAACTAAAATTTTACTAGGCCATTTATACAAGCAAACCAGCACTCCACACAGAAGTCTAAGCACAGCTGGTTGACAAATCAACCACCGATCAGCATACTGATATCTAGCAGGGAAACCTTGTGATAAGTGAATTATAGCAAAAAAAAAAAAAAAAGCCACATGTAATGCTTTCTGTAGTGTCTTTTCTTGCTGGGCTGTAAATAGCATACGTTACAGCTAGTATGATTGTTCAGGAGTCCCTGTCTAAAGGACAAGCATTAGATTTAAAAAAAAAAAAAAAAAGACGTACTCATCCTCAGATTTCCCAAAAACCTCTGGGTTTTATTCCTGTAATGCTCACCTTCTGTCCATGGATAAAATATGTCATGGAAGAATATACCTTGGAAGAAGGAAAATGACTAGTGAATTCCATCTGGCACTCGGACGACTTCCCTGACACAACGGCATCTGGTCAGGAGAGAACCTTGGGGAGTGACCCGACCCATGGCCTTTGGGCAGATCATTAGCTCAGATCTGGGCAGCACCTGTCAACATCTGCCTGTCGACTTCTGAGGCATTTTAGTCAAGTTGTTACTCTTGTTCAGTCTCTCAGTCGTGTCCGACTCTTTGTGACTCCGTGGACTGCAGCACACCAGGCCTCCCTGTCCATCACCAACTCCCGGAGCTTACTCAAACCCATGTCCATTGAGTTGGTGATGCCATCCAACCATCTCATCCTCTGTCATCCCCTTCTCCTCCTGCCTTCAATCTTTCCCAGCATCAGGGTCTTTTCAAATGAGTCAGCTCTTCCCATCAGGTGGCCAAAGTATTGGAGCTTCCAGCTTCAGCATCAGTCCTTCCAATGAACACTCAGGACTGATCTCCTTTAGGATGGACTGGTTGGATCTCCTTGCAGTCCAAGGGACTCTCAAGAGTCTTCCCCGGCACGTCAGCATGTTAGCCTGTCACAGCAGTGGTGGTGGGGGAGCTAAGGGACCAGCGGAAGTGGCAGCAGAAGCAGCTGTAAAACCAAAACCCACTGGACAGGCCCAGGCTTCTTAAATCAGCAAGACCCTCTGCTTCATTTTAGAAAAGCTACCCACATTTCTATATTCATCTGCTGTCCTCAGTCATCGCCAAGTACTTTGCTGTCACACAGAGTTCTAAACACAGCTGGCCAGAGAATCACCCCCACGGTGAGCATCCTGATGTCAGAGACAGAGGAAGTGACAAGTGTGTGCATACAATGGGAGATGTCAGATAAAGCAATCCACAAGTTTCCTTGACCCCTTCTCTTGTTTCATTCCGTGTACTACTCTATTAGTGATCCCAGTGTATGAAAATCTCTAAATTCTTGATGCTAGAATGTCCATCGATTTTACGCATGGTCCCAGATAGGACTGGCAAATAAGTACTAGTATTATAAATTCTTTTCACTCCCGGCTCAAGAAGCAGTCACTTTAGCATGTATTTCAGAGTTGTGTTGCCACGAGGTCAGATACATTCAGATACGTTCAGGAGTATGATAAAGTGATAAGCCCCACGTCATGGTGATTTGGCTAGAAGATATGAAAAAGAAGCATATAACCGTGAACTTCCTGATGTTCAAGCTGGTTTTAGAAAAGGCAGAGGAACCAGAGATCAAATTGCCAACATCCGCTGGATCATGGAAAAAGCAAGAGAGTTTCAGAAAAACATCTATTTCTGCTTTATTGACTATGCCAAAGCCTTTGACTATCTAGATCACAATAAACTGTGGAAAATCCTGAAAGAGATGGGAATACCAGACCACCTGACCTGCCTCTTGAGAAATTTGTATGCAGGTCAGGAAGCAACAGTTAGAACTGGACATGGACCAACAGATTGGTTCCAAATAGGCAAAGGAGTACATCAAGGCTGTATATTGTCACCCTGCTTATTTAACTTCTATGCAGAGTACATTATGAGAAATGCTGGACTGGAAGAAACACAAGCTGGAATCAAGATTGCTGGGAGAAACATCATAACCTCAGATATGCAGATGACACCACCCTTATGGCAGAAAGTGAAGAGGAACTAAAAAGCCTCTTGATGAAAGTGAAAGTGGAGAGTGAAAAAGTTGGCTTAAAGCTCAACATTCAGAAAATGAAGATCATGGCATCCAGTCCCATCACTTCATGGGAAATAGATGGGGAAACAGTGGAAACAGTGTCAGACTTTATTTTTGGGGGTTCCAAAATCACTGCAGATGGTGACTGCAGCTATGAAATTAAAAGACGCTTACTCCTTGGAAGGAAAGTTATGACCAACCTAGACAACATATTCAAAAGCAGAGACATTACTTTGCCAATAAAGGTTCATCTAGTCATGGCTATGGTTTTTCCAGTGGTCATGTATGGATGTGAGAGTTGGACTGTGAAGAAGGCTGAGCGCTGAAGAATTGATGCTTTTGAACTGTGGTGTTGGAGAAGACTCTTGAGAGTCCCTTGGACTGCAAGGAGATCCAACCAGTCCATTCTGAAGGAGATCAGGCCTGGGATTTCTTTGGAAGGAATGATGCTAAAGCTGAAACTCCAGTACTTTGGCCACCTCATGTGAAGAGTTGACTCATTGGAAAAGACTCTGATGCTGGGAGGGATTGGGAGCAAGAGGAGAAGGGGACGACAGAGGATGAGATGGCTGGATGGCATCACTGACCCGATGGACATGAGTCTCAGTGAACTCCAGGAGTTGGTGATGGACAGGAAGGTCTGGCGTGCTGCGGTTCTTGGGGTCGCAAAGAGTCAGACACGACTGAGTGACTGATCTGATCTGATCTGAATGGTTTGTGGGGAGAATCTACAGACAGGACACTCTGGGAAAGAAGATACTCCAAGAGTTCTCAAGAAGGTGTTTTCTTTCTTTTCTTTGCATAGGCAGGGATGCATCTAATCTAATCATGACTCAATGGGACTTCCAGTAATCAGAAATGGAAATTATTCCCATTCATATGCTATGTGACTGAGCAAGCCTCATTGTCAGAAAGCTGTTCCACTTCAGTTGTGGCTCTATGGTACCATGTGAATGAGAATTGGATAGTTCATTTGATTGATGTAGACATTCAAAGGTGGCAGTTCAGACCCTTGAAATTCCCTTTAGGACCTGAATGATCCTATTGGGCTGTCTCAGTGACTCACAGCAATGGGATCATAGGTGTATTTTCCCTCCAGTGTGTGGACAGCCACCTCCAATACTTTACTCAGCCCACTTGCATTTAGATTATATGGGAGGCTAAAATGATGAGAGGTAAAATTGAGGCTAAAATATATTGCTACTTTCAAGTTCAAGTAGATTTTCAAAATAACTAGACAGCAATCTCAGGGAAAGCAGACAGGCAGCAAACACAAAACAAAAGATCATCATCGCCATCACAACAACAATGTAAGTTGGGTAGAAAAAGTAGGTCAGTTTAACACGAACTGGAGCCTATAAGCTGTGATAGAAAGTGCACTTCTTGTTGTTTTGTGCAGCTGGGACAGCAAAAGATGACTATGGTTGGCACTGCCTTGGTAGAAAGCAGGTTACTGTTAGGCAGTCATTGAGGGTGAAACTAGCCCAGAAAAATGAATGTTCTCTATATTCTAATGATCAAGAAACTCAGTCTGATTTGGTCACATAAGTGGGTAGCATTGTCATACCAACCAGATCCCTCTACCTCCCGTATTTCCGTTAGTCTTCATCACTCCCCTCCCACTGCTTAAATTCTGGTAGGCATTTGAACAGAGTAACAAAAGGAGAATGGTTTTATTTTCTGCAATTATGTGAATCTCAGAATACCCATTTGAGAACCTCTGGGGGTATTGAAGGCCTCTTGTCTCTTCTATATGTGAAAAACTCCTCTCTGTCCATGGGGTTTCCCGGGCAAGAATACTGGAGTGGGTTTCCATTTCCTCCCCAGGGAACCTTCCCGACCCAGGGATCGAACCGTGTCTCCTGCTTGGCAGGCAGGTTCTTTACCACTGAACCACTAGGGAAGCCCTTCATATCAAGGTGGCAACACTCTAAGAGTTGAAATAGACTCTTTTAAGGGCACATGAGCAGGATTTGACTAAAATTTGTTAAATTTCTGGAGCTAAAATCTTTAGGAATTCTTCAGTCAATTCAATTCAGTTGCTCAGTCATGTCTGACTCTTTGCAACCCCATGAATCACAGCATGCTAGGCCTCTCTGTCCATCACCAGCTCCTGGAGTTCACTCAGATTCACGTCCATTGAGTCAGTGATGCCATCCAATCATCTCATCCTCTGTCGTCCCCTTCTCCTCCGGCCCCCAATCCCTCCCAGCATCAGAGTCTTTTCCAATGAGTCAACTCTTCACATGAGGTGGCCAAAGTACTGGAGTTTCAGCTTTAGCATCATTTCTTCCAAAGAAATCCCAAGGCTGATCTCCTTCAGAATGGACTGGTTGAATGAAAATAAATGCCTCATCATATTTATGTGGCAATTTTTCAGTTATCTGTTATGGTACAGCTAGGCTTTCCCCTACACCAACACCAGCATCTCTCTTTGAAAGTCCAGCATTTTAAGTTTAGAAGGAACTGCTTTCCTCTGCTCAAGAAGCTGTATTAAAATGTGTCCTCTGTATTTATTTTTTCTGATTGGTCTTCTATAGCTTTGCATCTCAAAGGAGAATTTTAATAGAGGGTAGTAATGTTCCAGGTGGCACAGTGGTAAACAACCCACCTCCCAATGCAGAAGGTGCAAAAGATGCAGGTCTAATCCCTGGGTTGGGAAGACCCCCTGGAGGAGGGCATGGCAACCCACTGTAGTGTCCTTTCCTGGACAATCCCACGGACAGAGGAGCCTGGAGGGCTGCAGTCCGCGGGCTCAGAGAGTGGCAGACAGGACTGAGCGTGTACAGCACAGACAGTAAAACGTCCACATCATAAGATGAAAACTAGCACAAAAATCTACACTACATAATTGAAATGGTACTACCTAAACTAACTATTATATCTAAAGATAGATAAATAGCTAGCTATTTTCATTCATAGCTGAACACATGCATCCTGTTTTGTGCTTACAAATTGCCTGATTGATTTAGGCTTATAAATGGCCAAGATAGTCTAAGGAATGGAGTGTATGACTTGGAAATAAGACATAGGGAGAATGAAGAAAAAATAGACACATATAAAGGACTGATTATCCCACATTCTTATACAAGAGTATAAGAACATGACTCTTATTTAAGAGTCAATCCCTTACATACTTGATTCCTTAACTCTTAGTATCATTTTCCTCTTTAAAAAGTTGCATGGCTCCACTTAATACTCAATACTTAATTTGACAGCCACCAAGACTAGTATTTTTGAAGCAGAAGATAACATGAAAGAGAAACATTCGCTGTGCATTCAGCAGGAAAGATCGGGTCCTGCTGTGTAGTTTCGAATTCCAGGGCTAGAATAATGGGCTTATGGAAAAGGACAAATATTTTGACTGATTTTATCCTGCAGATTTTCAGCCTAGGAAAACCAGAGCAATCTAGGCATATAGCTGAAGCAGCTGGGTGAAAAGTGAAATAACTCATACAATTTATTTGTTAGTGAGGTTCATAACTTAGAGCCATTTTTATGTTGATCTCTTGGTCCCTTGGGGCTTTTGAGCTGTGGTTCGGAGAAGACTCTTGAGAGTCCCTTGGACTGCAAGGAGATCCAACCAGTCCATTCTGAAGGAGATCAGTCCTAGGATTTCTTTGGAAGGAATGATGCTAAAGCTGAAACTCCAGTACTTTGGCCACCTCATGCGAAGAGTTGAGTCATTGGAGAAGACTCTGATGCTGGGAGGGATTGGGGGCAGGAGGAGAAGGGGACGACAGAGGATGAGATGGCTGGATGGCATCACTGACTCGATGGACGTGAGTCTGAGTGAACTCCGGGAGTTGGTGATGGACAGGGAGGCCTGGCGTGCTGCGATTCATGGGGTTGCAAAGAGTCGGACAGGATTGAGCGACTAAACTGAACTGAACTGAACTTTAGATAGGCAGGCAGGATCCCTTTGAGGGGGTGATTTTGAGCAGAAACCTCCTGGGGAAAGAGCCTGCCTGGAAAGAGTGCGTGTGTGTGGGTGTTGGGGGGGGCGGGGAGAGGTGGGGCGCAGGGAGACAAACCAGGGAAAGGAAGGACTCAGGGTGTGCTTACTCTGGGTGATTGGTGTGGCTGCTCTGATAGGGCACAGTGAGAGGAGGGGAAGCTGTCTCTTAGGCCAGACTTTACTGGGCTGAATATCCAGATCAGGGATTCCAGTTTTAGCCTATCAGAAAAGGAAGTCATCGGGAGGTTTTAATAAAGACAATTTACTTTTTAAAGAGAACAAATTATGATCTGAAGGTGAACACTGAATTGAATTGACATTTCTCCTACTCATTTTATCTCCTTTTTGAGATTTAAAACTGGTCTTGAAAATAATAGGTAGGTAGGTTTATATCCAATGCCTGTTGAAAATTTCATTGTTGGGACCAATCCTTCCCAATCACTTACTGTGATTTGAGTTTGCATCTGCAACTGTATTCTTTGGTCATAGTTCTGCTGCTGCTACTGCTGCTAAGTCGCTTCAGTCGTGCCCGACTCTGTGCGACGCCATAGATGGCAGCCCCCCAGGCTCCTCTGTCCCTGGGATTCTCCAGGCAAGAATACTGGAGTGGGTTGCCATTTCCTTCTCCATAGTTCAGCCCATGGCAATTGTAGATATTCACTGGTAAACCACTTCTGGCCTGATGAGGGCAACATTTGAACAATTCATTCAGCGGGATTGGCATGAGAATAAGAATAGAATAGTATTTATGGAACAATTAGATGTTTTTGAATTATTATGGTCCCAAAAGGTCAGACTCTTTAAATCGGTCTTTAATTTTAGGTATTTTGCTTTAATGTAGATATTTGCATGTATTTAATTTGTTTAAAAATCATACATTTACACACTCTATAGGGAGTTTATAGCATAAACAAAATAAAGACACATACACACAAAAATGTAGGAAATAATTTACACCCTCGCCCCTATTTATGTTTATACCTATGATGGTTGCCATCCCAACAATGATGATAGCATTGTGCGTTTCTATGGTACTCATCTCTTTTCTATTATAACAAGGTTTCAAGCAATAAGCAAGGAAAATTCCCATTTTGATAGCAATTTCTATTCTAGATTTCACTTCGTATTACACATACTTGTTACACTTCAGGCTCTCAGGTTATTCTACTGGCTATAGAATAATTCAGTGCAGCTTGTTTGTTGTTGTCTGTTTTGTTTTTTAACTTTTAATTTTGTGTTGGGGTATAGTCAGGTAACAATGTGATCACTTCAGGTGAACACCAAAGGGCCTCAGTCATGCTTATACCTGTATCTGTTTACCCCAAGCTCCCCTCCCGTCCAGGCTGCCACAGAACACTGAGCAGAGTGCCCTGTGCTGTCCCGTCGGTCCTTGTTGGTTATCCATTTTAAACATAGCAGCGTGCACAGGCAGCCACAGGTTTGTTCCCTAAGTCTCAGTCCGGCTCCTTTAGAAACAAAACAGAGCAGTTCCCTGCGGCGGTCTCCATGCATGTTAGACCTCAGCAAATTGGTCATGCTCTTTTCCACCTCCAGTGGCGCTCATTTTTCACAGCTGCCTCTTGTACACATGGCTGGTTCCAACCAGCGATTTTTGAGATGTTAGTTTACAATGTCTTATGGGGTTTTCTTGCAACAGTTGCTGAAAATTTCATGGAGGTCCCTTTAGGCCCCAGAGCTATTGACCCTACAGAATGAATTTTTAATGGGGGAAATTCCAGGAACATAGCCAAGTCTTGTGGAGCTACTTGGATCTGGAAAATCTTTCTTTCCTTAAATTACACCCGCCATGAGAACTCTTAGGCTGCATTCATCCTAAGGCTACACCTGCCTGAAATAAATTTCTCTCATGAAAAGTTATCCTATAACTTTGTAACGTAGGCACTCAAAAGTTTTTTATCCTTGATATCCTTCAAATGTCATCATAATTCCCACTAAGGGTTATATAACATTACCACAAGGATAAAGCAGTATGGCGATTAATTATAAGACAAATTGGTATTTACATCCTACTTTTCTCTCACAAAACCTTTACAAACAGAAGCTAATTAATAGATTAGATGTCAATATTTTGTCTTCAAAGAGTTTAATGCTTTAGATTATGATTTATTTTTAGCTCTAGTGCTTCTTTAGCATTTTAATTTGAGACAGCAGAGTACAAGAGAAGGCAGATATTTTTCTCTTCTGTTCCACAGTGACCAAGTAAAAGGTGTTTGGAATCACTTATTACACCAATTTGTGCATAAGTAGATTTATTTCAGAAATAAAATGCATATTCCTGTAAAACAGGTGAGGAAATTTGTAAATAAATGACACCACTCCGTATCTTGTGTTTTGACCAGTTCATGAGGATTTAGTAAAGTGGTCAAAAGTTGTTTGCACATATAAGAAGTACTTATATGTCTAGAAACCCTCGCATTTTCACAACACCGTTTATCTGGAGGTTTCAGCTCCCCAGGTGGCCTTTTCAGCGCCAGGATGGGGCGGTGAACCTGCTATGCTCAAATTGAATAGAGATTCTACTCTAGCCTGTCCTTTCTCTTTCAGAGTACTTCCTATGATGATCTGGTGTCATAATCCTTTACTGTTGGTTTTTTTGGTTTGTTTTTCTTAGATTATTGTCGATTTTATTTTTTCTCTCTGTATTTATTTTGTTTCCTTTTTTAAAAGCTTTTTGTAGGTGGAGACTTCAATCATTGATTTTAAAACTCTTCTTCTTTTACAAGATATGTCTTAAAAAACTATGAATTTCCTTTGTACAGTGCGTTGAGAGGACAAGTTGTGTTTTTATTCTGACTCAGTACAAAATGTTTCCTTCTTGTTTTTGTAATCTCTTCTTTGAATCATGGTTATTTAGAACTATGATTTTAATTTCCAAATATGTGGGAGAATTTATAACCATCATTTTATTCATACAGAACTTAACTTTATTAACAGAGGTCATACTTTGTAAAATTTGATTTTTTTCAAAATTTTTTCTATTATATCTTTAACTGGAGGACAATTGCTTTACAATGCTGTGTTGGTTTCTGCCACACGTCAGCATGAACCAGCCGTGGGCGTACATAAGTCCCCTCCCTCTTGACCCTCCCTCCCACCTCCCACCACATCCTGCCCCTGAAGGCTGTCACAGAGCCCCGGCTTTGACCTCCCTGTGTCATACAGCAAGTTCTCACTGACTGTATTTTACAGAAGGTAATTTATATTTTGAATTTTTAAAAATTACTAAGACTTGATTGAGTACTTGGTCTATATTATTAAACACTCCAGAGCACTTGAAAATAGTATGAATTCTGGAGTTGTAGTGTTGTGTTCTGTAAATGAAAAATTAGCTCAACATGGTTTTAATATAATTAAAATCTTTTTCATCTTTACAAATTTTTTTCACTGTTTTTTTTTTTTCTACCTGTAGTGAGAGAGGGGTGTAAAAGTCTCCAAGTATACTTGTAGGTGTGACTGTATCACCTTTTCATTGCCAAATTTTGCTTTATTTTGATAGACTTTCTCCTATTAAGCACACATACATTTATCATTTTAAAGTTTTCCTGAGGAATTGACCCTTTTAATATTATGAAATATTCCTCTTTACTTCTGGTTAATCATTCTTATCTGGAAAATTTGAATTGTCTAATAGTAATATTTCCACAACATTTTCTAATGCTTGGCTTTTTCATATATATATTTCTGTATTTTTTCCTAGTCTTTTCCTTTCATCTTCCTGTTTTTTCATTAAAATAATCTTTTGCATACAGCATATAGTTAGGTCATTTAAAAACTTCTGGTTCAGCATTCTTTGTCTTTTAATTGAAATCTTTCATCCACTTTAATTTAATGTAAACATGTTATTGTTGCATTTAGAGCTACTAATTTTTTATTTGTTTTTTTCCACATGCTGCATACTGCTCTCCCCTTCTGTTTGTCCCTTCCAGTCTTATTTTGGGTTAATGAAATATGTTTTTTTATTTAATTTTATATCATCTATTGGCCATTTTGGGGTCACAGTTTTATTTTATACGATTTGGTGGTTGTTTAAGGTACTTTAATATGCCTTTTCAATATATCAAAATCTTCTTAGTATTGTATCACTTACTGTAAAATGGAAGAGCATTTTGGAAACTTCCTGCAAAGAGTTTTTATTTTTGTTATTGTTAGCAATTTAGTTGTTGACTGATCACATTGAACTTGAGAAGGTTTGGTTTTCACTATTAGGAGGGACTGTTTCATTTTGGCCTGAGTCTTAAGAAAAATTCTTTAGTCCTGGGATGTATTCTTCACTTCTAAAGTGTGTTTTTTGGAATTTAATGGAGTTTAACAGTTTGCACCAAGTTCCTCAGATTTAGCAGGATGTAAATCCCAGACTCTCTTTCCTGCAGTGCTCACCAGCACGACTTTCTGCTTAGCTCGCTAGCCTGCCAGCTGCTGCTTCTCATTCTGTTCTACAGAATCTCTTCCACATGCATACAGGCCATCCAAAGTGAAAGTGAAAGTCACTCAGTCGTGTCCGACTCTCTGTGACCCGTGGATTATACAGCCCATGGAATTCTCCAGGCCAGGATACTGGAGTGGGTAGTTATTCCCTCCTCCAGGGTCAGTCCCTCCCAACCCAGGGATCGAACCCAGGTCTCCCGCATTGCAGGTGGATTCTTTACCAGCTGAGCCCGGGAAGCCCAAGGAGTGCAGGGAGGTTTGTGCAGATTTTCTGCTTTGTCCTTTATGGTCCTGCCTCCTGAGATTTCCTCTGTTACCTCCCAGCCCCTCTGGAGCCTCGGACACCATCCTCTGACACCTTCAGCAATACTAGTAAAGGTTTCTGCTTGAGCATTAGTCATTCTGACTCTGGGAAAACTGGAATGTGCCCTCAAGAGAAGAAACATAGTATTTCTACCACCCAGTTTTATTCCCTTTCCTTTGAAAGTTGAACTCTTTCAGTTGCCTGCTTTTGATTGGTCTCTAGGGCTTTAAATAGGATTTTAAATTTTATCCAGAGTTTATTATGATTGTCACCTTGGGAGAGGAATTCAGATTAAACTACTCCATTATTCTCAGAACTGGAATTGGAAAAATGATTCTTTTTTGGCTTCCTTATAAAAATACTCCAGGTAGATTCTGAGCCACACATGGCTTGGCAAGTCATATGATTTAGATATACACAAATTCTGTACACTGAGATGATCAGCCTGTCTTTTTAAATCAGTTCCATCCTTAGCTTCCTTATTCTTATGTTGAATCAAATGATGTGGCTATAGAGACATAGCTTATTGAGTAAAGCAGACATGATTGTTTTTTTCTTGCTTTAATATGAAATCTATTTTATCAGATTAGGGAGTTTAAAAGTTTCCAGATTTGGGGATATCTTATTTTATATCTACTCTACATAATTTCCCATGCTTATTTCAAGATTCTCTAACTTAGGTTTCATAAAATAGTTACATTTAAATAGTTACTAAACACCAAAAGTACCCACTCTTCACTTGTTTTCTGATTATCCTTTGTTCTTTTCCCCTCCATGGTGGCTTATATGACTCTATATCCAGGAGTTACATAGTCAACCAATTAATGCCTGCAGGCCTAGAAAAATAAAATTGATGTGTGAATTAGGCCAACATGGGGAAACATTAGAGAATTTTAGAGAATGAGGCAAATTGAAGAAGGCATGCATTATCTGAAAGGTCAAACTTAAAAGCTTTTGTGATGTAGGAAGTCTATGGAGCAGCATTGCCAGAACTTCCACTTTTAAGAGAAACTGTAAATATGAATTTCTATGTGAAATTTCCTGGTTATTAACATAGCCTTCAGGTCAAATCAAACATGTTTGATTGGTGTCTTAGTTTGGACTGCTGTAATAGTGCCACAGAGACTGAGTGGCTTAAACAACAAACATTTATTTCTTATGATTCTGGAAGCTAAGATGTCCAGGATCAAGAAGCCTGCAAATTCAGAGTATAGTGAGGGCCTGCTTCCTGGTTCATAGCCAGCGAGGTCCTCACTGTGTCCTTACATGGCAGAAAGGGCAAGGTTCCCTGTGTGGTTTCTTATGCAAGAGAACAGATCCCATTCACGCGGGCTCTGGCCTTATGACCTAACCGCCCCCCAGAGGTCCCGTCCCCAAATGTCACCCCGCTGCGGATGCCACTGTGTGGATTAGGGGAGGGTGCAGACGTTCAGTCCACAGCGATGCCTGTGCAGAGGCTTGTCTCTCCCTGCTTGTTTGTTTCCAAGGCTGGCTCTTCTTGCACTGGCACACTCCCCCTTGCGCCCTCAGAATGCTCCCCCAGGCCCACCTACCCAGACCTGTTTGTCTACGCTCAGTTCAAGTTCCCTCTCCTCATAGAGCTGCTGCGAGTCTTCAGTCTTTGTTGTTCATTTCCCCTACTGAGAAGCCTATGCATTTACAGTCTTAGAAAACATTTTACGACTTAATTTTGCTGTCTTTGTACCCTAGGAGTTGTGCTTCAATTCCCAGTGTCTTTTATTTCTCCCATAGTTTTTCAATTTAATTTTATAATTTATGGTTGGTGTTGATGCACATGCTTTTTTCTTGTTCTTTACCCTTTTTCTTTTTTTGTACACTTTTTAAAGGTTACTTTCAACTTACAGGCATTACAAAATATTGGCTATCTTCACTGTGTTGCACAGCACGTCCTTGAGCCTGTCTTACACCCAGCAATTTGTACCTCCCACTCCCCAAGCCTAAATCGCCCCTCCACACAGGCAACCACTGGTTTGTTCTCTGTATCTGTGAGTCTGCTTCTTTTTTGCTATATTCACAAATTTGTTGTATTTTTTAGACTTCATATACAAGTGATATCGTACATTAATTTTCTTTCTCTGACTTATTTCACTTAGCATAATATCCTCCAAGTCCATCCATGTGGCTGAAAATGGCAAAATATTGTTATTTTTATGGCTGAGTAGTATCCCATTATTTATACAATACACAACCACATGTTTATCCATTCATCCATCAATGGAACTTTTCATTTTTTATTGGAGTATCGTTTATTGGGCTCCCCTGGTACCAATTTACCAGGGGCTTCCTGGCAGCTCAGCTGGTAAAGAATCCACTGGCAATGCAGGAGACCCTGGTTCTATTCCTCGGTTGGGAAGATTCCCCTGGAGAAGGGGATAGGCCACCCACTCCAGTATTCTTGGGCTTCCCTGGTGGCTCGGACAGTAACGAATCCACCTGCCATGCAGGAGACCTGGGTTTGATCCCTGGGTTGGGAGGATCCCCTGGAAAAGGGCATGGCAACCCACTCCAGTATTCTTGCCTGGAGAAGCCCATGGACAGAGAGGAGCCTGGCAGGCTGTATAGTCCATGGGGTCACAAAGAGTTGGACACGACTGAGCAACTAAGCATAGCACATAGCACAGCATAGTTGATTGGTGGCTCAGATGGTAAAGAATCTGCTTCCAGTGCAGGAGACCTGGGTTTGATCCCTGGGTCAGGAAGATCCCCTGGAGAAGGGAATGCAACCCACTCCAGTATTCTTGCCTGGAGAAGCCCATGGACAGAGGAGCCTGGTGGGCTACAGTCCCTGGGGTCGCAGAGTCAGACACAACTGAGTGACTAACACTTTCACCTTCATAGTTGATTAACAGTGGGCCCTGAGATTTTTAGAAGTGTGAGGGCGGGACTTCCCCATTTGCCCAGTGGTTAAGGCTCTGTGCTTCCAGTGTGGGAGTGGGTCGTGGGTTTGATCCCTGGTTGAGGACTAAGATCCCACATGCCCTGTGGCCAAATAAATAAATTAATTCATTTTAAAAAACTGTGAGGGAAGGTGAAACTTAGGAGAATTATTGATTTGGAGGAGATCATAGATATATTCAATCCAAGCCCTTTAGTTGACAGGTGAGGAAACTAAAGCTCAGTTAGTTAAAAGTGATGGAGTGTGTAAGCTAATGGCCAAGTCTCAGGAGTCTAAACCACCTGTATGTTTCTCTTTCCGCCAAAGACACTACGTTCAATAGATTTAGGAAAAGGTACTTTCCCATTCACTCTCACAGATGCATTTTTTGTTTGTTTCTTCCTCTATGTTCTTCTTCTTAGACTGGCAGAGTGACATGGAATCAGATTCTTCGGCTCCAGAGATAAAAATATCTTTCCCCTGAGATTGGGAGTATCTGATAGCCTCATCCAATTCCTTAAGTTTGGAAAAGAGGAATATTATTAGTCAGCTTGTATTTTAAAGTACCTTTTTCCTCTTATGAGCCTGAAAGACAGGGAAGTATCCTGGTTGTGAAAGAATAGAATTTTCCTATAATCTGAGCTATCTGTTCTGTCTTAAATTCTTAAGCAGAATTGAATTTTATTAAGATGATTGTAGCAATGCTATAATAGATAAATATTACACTCTAGTATGCAGTTGCCTTTTGACATAGTCATTATACCACAGGATGGCATCCTAAATCAATTTCTGTGAGTCTATGCTGAAGTAAAAGCATAAGGCTCTGCATATATAAAGCCTAAGCTTGTCTAATCCAAAGACCTAGATGAATTACATTATGATAAGCTTCAATTCATGAAAATTATTTGTACCTTCTTTTTTCAGTACCTGATATGAAAAAGGTAGCAATTGTTTTTATGAAATAAAATTGTATTCATCATCAATTTAAATGGTTAAAGAGCTTAAATATTTACACTGCAAGTAAATGAAATGTATTCATCTAATTTTTAGTATATTAAAAATGAAAATCTTGGAGGATTCCCTGGTGGTCCAGTGGTTAGGACTCTGCCTTCTCACTGCTGGGGCCCTGGATTTGACCCTTGGTCAGGAAGCTAAGATCCCACAAGCCACATGGCATGGCCAAAAAAAGAAAAGAATGAAATTGAACTGCAAAACAAAATTATCAAGGTGATATAAATGTTTTTTTTTTTTTTTTTAACAAAACCTCTTAAATTTCCAATAGCAATTGGTAAATAAAAATATTTTGTTGTATCTTTGTGTTTTCAGTGCAGTATTATTAAGAAATCACAGCATTAAATTGCAAATAATTATATCTGACTTCAAAAATAATGCCAAAAAGATAGCTCCCTCTATGCTTGAAATGTTTAATTCCCTTTATAATTTGCTGTGTCTTTACTAGCGAAGAGAACATATGTTTGTCCTTTTAAAAAATTGACCAACTATTTATTTCATTCAATTGATACTTAATAATAGAGTCATCACTCTTTCAAAAAGACCAGCCTACTTTTATTTTGGTGCTAATAAATATGATGGGCTTCCCCGGTGGCTCGGATTGTAAAGAATCTGCCTGCAATGCAGGAGACGTGGGTTTGATCCCTGGGTCAGGAAGATTCCCTGGAGAAGGAAATGGCAACCCATTGTAATGTTTCTTGCTTGGGAAATCCCACAGACAGAGGAACCTGGTGAGCTACAGTTCATGGGTTTGTGAAAGAGTCGGACATGACTGAGCGACTGAACAACAACAAAGTAAATATAATGGTTGCAAATCTGGCATTAAATGAATGATGTTCATTTTGTGTATCCCTGTAGTAGCTCAGCAGTGTCTGTACTGATTTCCCGGAGCTCACAGCATTATGTTTCATGGAATGATAGAATATGACAGTGTGCATTTTTCAATGCCTCTGTCAGTAGACATTCAGGATTCCTTCTTTTTAATTCTTCCTATTGCAAATGAAGATGCTGTGCACACTTTTGCACCGTCTCCTGGTGCACACATGGGCCTGGTTTTCTAGGGTGTGACTAGGAGTAGGTCATGGGATAATGTGCATGTCTCATTTTAAGGATACTGCTGTTTGCCTCCCTGCTCCCCAGTGGTTGTGCTGACTTGTACTCAGTTGTAAGACTCCCCCCTGCTTTACATTCTCACCAACACTTAACTACTCTCAGACTTCTTTATTTTGGGCAGTCTAGTAAATGAACTTCCCTGGTGACTCAGTTGGAAAAGATCTGCCTGCAATGCAGGAGACCTGGGTTCAGTCTCTGGATCTGGAAAAGCCCCTGGAGAAGGGAATGGCAACCCACTCCAGTATTCTTGCCTGGGAAGTCCTATGGACAGAGGAGCCTGATGGGCTGCAGTCCACGAGTTGAACATGACTTAGCGACCAAACTAGCACCACCACCAACAAATGACAGAAGTTCACTATAGTAATTGTTAATGGGTTTAATTTTAACTTATTTTTGTGTATTTATCTATTGGATAACTTCTGAAATGGCTATTCTTATCATTTGCCCATTTTTCTTTTGGTGTATACATTTTGTTGGCTGAATTGTAGTTTGCTTTTTCATACTTGTTATGTTATTTAGTAATTAACATAAATTCTTAATTTTATTGAGCTTGAATTTATTCCTTATAATAAAGCATGCTTCCCCACACCTATATCATAAAAATTATGCTGCTGTATTTTCTACCAAAGGTTTAAAAAGTCTTGTATTTAAGTCATTAAAGAATTTGTGGTTATGGTGTGGGGTAGGAATCTAGAGATTTTTTCCCATTTGGATAGCCAATATTCATACACCATTTATCAAAAACGCTGTTCCGTTCACACTATCAGCTCTGCTGTATATTAGTGAAGTCGCTCAGTCGTGTCCGACTCTTCGCAACCCCATGGACTGCAGCCCACCAGGCTCCTCCATCCATGGGATTTTCCAGGCAAGAGTACTGGAGTGGGGTGCCAGTGCCTTCTCCAATGTATGTTAAACAGATATCAGTTTTCCATGTAGACAATAAATTTATGTGGGCCTTTTGATCTATTCCATTTGTGAATTTATTCCTTTGTTAATATGTCATTTTAGTTACTTACTACAAATTCAGCCAGTGTTTACATTTTTTGAGCCAATTCCTCCTACTTTCTTCTTTAGCAATGTTTTTGTTTTGCTGTAGTCTTCTGTGTAAATTTTAGAATTAAGTTGGTTAGTTTCTAGGGATTTTGCTTTAGATTTTTATGTTTATCAATCAATTTGGGGAATTTTATTCCTTTATGATACTAAGTATACCCTTTATGAATATAGTATAGATTTTCACTTAATCAGGGATTTCAAAATAATTTTCAAAAAGTCTTGAAATTTCTAGCATAAATATTGCTTCATCTTCTGTTGGCTTTAATTCTAGACTTTTTTTTTTACTATTGTGGATATAGTTTTACAAACTATCATTATGAAAAATTTAAAACATATAGAAAAGTGGAGAGAATAGTATAATTAGTCCCCTTTTACACAACCTCTAGCCTCAGTAGCTGTTAATTTTGGTAATCTTGCTTTATGTATCCTACTGCACATTCTCTCCTGCCAACCCCAGTCTATTTTGAGGCAAAATCCTAACATCATATTATTTCATTTATAATTGATAAATAATGACTTTACAGTGTTTTAAGGAAAAGTATGTCTGCTGCTAAGTCGCTTCAGTCGTGTCCGACTCTGTGCGACCCCATAGACAGCAGCCCACCAAGCTCCCCCGTCCCTGGGATTCTCCAGGCAAGAACACTGGAGCCTGTTGCCATTTCCTTCTCCAATGCATGAAAGTGAAAAGAGAAAGTGAAGTCGCCCAGGCGTGTCCGACTCTTAGCAACCCCATGGACTGCAGCCCACCAGGCTCCTCCATCCATGGGATTTTCCAGGCAAGAGTACTGGAGTGGGTGCCACTGGCAGGCGTTATTCGGGGACCATCTCTCGCTCACTCTCATGTGCAGTCGCACCAGGCGCTAGTCCCTTCTTCTGAAGAAAGTGTACTCCAGTGACATAGGACTTTGGCTGGCTTTCTGCTTCAGTCTGCTAATGTCTACTTTCACAGTTCATAGGCTGATCAAAATGCATCCCGTTTTGTTTTCAAAATCGTAAAATTACATATTTATTGTGTGCATGTGTGTGTAGTAGGGGCTATTATATATTTTCATGGGTTTGGCAAGAAAGAGGGAAGAGGAAGACTGTACCTTATCTTACCACCATAAACCGGTGGGCAATGTCTTCATTATAAATATAAAATCTATAGCTGAAAGAAAAGTGTTTTATATAAGAATGTTTAGCTTTTTGGTAAGAGGTCTAAGAAGGGAAATTTGATTTTTCTGACTTCTGTGTTCTGTGCTGTGATCAGTCGTATCTGCCTCTTTGTGACCCTGTGGACGGTAGCTGGCAAGGCTCCTTCGTGCATAGGATTCTCCAGGCAAGAATACTGCAGTGGGTTGCCATTTCCACCTCCAGGGGATCTTCCCAACCCAGGGATTAAATCTGTGTTTCCTGAGTCACCTGCATTGCAGGTGGGTTTTTTCTTGACTTCTGTTGCTTTCCCCCAGGTATATGTTGGTCTTTCCAATGAAACAATAATCTGGAAAGGTTTTTTTTTTTCCATTCATATATAGAACAATGAAATTTAACATTGGAAGGCTTATATTATAAGCAAAATAGGAAGTTCTAATGAATTTCTAAAAACACTTTAAATCCACAGTTGAAATCACATGAAGGATATAATTTTGCATACAAATACAAGGTCTAAGATTCACTATTAATTAAGTCCCATGTGCCAACTTTGAACAGATGTATGTATTTACTAAATAATTATGAGTTATTTATTAGTAATTAAAAGGTAACAGCTACTAAATGCATATTAATTAGTTACATAAGACAAAATGGCATATAGCAACCTTTTAATTTCAAGTATAAAACAAGTATAAATCAAAGGTATTTGAATGAAAAATAAACTGTTAATTAACTTGCCATACTGACCAATCTTCAGTGCTAGAGAAAAGACACTTCTTAGTGTATATGCTGGGCTTTCCAGGTGGCGCTAGTGGTAAAGAACATGCCTGTCAATGCTGGAGACCTAAGAGGCCTGGGTTCGATCCCTGGGTCAGAAAAAGATTCCCTGGAGGAGGGCATGGCAACCCACTCCAGTATTCTTGCCTGTAGAATTCCCTGGACAGAGGAGCCTGGCAGGCTACAGCCCATAGGGTTGCACAGAGTCAGACAGGACTGAAGAGACTTTGCATGCAAGTACAGTGGCTTCCCTGGGGGCTCAGATGGTAAAGAATCCACTTGCAATGCAGGAGACCTGGGTTCGATCCCTGGGTTGGGAAGATCTGCTGGAGAAGTGAAAGGCTACCCACTCCAGTATTCTTGCCTGGAGAATTCCATGGACAGAGGAGCCTGGTAGGCTTACAGTTCAGGGGATCTCAGAGAATAGGACACTACTGAGCGATTTTCACTTCACTCGCAGTGTATATGCTACTGTGAAATAGGTTGATTATTTTTTGCATGTTGCACCGTACTTCAGAGAACCAGTTAAAGGCGAGTTTATAAATACCAAACAAAATGAGTGAGAGACAACTGCTATTGCATTAAAAGCATTATACTCCTTACGCAAATGTGGGAACTGGGAGAAGCGCTTCCCATGTACTCTCTTAAAAAACAAGTGAACAAAACATAACTCAAATCTTCTACTTAGGTGTGGTCAGTAGCTTAATATGAATTCTGTAACTTTTCATTTTCATTATCACACTCTACTTTCTTTGGAGAAGAAATATCTCTAAATTATTCACACTAGTAGGGTGAGTTGCTCAGAGGCTTGCATTTGGATCTAAATAAAGGATGACAAAATATACTGGTAGACTATTCCAATAAGAACTGAATATAAAAAAATCCAAAATACTCATTGCTAGGAGATCAGACAAGTAAGCTGTGGTATAGTCATTAATAATCAAATGTTATATAATGATAAAAATGAAAGGAATATTATTGCATGCAAAATAATGTTGAGCTAAAGAAAATGATTTTTTAAATTAAAAAATAAATCAGTTAAATTAATACCTTAGGCTTTAAAGAAATTGCTATGACTCATGAATTCTTGTATATTTTAGGGGAAAAGGGAAGTCACAGAGCCATGCAGTTTGACCATGGTGTATTAGAGTCAGTTAATGTTTTTCAGAATTTCTAGTTCTAGCACAGTTTTATAGCCCTAACCATAGACTTATTGGCAGTTAGAGTCTGAACTAAGGATATCATCTATGGGTTTTTACTATCTTATTCTTGAACCGCAAAGAGAAAACAAAATCAACATCTTCATCTGCTCTTAATCAAAACACTTCTATGTCTATAAATACATGGACAAAACAGTGTTTGGAATACCATTAGCTGGATGAAATACGGTTACAGGAGTGCTCTAACACAAACAAGGCAAATTTGGCACCTTTAAAGCTCAATAAATTCAAACCACTGTCTTGTGATATTAACATCTTGAAAATTGTGTTAACTTGCTGTGTTCTGCTTACAGACTTTCAACACTGAGGCCCCCAAATGAATTTTCAGTAGGTCTTATCTGTCTTGCACTTTGCATTTATTGCTCTGCATTTTATTACCTGAATCTGCTTCCATATTTACACATGCAAAACATGGTAGAGAATCGAAGTCATTTTTCTGGATAATCCAAACCAAATTAGTGGCCTCAGCTCCTACATATTTCAGATGAAGTTGTATTTCTCTTAGTTTGAGTTTTAGGGTAATTATTATAGTTCTGTATTTGATGTGCACAGGCAAATCCTTAGAATTCAGAGTGTGGGAAAGTGCTGAGGGCAGTGATTTCAAAATGAAAGGAAGGAATCTATTTTAAAGTGCAGTAAGAATTTGAATTTATGGTTATAATTTTGGCTTAAAGTCAGAAAACTTTCTCTTTTTAATATTTCATTAACATTTTAGTGATCTAGAGATCTAAAGATCTCTTCAAGAAAATTAGTGATACCAGGGAACATTTCATCACGTTCAGTTCAGTTTAGTTCAGTCACTCAGTCACGTCCAGCTCTTCATGATCCCATGGACTGCAGCACGCCAGGCCTCCCTGTAAATCACCAACTCCCAGAGTTTACCCAAACTCATGTCTATTGAGTCGGTGATGCCATCCAACCATCTCATCCTCTGTCGTCCCCTTCTCCTCCCACCTTCAATCTTTCCCAGCATCAGGGTCTTTTCAAATGAGTCAGCTCTTTGCAACAGATGGCCAAAGTATTGAAGTTTCAGCTTCAACATCAGTCCCTCCAATGAACACTCAGGACTGATTTCCTTTAGGATGGACAAGTTGGATCTCCTTGCTGTACAAGGGACTCTCAAGAGTCTTCTCCAACACCACAGTTCAAAAGCATCAATTCTTTGGTGCTAAGCTTTCTATAAAGTCCAACTCTCACATCCATACATGACTATGGAAAAACCATAGCCTTGACTAGATGGACCTTTGTTGGCAAAGTAATATCTTTGCTTTTTAATATGCTGTCTAGGTTGGTCATAACTTTTCTGCCAAGGAGTAACCGTCTTTTAATTTCATGGCTGCCGTCACCATCTGCAGTTATTTTGGAGCCCAGAAAAATAAAGTCAGCCACTATTTCCACTGTTCCCCCATCTATTTGCCATGAAGTGATGGGATTGGATGACATGACCTTAGTTTTCTGAATGTTGAGCTTTAAGCCAACTTTTTCACTCTCCTTTTTCACTTTCATCAAGGCTCTTTAGTTCTTCTTCACTTTCTGCCATAAAGGTGGTGTCATCTGCATATCTGAGGTTATTGATATTTCTCCCGGCAATCTTGACTCCAGCTTGTGATTCATCCAGCCCAGAGTTTCTCATGATGTACTTTGCATAAAAGTTAAATAAGCAGGGTGACAATATACAGCCTTGACATACTCCTTTTCCTATTTGGAACCCAAGATGGAACTCAAGACAGATGGGTCATGGTGAAGAGGTCTGACAGAATGTGGCCCACTGGAGAAGGGAATGGCAAACCACTGCAGTATTCCTGCCTTGAGAGCCCCATGAACAGCATGAAAAGGCAAAAGGTGGAACAGTGAAAGATGAGCTCCCCAGGTCAGCAAGTGCCCAATGTGCTACTGCAGCTCAGTGGAGAAATAACTCCAGGAAGAATGAAGGGATGCAGCCAAAATAAAAACAGCACCCAGTTGTGGATGTGACTGGTGATAGAAGCAAGGTCCGATGCTGTAAAGGGCAATATTGCATAGGAACCTGGAATGTTAGGTCCATGAATCAAGGCAAATTGGAAGTGGTCAAACAGGAGATTGCAAGAGTGAATGTTGACATTTTAGGAATCAGTGAACTAAAATGGACTGGAATGTGGGAATTTAACTCAGATTTTTTCATCTAAAGATGGGCACGATAAAGGAAAGAAATTGTATGGACCTAACAGAAGCAGAAGGCAATGGCACCCCACTCCAGTACTCTTGCCTGGAAAATCCCATGAACTGAGGAGCCTGGAAGGCTGCAGTACATGGGGTCGCTAAGAGTCGGACACGACTGAGCGACTTCCCTTTCACTTTTCACTTTCATGCATTGGAGAAGAAAATGGCAACCCACTCCAGTGTTCTTTCCTGGAGAATCCCAGGGAAGGGGGAGCCTGGTAGGCTGCTGTCTCTGGGGTCATACAGAGTCAGACACGACTGAAGCAACTTAGCAGCAGCAACAGAAGCAGAAGATATTAAGAAGAGGTGGCAAGAATATACAGAAGAACTATACAAAAAAGATCATCATGACCCAAATAATCATGATGGTGTGATCACTAACCTTGAGCCAGACATCCTGGAACAGAAGGCAAGTGGGCCTTAGGAAGCATCACTATGAACAAAGATAGTAGAGGTGATGGAATTCCAGTTGAACTATTTCAAATACTAAAAGGTGATGCTGTGAAAGTGCTGCACTCAATACGCCAGCAAATTTGGAAAATTCAGCCGTGGCCATGGGACTGGAAAAGGTCAATTTTCATTCCAAGCCCAAAGAAAGGCAATGCAAAGAATGTTCAAACGACTGCACAATCGCACTCATCTCACATGCTGGCAAAATAATGCTCAAAATTCTCCAAGCTAGGCTTCAACAAAACATGAAACATGAACTTCCAGATGTTCAAGCTGGTTTTAGAAAAGGCAGAGGAACCAGAGATCAAATTGCCAACATCCATTGGATCATCGAAAAAGCAAGAGAGTTCCAGAAAAATATTTACTTCTGCTTTATTGATTATGCCAAAGCCTTTGACTGTGTAGATCACAACAAACTGTGGAAAATTCTTCAAGAGATGGGCATACCAGACCACTTGACCTGCCTCCTGAAAAATCTGTATGCAGGTCAGGAAGCAACAGTTAGAACTGAACATGGAACAATGGACTGGTTCCAAATCAGGAAAGGAATACATCGAGGTTGTATATTGTCACCCTGCTTATTTAACTTATATGCAGAGTACATCATGAGAAACGCTGGGCTGGAAGAAGCACAAGCTGGAATCAAGATTGCTGGGAGAAATATCAATAACCTCAGACATGCAGATTACACCACCCTTATGGCAGAAAGCAAAGAAAAACTAAAGAGCCTCTTGATGAAAGTAAAAGAGGAGAGTGAAAAAGTTGTCTTAAAACTCAACATTCAGAAAACTAAGATCATGGCATCCAATCCCATCACTTCATGGCAAATAGATGGGGAAAAAATGGAAACAGTGACAGACTTTATTTTTCTGGGCTCCAAAATCACTGCAGATGGTGAATACAGATGTGAAATTAAAGACACTCAACCCCTGGAAGAAAAGCTATGCCCAACCTAGACAGCATATTAAAAAGCAGAGACATTACTTTGCCAACAAAGGTCCATCTAGTCAAACCTATGGTTTTCCCAGTAGTCATGTATGGATGTGAGAGTTGGACTATAAAGAAAGCTGAGCACCAAAGAATTGATGCTTTTGAACTGTGGTGTTGGAGAAGACTTTTGAGAGTCCCTTGGACTGCAAGGAGATCCAGCCAGTCCATCCTAAAGGAAATCAGTCCTGAATATTCATTGGAAGGGCTGATGCTGAAGGAAGGGCTGATGCTGAAGCTGAAACTCCAATCCTTTGGCCACGTGAGGGGAAGAACTGTCTCATTTGAAAAGACCCTGATGCTGGGAAAGATAGGTAGGAGGAGAAGGAGACAGCAGATGATGAGATGGTTGGATGTCATCACCAACTTAATGGATATGAGTTTGGGTAAACTCTCGGAGTTGGTGATGGACAGGGAGGCCTGGCGTGCTGCAGTCCTTGGGGTCACAAAGAACTGGACATGACTGAGATACTGAACTGAACATTTTATTGATCAGATTGATTTCCATAATTTGAGTACCATATAGCAGCAAAGGTGGGTGAATACTGATGATTAACACGGGAAAAATTCATAGCATGGAATATAGTCAGCTTTGCTTTGAATACGTAAGGATAAAAGATGCAATGCTTGCCAAGAGAATCTTATGGCTGAGACTTGTCACATGGTAATGCTATTCAGAATATAATAATGAATGCCTTTCCAGGATAATAATACCTAGTCTAATCCTCTCATTTTAAACTGAACATAAATATAAAGGATATTAAGAATATATTTGAGATGTCAATGAAATAAAATGTTGTCACAGGATAATGGTCTCCTGCTGCTTCATAAAATACCAAGCCAAAGGCAAGACTTACATTTTCAGAGTAGAAGACATTAATCCCATGACAGTGTTTTATTGCAGTGACTGTATTTCTATTATATAAAATGAGCGTGTAGATTTAATCAGTTCACTTGATGTATGTTGATGTTGTAAATTGACAGTGGTTTATCATCATTATGAAATTGTTGTATCCTTGAAGGCAATTTATCAAAGAAAATATAAATGTTTTAGGAAACAACTTTCAGGTTCAGGGGTAATAGAAATTTCTGACTAGCTGGAGATTGGTTTTCCCTAAGAAAGTAATAGTTAATATAACAAAAGAGGGACAGTATGATTGACATACTCAAAAAAGGTTTGTGTAATAATCATGTTAATAGCATAGTTCCACATTTCAATTTGCTGACAAGTAAAACATAGTAATTAAATAAAATTATTTGAGCAAAAAAATCACAATGACACATCGAAATTTGAATTTCTGCTCAGAATGCTTTACTAAGTCATTTACAAAACTAGCTTTGTTACTTTGAATAATGATTACCGCAAAACAGCTGACGTCTTTAGAAAATAGTACCATTCTATATTTCTAAGTACTGCTATATAATACATCAAAGGCCCATTGTGCAGGATAGGTTAAAGGTTCTTATGGAAGCTTAACCATCTAAGCCAAACCAAGCATTATTCCCAATGGAAAATGAAAACTAATTTCTTGTTTCTTCTCTTTGAAAATACATAATGACAAAATAGTTGGATCTATTCCATTGACTGTGTTTAGAATATTATATTCCATATAGAAATATTTGTTCCTTACATCTGAAAGAGGCCTCAAGTTTGCTTTGAGAACCTTTTCCAGTTTTTTAAATGAACCCAAACCATTGCAGTTAATTTACTGTTCTCAAAGGTAGATCTGATTTCACTTACCTTTTTATGTTTATTGACTATCTTAACATAAGTCCATTTTGTATTTCTGAGGCCATCTATGGGACTTCTCTGGTGGTTTAGTGGTAAAGAATCTGCCTGCAATGCAGGAGACCAAGATTCAATCCCTGGGTCAGGAAGAGCCCATGAAGGAAGGCATGGCAACCTGCTCTAGTATTTTTGTCTGGAGAATCCCATGGACAGAGGAGCCTGACAGGCTACAGTCCTTAGGGTTGAACAGACTCAGACAAGACTGTGGCAAATAAGTGGGAAACAGCGGGAACAGTGAGAGACTTTATTTTTTTGAACTCCAAAATCACTGCAGATGGTGACTGCAGCCATGAAATTAAAAGACGCTTCCTTCTTGGAAGAAAAACTATGACCAACCTAGACAGCATATTACAAAGCAGAGACATTATTTTGCCATCTAAGGCCCATCTAGTCAAGACTATGGTTTTTCCAGTAGTCGTGTATAAATGTGAGAGTTGGACTATAAAGAAAGCTGAGTGCAGAAGGATTGATGCTTTTGAACTGTGGTGTTGGAGAAGACTTTTGAGAGTCCCTTGGACTGCAAGGAGATCCAACCAGTCCATCCTAAAGGAAATCAGTCCTCAATATTCATTGGAAGGACTGATGCTGAAGCTGAAACTCCAATACTTTGGTCACCTGATGGGAAGAACTGAGTCATTTGAAAAGACCCTGATGCTGGGAAAGATTGAAGGCAGGAAGAGAAGGGGATGACAGAGGATGAGGTGGTTGGATGGTATCACCAACTCAAAGGACATGAGTCTGAGTAAGCTCCTGGAGTTGGTGATGGACAGGGAATCCTGGTGTGCTACAGTCCTGCTGCTGCTGCTGCTGCTGCTAAGTCGCTTCAGCTGTGTCTGACTCTGTGCGACCCCATAGACGGCATCTCACCAGGCTCCCCAGTCCCTGGGATCCTCCAGGCAAGAACACTGGAGGGGGTTGCCATTTCCTTCTCCAATGCATGGAAGTGAAAAGTGAAAGGGAAGTGGCTCAGTCGTGCCCGACTCTTAGCGACCCCATGGACTGCAGCCTACCAGGCTCCTCCGTCCATGGGATTTTCCAGGCAAGAGTACTGGAGTGGGGTGCCATCGCCTTCTCTGATGCTACAGTCCGTGGGGTCATAAAGAGTCGGACACAACTGAGCGAATGAACTGAACTGAAGTGAAGGCCATCTATGTTCCCATTGTCTGTCTCTTGGTGGTATAAGGCCCACAAATCTGAAAATTAAAAGCTTCATCTTCAAAATACAGCAAGCAAGGTAACTTAAAAAGCTAAAAGCTATTCTTTTTCATAAAAATGCAAATCATCTAGCCCATAGAAGGAAAGGCCATTAAGGAAAAATATCAACATGGCCAAAGTGGGATAAGAGTGACATCTGGAAAATGCTCACGGAGTTGAGATACTCTCTTTTTTTTTTTAGCATTTCAAACATTTATTCATTTATTTACTTATTTACGTTTGGTTGCCCCGGGTCTTCGGTTTTGTGCGCGGGCTTTCTCCAGCTGCAATGAGCAGGGCCTCCTCTCTAGCTGCAGTGCTCAGGCTTCTCACAATGCGGCTTCTCTTTTACAGAGCACGGGCCCCAGGCGCAGGGCCTTCCGTAGCTGAGCTCCTGGGCTCTGGAACACCGGCTCAGTCGTTGTGCACAGGCTTAGCTGCTCTGCGGCATGAGGGATCTTCCCAGATCCGGGATCCAACCTGTCTATGTCTCCTGCACCGCAGGCGGATTCTTTCCCACTGAGCCACCAGGGAAGCCCAAGACACTCTTTCATGACCCTTGTCATACCCTTGTCATGAGGCTTTTCACTGCATCACAGGCCATCCACTCTCAGTTCTTTGTGTGAAAAGATCGGGAATCATCACAACCATATTTCTTCTATGTTAATCACAAATCTGCTTTTTATGGTCATTTTATTATGAAGTCTATTTTTTATGATCACATACCACATAGGGCTGCTATCACAAAAGACCACAGATTGGGAGGGGGCAGTTCCAGAGACTTCAGGGCCACGATGAAGAGCTCAGCAAGGCGTGTCTTCTCCGTGGCTTGTAGGCTGCTGCCTTCTTACTATGACCTCACGTGGGCTTCTATGTCTGATGTCTCTTAGTGTGTTGGAATTTTTTCGGATTGGATTAGGGCTCATCCATGTGACCTCTGGGCTTCCCTGGTACCTCAGCTGATAAAGAATCAGCCTGCAATGCAGGAGACCTGGGTTTGATCCCTGGGTTGGGAAGATCCCCTGGAGAAGCGGATAGGCTACTCACTCCAGTATTCTGACCTGGAGAATTCCATGGGCTGTATAGTCCACGGGGTCGCAAAGAGTCAGACATGACTGAGTGACTTTCACTTTATGTGACCTCTTTTTCATCTTATTTACCTCTTCAAGGCTCTATCTCCAAATACAGTCACATTGTGAGTTGCTGTGGCTTAGGGCTGCAGTATATGAATGTGGGGGACACAGTTTGGTTCATAACACATATTAATAAGATTTCTCTTGAATTTTAGTATTACACATAAAAAGAAAACTGAAGCTAGAAAACCGTAATAATATATGAGCTTTTAAAAAGCATGGAAAAAAAGAGTTTGTGTCGAGAGGACTCTGTCATCTTTATTCTTCGGAAGCTTTGTCCACAGCCCCAAGTGCATCATCGTGGTGTGATAGTACGTTGACGAAGTATTTCTGTGAGAACTGAATGCCTTCTATGCTAGTTCTTATCTTTCCTACGAGGAATAAGTTTCTCGAGAAAAGATACCATGTTTCATATAAGTATGTATTACACCTCAAACCTACCACAGGGCCTAGGCACTCGATAAATATTAAGGAAGTGATAGTTGGATGGATGGACGGACGAAATAATTTGCAAGTCACTTGTACATTTAGAGCTGTGATTTAGATATTTTATACCTGAGATTATTGCTAATGAGAAATACTCTCGATTATGACAAGAGACACCTTAGAAATATTATTCTTTAGTGTACATAAAACTAGATCTTAAAATATGACTGCCAAACAGATTTAAGAAAGATTTTATTACATGGCGACCAGCCAAAACCATTGAGCAGAAAATAGAAAGGAAATAAAATTATACTGTCTTGAAATCCAGGTGGAGTTTTGCACATTCTTTCTCATTAAACATCTATCTTGTTTCCTATCTGAGTTTCAGAGGCAAAGGAAGAGCTATGAACATTTGACGTATACTTAGTTCCAAATAGACTGTAAATTCTCAGTAGTTGGGTGTGCAAGCCAGGAGGTGTGTTTATATTATTCACTTTCTGCACCGTAGTTCTCTGAACATAAATTTCTCCTTCTTTAGGATTGTTTTACCCATCACCAAGAAATACCTATATCTTCAGCTTAACAAGAAAAATTTTAAATATCCAAGCAACAGTCCTAATTTTGCTTCCTGGTGATAACTGCCAACAACATTTGTAAAATAAGCCTGCTAACATTTAGGTATATTTAAATATGTGTGTATATTAAATCCATATAAATATGAAGGTAAGTCTATCTCAGATTCAGCAAGGCTCCAAAAGGATGTACATGCTGAAATGAACTACTATGCAGGGCTTCTTGAGAACTAGCTAAAGGGAAGGTTGATTACTAGTCGCCAACGACTGGACTTCCCCGGTGGCTCAGCGGTAAAGAATCCGCCTGCAGTGCAGGAGATGCCAGTTCGGTCCCGGGGGGTCAGGAAGGTCCCCTGGAGGAGGGCATGGCAACCCACTCAGTGTTCTTCCCCGGGAAGTCCCATGGGCAGAGGAGCCTGGAGGGCTACAGTCCGCGGGGTCGCACAGAGTCGGACGACGTAGTGACTGAACAGCAGCCACGAGGGGTTCGGGGGGCGCGACGCCTTTGGAGGAGGCTGCGGTCTGTGTCCGCCCTCTCGGGAGAGTCCGCTCTGGCGTCACCGCGAGGGCAGGGCAGGGGGCTCATTTAGCGTTCTCGGCACTTTGTGAAAGGCGTCAGGCCGGGAGGACACACAGTGTTTTTCAGGGTCGAGAGAAGGGCCGTCCAGGAGTGAGGCGTTCAGCGGGCAGGACGGCAGGAAGGCAGCGGCTGAGCGGCGCAGCGATGGTCTCGGGAGCTAGAGGAGCCACGCGGAGGTCCTGCCCTCTGAGGATCTCCAGGAAGCACGTTTAAGGCCTGTGGCTCCGAGGGAGCGTCCCTGCCGGCTCAGACAGTGAAAGCACCGCCTGCAACGCGGGAGTCCGGGGTTCGATCCTTGGGTCAGGAAGATTCTCTGGAGGAGGGCATGGCTCCTCACTCCAGGGTTCCTGCCTGGAGAATCCCATGGACGGAGGAGCCTGGCGGGCTACAGTCCACGGGGTCG
The DNA here is from genome assembly GCF_002263795.3 of Bos taurus. NCBI lineage: Eukaryota > Metazoa > Chordata > Mammalia > Artiodactyla > Bovidae > Bos > Bos taurus. The sequence goes on along the minus strand of NC_037334.1, from coordinate 109,533,241 downwards.
CAAAGAGTCGGACAGGCTCCGAGGGCAGCTGTGCCGCGGCAGGGTAGCTCGGCAACAGCAATCGTTCTGACCTTCCCCTCCTCTCCCACTTCCGCTACTTCCGTCCGCCCACCCTGGGAGGGAGCCAGGGTCAGCAAGCGAAGGCTTCTGGAGAGAAAGAAGTCATTTGTGCCCACCATCCTTAGCGGCTTCCAAGCTAAGCAATAGTGATCTAATGAAGTTTGCCCATTAAATTTGACTATTTTAATAACTGAAGCTAAAACTAAAGTGACTGAAGAAATATTTTTTCTAAAGTGATCATAAAGCACTAGATCTGGCCTGGCCTGGCCTGATCTAAGATACCGGAGAGATCTAGATCCAGCTAAAAACCAGTTGGAAAAGAGAGCCTGGAGGGAATTAAAGTGATATATTTTTTATACACTGCAGAATTCTGTTCTTTCAACATTATGTATACAAATACCCACACACGAACCAAATATAACACACTATTAAATATACACAATGAATTATACTCACCATGAAGTCTGTACATATAAAAAGTGGGGCTGTATTTGACACACTGTTTTAGAGTTTTACAGCTTGCCTTCTTGGTGGTGCACTGGTAAAGAATCAGCCTGCCAATGCAGGAGATGCAAGAAATGCAGGTTCGATCCCTGAGTGGGGAAGATCCCCTGGAGTAGGCAACCTATTCCAGTATTCTTGCCTGGAAAATACCATGGACAGAGGAGCTTGGTCGGCTACATACAGTCTATGGGGTCGCAGAGTCAGACATGACTGAGCATGTATATGTGCATTTTTCATTTATCTATATACCATGATCTGGAGAAGGCAATGGCACTCCACTCCAGTACTCTTGCCTGGAAAATCCCATGGAAGGAGGCGCCTGGAAGGCTGCAGTCCATGGGGTCACTGAGGGTCGGACAGGACTGAGCGACTTCACTTTCACTTTTCACTTTCCTGCATTGGAGAAGGAAATGGCAACCCACTCCAGTGTTCTTGCCTGAGGAATCCCAGGGACGGGGGAGCCTGGTGGGCTGCCGTCTATGGGGTCGCACAGAGTCGGACACGACTGAGGTGACTTAGCAGCATATCATGATCAAGTATTTTTTTTCTGCAGCATTATTTGTAATTACTTCAAAAAACCCTTGATTAGTTACTCATTTCATTTGACTATTTCCCTCTTGCTGGCCATTTATATTTTGTTAAATTCATACATGTTTAAATTAGTGTTTGCTGAAGTTATATCCTTATAATGAATAAGTAGTGAGAGTCTTTCTTTATTACTTAGAACAAGAGTGTAATAAGCACGGACTTGTGGTCACAAAGATGCACAGTTAAGAAGAATTTAATGAAGTATAGTTGATTTACAGTGTTTCAGGTTTATTGCCAAGTGAATCCATTTTATATATATTCTTTTTCAGATTCTTTCCCATTATAGGTTATTACAAGATACTGAGCATAGAGTTCTGTGCTGTACAGTCAGATTCTTGTTTACCAGTAGACTGCATCTGTTCATCTCAAGCTCCCAATTTCCCCTCCCTCCTTCCTCCTTTGGTAACCATAAACTTGTTTTCTCTGCCTGTGAGTCTTTCTCTGTCTTGTAAATAAGTTCATTTGTATCATATTTTAGACTCCACATATCAGATCAGATCAGTCGCTCAGTCGTGTCCGACTCTTTGCCACCCCATGAATCGCAGCACATCAGGCCTCCCTGTCCGTCACCAACTCCCAGAGTTCACCCAGACTCACGTCCATCGAGTCAGTGATGCCATCCATCCATCTCATCCTCTGTCATCCCCTTCTCCTCTTGCTCCCAATCCCTCCCAGCATCAGTCTTTTCCAATGAGTCAACTCTTCGCATGAGGTGGCCAAAGTACTGGAGTTTCAGCTTTAGCATCATTCCTTCCAAAGAAATCCCAGGGCTGATCTCCTTCAGAATGGACTGGTTGGATCTCCTTGCAGTCCAAGGGACTCTCAAGAGTCTTCTCCAACACCACAGTTCAAAAGCATCAATTCTTCGGCGCTGAGCCTTCTTCACAGTCCAACTCTCACATCCATACATGACCACAGGAAAAACCATAGCCTTGACTAGACGAACGTTTGTTGGCAAAGTAATGTCTCTGCTTTTGAATATTCTATCTAGGTTGGTCATAACTTTCCTTCCAAGGAGTAAGCGTCTTTTAATTTCATGGCTGCAGTCATCATCTGCAGTGATTTTGGAGCCCAGAAAAATAAAGTCTGACACTGTTTCCACTGTTTCCCCATCTATTTCCCATGAAGTGATGGGACTGGATGCCATGATCTTCGATTCCACATATAGATTATATGATATTTGTATCTGACTCCCGTCACTTGGTATGAATCCATGTTGCTGCAAATGGCATTATTTCCTTCCACCTTATGTCTGGGTAATGTATGCATGTTGTATAATTGTATATATAAGCTGAATCTTTTTGTCCATTCATCCATCGATGGACATTAAGGTTGCTTTCATATCTTAGCTATTGCAAACAGTGCTGCTATGAACACTGGGATGTATGTATCTTTTCAAATTAGAGTTTTTATCTTTTTCCAGGATATGCCCAGGAATGGAATTGCTGGATTACATGGTAATTCTATTTTTATTATTTTAAGGAACCTCCATAGTGGTTGCATCAGTTTACATTCCCGCCAACAGTGTAGGAGGGTTCCCAGAGGGCGTGTATTTTAATAGTTGTTAAGTACTTCCAAACCACCATTCAGAAATCTTTAACCAGTTTGTCCTTCCCACCAGTAGTAAATCATGTGCCATTCCCCACACTCTCTGCATTATTAACTTTTAATGCACAGTGTTATTAACTTGTTTTCCAAAATTAAAGTACAAAGCATGGCATAATGATTGCTGAAATTTGCGTATCTCTGATTACTATGGAGCTGCAAGTGTGACGTTTTTGCTAATTGATTTGCATGATGACATTTTCATTTTCTAATTTACTGGCCACAGCCTCCTGTCTTTTGGCCATTTTTAAAAAGATAGTCTATTTATATATCTTTTTCTAATGATTCACAATTCTTTCGATATGTTAAAAATTCTAAACTGTCCCATATGTTGATATTATATTCCTCTGATAAACATTTACATCTGACCCTTGAACAATGAGGGGGGTGAGGGGGGTAGGAACACTGACCCCCCTTGAAGTCAAACATTCTGTGTAACTTATAGTCAGCCTTCCCTGTGTACGATTTCCCCATATGCTCGGTCCCACACGCAAGGATCCAACTCCCTGCGTCACCATGCAGCACTGTAGGATTTGCTGCTGAAAGAAGCCCGTGTATAAGTGGGTGCGTGCGGTTCAGACCTGAGCTGTTCAAGGATCAACTGTATATTTAAATGTCTTTCTTGTTGTATTAGCCATACAGTTAATTTTCAGTTTTTCTCTAGTCAAACGAGTCATCATTACCCTGCATTTTTCTCTGCCTTTGGTATCAAAATTAGAAGGCTCTTTTTACCTTTATACAATTATATTTATTAATATATTTAAATCTTAAATCTAAATGTAATTAAAGCATTGCAACAAGGCCCTACTGTATAGCACAAGGAACTATATTCAATATCCTGAGATAAGCCAGAATGGAAAAGAATATTAAAAAGTATATATACGGATAACTGAATCATTTTGCTGTATAGCAGAAATTAACATTATAAACCAACTTCAATTTAAAAAGAGAAAAGTAAAATTGATTTAATGAAATAAAGCAGCCTATTGAAAGAGTAAAAAATATATATGTAAAAAAAATTGCCAAACATGAACTAAGTATCAATGATAATAGAATACACGCACGAGTGTGCCCAGCTTGAGGACACCTGAGCTCTTTCTGCATTTTATTCTCTTTGTTCATATTATTTCTTTCTCTTTAACAAAATGTAAAGTTGCAAGTACATTCTCCATCTATTTACCTTCCGTTTTTCTTCAGAACTAATCACTATTCTGTTTCAGGGCATTATTCATGTCCAAGTGTCTATTACTTATCCTAGATGTCAATAAGCAATCTACTTCCTTTCTGTAGGGCTTTAAATTTTTATTAAATTTTTCTAATATGTCTATGTATTTTCAATATGCTTTTTTACTCAATATTGTGTTTTTGAAATTCACTAACATGGGAATTTTTTTCCCTAACATTATAAACTTTAGACCTACCTACGCTGTTGGAGAAGGCAGTGGCGCCCACTCCAGCACTCTTGCCTGGAAACTCCCGTGGACAGAGGAGTCTGGTGGGCTGCAGTCCATGGTGTCGCTAAGAGTTGGACATGACTGAACGACTTAACTTTCACTTTTCATTTTCATGCATTGGAGAAAGAAATGGCAACCCACTCCAGTGTTCTTGCCTGGAGAATCCCAGGGACAGCAGAGCCTGGTGGGCTGCCGTCTATGGGGTCGCACAGAGTCGAACACGACTGAAGCGACTTAGCAGCAGCAGCAGCAGCAGCATGCTGTTGTTCATAGATCTAGTTCATTCATTTTAACCGCTGTCTAGTATACAGATGTGTGACTAAACCTTAGATCATCTCTTCTGTTAAAAATGAATATTTAGGTAATTCCAACTTTTTTATTTTTCAACTCCAACTAAAGTTAGGATGAATTTTCTAGCTCACGCTTTCTGGGAACATGAGTCAGAGCTTCCCTGAGTAAGAGCACAGGTAGAAGAGGAGTTGTTGAGTCACACAAGTGTGGCTTTTTCAGCTGTGTCCGACTCTTTGTGACTCCATGGATTAGAGCCCACCAGGGTCCTTTGGCTTCTGCCACCCGGGGAAGGAAGCTTCCCTGGAGGCCCAGATGGTAAAGAATCTGCCTGCAATGCAAGAGACCGGGGTTCGATCACTGGGTTGGGAAGGTTCCCTGGAGAAGGAAAGGCTACCCACTCCCATATTCATGCCTGGAGAATTCCATGGACACGGTAGCCTGGTGGGCTACAGTCCATGGGGTCGCAAAGAATTGGGCATGACCAAGCAACCAACACTTTCACAAGCGTGCTTTATTAAGCCTTGCCAGCTATTGCCAAATTATTCTCCAAAGTGATTGTATAATTTACAGAACGGTGTGTAAGAATTCGTGCTAATCCAAATTTTTGCCAAAACCTAAGTAAAAGAGATTTAAATTTCACCACCAATGTGATGAATGGTGTCCCAGTGTTGCTCTGCTTTGCATTCTCCTGCTATTCCTTCAGTTGTGCAGCTCTTAATAGGTTGATTGGCTACTTGGAATCCTCTTCAGTGAAAAACATGACCATAGCCTGTGTCATTTTTCTACTGTTGTTTGAAATTTTTTTCATTAATGCAATTTTTAAATTTAAATGTTGCTCGGATAGTTCACAAAAATATACATTTTTTGGTAATGTTTTTAGAATATCTTTTCATGTATTAAATTTTCTAAGTTTAGTGTATTCAGCTTATAATTTATAATTCAATTCAATTTATAATTCTGCATTTTTGTATCTTATTCAAAAAATCCCTCCCTATCTTGATATCCTAAGAATATTCTCCCATATCTTCTTGAGAAATGTTCACAGTTTTGTTTTTCACATTTTGGTCTTTAACCCATCTGGAATATTTTATTTTTGTGCACAGTATAAGGGATCTATTTTCATCATTTTTCCTTATGGAATGCAAATCATCTTGGCCTCGTTTTATTGAATAGTCTACTCTTTTGCAACAGATTTGTGTCTGTCATACACCATACACATATGGTTTGTTTATCTATTTAGTGCTTTGTTTTTGTTTCTTTCTGAAACACTCACTGCTTTAACGATCATACTAATAGCTTAGTAATGAGTCTTTGAGTATATAGGACAAATCCTCTTCTCTAGTTTTTCTTGTAGAACATTTTACCTTTTCTTGATTCTTCACTTCTTTCATGGATCTTAGGATCAATTTGTCCAGTCCTACAAATAGTCTATTTTTGAGACTGGAGGATAATTGCTTTACAATGCCGTGTTGGTTCCTGCTGTGCACAAACATGAATCAGCCATGAGTGTGCACACCGCCTCCCTCTCGAGCCTCCCCCCATGCCTCCCCACTCCCATCTCACAGAGCACCAGGCTGGCTCCCTGCATTGTGCAGAGGCTTCCCTCCCCGCTGGCCACTGCTTTACACGTAGCGGTGTGTGTATGCTGATGCTGCTCCCTCGATCCACCCTGCCTTCTCCTGCCACCCCTGTGTCTGCAGGTCTGTTGCCTACATTTCAATCTCTAGTCCTGCCCTGAAAATACATTCATCAGCAGCATTTTTCTAGATTCCATATATAGGTGTTGATATGCAGTATTTATTTTTCTCTTTCTGACTTACTTCACTCTATATCACAGGCTCTAGCTCACCCACCTCAGTTCAACTCACTCAAATTTGTTCCTTTTTATGGCTGGGTAATATCCCATTGTATACACATACGACATCTTCTTTATCCATTCGTCTGTTGATGGACATCTAGGTTGTTTCCATGTCCTGGCTATTTGTAAATAGTGCTGCAGTGAACAATGAGGTACATGTGTCTCTTTGAATTTTGGTTTTCTTAGGGTATATGTCTGGTGGGAGAATTGCTGGATCATATGGTATGATTTATTCCTAGTTTTTTAAGGAACCTCCATATTGTTATCCATAGTGGCTATGTTAATTTACATTTCCACCAACAGTAGAAGAGGGTTCCCCTTTCTCCACATCCTCTCCAGCATTTATTATTTGTAGACTTATTGATGATGGCCATTCTGACCGATGTGAGAGAATACCTCATTGTAGTTTTGATTTGCATTTCTCTAATATTGAGTGATGTTGAGCATCTTTTTATGTGTTTGTTGGGTATCTGTATGTCTTCTTTGGAGAAATGTCTGTTTAGGTTACAAATAGTCTTGCTGGAAATTTTATTTGACTTGTAATGGGTTTGTCAATCAATTAAGAATATTTTTGATCTCCATGATAAGTCTCTATTTTATCTAGATCTTTCATTCTTCAATGAAATTATATAAATTTCTTAAAGCACTTCTTGCTAGATACTGCATCAAACTATTGATCCCTCTGTATTAATATTGTTTCCCATAAAATATTTAAACTCTCTTAATAGTCTTGATAGATGGTAGATTCTCTTGTTGTGTCTAGGTATACATCATATAACCTATAAATAACAATATTATAAATATATACCTATTTCTTTACCTATGTCTAGACTAGGATGTCTAGGTTATCTTGGAAAAAAGTTAGGATAATGAGATCTTACCTTTTTCTCAAAAACAGAAGGAGATTTCTTCTAAAGTCTCACTATTACGTTTATTTTTTTGATGCCATTTTGGACTGATAGTTTCCTGAGTTAAAGAACAAGCTCCGTATTAGTCTTATTAAAAAATAGTTTTAATTGCTGGCCCTTTAATTTCAAATGCATTTCCAGTATCCTGCATTTGTGCTGTCCTCACAATTGCTGGTTTTGGTATCATATTTGTATGCAGGTGATTTCCTACATTTCCTTTATGTTTGTCTTGATAGGTAAGCTTTTCCATTCATAATTTTCCTTTTTTCTAGTAGTGGCCTTTTCTGCCTAGAGATGTTCCTTTAGCATTTGTTGAAAGCTGGTCTGGTGATGCTGAATTCTGTTAACTTTTGATTTTCTGTTGAGCTTTTGATTTCTGTCAAATTTCACTGAGAATCTTGCTGGGTAGAAGATTGCTGGCTGTAGGTTCTTCCCTTTCATCACTTGAAGTATATTGTGCCACTCCCTTCTGGCCTGCAGAATTTATGCTGAAAAAATCACCTGATAACCTTATGGGAGTGCCCTTGTATATTATTTGTTTCTTTTCCCTTGCTGCTTTTAATGTGTTTTTTTTAATTTTTGTTAGTTTGACTCCTGTGTGTTTGGGTGTGTTCATCCGTGGGTTTATTTATATCCAGCACCTGCAGGAGTTGAGTGACCATGTCCTTCCTCATGTTAGGGAAGTTTTTAGCTATTACCTTTTCAAATATTTTTTCAGGTCCTTTCTCTCTCTCTCTCCTCTCTCTCTCTTCTCCTTCTGGGACTCCTGTTATTGGAATGTTGGCATACTTTATGTTGTCCCAGAAGTATCTTAGACTGTCTTCATTTCTTTTGATTCTTTTTTAAAAAATTTTTTTCTTTTAATTTTTATTTTTAAACTTTACATAATTGTATCAGTTTTGCCAAATATCAAAATGAATCCGCCACAGGTATACATGTGTTCCCCATCCTGAACCATCCTCCCTCCTCCCTCCCCATACCATCCCTCTGGGTCCTCCCAGTGCTCTAGCCCCAAGCATCCAGTATCGTGCATCGAACCTGGACTGGCATCTCGTTTCATACATGATATTTTACATGTTTCAATGTCATTCTCCCAAATCTTCCCACCCTCTCCCTCTCCCACAGAGTCCATAAGACTGTTCTATACATCATTGTCTCTTTTGCTGTCTCGTACACAGGGTTATTGTTACCATCTTTCTAAATTCCATATATATGCGTTAGTATACTGTATTGGTGTTTTTCCTTCTGGCTTACTTCACTCTGTGTAATAGGCTCCAGTTTCATCCACCTCATTAGAACTGATTCAAATGTATTCTTTTGATTCTTTATTCTGTTCCACAGCAGTGATTTTCACTGTTCTGTCTTTCAGTTAACTTATCTGTTTTTCTGCCTCAGTTACTTTGCTACTGATTCCATCTAATGTATTTTTCATTTCAGTTACTGTATTTTTCATCTCTGTTCTTTATTTCTTCCAGTCCTTTGTTAAACATTTCTTGCCTCTTCTTGATCCTTGCCTCTATTTTCCAAGACTCAGGATCATCCTTACCATCATTACTCTGAATTCGTTTTCCAGTAGATTGCCAGTCTCCACTTCACTTAGTTTTTCTTCTGGGGTTTTATCTTGTTCCTTTATCTCAGACATACTCCTCTGCCATCTTATTTTGTCTTAACTTTCTGAGAGCATGTTTTCTATTCTACAGGCTGCCAAGTTGTAGTTCCTGCTTCCTCTATCTGCCTTCTGGTGGATGAGGCTGTCTAAGAGGCTTGTGCAGGCTTCCTGATGGGAGTTTCTGCCCACGGGCGGGTGGAGCTGGTCTTGTCCCTCAGTGGGCAGGGCCATGTTCAGGAAGACTTTACGTAGTCTGCCTGCTGATGGCAGGGCTGTGTTCCTGCCCTGTCGGATGTTTGGTCTGAGGTGTCCTAGCACGGGAGCCTACAGGCTGTTGGATGGGCCTAGGTCTCGGCAAGGAAATACTGATCTCAGTAGGGCTCACACCAGAGTAATCACCAGAACTGCTGCTGCCAGAGTCTGTCCTGCAGTGAGCCGCAGCTGCGTGTTGCCTCCACAGGAGACCCTCTAATGCCGCCCTCGGCTCCTATGAGGTCCCTGCTTTTTTTCTTGGATTCTGGTGTGCACAAGACCTTGTGCGCACCCTCCAAGAGTAGAGTTTCCATTTCTCCCAGTCCTATGGGATTCCTGCAATCACACCTTGCTGGTCTTCAAAGCCAGATCCTCTGGAGGCTCCTCCTCCATTTCCGAACCCCGATCTGGGAAGCCTGATGTGGGGCTCCAGACTGGGAGAACGTCTGTGGTGTAATTATTTTCCAGTCTGTGCATTGCCCTCCTGACATGTACAGGATTTGATTTTATCACGATTGTGCCCTTCTGACTGTCTCATTTGGCTTCTTCTTTGTCTCTGGATGTAGGGTCTCTTTCTGGTGGGTCCAGCATGGTTTTTTGCTGCTCCTGCTCTTGATGGTTGTTTAGCAGTAAGTTGGGTTTTTGGAGGGCTCCCCTGATAGTGCAGTTGGTAAAGAATCTGCCTGCAATGCAGGAGACCCCGGTTCGATTCCTGGGTTGGGAAATCCACTGAAGAAGAGAGAGGCTACCCACTCCAGTGTTCTTGGGCTTCCCTGGTGGCTCAGCTGGTAAAGAATCCACCTACAATGCAGGAGACTTGGATTCAATCCCTGGGTTGGACAGATCCTCTGGAGAAGGGCAAGGCCACCCACTCCAGTATTCTAGCCTGGAGAATTCCATGGACAGTCCATGGGATTGCAAAGAGTTGGACACGACTGAGCAACTTTCACTTCCACTTTTGTGGTTTTGGTGTTTTTGTAAGAAGAGGTGAGCGCACATCTTTCTACTCCATCGTCTTGCCAGCTAAATCCAGGAAATTTAAAAATTATCACCTTGGTTGGCCTTCAGTATGAAGAGAATAGGACATAACCTATTCTTTGGAAATGGTGATCCCATTTCCAAAGTCAATAGTTTAATTGTCACTTCAGAATTTAAAGGAAATCCAAACAGGTTACTAGAATGAGCACCCAAATGAAGGAGGATAGAGTAGAGCAATAGGAGATACATCAGCCTTATGTTGCTGTTCTTAGGTACACTTCATATTTTTAATTTTTCATAGGCTTTCCCGACATTCTTCAATGAAGCTGTTTTGGAATTTAAAACTGTCTGGGGCTTCTGCCTACCAGTTAAAGTGGTTACAATTGTTTAGGATGAGAGTTCTCTCAAATTTTGCCTCAATAAGTTAGAAGTTTTTCCACTTCAAAGGATCCATCATCTGGGTATTGACAAGTAGGACCTTAATAGCACTCTAATGAATCAGATGCCAAAGGCATCCCTGCAAGAGAAGGCAAAGGGTGCAGCCCTCACCAGATCCAGAGAGTTCACTCCCAGTGATGGTCTCGGAAAGAAAGGTTGTCAGTGAATGGGCAGAAGCAATGAAGACTAAGACAGAAAAGCCCCCTTAAGGATTTATTCCCTTATGACAAACTACCCCGACTCTGGGTTCCTTTCAGCTAAATGAATACCTAAGAGGGTTGTGCTGTGAGGTTGATGCTTGTGTGTTGTTTTATAGAGTACCTCATGGCATGGAATTTTGAGGTTGGTGAGTGACCTAGTGTGATCTACCGTGTTCTGTGACCACTCTGTCCTTTCATGGGTGCCTTTTTAAGGTGGCAAGTGCTCCAGTGACTGTTAAATCCTTCATCTGCGCCCACTGATGGTGTGATTGTGGCTTCCAGCATATCCCTTAGGAAAAACTTTGTACCTCATGCTATGCTAACCACAGCAAACTGGTATCTGACCCCCACAAACTCACCAGCCTGTGGGGTTGGCACAGACAACAGGCTTTTAAACCTGTGCATGCATCTTACCCTGTAGAATTTCCTTCTACAACAAATGACACAATAGATAGAGACAAGAAAAGTAAGAACCATTTCTGAGAAGTAAAAGAGCAACAGACCAAGAGTGCGCCACCAAATTCCCCAAGAGTTGCTTACTCTAGGAGCTAGCCCCACAAACCTTTTCTCCTGCCAACCTAAACTGAGAAAAGGGAAGAAGAACTCCTGTCATCTTGTTTTCAACGTACCCTGCAGGCAGAGGTCCTGGAGATGGATTTGATAAGAATTCTCACCTTCTGCTTTTGTCAGAGGTCCCAGGATCTTTTAACAGCAGCAGGCTTGGGGTAGGTGCTGTCCAAGCAGTAAACTTGATCCCATCCTCATCACCAGCTGGGGAAAGAAAAAAATTTTCCTCTTCCATTCCAGGTTCTTCTGGCTGGCCTAAGGATTAAATGACATTAGACAAATTAATAGGAGGAAATAACACAAAAAATATAATAATATTTATACGTGAGAGAGACAGAAAAACTTAGTAACCTGCATATTTTTTTTCTTTAGGAGAATCAAATATGATCTTTTACTTATTATTTTCTTAATTTTTTAAGCCAAATTGTTTAAGTGCTTTTTTAGTTTTATAGTGTTTAAAACCTTTTCCTTTAATTTTTTTGAAGAACATTTAAAACAGGTTACTACTTAAGAAGTTTAAGTATTTAAAATAGTTCCTGCTATATAATAAATGCTCAATAAATAATAGCTGTTTTAAATACCTATTACCTATCTTATTTGTAACTTAATATAATTTAAAAATTAAATTATTTTAATTTTTTTCCTCTCCAAACACTCCTCCCATATTTTTGTTAGGAGTAAACTGATTATTTAGATTCTGGGTCATGCTATTAATTTTTTTCATAATACATTTTTAGAAAAGTTTTAGATTCACAGCAAAATCGATCATAGATTGTATAATGTTCACATAATTTTAGTTTTTCTAAATAATTATTTTAGAATAACCTTGATATGCAGATGACACCACCCTTAAGGCAGAAAGAGAAGAAGAACTAAAGAGCCTCTTGCTGAAAGTGAAAGACTTGGAGAGTGAAAAAGCTGGCTTACAGCTCAACACTCAGAAAACTAAGATCATGGCATCCAGTTCTATCACTTCATGGCAAATAGATGGGGAAACAGTGGAAACAGTGACAGACTTTTTTTCTTGGGCTCCCAAATCACTGCAGATGGTGACTGCAGCCATGAAATTAAAAGATGCTTGCTTCTTGGAAGAAAAGCTATGACCAACCTAGACAGCATATTAAAAAGCAGAGACATTACTTTGCCAACAAAGGTCTGTCTAGACAAAGCTATGGTTTCTCCAGTGTCATGTATGGATGTGAGAGTTGAACTACAAAGAAAGCTGAGCACCGAAGAATTGATGCTTTTGAACTCTGGTGTTGGAGAAGACTCTTGACAGTCCCTTGGACTGGAAGGAGATCCAACCAGTCCATCCTAAAGGAGATCAGTCTTGAATATTCATTGGAAAGACAGATGTTGAAGCTGAAACTCCAATACTTTGGCCACTTGATGTGAATAGCTGACTCATTTGAAAAGACGCTGATGCTGGGAAAGATTGAGGGCAAGAGGAGAAGGGGGTGACAGAGGATGAGATGGTTGGATGGCATCACCGACTCGATGGACATGAGTCTGGGTAAACTCCAGGAGTTGGTGATGGATGGGGAGGCCTGGCGTGCTGCAGTCCATGGGGTCACAGAGAGTGACCCGACCGAGTGACTGAACTGAGCTGTAATAATTATCTTAACGTTTCTATATTGATTTTTATAAGTGTCTTGGCAGTGGTTTAGTCGCTAAGTTGTGTTCAACGCTTGCGACCCCATGGCTATAGCCCGCCAGGCTCCTCTGTCCATGGAATTTTCCAGCCAAGAATACTGGAGTGGACTGCCATTTCCTTCTCCAATAAGTACCTTAAAATTATTTAAAATTAACTTTAGGTTTTATGAATTTTATTTGATCGATTATTGATCCTGAGTCTTTCCCCCTTTTTTATTCTCCTCTTTTTGAGTACATTCCAAATCCTGACTTTGGTATTCTGTAGCTTCCTTAATGAAAAGATATTTAAAACTTTGTCTCTGGTCCAAACTGCTAATAATTAACACTCTTCTTTACTTATAAATCAAATGGAAGGGGAAAAATGAAGAAATATACAAAGGAAGGTCTTTGCTATTTGAAGCTATGAAACTTGAATTACTCAAATGAACAATACAGCTAAATAGTATATGTTGATTTTCCTCTTCAAGTTTTCTCCTTAGCAGTATATTCAATTCAGTAGCAGACTTCTATACAAAATACACTAGTGTACATCCATATATGTCCATCCCTACTGTTATTCCCAAGTCATCATCATCTTTCATCTTGGTAATCAATCCAGACTATGCTTTACTGTTAACCTAATATTTTACCTCACTGAATGAATGATTTACCGATGAGGAGACCCTTTCTTCCTGAGTAGAGAAGTAGAGGGGATCTTGACATATTACGGATCTCTACAATGATAATAAGAATATCTCTATCCAAGGGTTAAAAAAGCCCTAATTTATCCGTCACCCAGGCAATGTCCATTTGCAGAGTAATTCCTGGAGTCCATGATGGCTGCTGGACATCCTAGCCCCCATAATTTTCCCAACTCAGGAGCCTCACAGCACTTGCCTTTAGCACTTGCCTTTAGCCTTTAGCTCTTACTACTACAGAGTAGCTCTGTAGTTCTGTTGCTACTGTTCAGTTGCTAGTCGTCTCTGACTCTCTGATCCCGTGGACTGCAGCATGCCAACCTCCTCTGGCCTCCACGATCTCTAGGAGTTTGCTCAAATTCATGTCCATGCATGTTCTATAGTTTAGACCTAGAATGTTTTAATATGGCTTGTATGCTGATAATTTTATTACCTTTTGTTATTACTCCTTATTGTTAAAAGTTAATTTTTCTTTATCATCGCCTTATCCTTTTAAGCCAATATTTCCCTTGTGTTATATCCAACTTTAGATTGTCAGTCTGTTAAAACCTAGGATAATATATTTTATTCCTATGTTTTATGCATTAATCTGGAAATAAATGTTCAACAAGCATTCTAATTGATTTATTAATAGGGCTAAATTGGGACTCCTGGCAAAAATGATTCCTTTAAGGATACAAGTAATTATAATTTGAAGTACTTTAAATTATTTTGAAAAAGTAGGAGACATATCATACTGGAGCAAATTTGTTTGAAAGAGTGAGCCACTGAATCATGATTTCAGTCTTTACAAGAATGAAAAATGTTTTCCCCAGTGCTTTTGATTAAATTTAACGGACGGCAACTCAATTAGGTTAACATGTCTGGAAAACTGAAATAGTTTGATAGTTAAATAGAGACCATGATTCTGACATTAAAATCAATACTGAATAAGCCAACATTTTTCTCTGTTACTCCCCTTTAAATTTAAAGAATTGTAATTTTTAAAATGATTTTCACATAAGAGTCAATTGTTCAGGTTAAATTCATTAGCAGTATATGTCATGTAGTAGCTGCAATATAGCATTAATGATACTTTAATTATTATTGAAAAACTTGAGTTCCAGTTTTAGTTCAATCACTTATTAGCTATGTATGTTTAAGCAGTGGGCCTGTTACCTCAGAGCCTCAATTTCTTAATGTGAAATCGGAGTAATGCTGTCTGCCTTATGTGTTCCACATACGAGTTTCGTGAAATAGTGCCTATCATTAAGGCATTTATACACTCAATAGCATTACTAGAGAAAAATAATTCTTTACCTCAAGAGCCAATTTCATTTTAATAATTTCAAATTCTTATTCGAAAATAAAAGGTCAAGTCCTGACATGTATTTTCTAAATAAAAGCACCTTTCTTCTAAGAAACTTGCTTTCAAGCATCCTTTGATGCGCTAACTAGGCCTTCTGACAATCATCAAGATAAAGGAATTTAATTACAACAACAACTGTAACAGTAGCCTCTTTCTCTGCTCCCAGGTAAGGCTGTGGAAAGAGTGCTTGCCTGCATGCATGCTCAGCAGCTTCAGTGGTGTTCAACTGTCTGCAGCCCCATGGACTGTAGCCCGCCAGGCTCCTCTGTCCATCAGATTATCCAGGCACGAATACTGGAGTGGGTTGCCATTTCCTCCTCCAGGGGGTCTTACTGACCCAGGGATGGAATCCGGGTCTCCTGAGGCTCCTGCATTGGCAGGCAGACTCTTCACTCCTGAAAGAGTGCACGTTATAGTTTACAGACAGGTACTGACCTGATAAAATGTCAGCGTCTTGTTATATTTGGATCATCGTTTGACATAGAGTGGGTTGGGTGCGGCCAGACTAGATGCTACTGTGGAGACTGTGGCCTCTTGAACCTCGGTTCTGAGCATCCTGCCCCATCAGTGGTAAAAGCTCTTTCTACACAGTAGCTGAAATATAATGTAGGTTGTAACAAAAGATGAAAACACGATCACTGCTTGCTGCAGGTCCAACCATGAAAGCAGAGTAATGAAAAGGAGGAGAGGAGAACATGGCGATGCGCTCCCATCTGGCGCCCTGCTCACACTGACCTTTGTCTGGACGTTAAGCTTTCTGGCGACCGTGGTGCCCAGCCACAGGCTGGTGGTTTCTCCCACCGAGGACAGCCAGATTTCGCATTTGCCCGTGCTGCTGCAGTTTCTGGTGCTCTGAATTCCTTCGTGAAATCCAGGGTTCTGTCTGGCACCCTTTTCCTTTTACCTGAAGAAGTTCTTTTTATATCTCTTGTGATGCAAAATAGGCAGGCCTTCTGGTGATGAATTCTTTAACGTTTCTTAAGTCTGGAAAATTATTTATTCTGTCTTAAACTTTGAAAGATATTTTCTGTGGGTAAAGAAGTCTTTGCTGATAGGGCTTTTTTTGTGTTGGTTTTTCGTTTCAGGACTTTAAACATGTTCCCCTGACTTCCATCTTTCATTTTTTTCTGTTTTGCTCGAGCTGTGTAACTTAGGTAAAGCCCGCTGTCGTCATTATCTTTGTTTCTCTGTACATACTCTATATTTTTTTCTTCGCTTTTCATATCTTTCTCTTTATCACTTGCTTCTCAGTAATTTCGTTACGCTTGGTGATTTGCAAGGCATATTGCCAGGTGTGTTAGGTATTTGCATGTCGTGCGTATCGCATTTGCAAGGTGATTTGCAAAGGTGTTGCGCCTTGGCATAATTTTGTTATGCCTTGGTGAATTTTATATTTCTTTGCTTAGGCTTTCTTGAGCTTATTGGGTTTCTGGATTAGTAGTTTTCAACAATTTGAAAAAAAATCTGGCCATTATTTATTTATTTTTATTTCCCCTCCGTTTCTCCTTTTCTCCATGTTCAGCCATTTGAAAACTTTCCACAGTGTCCTGAAATGAAGCTATGCTCATCTTGGCTTCTTTCCCCTTTGTGTTTCTGTGTTAAGTTTCTATTGATAAATCTTTAAATTTACGAGATCTTCTCTTTTGGAGTGTTTATTATCCCATTAATCCCAGAAAATGGCTTTTCAGATCCCTGGACTTTTTATTTCCAGAAGCTTGATTTCGGTCACTTTTGTCTTCCAGGTTTCTTTGTAGTATGTCCATTCTTTCCCTCAGCAACTTGAATGTATGGGGTATACTCACAATAACGTTTACTGTCCTTGTCTACTAATTCTATAACCTATGTCGTCATTGGATCAGTTTTGATTGATTTTTCTCCTTATAATGGGATGCAGTTTCCTGCTTGTTTACATACCTCATAATTTTTTTTTTTATTTGATGCCAGAAATGGTAAATTTTATTTTATTGTTAAGTTTTATTCTGGTACATAGTGAAGTGACTTGGAGTTTGATCCTCTGGGGTCTCAGCCTTATTCTATCTTTTAAATGATTTGTTTGGGGCTGTGCTGGGCCCTTGCTGCCGCACAGCCTCCTCTCGGTGCGGCGGCGGAGGCTGCCCTCTGCTGTGGCGCGTGGACTTCTCCCGGTGGCCGCTCCTTCCGGCGCAGCGCCCGGGCCCTGGGCGTGTGGCCTTCGGTGGCCGGGGCTCCCGGCGCTAGAGCCCCGGCTCAGTTCCGGTGCTTGGTCTCGGCTGTTCCGTGGCACGTGCGGTCTTCCAGGATCAGGGCGAGAACGCAAGTCTACACTGGGCCCCCAGGGAAGCCCTTGTGTCTCCGTTTTAAGCTTTGTCAGGGAAGAAGTTTAACCTGCTTTTAAACTGGGGCTAATTTTTTCCCACTACTGAGGCAAAAGGACTTGATGTGAAGCTCATGAAATACGAGTTTTTTCTACCTCTGACCCAGCGTGAGCACCAAGGATTGGTGTCTCTAATTCGTTTCCAGTCCCTGCGGTGCCCTCAAATGCACGTGCTGATCCGCCTTCGCCTGAGGGGTCCCCGGGAGGTCCCCAGAGCTCTGTCTCTGTTCGCTCTCTCCTCTCTGGTGTCTTGCCCTGTGAACTCCAACAGTTTTGGTCTTCACGATACCCCGGTCCCTCTCCTCAATTCAGCAGGCCGCCGAGTCCTGTCTGGGTTCTGCTCTCCGACACCACCGTCTGCTGACTTCCGCTGGGCAGTAAGTTAGATCGCTTGGGTCGTCCCTTCCTGTCGTGGGGTATGACTGTCCGTCGTAGTTTGACGCTCATGTTTTAAAAATATCTATTTTTTCTCCTGCCTTAAAAAAACAATTTTTAGGTAAGAGTGTAAATGAAGGGCTGTTACTTCGTCTTGCCTGGAAGCTGTCATTCTTATTAAAGCTACAATCTATAAGGAGAGGAATTTTGAGTGGTGTGAATAGTGTCATAAGTATCGAAACTTTTCTTTGTACATGAATGAATCCAGCCAGTGATTGAAAAAAGGAGAAAAACGGCAGCCTTTGCTCATTGCCTGTGGGACCACTTTTGTCATAAATCAAATACCTGTGGATAGTGGTCATCTTCATACTGTGTTTCATTCCATTGGTCTACCTTAATATCTTTAACTAATATCTTTTTAAATTCTATATCTTTTTAATTTCTGTAACACCTTGATTAAAAGGTTTATTCTTCTACTTCAGGATTGCCTGAAGTCTCTTCAGGTCCTTTTAATTTCTGCACAAGTCTTAGCATCAGTTTATGAATGCTGAACATAGGAATTAACTAGAGAATGAGCATACTATGTTCCTGAATTTATTGAGATGTTCCCTAATTTCCGATAATATTCAGTATAGAAGTCTGAAATATTTTTTCTTAGCATCATGTCTAGACATTTGATTTTTTTATATTTGTAAATGGTATCTTTTCAAAATTTCATTGGCTATTTGTTCTAAATAAATGACAGTGCTTTTGTACATTGGCTGTGTATACAGCTGGCTAGTTAAATATAGATATAAAGTCTAAAACTTATCTGTGGATATCTTTATCTTCCGTGCGTAAAAGTCACCGAGAGGGAGTTCCCTGGTGGCCCAGTGGTTAGACTTGGCACTTTCAGTGCTGTGGGTCTGGGTTCAATCCCTGGTCAGGCAACTAAGCAAGTCATGCGGTGCGGCCAAAAAAAAGTTACTAAGGATAATGCTGCTTTTCTTCTTTCCTCCATCCCAGCTCTTATGGTTTTTATGCACTTGTCTCTTCTCATTACATTGGCTAGGACCTCCAATTTATCCCTGAATAGAAGTGATGATAGTATGCATTTCCTGAATCTTTCCCAGTTCCATGGATAAAGGTGTCAGTAAATCACCATTAAGTGTAGGACTCGCTGCAGGTTTTAGAAAATCATCTTTATCAAGTTAAGAAGTAACTGTTATTCCTAATTTGCTAAGACTTTTTTTTCATTATGAAAAGATCTTGGGCTTTCTCAAACATGTAATGCATGTATCAAAAGAATCATATAGTTTCCTCTTTTCCGTTGAATTGAGTTAAACTGACTTTTGACTTCTAATCAATTAAACTTGTATATTTCTGATATTACACCCATATGACCACGATATATTTTGGTTCTTATATATCACTCAAATAGATTTGCTAATGTTTCACTAGCATTATTATATCCTTGTTCATAAGGAATGTTGTTATTATTAGTCTTTGTTTGCTACATTGATGTTTAAAGATATAAATTTATTTAAGGCATCATTACGGAGAAGGCAGTGGCACCCCAGTCCAGTACTTTTGCCTGGAAAATCCTATGGACGGAGAAGCCTGGTGGGCTGCAGTCCATGGGGTCACTAAGAGTCAGATACGACTGAGTGACTTGACTTTCACTTTTCACTTCATGCATTAGAGAAGGAAATGGCAACCCACTCCAGTGTCCTTGCCTGGAGAATCCCAGGGACGGGGGAGTCTTGTGGGCTGCCATCTATGGGGTCGCACAGAGTCGGACATGACTGAAGTGACTTAGCAGCAGTGACTTAGCAGCAAGGCATCATTTGTTATGAGTTCATTTGTGCGTGAGTGCTGAGTCGCTGCAGTTGTGGCCAGCTCTTTGTGGTCCTGTGGACTATAGCTCACCAGACTCCTCTGTCCGTGGGACTCTCCAGGCAAGGATACTGAAACAGGTTGCCGTGTCCTCCTCCAGGAAATCTTCCCAACCTAGGGATTGAACCCGAGTCTCTTATGTCTCTACGTTTCCTGCATTGGCTAATGCACTCTTTACCACTTGCAGCACCTGTGAAGTGCGAGTTCACTTGTTTCTCCCCCAAGTTAATGTGGTAAAGCCCTATCCTTAGTGCTCAGAATGTGAGTACTAAGTATTTTATTTTAAAATGGGGATATTGCAGACAGAATCAGATAGGATAAGTTCATACTGAAGTAGAGTGGGCCTGTAATCCAGTATAGCTAATGGTTTTATAAAAAGGGAGAATGTGGTCACGTACGCACACACGGGGAGAATGCCATGTGAAGATAAAGGCAGCTATCACACGATGCAGCCGAATCCAAGGAGCTCTGGAGATGGCCAGAACGCCACCGAAGCTCGGCAAGCGCCACAGAGCACACGCCTCCCTCGTGGCTCTCAGAAGAAAACAATCCCACTGACACCTCGATTTGTCTTTAACCTCCCAAACTGTGAGACAATAAACTCAGATTGTTCAAGCCACTTAGAGGCAATGATGTTTTTATAGCAACCCCAGCAAACAAATACGGATCTTATTTGGAGATTTTCATCTTTTGTTTTCACCAGGTTTAACATGATATGCCTGTGTATTATTTTCCTTGTATTTACCTTACTTTTGTTTGCAAGCTTTTTGAAATATTTCATGAGGTGTGAAACTGAGGGCTTTCATAGTTTGAAACCAGGCTACAAATGCTGCTCCGACTTTGCGGGCTTTCTGCTGGTGTGCGAGCGTCGCCTGCTGCAAAGCTCCGGCATTTGGCCACACCTCTACAGAAAAACGGGCTGGACTTCAAAGCCCATCAGTTATTCTGTTTTCTCTCTCCAGTCTTAGAAGACCACCAAAAGTTCCCCTCATTTTTCTGCCCCTGCCTACCTCCCCCCACCCCACCAGTAGGCCTCTACCCAGGCAAAACCTAGATTTCTAGTCTCTACATCTGTGCTCAGAATTGGCAAGTTACCTGGACAAATAGCATATGCACAGTGTCAGCCCACCTCCCTATGGGCCTATTCTTTCTTTCCCGGTCTTCGTTGTTTTAGCAGCACTAGCTAAACGATTTAAGCTAGTTTTCCCCAACTTCGTGCTGAGAATATTGTTCTGTCACTTACCTTCTTTAACTGTTACTCTAGTTATAAACATAATATATATTTTTCATAAAAATTGGGAAAAGGAAGTAAGCCCTCAGTTACCGCTTTTCCTATCAACCTTAGGTAATCTTTATCACTACTTTAGTACGTTCCCCTCAGATCTATTTTCTGGGGGTAGTTTATCCAGTAGCGACCATACACCACACCTTAACCAGCACTCAGATGCCATCACTGTCCCACAAGCTTCAAAACCTAGAAATAAGTCCATTAATGGATACGGAGAGACATTATGCATACCAAAAGGTCCTCATTCAATCAAGTTATTTAACTCTGAGTGAATAAACTCATCTAAAGAAAAAACATGTTAGGATGGGGAACATGTGTATACCTGTGGCGGATTCATGTTGATATATGGCAAAACCAATACAATATTGTAAAGTAATTAACCTCCAATTAAAATAAGTTTATATTTTAAAAAATAATAAAATTAAAAAAAAGAAGAAAGCGTGTACCTCTTAATCCCCATCCTTCTACTGAGAGGTCGCACTGTTAGGTATAAAATACGCTACAAGGATACAGTACACAACATGGGGTTGCAGCCCATATTTTATAGCTATAAATGGAGTGTAATGTTTAAAAATTGTGAATCACTATATTGTACACTTGTTATACATCAATTATACTTCAACTGAAAAAAAGATATAAATTTAGGAGGCCAATCATCCCCAGTGGAAGTAGATAAAACTTAGCACTAAAGAAATCAACTGTCTTCTATTTTCCTTTCCTCTGATCTTTTGCTCATATACACACTTAAAAAAACTGATTTCATGTGTGGATTTGCCAAAAAAGAGAGATTATATTGCTAAATTAGTTTTCTTTTTAAATCAACATCTTGGCGTTCTGTTTCGTACATCTATTTTTTAAAAATTTGGCTTGTATGAGTTTATATGAGAGAGTGATCAACTTTCCTTCAGAGATGTAACCTGCAGTGTCTCAGACATACTGAAAGTGAAAGAAAGTGAAAGTGAAAGTCGCTCAGTCGTGTCCGACTCTATGTGACCCCATGGACTATACAGTCCATGGAATTCTCCAGGTCAGAATACTGGAGAGAGTAGCCTTTCCCTTCTCCAGGGGACCTTCCCAACCCAGGGATCAAACCCAGGTCTCCCACATTGCAGGTGGATTCTTTACCAGCCGAGCCACAAGGGAAGCCCAAGAATACTGGAGCAGGTAGCCTATCCCTTCTCCAGTGTATCTTCCTGATCCAAGAATCAAACGGGGGTCTCCTGCATTGCAGGTGGATTCTTTACCAATGGAGCTATGAGGGAAGCCTTGAGGTAACAAAACTGTGGCGGTCTGTCAGGGACTATTGTGTTGTCTCAGGGAACACCCAGTCTCTCCACAAATGCTTTCTATTCAAATAGCAGTATTCACTTACTAAGTAGATTTTTATTCTACATAACTGAGATTATTTTGTATATATATTTTTTGATCTTCTCTTTTTGGTTATTTATATAATGTGAAGTTTTCTCCCAACTTATCAAACCCCTCTAGAATGAAAACGTTAAAAAAAAAAAAAGAATAAAAACATCATGAGAGCAGGGATTTTTCTGTTGTTTGTCCTATTGCATTACTAGAGCAAAAGCTGATGCAGTAAATATTGGGGAAATGTGTCAATAAGTGAACTATTCTTTTTGTAATCAATAAATAGTATTGAATATCATATGGCATATAGGAATCATGGCTCATTTAATCAATTCGCTATCATTGGTCATTCAGTTAATTTCCAAATGTTTTACTTTTATTAATAGTGCAGTAATGAATGAATTTGTAGATACGTGATTGGACACATTTTATTTTTTTATTTAGTTCAAGTTACTAAGTTAATGGTTGTGTATATGTGTTAAATTTTTTGAATTGTCAGACTGCTGAAGCAGAAGTTTAAACATTTATTTATATGCCAGAATACTGAGATGCTAGTCAATAATAAATGAATAATATGAAAGTCTTCATTAAATTCTTGGCTGGAAAATCCCATGGACAGAGGAGCCTGGCAGGCTACAGTCCATGGGGTCACAAGAGTCGGACACGACTTAGTGACTAAAGCACAACCACCACCTCTATTTCATTAAATAAATGATATACTAGGGAGGCTTATAACATAATATTCTGGTACATGCAGACCCCTATACTGAAACTGGACCCATCTGCAATGCTTGGCAGGCTGACTTCAGGGCTGGTAAAGGGACTGGGCTCCAGACCGCCCTCTCATGGACTCTGCTTTGTCATATGACATTAACCACCCATCACAGATGACCCTGACGGAGTGGCTTAAGAAGCTGAATGTGACAGCTGTCAGGTGGAGGTCCCAGTGACAAATAGAAAGCTGGACAAGACCACAGCTCCGAGGAACTCCCAGTTTGATGCCTCACTGATATAACATTTTATCAAGACAGCTTCCCCGGCAGGCCGATCTTGACCCAGATTTGCCCGTCTTTGCTATTATTTGACAATGTGCTAATGCAGTCACGGAAAAAAAGAAGACAGCTTTTCACTCTGCATCTGCATTGGTACTGCTTTCCTTGGTGTGATCTGTTGGATGGCCTCACTTTTCTTCAGGACAGCTGTCTGCTTATAAGGATGTGCTGACCTGGGCCAGCCAGTCCCAGGCTTTTGCTGGCTTCCCGCGTGAGCATTACCCGGACAGGCACCAGCAGGCTCCGCTTTTGCTATGTCATGCCAAGGTCCTTGGCAAACACTTGCAGTTTAGTTCTCTTGGAAGCAAGGGATTTTAGAGTAGGTTCGTGGTATATAATATTCGGTTAGTTCCTGGCATACACAGGTTCAACTCCCAGGTGTTTCCAAATGGTATGTTCCAAATGAGATTCGTATGATCTCATTACTTCTTTTGTTCAATTACTTTTATATGGAATGATTTTTCTTGTATAAAGATGATGTCCCTAAATGTGAGAACTGTATATCCTGACTGATGCTTGAGGTTCACCTGCATACATCCGAGCTTAAGGGTCATCCCAGGCGCTGGGAGGGCTGGACTCCCAGGCGTCTGTTTAAAATCATTTGCCGCAGGCTTCCGTTTGCAGCCGCCTGTCGGTGAACGGCGTTTGGAGCAAACTGGCAGTGCAAGTCCGGACCCCAGACTCAGTCTGGTCGAGTGACGGCTCACCCGGCCTTGAGCGTTTCCCCTTGCACTCCTCTCCCTGGCTCTTTCACAATTCAGTCAGCATCAACATCGTCACACGCGCTGAGTAGTAGGATAGCACTGTTTAGTAGAAACGACATTACAAGACTGTATTTCCTGTGTAGTTTTTTGTTCATTTGTCACCTGTTTAATAAATTCTTACTGAGCACGTACAATTCAGCAGGCACTGTACTCTGTTGAGACGGATTAAAGAGGCAACTGTCTCCTCTATGGCTCTTTTAATGGGGGGATAAAAGTATCTATATTATCGTTAAGTCAATGTGTAGTTAAGTTCCATGAGTGAGTGAGTGAAGTCACTCAGTCGTGTCTGACTCTTTACTACCCCATGGACTGTAGCCTACCATGCTCCGTCTGTCAATGGGATTTTCCAGGCAAGAGTACTGGAGTGGGCTGCCATTTCCTTCTCCAGAAGATCTTCCCGACCCAGGGGTCAAACCCAGGTCTCCTGCATTGCAAACAGTCTGAGCCACCAGGGAAGTCCTAAGTTCCACGAATAGAGTTCAAATACTGCCCTGGAAAATTGGTCAGACTGGGGCTTCCCTCCTTGTGGAGCGTGGTCAGGAGAGGTATCAATGGAGCTAAGGCCTGGAGGATGCCTGCTTCGGAGTGCAAGCACCAAGGCCCTGGGTGAGGACTGGGAGGCCTGGCCCGTGAGAGGGGCGGAAGGAAGGCCAGGTGACTGGAGAACTTGAGGTGAGAGGAGACGCGGGCAAGGCGGGTGGAGGGAAGGAACCTCGGGGCTGATGGAGCACAACGGGCTGGGAGGAAACAGGAGTCGGGAGGAAACAGTGAGCCAGGTACAGTTCAGTTCAGTTCAGTCGCTCAGTCCTGTCCGACTCTCCGCGACCCCATGAACCGCAGCACGCCAGGCCTCCCTGTCCGTCACCAACTCCCAGAGTTCACTCAAACTCATATCTGTGGAGTTGGTGATGCCATCCAGCCATCTCATCCTCTGTCATCCCCTTCTCCTCCTGCTCTCAATCTTTCCCAGCATCAGGGTCTTTTCCAATGAGTCAGCTCTTCGCATGACGTGGCCAAAGTATTGGAGTTTCAGCTTCAGCATCAGTCCTTCCAAAGAACACCCAGGACTGATCTCCTTTAGGATGGACTGCTTGGATCTCCTTGCAGTCCAAGGGACTCTCAAGAGTCTTCTCCAACACCACAGTTTAAAAGCATCAAATCTTCAGCACTCAGCTTTCTTTATACTCCAACTTTCACATCCATACATGACCACTGGAAAAACCAGCCTTGGCTAGCTGGACTTTTGTTGGAAAAGTAATGTCTCTGCTTTCTAATATGCTGTCTAGGTTGGTCATAACTTTCCTTCTGAGGAGTACTACTACTACTACTGCTAAGTCGCTTCAGTCGTGTCCGACTCTTAGCGACCCCATGGACTGTAGCCCACCAGGCTCCTCCATCCATGGGATTTTCCAGGCAAGAGTACTAGAGTGGGGTGCCATTGCCTTCTCCATCTGAGGAGTAAGCATCTTTTAATTTCATTGCTGCAGTCGCCATCTGCAGTGATTTTGGAGCACACCCAAAAAAAGTCTGACACTGTTTCCACTGTTTCCCCATCTGTATCCATGAAGTGATGGGACAGGATGCCATGATCTTCATTTTCTGAATGTTGAGCTTTAAGCCAACTTTTTCACTCTCCACTTTCACTTTCATCAAGAGACTCTTTAGTTCCTCTTCACTTTCTGCCATAAGGGTGGTGTCATCTGCATATCTGAGGTTATTGATATTTCTCCCGGCAATCTTGATTCTACCTTGTGCTTCTTCCAGTCCAGCGTTTCTCATGATGTACTCTGCATATAAGTTAAATAAACAGGGTGACAATATACAGCCTTTACGAACTCCTTTTCCTATTTGGAACCAGTCTGTTGTTCCATGCCCAGTTCTAACTGTTGCTTCCTGACCTGCATACAGGTTTCTCAAGAGGCCGGTCAGGTGGTCTGGCATTCCCATCTCTTTCAGAATTTTCCACAGTTTATTGTGATCCACACAGTCAAAGGCTTTGGCATAGTCAATAAAGCAGAAATATATGTTTTTCTGGAACTTTTTTGCTTTTTCCATGATCCATTGGATGTTGGCAATTTGATCTCTGGTTCCTCTGCCTTTTCTAAAACCAGCTTGAACATCAGGAAGTTCACAGTTCGTGTATTGCTGAAGCCTGGCTTGGAGAATTTTGAGCATTACTTTGCTAGTGTGTGAGATGAGTGCAATTGTGTGGTAGTTTGAGCATTCTTTGGCATTGCCTTTCTTTGGGATTGGAATGAAAACTGACCTTTTCCAGTTCCGTGGCCACTGCTGAGTTTTCCAAATTTGCTGGCATATTGAGTGCAGCACTTTCACAGCATCATCTTTCAGGATTTGAAACAGCTCAACTGGAATTCCATCACCTCCATTAGCTTTGTTCGTAATGATGCTTCCTAAGGCCCACTTGACTTCACATTCCAGGATGTCTGGCTCTAGGTGAGTGATCACACCATCATGATTATCTGGGTCATGAAGATCTTTTCTGTACAGTTCTTCTGTATATTCTTGTCTTCTTAATATCTTCTGCTTCTGTTAGGTCCCTACCATTTCTGTCCTTTATTGAGCCCATCTTTGCATGAAATGTTCCCTTGGTATCTCTAATTTTCTTGAAGAGATCTCTAGTCTTTCCCATTCTATTGTTTTCCTCTATTTCTTTGTATTAATCACTGAGAAAGGCTTTCTTATCTCTCCTTGCTATTCTTTGGAACTCTGCATTCAAATGGGTATATCTTTCCTTTTCTCCTTTGCTTTTTGCTTCACGTCTTTCCACAGCTATTTCTATGGTCTCCTCAGACAGCCACTTTTCTTTTTTGCATTTCTTTTTCTTGGGGATGGTCTAAATTCCTGTCTCCTGTACAATGTTACGAACCTCCATCCATAGTTCATCAGACACTCTATCAGATTTAGTCCCTTAAATCTATTTCTCACTTCCTCTGTATAGTCATAAGGGATTTGATTTAGATCATACCTGAATGGTCTAGTGGTTTTCTCCACTTTCTTCAGTTTCAGTCTGAATTTGGCAATAAGGTGTTCATGATCCGAGCCACAGTCAGCTCACAGTCTTGTTTTTGCTGACTGTATAGATCTTTTCCATCTTTGGCTGCAAAGAATATAATCAATCTGATTTTGGTGTTGACCATCTGGTAATGTCCATGTGTAGAATGTTCTCTCGTGTTTTTGGAAGAGGGTGTTTGCTATGACCAGTGTGTTCTCTTGGCAAAACTCTATTTGCCTTTGCCCTGCTTAATTCCGTATTCCAAGGCCAAATTTTCCTGTTACTCTAGATGTTTCTTGATTTCCTACTTTTGCATTCCAGTCTCCTGTAATGAAAAGGACATCTTTTTGGGTGTTAGTTCTAGAAGGTCTTGTAGATCTTCATAGAACTGTTCAAATTCATCTTCTTCGGGGTTACTGGTCGGGGCATAGACTTAAATTACCGTGATATTGAATGGTTTGCTTTGGAAACAAACAGAGATCATTCTGTCGTTTTTGAGATTGCATCCAAGTACTGCATTTCAGACTCTTTTTTTGACCATGATGGCTACTCTATTTCTTCTAAGGGATTCCTGCCCACAGTAGTAGATATAATGGTCATCTGAGTTAAATTCACCCATTCCAGTCCATCTTAGTTCACTGATTCCTAGAATGTAGATATTCACTCTCGTCATCTCCTGTTTGACCACATCCAATTTGCCTTGATTCATGGACCTAACATTCCAGGTTCCTATGCAATATTGCTCTTTACAGCATCGAATCTTGCTTCCATCACCAGTCACGTCCACAACTGGGTATTGCTTTTGCTTTGGCTCCATCCCTTCATTCTTTCTGGAGTTATTTCTCCACTGATCTCCAGTAGCATATTGGGCACCTATTGACCTGGGGAGTTCATCTTTCAGTGTCCTATCTTATTTCTTTTCATACTGTTCATGGGGTTCTCAAGGCAAGGATATTGAAGTGGTTTGCCATTCCCTTCTCCAGTGGACCACATTCTGTCAGACCTCTCCACCATGACCCATCCATCTTGGGTGACGTCACACGGCATGGCTTAGTTTCACTGAATTAGACAAGCCTGTGGTCCATGTGATCAGATTGGCTAGTTGTCGTGACTGTAGTTTCAGTCTGTCTGCCCCGTGATCCCCTCTCTCAGTGCCACAGTCTTACCTGGGTTTCTCCCCCTTGGACGCGGGGCCTCTCTTCACGGCTGCTGCAGCCGTGGGCCAGGAGCCGGGAGGAGACAGCGCGGCATGTTCTGACAGCAGGACTGACAGTGTCCACCAGTGAATCGGAAACGAGAACAGGCGGAGGAAAGAGGGCTTTGAAATGAGTCCCACGGGTCTGAACTCAGCAACAGGAAGAATTCTGTCATTTAACCAGAATAAGAATGGTTTGGAGTGAGATCAGGGAAAAGATGGGGCTAAATGGGCAAGAATAATATGCTTGGGACATACAAACGTAAGGTGTCCACTAAACGCTCAGTCACGACATGCACAGTGGCCTTTGTGTGTGGGAGAGAAGTGGCAAAATAACCTTAAAGAGAAATTTTTAAATATTTAGAAAATGATTTGAGCAAAAATAATGATTTTTTTGTAATATTTTGGAATAAAGGTTTATCCTCCTAATGCAGGTACTTTGGGGGTTAGCTTTTTGTTTTGATACAATTTCAAATATAAGAAAATTTGCAAGGGTAGTACAAAAGGAACCATGTATCCTTTTTCTAGATCACAGATCATTCAGTCCCTACTATTATCCATCCATCCATCTACTCACAAAAAATGAACACTCATATGATGTACATATGTTACACATACATATATATTTTTACCAAACCATTTGAGAGACCACTTCAGACATCATGCCCCTTTATCCCTAAACACTTCAGTGTATCTCCCAAACAAGAACATTCTCTTATGTAAACATAGAACAATGATCAAAATCAGGAAGTTGAAAGTGATACAATGCTATTTTATAATTCCCAATTCATAGTCAAATTTCTCCAGTTGTCCTGGTAATTTCTTTTATAGCTGTTTTCCCCCTAGATCCAGGATCCAGTCCAGGTTCACGCATTGCATTTAGCTGTCATGTCTCTTTTGTCTGACTTAGTCTGGAACCATTCTTTGTTTCTTTATCTTAACATTTTTACAGACTCCAGGAAATTACACTGTGGAACAACCAAACTCAACTTGAGTTGACTTTTTCCTCATGATCAGCTTCAGGTTGTTTGTTCTTTGGCAAGAATAGCACAGACGTGACATGTGCTTCTCAGTGTGTCATGTTAAGGATGATATTGGTTTATTCCATTATTGGTGATCTTAATTTTCATCTGCTGGTGAAGGGAGTGTCTAATAGATTTCTCCACCACAGAGTTACTCTACATTCTGTTCAGTTCCGTTCAGTTCAGTCACTCAGTCGTGTCCAACTCTCTGTGATCCTATGGGCTGCAGCACGCCAGGCCTCCCTGTCCATCACCAACTCCCGGAATCCACTCAAACCCATGTCCATCGAGTCGATGCCATCCAGCCATCTCATCCTCTATTGTCCCCTTCTCCTCCTGCCCTCAATCTTTCCCAGCATCAGGGTCTTTTCCAATGAGTCAGCTCTTTGCATCAGGTGGCCAAAGTATTGGAGTTTCAGCTTCAGCATCAGTCCTTCCAAAGAACACCCAGGACTGACCTCCTTTAGGATGGACTGGTTGGATCTCCTGGTAGTCCATGGGACTCTCAAGAGTCTTCTCCAACACCACAGTTCAAAACCATCAATTCTTCTGCACTCAGCTTTCTTTATAGTCCAACTCTCACATTCATACATGACCACTGGAAAAACCATAGCCTTGACTAGACTACATTCTGTTAGGAATTATTTAAGTTATGGGAAAACATTTTGATACTATCCAAATGTCTTGTTCCCTTTTAAACCTTTACCCACTAGTTTAAGTATCCATTGATATTACTTGCCTAGCTACTCTGCTGCAAAATTGTGATTTTCTACCTCTGTCATTTCTACCACATTTATGAGTCAGCATTCTTCCAAAAAAGCCTCCCCCACCTCCTTGTTTACTGATTTACTTATTCATTTATTTGTGTCGCTGTGGTTTCACTGATTCGCGTTTCTCTTCAGTTTTAATCTATTAGCACCACCCTCAACACTGCCCAGCCCCAGCATTGCCAATAGGAGCCCCTTCAGTTAGGCGTTTATGTCATTCTTATACATCCCGATTCTTAAAAAAGTGTTTCCATACTTTCTGGAACAAAATACTCTCATCTTACATCTTTCCAGCCCCATTTCTGAAGTTAACTATTTATTCAAGGAACCCTGTCTTTTTTTAGTGGAAAATTATCTTTAGAAACCATTAAGAAATCAAGGACTCATGGGGTATTACCAAGAAAAGTACTTTGAAAGACATCTGGGAGTCCTACTTCACAGCTACTTATTTTTAGTATCAGTGGCCGGGAGGCATGAGCTGGTAATATTTTAAATTACTGATATTAGATAAAAAGCGGGACTTATTTCTAAGATTTAAAAATACTTTGATTTTATATTTTTAAGATCAAACTCCGTGCTATATATTTTGAAGCTTTTTGCACCTTTTTCCTTAAGAGACATCAATCTTTTAAAGGATCAGAGAATAAAAGCTTTATTTAGTGCAAATAAGGGTTGGCTCATATAGTCTAAAGAGAGTTTTACCTCGCCTAGCAGCAGGAGGCAAGAAATGCAACTGATCCAGTTGAGAACAGGAGAAAGTTGATATTTACAAGGCCATGGCATAAATTGTGGTCTTTAATATGTGTATTTGATACAGGGACGTATGTAAACAAAATAACAAGACTGGAAAAGAAATGTGCTGAGATCAGTTTCCAAAATGCCATGAAATTTTGTCTACTCAAAGATGCCTGAAGATCCTGCCTCTAAATTAATTATTACTCTCACAGAGAGATGCGTTTTGATTCGATGCAGAACATAAAGCTGAAAGTAAGGGGGGGAAAAAGAACTCGGTAGAATAACTATAGTGTTTCACATCAGATGCAACTTTATGCAAGTCAGTCTAGCAAATGTTTATTTAGAGTTTTTTATATACAAGACTTCTAACCAAGCCAGTACAGCAAGGTCATGTTTTAAGATCCAGAGCATGTCATCTCTTCTAACTGCTCCAAACACATAGGAAGGATATAAAAATAGTTTTTAAAATAAAAAATTTATACTCAAACAAACAAAAAAAAAAACAAGAAAAACATATTCGTAAGTCAAAACCACAAAAGAAATGAGTAGAAGTGAGTGAGGCTCAGCATGGTAGAGACTCCATGGGATTGGTTACACTGGGGATATCAAGGAATAAAAGCAGCCTACATGAGCTGGGGGTCGTATCCAGGCTCACTGCCATAGCATTGTCATATACATGGGGAAATGATAACTTCATGAAGAAGTTCTGTAGAACTGGCATTATTTCTTCCATAAAGGTTGGAGAGAATTAATTAATGAATTCATGGGGTATTTCCTTTCTTGGAAGAGATTTAACTATGAAATTCCATTCCTTTGCGTTTATTTGAGTAGTCATATTGTACTCATTTCTTCTTGAATGAACTTTGATATTTACTGTTTTTGACTTCAAGGAATTTGCCTTTTGCATCTAAGCTGTTGAATTTATGAGCATTAAATTTTTTGTATTACTTGATTATTACCTTTTTATTGCTGTAGAATCTGTGATATTTCCATTTTCATTCTGATGTTACCAATTTGTATCTTCCATTTTTTGTTTTAATTTTTGTTGGGTGAGTCTGTCTAGAGGTTCATCATTTTTATTGATCTTTGCAAAGAACACAAGGCATTTGGTTTCCATTTACTCTTGTGTTATTTCCACTTTCAATTTCATTGATTATTGTGCATATACTTATACTTTCTTTTACCTGTTAGGGTTTAATTTTTCCTTTCTTTTACCTGTTTCTTAAAGTGGAAGCTTAGCTCATCAATTTGAGACATTTTGCTTTCTGATATAAGCACTTAATGTTACACATTTCCCTCTAAGCTCTGCTTTAACTGCATTCTACACATTTTATTTGTTTTCAATTGAAATTACCCATGTGACTACCTCTTTTGACCCATGGGTTCTTTAGAGTATATAGTTTAATATCCTTGCTGCTGCTTTCTAATTTAAGGGTTACTTTGGTAGTCTTAGATGGAGGATCCCTAGGCTACAGTCCATGGGGTTGCAGAGTCAGACACGACTGAGTGATTTAACTTAGAATAAGCTATTTATGATTTTTACAATCTTGTTGTTGTTCAATCACTGTCGCATCTGACTCTTTGCAATTCCATGGATTGCAGTGCTCCAGGCCTCCTTGCCCTATACTATCTCCAGAAGTGTGCTCAAATTCATGTTCATTGCGTCAGTGATGCCATCCAACCATTTCACCCTCAGTCGCCCCCTTGTCCTCCTGCCCTCAATCCTTCTGAGCATCAGGGTCTATTCCAATGGGTCAGCTCTTTGCATCACTTGGTCAAAGTATTGAGCTTCAGCATCAGTCCTTCCAATGAATGTTCATGGTTGATTTCTTTAGGATTGGCTGGCTTGATCCCCTTGCAGTCCAAGGGACTCTCAAGAGTCTTCTCCAACATCACAGTTCAAAAGCATCAATTCTTCGGCACTCAGCCTTTTTTATGGACTAGCTCTCACATCCACACATGGCTACTGGAAAAACTATAGCCAAAGCCTTTGACAGTGTGGATCACAATAAACTTTGGAAAATTCTGAAAGAGATGGGAATACCAGACCACCTGACCTGCCTCTTGAGAAATCAGTATGCAGGTCAGGAAGCAACAGTTAGAACTGGACATGGAGCAACAGACTGGTTCCAAATAGGAAAAGGAGTACGTCAAGGCTGTATATTGTCACCCTGCTTATTTAACTTTTATGCAGAGTACATACATCATGAGAAATGCTGGACTGGATGAAGCACATGCTGGAATCAAGATTGGCGGGAGAAATATCAATAACCTCAGATATGCAGATGACACCACCCTTATGGCACAAAGTGAAGGGGAACTAAAAAGCCTCTTGATGAAAGTGAAAGTGGAGAGTGAAAAAGTTGGCTTAAAGCTCAACATTCAGAAAACGAAGATCATGGCATCTAGTGCCATCACTTCATGGGAAATAGATGGGGAAACAGTGGAAACAGTGTCAGACTTTATTTTTCTGGGCTCCAAAATCACTGCAGATGGTAACTGCAGCCATGAAATTAAAATACGCTTACTCCTTGGAAGGAAAGTTATGACAAACCTAGATAGCATATTCAAAAGCAGAGACATTACTTTGCCAACAAAGGTCCAGCTAGCCAAGGCTATGGTTTTTCCTGTGGTCATGTATGGATGTGAGAGTTGGACTGTGAAGAAGGCTGAGTGCCGAAGAATTGATGCTTTTGAAGTGTGGTGTTGGAGAAGACTCTTGAGAGTCCCTTGGACTGCAAGGAGATCCACCCAGTCCATTCTGAAGGAGATCAGCCCTGGGATTTCTTTGGAAGGAATGATGCTAAAGCTGAAACTCCAGTACTTTGGACACCTCATGTGAAGAGTTGACTCATTGGAAAAGACTGATGCTGGGAGGGATTGGGGACAGAAGGAGAAGGGGACGACAGAGGATGAGATGGCTGGATGGCATCCCTGACTTGATGGATGTGAGTCTGGGTGAACTCCGGGAGTTGGTGATGGACAGGGAGGCCTGGTGTGCTGTGATTCATGGGGTCGCAAAGAGTCGGACAGGACTGAGCAACTGAACTGAACTGATACAGACCTTTCTTGGCAAAGTGATGTCTCTGCTCTTTAATATGCTGTCTAGGTTGGTCATAGCTTTTCTTCCAAGGAGCAAGCATCTTTTAATTTCATGGTTGCAGTTATCGTCTGCAGTGATTTTGGAGCCCAAGAAAAAAATCTGTCAGTGCTTCCACTTTTTCCCCATCTATTTGCCATGAAGTGATGGAATGGGATTTCATGATTTTAGTGTTTTGAATGTTGAGTTTTAAGCCAACTTTTTCACTCTTCTCTTTCACCTTCATCAAGATGCTCTTTAATTCCTCTTTGCTTTCCATTAGAGTGGTATCATCTGAAAATGTGTTAATTATATAGAGTTGGTTGATAGTGCTGTTTTAGGCTCTGATATCCTTATTGATTTTCTGTCTACTTGTCATAATAATTACTGAAAAAGAATTGCTGAAATGCCTAGGTATTATGGACACTTCAAATCCAAATTATGGATTTATCTTTTTTCTCTTTTCAGTTCCATTATTGTTTGCTTCATGTATTCTTAGGTCCATGGACACTTAGGATTGTTTTTTATTCTTTGTGAATTGAATGTTATTTTTGGCTCTCATAATATTCCTTGTTCTGAAGTCTATGTCACATTGCCTGAGGTATTTATGTTTTATAATTGGCCTTTATTTCTTGGCTTATGGAATTAAAACTGTGTTAGTTGTTATAAAGTGAAACAGTTGAAGAACTGAGCAGGCTGATTATGATGAATAATTCAAGTAAGGAAACCAGGGCTTAGTGAGTTCAGACCAGGCAACAGAGGCTCAAATGTGAGGCTGAGATGAGGAAACTGAGGCCCGGGAAGCCGTATGACACCCAGCTGGTTAGTGGCAGAGCCAGGCTAGCGTCCTCACCCTGGGTAATCCCTAGTTCCACGAAAGTGAAAAGCAGCCTGCCAGTGGATCTGCCCTGAATGAGCTCCTTACAATCTAATGGTCCTAAACTTATACAGTAGAGTTATAAAGTCAGGTCGCTTATTCCTGAGGTCCTCAGAATGGGGAATTCACTTTTGTTTGGTAAGAGAAATTATAGGGAACAGCTCATTGTGCTGCAGGGAAGTGGATCAAAGGAAGTCGTAAAGTCATTGTCCATATTCTCTAAGATGAGATTGTTGACAAGGCACAGCGATTTCTTATGCCATCAGTGAAGCAGTCACTTTTCAGGAGCAGTGGGGCCCTCAGAGACAGCTCCAGGTTTTGGGACACTGGCTTCATGGATTTGCTGTTACTTTATGGTTTTCCAGGTTTGACTAACAAGCTGTCTAGTAAGCATGTCACACATTGAAAAGAGTATATGTGTGAATTCAAGTACAGTACTTTCCATTCTTTTTGGAAATGAACACTGTCCTTTATCACTTTTGGAGGGGAAATTATGATTGACAAATGCAGTTGTCATAAAGTCATTAGTACATTGCTTTTTAAATTTGCTCTTCCAATGTTGCTTTTCCTCCTAAACAGATTAATACAGAAAATGAAGACACTAGGCTATATATTGGGAAATCCGTTGTTGAAATGTTTTTTTATCTCCTACCCTTTCTTTCATTTCCTCTTATTCAAAATGCTACAGGAATCTTGAGATTTTTTATAGCTATCCCTTTTAAGATACATTTTCAGAATCTTCTCAGAGAAGATTTGATGGAATCTTTTTCCGTCTCAGTAGGAGAATCCTAATTTACATCTCCTCATGGGTTGTCATGGCTTAAATTGATCTACACTGACCTGGTTTATTTTAAATCAATTCAAGATTTTTTTCTGTGTGCACACAGAACCGACTACTACCTGTGCTTCAGATACTGCAAAATCAATCCCAAGGAGATTTAAGCAACCTGGATGGGTTCTTCAAATAAAAGTGTACTCAGGGTTGTACTGTTCAAAATTGAGAGGGGCACTGAGGCGCAACGAAGAAGCTGGAAGAGTTCAACCCACCAACTAGTCAAGAGTTGCATCAGTTGTCTGTGATGCAAGATACATTTTGCCCCACCTAATGTCTAATTATTATTTTTTACCATCTGCAGTGATTGCCAAAAAATCAAATCAAATAGCATTATATTTCTTTTAAGTATATGTTGTTTTTTTGTGGCAAGAGGGACAGTTGTTATTCTACTCCAGTTGTAAAGGTTGTAGCAGATTATTTCTTAGAGCCAAAATTCTGTAGCCAGCTTTACTTTAGAAGTAAGAGGTGAAAGAATCAATCTAAATTGAATAGAGGTCTATAGTAGTTTACTTTGCTAGAACATGCTGTGCTATTTAGCCAGATTCAACAAAAATAGCAGTTGGAACTTCTCTCAGTATTTCAGCACTTGCTTGTAAACACATTTTCCCTTAAGTAAATTGCTGAACTATAAAAAGGTATATTTCTCATTGTATTTAGAAAAAGATCTCATACTTGGAAATATATTATTAAGCTTTTTAAATACCAAATGTGCAATAAATGCTGTTCATAAATGCTTATAATATTAAGTATTAATATAGTAATACTGTTAACAAGGTAAAGGGATATGAGTTCCTAGAAGGGAAAGCAGAATTCATGCTGGAAGAAATTAGGAAGTGTTTAATTGATAGTAAGTCACTTAACTTAGGCCTTAAGGAGGAAATAGATTTTGCACATGGGAAAAAAATTATATGTGAAAAGAACAGTATAAACAAGTTCATTGAAGGAGAGGATTACGGGAAATTTTGAAAACAGTGACTAGAAAATTTAGGCACTCACTGCATGAGGAAACAATGAAAGATGAGGTAGAACAGGACTGCTATGGCCAGATAATGGTGACCCCTGCAGACCGCCCCCCTCCCCAACTTTGCTTTTTAAGCTACGAGGAGCCATCGTTTTAGGGCTATGGAAACACATCATTAAATAACAGGATTTAGTCATAAAAGCGTTATCTAAAAGGTATATTTTCAGAGTGTCTTTAACTTCAGGAAAATATGCTATGTTCTGGAGATAAAAGGGAGTATCTTTGCTTTCAAGGGATTTTGAGTTTAAAGGAAGAGATAGAAAAGAAAATGAAGTCACTCAGTCGTGTCCGACTCTTTGTGAGCCGGTGGGGCCGTAGCGACCAGGCTCCTCCGTCCATGGGATTCTCCAGGCAAGAATGCTGGAGTGGGTTGCCGTTTGATGTGCAAATAAAAAGCCTGTGAAGGTTGACAGAGCAGGGTAGGAAGGAAACAGAGGAGAAAATGATGTCAGAGGACACTTTCAGCTCCAGAAACAAGAAGATCTAGAATTACTAGTGGCCCTTCTCTCCTGTTCCATCAGATCCAGCTGTGGCCCCTTCCCAGGTGACCCGCGCAGGCACTCTTGCCCTGGGCCCCCCAGCTCACTGCCCCGGTGCGGTGGTCCTCGGGAGGCAGGGTCTCCCGACTCGGCTCCCGCACCCCGTAGTCAGATGAGAACCAAGAGGATGGGCCTGTGGGCTGTCTGTCTGAGACCACGCAGTGAGCGCCGCTGGACGCGAAGGAGCCTCTGCCGGAGAACCAGTCTGGCTCGGGGCGGGGGTGCGGAGCCCCGGGAAGGCGGGAGAGCCTGGTATAGCCGGGTTTCCTTGCTTCCATCTTCTCAGTTAGAACCTGTCTGACACCTGTTCTCATTGGCTAGGGCTCGTGTTAAATTGTTGAATCTTGTGAGTAGTTTCCACCTGCACTTGTGAGGGTAAACCGCGAGGGTGAATCCAGGAGATCTACTTTAGCGAGATTGAACAAGCGACAGGTTACAAGATGGACCAAAAGTTCAGAGGTTTGGCAGTAATAAAGTACATGTGAGTGTGTCAAACGTGATTAGAGCGTAGACAACAGAGATGAAAACCAAGCAAAAACCTGGAAACACAGCTTCAGGAAGCTATTTGGACGTGAAGAGCAAGAGAGGAAGGAAAGTAACTAGAGCAAGCCGGGGATGCTGAGTCTAGGTGGTTCAGAGGTTGATGGCGCTTTTATGAAAACAGGGAACAAGGAAAAGGGACACATTTTAGAAGGCTCGTTAGCCTTTTGAAAGCAAGAATCTGCTTTGTAGTTCCAGAATCTGATAAGAGCTGAGTACTTGGTAAGTGCTCCAGAAATATTCATTTAATTAATGACAAATTTTAAAAATTATTTCAGTTTTAGATATACCGAGCTTTTAGTGTCACTAAAATATGCAAGTAGAGATGTCCACTTATTAGTTGCAAATCCTCTTAGGGAGAAGTGTCATTAAGTCTCCATGATTACAGTGAACAGAGTGATGGCACGCAGAGAAAACTCTGGAACAATCCCTTTAGTTAGAGGGAAAGAAAATTCAGAGAAAGCATAAACACAGCAGATGGAAGAGGGAAAATGGAAAAGAAAAAAAAAGCCTCAGAAGATAGAAAAAAATGTCTCCAAATAGAGAATTTTTAAAAAGGGCTAGTTAGGCACATTCTGTGACATGGACTTGTTAAGAACAAAAAATAATCATTTCACTTTACAATTAAAGATTAAAAAACAGTTGTATTTTTAACAATTTTGTAAATGGTTTTTACTTTCTTTATGAAACTTTAGGGACATGGAAATAAAACAGTATATATTATAAAAGTACAAATTGTCTATGATCACATCTCTTTGAAATAAGTGCTGCTAAATTTGGCATATTTCCTTAAGGTTACTTTAACTATATGGAACTAGTCAGTGGAAAATGCATCAGTTGTCAAATGCACCGTTTGGCAATATAAAATTACCTTTGTTAAGCTGTATAATGGTTTTTGCCTTAAATTCCACTTTGTCTGAAAACAGGACTGAAACTCCTGATATTTTAATGCTTGGATTTCCCTAACAAATCATTCTTATTCCTTGTAATTTTAACATCATTTTGTCTCAATAGTCTCTTGTGAGCAGCGTTTAGTTTTTTCTTTGGCTTCTGTAGAACTAGTGGCCTTTACTTTTATTGCTACAGTTTGGGTGTCTTGCCTTCTCTTTGTTTTATATACTATTTAGAGTTTGTTATTTCTCTTTTGATTTGCCTCAATTATTAGGAAGGCACGTGTTCTGGCTTTAATTATTCTCATGAGTACATTCACAGTTCTCAAGAAATGCTACATGTCAAAGGTTACCAGAGGCAATAATAAAATATATGTTTTGCATCATATCTCCCTTTTGATCATTTCCCCACTCCATATGAGAGGGAGAATGTAACACACATTTACTTCTTTTTACTCAGCTTTCTCACATTTTAAAACTATAATGTGTATTTTGAGATCCATATAATACTTCCCTGGTGGCTCAGCTGGTAAAGAATCCGCCTGCAATGCAGGAGATCTGGGCTCAATCCCTGGGTTGGGAAGATCCCCTGGAGAAGGGAAAGGCTACCCACTCCAGTGTTCTGGAGAATTCCATGGACCATATAGTCCATGGGGGTCACAAAGAGTCAGACACAACTGACTGACTTTCACTTTCATAATAGTATTTAAATTTACTAAATATTTTCTCTTAAAGCAGCATTCTAATTTTATCCAACTTTTAAAACTAATTGGCATTCATTTATTAGCTACAGTGGGTCTTGCTGTGGTACACAAGATCTGTGTTGTGACATGGGGTCTCTCACCAGGGCACGTAGACGCTGATGGTGGTGGAGGGCTCAGCTGCTACTCAGCACACAGGATCCTGGAACCCCAGCTAGGGACTGAACCTGTGTCCCCTGCATTGCCAGGCAGATCTTTAACCTCTGGACCACCAGAGACGTCCCTATCTAATTTTAAAAAAAACTTTATATGCATATAGTTGATTTACGGTGTTGTTCCAGTTTTTGAAGTCAGAGAGCGGGATTCTTCCAGCTCTGCTTTTTATTCTCAGGATTGCTTTAGCTCTTTGGGGTCATTTGTGTTTCCATACGAATTAAAACATTTTTTTTTTGTTCTGGTTCTGTTAAAAAATGCCATTGGCAATTTGATAGGGATTGCATTGAATGTGTAGATTGCCTTGGGAAGTATAGTCATTTTGACAGTATTGATTCTTCTGATCCAAGATCATGCTGTGTCTCTCCATCTGTTTGAGTTATCTTTGATTTCTTTCATCAGTGTCTTATACTTTTCAAAGTACAGGTCTTCTGCCTCCTTAGGTAGGTTTATTCCTAGGTATTTTTTCCTTTTTGTTGCAATGGTGAATGGAATTTCTGATTTTTCTTTCTGATTTTTCATTGTTCCTATATAGGAATGCAAGAGATTTCTGTGTATAAATTTTGTACCCTGTAATTTTACAAGATTCATGGATTAGCTCTAGTAGTTTTCTGGTAGCTTCTTTACAATCTTCTATGTATAGTATCATGTCATCTGTAAACAGTGACAGTTTGACTTCTTCTTTTCCAGTTTGAATTCCTTGTATTTCCTTTTCTTCTCTGATTGTCATGGCTGGGACCCAAAACTATGTTGCATAAACGTGACAGTAGTGGATATCCTTGTCTGTTCCTGATCTTAGAGGGAAAGCTGTCAGCTTTTTAAGTTTTGTTTCTTCTGCATATACGGGATG
Organism: Bos taurus; assembly: GCF_002263795.3. Classification (NCBI taxonomy): domain Eukaryota; kingdom Metazoa; phylum Chordata; class Mammalia; order Artiodactyla; family Bovidae; genus Bos; species Bos taurus. The sequence goes on along the minus strand of NC_037334.1, from coordinate 109,492,908 downwards.
GTGTATCATTCTTCTTGCCTCCCAACAGTTTAGAGATTCTTTTGGAAGTTCTCTCCAACTTGCCATGTATTAAAGAGAGTTCTATATAGGACTAGTATTTCCAAACAGACTGGATTTACAGATGATCCTGGTGTCCCTCTTTACACATCCGCATGCTAGTGGAAGCCTCACTGAGATCCACAGCCTGGTGGCACACTAATAGCCAGAGTGCCAGCATGGTTCCCAGTCTCCACCAGGCTTTTTTCTAATGTGGCTACATTGGAATGTGAGGAGCTTATTTTCCTATCCATTCTACCTAGATCTCTAAACTCTAAACAGTGCTGTTATCCTCAGTCTGTTTGGGAAGCAGGGCCCTTCCCAAATCTGCAAGATTCCGCTACCCTTGCCCCCAGTAGAATTTCATTTGTGGTAAGTAACCTTTGTAGGATATGATATAATCCTGCCCATCAATTTTTAAATTATTTTTTTGTGATCTACAGGAGCTAACTGTATGTATGGGAGAGATAATAATGGGAGAGGGAAAGTGCCTTTCTCTAAGTGCTGCAAAAATCAGTGCTTGTATTCATGGCTGGAGAAGGCAATGGCACCCCACTCCAGCACTCTTGCCTAGAAAATCCCATGGACGGAGAAGCCTGGTAGGCTGCAGTCCATGGGGTCGCTAAGAGTCAGACACGACTGAGCAACTTCCCTTTCACTTTTCACTTTCATGCATTGGAGAAGGAAATGGCAACCCACTCCAGTGTTCTTGCCTGGAGAATCCCAGGGACAGGGGAGCCTGGTGGGCTGTCATCTCTGGGGTCGCAGAGTCGGACATGACTGAAGCAACTTAGCAGCAGCAGCATTGATGGCTGGTAAAGACCTTGGGAGCAAATTGTTATAGAATCAGGACTGTCTCCTCCCATGTGAGCATTTCCATCTGTTTCCATTTGAACCGTACTGGTGGGTCCTCACTTGCATTTTGAAATCCAATTCCAATGACTCGTATGTCACCAAAGCTTGCCTCATGGTAATATAGATTCTGGGTTATGCTCCACTTTTCTGTGTCCTCCCCAATCATATCCCAATCAAGAATATATTATAATTGATTAGAGTGAGAGTGTTCCTGTTCAGTCACTCAGTTGTGTCCAACTCTGTGACCCCATGGATTGCAGCACACCAGTCTTCCCTATCCTTCACTATCTCCTGAAGTTTGCTCAAACTAGCATCTGTTGAGTTGGTGATGCCATCCAAACATCTCATTCTCTGTCCCCTGCCCCTCCCCACCTTGTCTTCCTGCCTTCAACCTTTCCCAGCATCAGGATCTTTTCCAACGAGCTGGTTCCTTGCATCAGGTGACCAAAGTAATTGGAGCTTTAGCATCAGTCCTTCCAATGAATGTTTAGGGCTGATTTCTTGACTGGTTTGGTCTTCTTGCAGTCCAGGGTATTCTCAAGAATCTTCTCCAGCATCACAATTCGATGGCATCAATTCTTTGGTGCTTAGGGATACTGCAAACCTAGCATTAGTGTATTTTAAAGATATGAATCATTTTCAGAATTTGGTCCTTTTAGCTATTATTAACAACAAATCCCAAAGAAAGGCAATGCCAAAGAATGCTCAAACTACTGCACAATTGCACTTATCTCACACACCAGTAAAGTAATGCTCAAAATTCTCCAAGCCAGGCTTCAACAATACGTGAACCGTGAACTTTCAGATGTTTAAGCTGGTTTTTAGAAAAGGCAGAGGAACCAGAGACCAAATTGCCAACATCCGCTGGATCATTGGAAAAGCAAGAGAGTTTCAGAAAAACATCTGTTTCTGCTTTATTGACTATGCCAAAGCCTTTGACTGTGTGGATCACAATAAACTGTAGAAAATTCTGAAAGAGATGGGAATACCAGACCACCTGACCTGCCTCTTGAGAAATCTGTGTGCAGGTCAGGAAGCAACAGTTAGAACTGGACATGGAACAACAGACTGTTTCCAAATAGGACAAGGAGTATGTCAAGGCTGTATATTGTCACCCTGCTTATTTAACTTGTATGCAGAATACATCATGAGAAACACTGGGCTGGATGAACCACAAGCTGAAATCAAGATTTCCAGGAGAAATATCAACAATTTCAGATATGTAGATGATACCACCCTTATAGCAGAAAGTGAAGACGACTTAAAGAGCCTCTTGATAAAAGTGAAAGAGGAGAGTGAAACAGTTGGCTTAAAACTCAACATTCAGAAAACTAAGATCATGTCATCTGGTCCCATCACTTCGTGGCAAATAGAGGAGGAAACAGTGGAAATAGTGGCAGACTTTATTTTTTTGGGCTCCAAAATCACTGCAGATGGTGACTGCAGCCGTGAAGTTAAAAGACGTTTACTTCTTGGAAGAAGAGTTATGACCAACCTAGATAGCATATTAAAAAGCAGAGACATTACATTGCCAACAAAGGTCCATCTAATCAAGGCTATGGTTTTTCCAGTAGTCATGTATGAATGTGAGAGTTGGACTATAAAGAAAGCTGAGTGACAAAGAATTGATGCTTTTGAACTGTGGTGTTGGAGGAGACTCTTGAGAGTCCCTTGGACTGCAAGGAGATCCAACCAGTCCATCCTAAAGGAAATCAGTCCTGAATATTCATTGGAAGGAGTGATGTTGAAGCTGAAACTCCAATGCCTTGGCCACTTGATGCAAAGAGATGACTCATTGGAAAAGACCCTGATGCTGCGAAAGATTGACGGCAGGAGGAGAAGGGAACAACAGAGGATGAGATGGTTGGATGGCATCACTGACTCAATGAACATGAGTTTGAGTAAACTCCAGGACTTGGTAATGGACAAGGAGGCATGGTGTGCTGCAGTCCCTGGGGTCACAAAGAGTCAGACACAATTGATCAACTGAACTGACTGAAGAACAAATTATTTGTAATATACCTCACAATTATGTAAACATGCCAGCATGTTAAGAAACCATAGTTGAGAACTAGAATAGAATAGGCTTCCCTTGTGGCTCAGGTAGTAAAGAATCTGCCTGCAATGCAGGAGACCTGGGTTCTATCCTTGGGTTGGGAAGATCCCCTGGAAAAGGGAAAGGCTACCCACTCCAGTATTCTGGCCTGGAGAATTCCACGGACTGTATAGTCCATGGGGTCACAGTCGGACACAACTGAGCGCCTCTCACTTTCAGTAGTTTAGCCTCAAGCCTAAAGTCCTATCCTATTATCTTTTCTAACCAGCAACGGTTGAGTCATTCAGAGGTAGAAAAGTGAGGGAAAAAATATATTATCTTATATGTCCCCATTAGCCCATCCCCATATCTGTATGTTGCTATGGAAATCAATTGCTCCTCTGGTAAGACACCTCTTCCAGTCTTTGATATTCTCTGACTATTCTGTTTCAATACCTATTGAAATAGTCCCACATCATTAAGTATTTCTTGTTCAGTCTGCACAATTGTCAGAGTAATACCTTTGAAACAGAATTTTGATCATACTATTTCACCACTTAAAGACCTTCAAAGACTGCAAGGATGTTGTAATGAATGAAGGTAATGTCTTCACACAGAACGGTGAAATTCAGAGTCCTTATTTTCCACCTGTTATCTCCTTTCTCTCTCTAGGAGCCAGAATGACACCTCAGGTAGGAGTCTGGGCTATGTCCCTGTCTGATACTAAGGAAAAGGCCTATAGATATCTGGGGGTTCCCCAAGGAAATGACTTTACTGTTGTGCTAGACAGAGCCTAAAAAGCCTCCAGTGGTCCCTGCTTCTTGATGTTTATGCCCTTGTATACTCCCCCCCCCCTTTTTTTTTTTACTGTTTTTATAAATTTAATTTTTATGTTGTAGTTGATTTACAATGCTGTGTTAGTTTTGTGTGTACAGTGAAGTGATTCGGTTATGCATGTATACATATCCATTCTTTTTCAGATTATTTTCCCATTTAGGTTATTACAGAGTATTATGTAGAGTTCCCTGAGCTATACAGTAGATCTTTATTGAATATATACTTTATATAGTAATGTGTATATGCTAATCCCAACCTCCTAATTTTTCCCTCTGCACCATCTTTCCCCTTTCATGACCATAAGGTTGTTTTTGAAATCTGTGAGTCTGTTTCTATTTTGTAAATAAGTTTGTGTCATTTCTTTAGATATTTGTCCTTCTCTCTTACTTCACTGTATGCTAAATATGGTATCATATTTGTTTCTGAATGATTTCCCAACTTTACTTTCTGTTTCCTTTATCACTTTTAATTTTCCTGTTTCTAGTCGTGGCCTTTTCTTTTCCACCTAAAGAAGTTCCTTTAGGATTTCTTGTAGAGCTGGTTGGGTGCTGCCGATTTTTCTTAGCTTTTGCTTGTCTGTAAAGCTTTTGATTTCTCCATCAAATATGAATGAGAACCTTGCTGGGTAGGTGTATTCATGGTTATAGGTTTTCCCCTTTCATCACTTGAAATATATATTGTGCCACACCCTTCTGGCCTGCAGAGTTTCTGTTGAAAATCAGTTGATAACCTTATGGAGATTCCCTTGTATGTTACTTAATGCTTTGCCTTTGTTTTTAATTTTTGTCAATCTGATAACATGTGTCTGTTTGATTAACAGGTGTGTTGGGTTTATCCAGTATGGCACTCTCACGCATCCCAGACTTGCAGGTGTTTCCCTTCCCATGTTAGGAAGCTTTTCCTCTAGTAGCTCTTCAAATATTTTCTTAGGTTCTTTCTCTCTCTTGCCTCTTTCTGGGACCCTTATAATGCAAATGCTGGTGAGTTTAATGTTGTCCCAGAGGTCTCTTAGACTGTCCTCATTCCTTTTCATTCTTCTTTCTTTATTGTGTCCTGCAGCAGTGATTTCTATCAATCTATTTTCAGCTCACTTATTTGTTCTTCTGCTTCATTTATTCTGCTATTGATTTCTTCTAGTGTATTTTTCATTTCAGTTATTGTTTATCTCTGTTTGTTCTTTAAAGCTTCTGTGTGTGTGAGTCACTCAGTCGTGTCCAACTCTTTGTGACCCCATAGACTAGCCCTCCAGGCTTCTCCATGCATGAGATTTCCTAGCCAAGAATACTGGAGTGGGTAGCCATTCCCTTCTCCAGGGGATCTTCCCAACCCAGGGATGGAACCCAGGTCTCCTGCATTGCAGGTAGGTTCTTTACTATCTGAGCCACCAGAGATACCCAAACACAGCTGCTAAAACCTGGGATTGAACCAGGGACTTTGACATTTCTTGTATCCTCTTAGTCTGTGCCTCTATTATTTTTCCAAGATCTTGGATCATCTTCAGTATTATTACTCTGAATTCTTCTTCAGATAGACTGTTCATCTCCACTTCACTTAGCTGTTCTTTGGGGGTTCCGCCTTCGTCCTTCATCTGGAACATATTTCTCTGCCATCCTTTTGTGTAACTTTCTTTGTTTGTGGTCTCCACTCCACAGGGAACTGCAGTTCTTGTTTCCAGGGTCTGCCCCCTGGTGTGTGAAGCTGGTCCAGAGGCTTGTGCAGGCGTCCTGGCGGGAGGGACTAGTGGCTGCCCACTTACTGATGGATGTGCAGAGGCACGAGAGCATACCTTTGCTGGCAGGCCATGTCAAGCGAGGTGTTTATAGGTGGCTGTGGGGTCAGGACAGCTTCATGTCTGTTGATAGATGGGGCTGTGGTTCCACCCTGTTCATTGTTCGGCCTGAGGCATCCCAGCACTGGAGCTTGCAGGCTTTGGGTTGGGGCCCAAGTGGTGACCTCATGATCACGCAGGTGAATGCTTTGGGAGCCTCGTCACTGGTCTCCTTGCCTCTGCAGTGAGCCACCGCGAACGCCTGCCTCCCCTGGAGAAACCCCCGAGCTCTGCGGTCGGCTCAGCCATGACTCCTCAGGAGTCCCAGTGCTTTGCCCTGGGTCTCGGCGTGTGTAACATCTGTGCGCTCCCCCAGAGTGGAGTCTCTGTCCCCCAATCCCTGGAGCTCCCGCTGGAGCCCCGTGGCCTTCAAAGCCAGACGCTCGGGGGCTCCTCCTCCTTCTGACGTCAGATGCCAGGCTGAGGGGCCTGACGTGGGGCTCAGAGCGCTCCTCTGACTCATCGGGGCTTCTCCTTGGGCGTAGAATGCCTTTTTAGGTAGTTTTGAGTCTTTCTTTTTTTTTTAGTTGTCAGTGGCTCCTCAAAAGTTAGTCGTGAGGTTGGCGTTTTCCTGAGAGGAGGTTCACTCGAGTCCTTCTGCCGCTGCTGCTGCTGCTAAGTCGCTTCAGTCGTGTCTGACTCTGTGCGACCCCATAGACGGTAGCCCACGAGGCTCCCCCGTCCCTGGGATTCCTCAGGCAAGAACACTGGAGTGGGTTGCCATTTCCTTCTCCAGTGCATGAAAGTGAAAAGTGAAAGTGAAGTCGCTCAGTCGGGCCCGACTGTTAGTGACCCCATGGACTGCAGCCCACGAGGCTCCTCCGTCCATGGGATTTTCCAGGCAAGAATACTGGAGTGGGGTGCCATCGCCTGCTCTGAGTCCTTCTACGCCTCTTGTCTCCTGCCTCCTCGTATTTTCCCTCATGGTAATTTTAATCCAGGGTCACCTAGCGCGCAAGGCAGAACAGCAGCCCTCCAGAGGCTTCCGGTTCACGTGCCTGGAACCCGCAAACTGACCTTCGGCTTCCTGCCGGCCGCCGAGGTGCGGACCCGGCCTCCGCAGTCCCACGCAGCCGCAGTGGCGGCCAGCCCCCGCGTCGGAGCCCGTGAGTGTGCCTGCTTCTTTTTTCTTGAGTGTGGACTGGACTTAGTGATGCACTTGCAGCGAACAGAGTACGGCAGAAGTAAGGAGATGTCATTTCCAAGGTTAGGTTACAAAGGACAGGGGCTTCTGTCTCAGAGACTTTCTCTCACGCTCAGCAACCCTGAGGGGAATGAACTACTGCGTTTTCCCAGTGCGCGTCTTGAATGTCAAGTAGGCAACAGCAGTGAGGCCTGGGGCTCACCCACCCTCACCAGAATCTGCTTGGACCCTCCCCCTGCAGGAACTTTCTGCAGACTCTGCCAGCGTCTTGATCAGCGGCCCGTTGAGAGACCCTGAGCCAAAGGCCAGGCCCAAATCCCTGACCTAGAAAAATGGAAATGATGGGTGTTTGTTGCTTTAAGCTGCTTGTTTAGGGGTACTGTGTTATTCAGTAACATCATTAATATAATCACTTCCCAATCTCTCCATGATGAGGCCCATTAATTAATAAGCCCCAACAGCCCATCCATGGCTTCCCCTTGCCTTTTTACTCTTTTGCCTTTTGTCATGAATAATTGAGAAGGGGCATGAAGACTATTTGGGGAATGATGGTTAATTTTCTCAAAAATAGTGATGGTTCCATGAGCATAATATATATATCATAGTGTATTAAATTATTTTGGAGAAGGAAATGGCAACCCACCCCAGTATTCTTTCCTGGAGAATCACCGTGGACAGAGGAGCCTGGCGGGCTAGAGTCCATGGGGTTGCAAAAAGTCAGACACAACTGAAGTGACTTAGCACACACACAGCACACATACCTTATTATTTGCTATTTATACCTCAATAAAGCTGTTAAAATATGACAGATATATAGGATAAACCAAATATTTGAAAAACAAACTCCAGTATAATAGACACGGAATGAAATAAATGTAAAAAAATAATGTAAAAATAAAACGTAAAGAAATAAAACTCAAAGAATACTGAAACAGTGCAAAATGATAGAAGGAATTTTTTTTTATCTATAATAATTATCTTCTGAGAAATAAATGAAAATGTTTTCATCCATGAAAAAGGGAGGCTATAGAAAAAGAGCAGTGTGAGAAAGAAACTATTCTCAGAAATTAAAAATGTAATAATGGAAGCTAAAAATTCAACAGAAGGTTTGGAAGATAAAGTTTATGGGATCTCTAGAAAGTATAATAAAGACAAAGGAAAAATGGGAACAAAAAGATAAAATTAAAGACACAATTCAGGAGGTCTAACATTTGAATAAAGGGAGTCCTGAGCATGGAGGAGATATAAAGAAGACAAAGGGGAGTTATTTATCAATGAAATTTGAAAAATTAAACCCACATTTATACATTTAGGTGGCCCAAATAGTGCTCAAAAAATAAATTTGAAAAGACTTACCATAAGGCATTTTGTATTAGTTATCATTGCTCGCATGCTAAGTCGCTTAAGTCATGTCCGACCCTCTGCAACCCTATGCACTATAGCCCACCAGACTTCTGTCCATGGGATTCCGTGCAAGAATACTGGAGTGGCTGCCACGTCCTCCAAGCGGATCTTCCTGACGCAGGGGTAGAGCCTGCCCCTCTCTTGTCTCCTGCACTGGCAGGTGGGCTCTTCACCACCAGCGCCACCTGGGGAGCCTGTGTTAGTTACCGCTGGTGCTCAGCGTGCCCGACTCCGCGACCCGTGGACTGTAGCCCTCCAGGCTTCTGTTCATGGGATTTCCCAGGCAAGAATGTCTGAGTACCCACTCAGCCATCTTGCCATTTCCTCCTCCAAGAGATCTTCCTGACCCAGGGATCATACCAGTGTCTCTTATGTCCCCTGCATTGTCAGGCAGATTCCTTACTGCTAGCGCCACCCGGGAAGCCTGTTAGTTACCATTGCTCTGTAATAAATGACTATGAAGAAAACAAAACAGGAGAGGGTGGGGAGATTTGGGAGAATGGCATTGACACATGCATAATATCATATATGAAACGAGTTGCCAGTCCAGGTTCGATGCACGATACTGGATGCTTGGGGCTGGTGCACTGGGACAACCCAGAGGGATGGTATGGGGAGGGAGGAGTGAGAAGGGCTCAGGATAGGGAACACATGTATACCTGTGGAGGATTCATTTTGATATATACCAATACAATATTAGAAAGTTAAAAAAATTAAATTAAATTAAATTTAAAAAAAAAGAAAACAAAACAAAACTATACATTATCTTACAGTTTCATTGGGTCAAGAATCCAAACATATTAATAACTTAGTTGGGCCTACTGTTTCAGAATCTCTCACAAGGCTGCAATCAAAGTGTTGGTCAAAACTAGGGTCTCATCTGCAGGCAAAGCAGGGAAGGCTCATCTTCTAAGATTACTCACAAATTAGGCAGGATTTAATTCCTTGTGGTTACGAGACTAGCATCTCAACAACTTGCAGCCTTCTGGATACAGCCCATCCTTAGCTCTTGTCTTGTAGACCTCTGCAATATGGCAACATGATTTGCCAAAGCATAAATGCCAAGAAGGCAAAAGAGAATTTTCCAGTAAGACAAAAATCACATCTAATCATAGGAGTGATACCCATTACCTTTGTCATATTCTGTTGCTTAGAAACAAGTCATTGCATCAGCTGCATCCTCAGGAGAGATATACATGGGGCATGAGTGCTAGGAGGTGGGGACTACTGGGGACCTTCTTGAGAATCTGTCACACTCTTTGTGAACATTGAAAAACTAGGGAAAAAGGAAGCTTAAAACTTCCTGTGATAGAGAGAACCATTAGCAGTCATAAAACATTTCATGTGCTTCTTTATTTTTCCCAGAAGACTTTCTTGCAGTTAGATGAGTAGTAATTCTTAACCAGGAGTGATTCTGCCTCCCAGGAGACCCTGGCAGTGCTAACAGACATTTGTCACAGTCGAGGGTGTCACCACTATCTAGTGGACAAAGCCAGACATGTTGCTAAATATCCCACAATGTGTAAGACAACCACCCCCCACGGCCTCCCCCCACCCCAGCCCAGCAGAATAATGTATCTAGTCCACATGTCAGTATGGTCGAAATTTAGAAACCCTGGGTTTGAATGACTTGTTTTTTGCCGAGTACCATGAGCAGAAGTGACACGATTTAATTTAATTGCCAAAGCAGTTAAAAACTAGCGTCTTTCCTCTCAAGTCTGTCTCTGTCAAAGTGAACTTGAAAGCCACGTATTGAAATGGTGGCATTACACGACGGAAAGACCCTGAGTTCCCAGGTCACCAGATGGAGAATTCCTAATGAATTATATCAGAGTTTATGGAAGCAAGAAGTAAACATTTGTTTTGTTAGTTCTGATTTCAGCATTTGTCTATTGAGAAAATTGGCAATAAATACATCATACAGTTTCAGAAAGAATAAACAGTCTACACAAATGCCTGGGAATCTGGATGGCATCAGATGCCATGAAAGCCAGCCTCAGAACCTAGAAGGCAGCAGAGCAGTTCCCCCAGTGCACTGAGGGACAACGATACCTACTCTAGAATGATAAGTATCTGTTGGTATTTAAATATATTTGGTTTATAATGTTTGGAAACAGATAAGATTTCATATAAAACTTTATCTAACTGCATGCTGTTATTTAGTTTGGGTAGAGTTCAAATAACAAATGACATGAATTTATCCCTGCCTCAACTTATTAAATATATGGGCTTCCCTGGTGGCTCAGATGTTAAAGAATCTGCCTGCAATGCGGGAGACCTGGGTTCGATCCCTGGGTTGGGAAGATCCCCTGGAGAAGGGAAAGGCTACCCACTCCAGTATTCTGGCAAGAATTTCCTGGACAGAGGAGTTTGGCAGGCTACAGTCCATGAGGTTACATTATTAAATATAAGGGTAGAATAAATGCATTTTCATATTACCTTTTAATCATCATCTTCTTAAGAGTCTCCTCCCAAATAAAGGGATAAATCAAGGGTAAGAAACAGACAACAATGAATTCAGAAAACACTGGCCCTAACAGAGACCAGTGGTCAGGAGTATTCCTAGGATGACTGTGATGGGAGCATACCAGGTTCCAGCTGGTGTAAGAAGACACTTAAATGTAACATGTTCAAAACTGAAGTCCTCACTAATTCTCCATCCAACCTATGTCCCTGAAAGGGCTCTTTGAGACTCAGTTAAGTTTTAGGAAACTTTATTCTAAATCACACTACACTAACTCATACTCATCCTTCCAGATTGGTTTTAAAGTTTTCTGGAATCTCCCTCTGCCTTGGGGCATGTTGTGCTTTCCCCTGCTTCTTGTGAAATCAACTCAATAAGTTTCCATAAGCTGTCCTTAAAGAATTTTAATCTTGTTTTGCTATGTCTTTTGGCAACTTTCAATCACATCACAATCCTGTTGTGATAACCACACAGATTAAATGTTTAAAACTAGATTAATGACCAGACTCCAGGCTCTAGTGACTAAATTGATGTAGGAGATTGTAGACAAGTTGAAATAGAAGATGGTTCCACAACGCTGGGGTACAAGTGGGCCATCCGTGGCTCAGTATCCTACCAAATATTTAGGAGATTGTAGACAAGTTGAAATAGAAGATGGTTCCACAACGCTGGGGTACCAGTGGGCCGTCCATGGCTCAATATCCTACCAAATACTGTATCTGGAAATGCAGGAAGAACTGTTTTAGTGTACACTTCCGTTTTCACTCAATGGACTGAAAAGAAGTGAACAATCCATGACTTTGAGCTCCTCAGTCGCACTGTAATCTCTGTTCAGTGTGAAAGTGACACCTAAAACTTCCCAGCGTGCAGTGTGTAGGGGACCCACTAGATCAATAGTCTGGCTGACGAGGGAAAGTGAGACTGAAATGGTAGAGTCTGATGTCTGAGACAGACGATATCACTGGGAATGGCAGAAGCCTAGACCCTGGAGCCTTCACTGACTGGCAGTTCTTCATGCCTGGAAGAAACAGGATCACTACCCAGGATGAAGGTGTTGGATGGGTGAGAGCAGAACAATTTTTTAACTCTCACTGAGCAGACAATATCCATGGGGTATTTTAAAATTCAGGAACTACAAAGCAATAGCAATTCAATAGGTTCCAAATATTTTTAATGTGGGCCCAAGTAATGGTTATAGTCAAGTTGAAAACAAGCTCTTTCTTTACTAACCTACTTTTTAAAAGTAGCCAAGGAGATTTATTTGATGTTAGTTGTTTTTTTTTTCTTTTAATTTTGGAAAACTTTCTTGTAAATATCTGTGCTTTAAATCCTGTCCCTTCTAGGAAGCTGTGATCTTGAGGCTCTGTTATTTGGGCAAGGTAATTATAGTGAAAGAAAATAAAAATAATGGTGCAAGCATACTCAGATGCAATTTGCTACTTGAAACAATCACTCTTCCAAAATGAAAAATTAACATTGAGTTAAAATTTTTTCATTCATGTGCCCAGAAAACTACTTTTAAACCTCCTGCTTTAAAGATGTATGATAGATTTAATATGACGAAGTTGGGTTGTGAGTATGAAAATTATGTTTAAATGTATCTCTGAGGACATGATACATTCAGTTTCCAGAATGATCCATGTTTCCTAAAAAAATGATTTATGTTTCCTAAGAATGGATTAAAATGGAATTGGGGAAAAATGCTCCTGGAGTATTAATGGACAGTTCTATTTAAGAGCCAATTTTTGTATGCAATTGAGGTAAGGTTATTATAATAATAATAGATATTATAGATTATTATAATAGATTATTATAGTAATGATATGCTTTATGCAAGTCCCATGGTAACCACAAAGCAAAAACCTTCAGTAGATACACAAAAGATAAGCCCTAGCCACAGTAACCGGAGGGAAAAAGGATACAGAAGGAATCCACATTGGAATCCACATTTGAAAGTGAAACCATCACTGTTTGCAGATGACATGATACTACACATCGAAAATTCTGAAGTCACCACAGCTCATCAGTGAATTTGATAAACGTTGCAGAATACAAAATTAATACACAGAAATATGATGCATTGCTATACACTAACAACCATCAGAGAAATTAAGGAAACCATCCCATTTACCATTGCATCAGAGTAATAAAATACCAAGACGGAAACCTACCTAACGAGGTAAAAGACCTATAGCCAGAAAACTGTTTAAGGCGATGATAGAAACTGAAGACAGCATAAAGCGATGGAAAGATAAACCGTGTTCTTGGATTGTAAGAAACTTGTTACAATGGCCAAATTACCCAGGGCAGTCCACAGATTCAGGGCAATCCCTATCAAAATACTAAGGGCATTTTTCACATAACTAGAACAAATAATTTTAAAATGTATACAGAAACACAAAAGACCCCAAAGGTAAAACAATCTTGAGAAAAGAAGAAGCTTTGCCTCATAAGAAAATCAGTATGGTACTGGCCCCAAAACAGACACACAGCTGAATGGAACAGAAGAGAATCCAGAAATGTTTACACACTTATAGTAGATTAATCTATAACAAGGAGCATTGGTATACAATAAAGTATCTTTAAAAAGTAGTGCTGGGTCCTTTCTCATCGTCGCCATTTTGTGCTGGTGATCGCGGCCGGCTGGGAGTAGGCGACAGTGGGTTTCCCAGGGAGGGCAGCGCGCCTGGCGCTTTTCCCCTTGAAATTAAAAAAAAAAAAAAAAAAAAGTAGTGCTGGGATAGATGGACAGCTACATGTAAAAGAAAGACAGCAGGACATTCTCTAACACTACATACAAAAATAAACTCGAAATGGATTAAACACCTAAGTGTAAAAATTGAAGTTCTAAATGTAAGACCAAAAACTCCTAGGGCAATACATAGGCTAACCTGTTTTGACATTCTGGGAGGCTCTTTCTGCTATAGTAAAAGAAACAAACAACTATGACCTATTTAATAGCTGTTGCACAAAAAAAGGCAACCATCAACAAAACAAAACAAAAAACCCCTGCTAAATGGGGAAAAATATCTGTAAATGGTATGACCAATAACAGGTTAACATCCAGAATCTATAAACAGCTCATGCAACTCAACATCAAAAACAATAAACAGCTCTGTTTCTAAAAAGGGCAGAAGATCTGAGTAGATGTTTTTTACAAATAGGACACGCAGATGACCAACAGGCAGATGAAAAGATGATGAACATCACTCATCATATGGAAAATGCAAATTGAAATGACAATGAGATATCACCTCAGCCTTGCCAGAATGGCTTTCTCCAAAAAGAACACACATAACAAGTGTGAGCAGGCATGTGGGGAAAGGGCCCTCATACACTGCTTACACATAACAAGTGTGAGCAGGCATGTGGGGAAAGGGCCCTCATACAGTGCTGTCACATAACAAGTGTGAGCAGGCGTGTGGGGAAAGGGCCCTCATACAGTGCTGTCACATAACAAGTGTGAGCAGGCGTGTGGGGAAAGGGCCCTCATACAGTGCTGTCACCTTTGTTGAGGATGTAAACTGGTGCAGCCACTGTGGAAAACTCTGGAAATTTCTCAAAAAATTGAAAATGGAACTCCCGTATGCCCTAGCAGTTCCACTCCCAGGTACATATCCAAACAAGAAAAAGCACTAATTAAAAAATGTGCACCCCAATGTTCGTTGCAGTGTTATTTACAATTGCCAGTATATGGAAGCAAAGTAAATGTTCATTAACAGGTGAATGGATAAAGAAAGTGTGGTATAGATGTACAATGGAACACTACTCAGCCATAAAAAGAATGAAACTTTTCCATTTGCAATATGGATTGACTTGGAGGATCTTATCCTAAGTGAAACAAGTCAGACAGAGGAAGACAAATACTTTACGATATCACTTATATGTGGAATCTAAAAAATACAATAAACTAGTGTATATAACAAAACAGAAAGAGACTTACAGATACAGAGAATGAACTAGTCATTACCATAAGAAGGGGAGGAGCAGGACAGGAATAGGGGATAAAGAGGTATAAACTAATTTGTATAAAATAAGTAGCAAGGATATATTATCTAATAAATGAAATATCAATATTTATAAATGGAGTATAACCTTTAAAATTATAAATCTATTATAACCTATTATATAATATTGTGCATCAAATATATCAATAAATTTTTTAATTTAAAAATACAAATTTTCAAAAAATGGATACTTTAGAAGGATCACACACCATGATCATGTGGGATTTACCCCTTGAATGCAAGTGTGGTTCAAAATATATAAATCAATAACTGTGATACACCATGTTAATAGAATGAAAGATGAAAACCATATTATTTCAGTAGATGTGATTATATTACATCTTCATGATTAGAAACGCTCAACAAATTAGGTATGGAAGGGACATGCTTCAGCATAACAAAAGACATAAATAATATGCCCACAGCTAACATTTTACTCAGTGGTGAAAAGCTGAAAGTTTTCTCTTTGATATTAGAAATAAGAGAAAGTTGCCCCCCTCACTGTTCATACTTAACATAGTACTGAAATTCCTAGTGATAGCAAGTAGTAGAAAGACTTTAATGGTTTTGCAAATGATGTGATTTTACATACAGAGAACTCAAAAGAGCCCACCAAGATAAAACTGTTAAATGAATTCAGTACAGTTGCAGGATTAAAAAAAAAAATCAACATATAAAAATCAGCTGCTTTTCTAGACACTGACAATGATCTAACTTATAAGAAATAAAGCAAGCAATCTTTTAATAATACTGTCAAAAAGAATAAAATACTTAGGAATAAATTTAACTAAGGAGATGACAGTTCCGTGCTGTCATCACTTGAATTTAGTGATGAAAGAAATTGGATATACAAATAAACTGAAAGATATTCTATGCTCATAAATCGGAAGATTTTAATATTGTTAAAGTGTTCCCACAAGCTAACGTGATCTATACATTCAGTGCAATCCCTATCAAAATTTCAATGACATTTTTCACATAAATAGAAAAAACAATTCTAAAATTTGTATAAAACCCCAAAAGACCTCAATTAGTTCAAGCAGTCCCAAGAAAGAAAGAAACTGCAGGCATCACATTCCCAATATCAAAATGTATAATCAAGCTGTAGTAATCAAGCTTCCCTGGTGGCTCACACAGTAAAGAATCTGCCTATAATGTAGGAGACCTGGATTCAATCCCTGGGTTGGGAAGTTCCCCTGGAGAAGGAAATGACAACCCACTCAAGTATTCTCACTTGGAGAATTCCATGGACAGAAGAGCCTTGTGGGCAACAGTCAGTTGGGTTGGAAAGAGTCAGATACGACTGAGCAACTAACAGGCAGTAATCAGAGTAATCAAAACAGCATGGTGATGGCATAAAACAGACACACAGACCAGTGGAGCAGAGTGAAGAGCCAGAAACAGATTCATGTGTATGTGGGTGACTGATGCTTGACAAGGGAGCCAGGAACACTCACTGGGGAGCAGACAGTGTCTTCAATGATTGGTGCTAGGAAAACTGAACATTCACTTGTAAAAGAATGCAGTCTGTTCTCCTATCTCATACCACTCACAAAAAGTTAACCTGAAATGGACTTAAGTCTTAGATGTAAGAACTGAAACTATAAAATTCCTAGAGGAAAGCATAAGGGAAAGGCATCTTGACATTGGTCTTAGCAATGATTTTATGAAGTTGACACTAAAATCGACAAGCAGGAGTACATGAAACTAAAAAGCTTCTCCACAGCAAAGAGACAGATATGAAAAGGCAGCCTACGGAACAGGGTTAAATATTCCCAAACCGTCTGTGTGATAAGGAGTTAATGTTCAAAATACATAAGGAATTCTTACATGTCAACAGCAAAGATTCAAATAATCAAATTATAAAATGGTGAAGGGCTGGAATAGACATAATTTCAAAGATATACAACAGCTGACAGGTACAAAAAGTGCTCAATATTGCTAATCATCAGGGAAATGCATATAATCAGCACAATAAGCCATCACCTCACTCCTGTTAGAATGGTTATTATCAAAAAGCAAAAGAGAGAAGTGTTGGCAATGATGTCAAGAAAGGGGAACCTTTGTGCACTGTTGGTAGAAATGGAAATTGGTGAAGCCACTATGGAATGCAGTATGGAGGGTCTGCAAAAATGAAAAATAGAGCTAACATGTAAATAGCAGTTCGAATTCTGGGTATATATCCATAGGAAACAAAATAAACATCTTGAAAAGATATCTGCACTCCCGTGGTTATTGCAGTATCGCTTACAATAGCCAAGACATGAAAACAACCTAACTGAACTTCAGCAAAATAATGGATAACAGAATAGCACTCAGCCATAAAAATAAATAAAATAATAATAATAATAATAAATAAAATATTACCATCTGCAGCAGGGTTTATAGACCTAGAGAATATTACGCCTAGTCAAATAAGTCAGACAGAGGAAGACAAGCACTGTATCACTCCATTTATATGTGTACTCTTAAAAGCAGAACTCACAGAAACAGAGGAGCTTGTTGAGGGTTGGGGAAGGGAGAGATGGGACGTGTTAATCAAAGGTACAAACGTCCAATTTTAACATGCCCCCGTCCTGAGGCTCTAAGGTGCACATTGGTGACTGTAGTTAACAATATTGTATTAAATACTTGAACCTTGCCAAGAGAGTAGATCTTAAATGTTCTCATTACCCACATACAAAAGAGTTCGGTATGTGAAATAATGGAGGTGTTAATTAACCTTATTTTGGTAATCATTTTGTAATATAATTTGTCTTAAATTATGTGGTACAACTTAAATTTATACAATGTTATATGTCAGTTATATCTCAATAAAGCTGAAAGAGAAAGAAGAAACTGCAGTGGAACCGAGGAAGTCTTTGAGGAAGGAACGGGTTAAAGAGTATTCTAGTAATCAAATAATGAAACCTTCAACTTCCAAAAAGAAAAAATATAGAATTACTGGGACAAGTTTTGAATCAGTGAAAGGTCATATATCCATGCCTTTTTTGAAGATCATTATCCAGGCTGAACATCAAAATGAAAATAAAGTATACCAGTTCAGTTCAGTTCAGTCACTCAGTCATGTCCGACTCTTTGGGACCCCATGGACCGCAGCATGCCAGGCCTCCCTGTTCATCACCAACTCCTGGAGTTTACTCAAACTCAAGTCCTATGAGTCAGTGATGCTATCCAACCATCTCATGCTCTGTCATCCCCTTCTCCTCCTGCCCTCAGTCTTTCCCAGCATCAGGCTCTTTTCAAATGGGTCAGTTCTTCACATCAGGTGGCCAAAGTATTGGAGTTTCAGCTACAGCATCAGTCCTTCCAATGAATATTCAGGACTGATTTCCTTTAGGATGGACTGGTTGGATCTCCTTGATGTCCAAGAGACTCTCAAGAGTCTTCGCCAACATCACACAAGCATCAGTTCAAAAGCATCAGTTCTTCGGTGCTCAGCTTTCTTTATAGTCCAACTCTCACTTCCATATATGACCACTGGAAAAACAAAAGCTTTGACTAGATGGACCTCTGTTGACAAAGTAATGTCTCTGCTTTTTAATATGATATCTAGGTTGGTCATAACTTTACTTCCAAGGAGCAAATGTCTTTTATTTCATGGCTGCAGTCATCATCTGCAGTGATCTTGGAGTCCAAAATAATAAAGTCTGTCACTGTTTCCATTGTTTCCCCATCTATTTGCCATGAAGTGATGGGACCAGATGTCATGAAGTATACCAGAGAAAATGCCAATTTTAAGACTGCCAATTTACTCCACTTTGTTTTGACAAGCTTAGGATTTCAGGACATCATCTTTCCAGATAGGGTTTTCAGTACTTCCCATTAAATTCCAAACATTTGAAGTGTGCATCTCATTTAAGCCTCATCTTAATTGTTTTCTGTCCTTTATTGAGCCCATCTTTGCATGAAATGTTCCCTTGGTATCTCTAATTTTCTTGAAGAGACCTCTAGTCTTTCCCATTCTATTGTTTTCCTGTATTTTGTTGCATTGATCACTGTGGAAGGCTTTCTTATCTTTCCTTGCTACTCTTTGGAACTCTGCATTCACATGGATATATCTTTCCTTTTCTCCTTTGGCTTTAACTTTTCTTCTTTTCCCAGCTATTTCTAAGGCTTCCTCAGACAACCATTTCACCATTTTGCATTCTTTTTCTTGGGGATGGTTTTGATCACAGCCGCCGGTACAATGTTATGAACTTCCGTCCATAGTTCTTCAGGCACTCTGTCCACAAGATCTAATCACTTGGATCTATTTGTCACTTCCACTGTATAATCTTAAAGAAAATTAGAATACCAAGGAAACATTTCATGCAAAGATGAGCACAATAAAGGACAGAAGCATTCTGAATCTAACAGAAGCAGAAGATATTAAGAGGTAGCAGGAATATACAGAAGAACTATACAAAAGTGATCTTCATCACCCAGATAATCACAATGGTGTGATCACTCACCTAGAGCCAGACATCCTGGAATGTGAAGTCAAGTGGGCCTGAGGAAGCATCACTACGAACAAAGCTAGTGGAGATGATGGAATTCCAGTTGAGCTATTCCAAATCCTGAAAGATGATGCTGTGAAAGTGCTGCACTCAATATGCCAGCAAATTGGAAAACTCAGCAGTGGCCACAGGACTGGAAAAGGTCAGTTTTCATTCGAATCCCAAAGAAAGGCAATGCCAAAGAATGTTCAAACCACCATACAATTGCACTCATCTCACACGCTAGTAAAGTAATGCTCAAAATTCTCTAAGCCAGGCTTCAGCAGTACATGAACCGTGAACTTCCAGATGTTCAACCTGGTTTTAGAAAAGGCAGGGGAATCAGAGATCAAATTGCCGATGTCTGTCGGATCATGGAAAAAAAGCAAGAGAGTTCCAGAAAAACATCTGCTTCTGCTTCACTGACTATGCCAAACATTTGACTGTGTGGATCACAACAAACTGTGGGAAATTCTGGAAGAGATGGGAATACCAGACCACCTGACCTGCATCTATAAACCTATATGCAGGCCAAGAAGCAACAGCTAGAACTGGACATGGAACAATGGACTGGTTCCAAATAGGAAAGGAGTACTTCAAAGCTGTATATTGTCACCCTGCTTATTTAACTTATATGCAGAGTACATTATGTGAAATGCTGGGCTAGATGTAGCACAAGCTGGAATCAAGATTGCCAGGAGATAGATCAATAACCTCAGATATGCAGAGGACACCACCCTTATGGCAGAAAGTGAAAAGGAATTAAAGAGCCTCTTGATGAAAGTGAAAGAGGAGAGTGAAAAAGTTGGCTTAAAACTCAACATTCAAAAAATGAAGATCATGGCACCTGGTCCCATCACTTCATGGCAAATAGATGGGGAAACAATGGAAACAGTGAGAAACTTTATTATGGGGTGTTCCAAAACCACTGCAGATGGTGACTGAAGCCTTGAAACTAAAAGATGCTTGCTCCTTGGAAGAAAAGCTATGTCCAACCTAGACAGCATATTAAAAAGCAGAGACATTGCTTTGCTAACAAAGGTCTGTGTAGTCAAGGCTATGGTTTTTCTAGTAGTCATGTATGGACGTGAGAGTTGGACCATAAAGAAAGCTGAGCACCAAAGAATTGATGCTTTTGAACTGTGGTGTTGGTAAGTCTCTTGAGAGTCCCTTGGACTGCAAGGAGATAAAACCTGTCAGTCATAAAGGAAATCAGTTCTGAATATTCTTTGAAAGGACTGATGCTGAAGCTGAAGCTCCAGTGCTTTGGCCACCTGATGCAAAGAGCTGACTCATTTGAAAAGACCCTGATGCTGGGAAAGATTGAAGGTGGAAGGAGAAGGGAACGACAGAGGATGAGATGGCTGGATGGCATCACTGACTCAATGAACATGAGTTTGAGTAAACTCCAGGAGTTGGTGATGGACAGGGAGGCCTGGCATGCTGCAGTCCATGCAGTCACAAAGAGTTGGACACAACTGAGAGATTGAACTGAAGTGAACTAATTGTTTTACCTTCCATTACTTTTTCTCTTATTTTATTCTCTTCTCTTTCAGTATCATTGAAAAACCATGGCTTAGCCCCCTCAATTTTTCTGATAATGACATTACCAGAGAATGGTATAGCCAAAACATATTTAGTATTTGCTCTGTCATAGGTGCTTTATGCATTATTCCATTTTAATCTTAATAATACATAAAAAGAAGGCACTATTTTTTTATGTTAAAAATGGAGACACTGAGGAACAGTGATTAAATAATACTAAGTGGCAAGATGAAAATTTGCCTAGAGATCTGAGTGCAGAACCTGTTTCTTAACAATTTTACTGGATTCTTCTGTTTATATCATTGAATATTTATCTCTCTTATCTCTCATGTTGACTTGCATTGTATTGTCTCATGCTGTATTATAGTTTTTTATGCATTTTTCTTTTCCAGTACAAACTATTCAACTGAGGTAACTAGAAACCACAGATGCACAAGCCTATTCATCTAATCTTCCCATTTTAAAGACTTTCTAACATTGCCTATATTGTTATGCATCTCTTTAAACTGTTATAATCCAAGAAGGAATTTGAGGCAACTTACTTGAGTACATTTAACGATTTAAAAAGTTTTGTCTCATTTATGTCTTCACAGCATTTACCACAATTCTTTGAATATCTGAAGTGCCCAGATTTTACTGGATATATATAGTTAACCCAGGTCTCAGCCCCCAGGTTCCCTCTAACTCACCAGTATTCTAGAATCACATTTTCCTTTAATATTTCAATAGAATGATGAGGACCTCTATCCTACAGGAAGTGCGAAGCTCTCTGCTCTTCTGCTCCACAATACTTGTGAATCTTATGAGTTTGGAGAGGTTTCCATATATTTTCCCTGGTCACCTGTCACATTAGTTGTCTTCCTATGAATCCCTGTTATTAGCTCTACTCTGATGCCTTACCTCCTGAGATTGCCATCTTCTCGCTGTACTGGGCACTGTTCTGCCAACATAGAGTGTTGTGTGGTAGACTCATCTTTATGGCCTGGGTTGGGCACTGTGGAGACAATGATTAGCAAGCAATAGTGTCCACAATCATGCAGCTCATATTTAGTCAAGAAAATAAAACTCATAGAGGCACACAGATAAATGTGAAGTTACAACTGAGATCAGTATGATGAAGGAGAGGCCCATGGTGGATTGACAGCTGTGGTTACTGGGCTTGAACTGAGAAGATGAAGGATAAGTAAGCATTAACTAGCACTGCAGCTAGTTAATGCACTCATCTCACATGCTGGTAAAGTAATGCTCAAAATTCTCCAAGTTGGCTTCAGCAATACATGAACTGTGAACTTCCAGATGTTCAAGCTGGATTTAGAAAAGGCAGAGGATCCAGAGGTCAAATTGCCAACATCTGCTGGATCGTGGAAAAAGCAAGAGAGTTCCAGAAAAACATCTATTTCTGTTTTATTGACTACGCCAAAGCCTTTGACTGTGTGGATCACTATAAACTGTGGAAAATTCTGAAAGAGATGGGAATATCAGACCATCTGATGTGCCTCTTGAGAAACCTATATGCAGGTCAGGAAGCAACAGTTGGAACTGGACATGGAACAACAGACTGGTTCCAAATAGGCAAAGAAGTATGTCAAGGCTGTATACTGTCACCCTGCTTATTTAACTTATATGCAGAGTACATCATGAGAAACACTGGGCTGGATGAAGCACAAGCTGGAATCAAGATTGCCGGGAGAAATATCAATAACCTCAAATATGCAGATGACACCACCCTTATGGCAGAAGGTGAAGAAGAACTAAAGAGCCTCTTGATGAAAGTGAAAGAGGAGAATGAAAGAGTTGGCTTAAAGCTCTACATTCAGAAAACTAAGATCATGACATTTGGTCCCATCTCTTCATGGCAAATAGATGGAGAAATAGGGGCAGACTTTATTTTTTGGAGCTCCAAAATCATGGCAGATGGTGACTGCAGCCATGAAATTAAAAGATGCTTACTCCTTGGAAGGAAAATTATGACCAACCTAGACAGCATATTAAAAAGAAGAGACATTACTTTGCCAACAAAGGTCTGTCTAGTCAAGGCTATGGTTTTTCCAGTGGTCATGTATGGATGTGAAAGTTGGACCATAAAGAAAGCTGAGCGCTGAAGAATTGATGCTTTTGAACTGTGGTGTTGGAGAAGACTGTTGAGAGTCCCTTGGACTGCAAGGAGATCCAACCAGTGCATGCTAAAGGAGATCAGTCCTGAGTGTTCCTTGGAAGGACTGATGCTGAAGCTGAAACTCCAATACTTTGGCCACCTGATGTGAAGACCTGACTCACTGGAAAAGACCCTGATGCTGGGAAAGATTGAGGGCAGGAGGAGAAGGGGACAACAGAGGATGAGATGGTTGGATGGCATCACTGACTCAATGGACATGGGTTTGGGTGGACTCTGGGAGTTGGTGATGGACAGGGAAGCTTGGTGTGCTGCAGTCCATGGGGTCACAAAGAGTCAGACACAACTGAGCGACTGAACTGAACTGAGCACTGCAGCAGAGAGGAAGAGGAGGGAAAGGACTTTGCAGAAAGGGGCGACAGCATGTACAAGCGAACAGTAGTCGGGTGGAGCAGAACACATTGCAGCAACTGAAAGAAAGCCCATGTGTTAGGAACACATGGACCTCGGCCAAGAAGGGAGAGAAGTAAGTCTGGAGAAGCCATGCAAGCCACTGAAACAAACGCACAGTCTGCTTCAGCCTTCTTCAACAAGAAATACAATCTTTAAAAAATATAAAATTAGTTTTATTTTGCTGTGCCAGGTCTTCGTTGCAGCATGCAGGATCTTATTTTTAGTTGCGGTATGTGGGATCTAGTTCCGCAACCAGGGATTGAGCCCGGGTCCCCTGCATTGGGGGCATCGAGTCTTAGCCACTGGACCACCAGGAAGTCCCAAGAGATGTAATCTTCGTTCTAAAGCTACTGGGGATTTACTGAAGAGTTTGAAGTCAGGGATTGACGTGATCCATTTTGTATTTTGGAAAAAAAAATTCTGGCTACTTTATAGAGACAAGAATAAAAAGAGTAAGGCATGGTGGATGTAGAGATTATAAACAAGGAGGTCTTAATCCAGGTAAGACATAATTGCTTAGATAAGGAAAATAATAGTGGAGCTGAAGATAAATGGAAGGATTTGAGAAACGTCTAGTGCGGCATCAAGCAACCCAGGTAGGAGAGAAGGATGCCACAAAGGGTAGAGGCAACAACTTGAAAAAGTGCTTACTAGACATTATAGTCTTAAAAACTGGTCAGGCGTTTTGAATATGGAAATTTTCACCAGCTATATCTCTCCGTAGACCCTTTCCTAAGAGCTTCTCCTTTAAACCTACTTTCTCTCCTTCCAAACCATATTCTCTACCACCATTTTGTTGCATAACATATTTCTGCACTCACAATAGTTTTTTGATAATAAATTCAATAATATAATTATGATGTGGAATGTTTAATGTGAAATCTCCACCAGTCGAGGGCCCAGCTTTGTACTGCCAGCACTTCCACTGAGTTGTTGCTAAAGTCTACTACAGTTCTACCCTTAGTAATACAAAGACTTGAAAGAAATATTGAAGTTATAGCTTTTTTTTTTTTGGTAGCTCTACGATCAAATTCTTAGGCTTAGAATTCCACCAGAACTTTCAGGGTCATGGGGCTGTGTATAGGGATGGGCATTTTCATCTCCCCAGTGGGCACAGTCTACTTCAGGCTTCCTGAAGCCTTTCATAGCATCTCATTCACTGCTGCTGCTGCTGCTGCTGCTGAGTCACTTCAGTCGTGTCCGACTCTGTGTGACCCCAGAGACGGCAGCCCACCAGGCTCCCCCGTCCCTTGGGTTCTCCAGGCAAGAACACTGGAGTGGATATCTCATTCACTACTGACTAGCTAAAGTATTTATATCTCCTAGGAGCGGTTGCCTTTTTATTATCTTCTTGTTCTCATTCTGTATGCCATACCTTACCCTCAAAATTGTCAGTTTTAATAACCCAAATGGTTTACAGAAACTAAAAACTAACATTTAATTTTCTCTACAGATTAAGTCTTCCATGTTAGCAATATAGAATCAAAATGCTTAACAATGGAGATTTGCACATCTGTGTCTCCCGGGAGGAAGAGTGTCTGTACCTGACGTTGGATCTGTTCTTGTGCTCTTTTGAAGGGAATATTCTTCTGTGGCAGAAGCGCCTTTGTTTCCATATCCAGATTTTTTCACCAGGGCGGACAGAGAGTTGGCAAGAATCGTTGACCATCACGTAAGTTTGATTTTCTTAAAGGAGCAGGAAAAGCTTTGTTCTTTAAAGGCATTTTTAATCAGAAAGTGTAGTTCTGAGATGGAAACACTGATCATGGAACTCAAAAGTAGATTGCGTTTTGATTGAGATTTGCAAATTGAATTATATCTCACTGTACTGTCTATATACTTCAGTGCCTTCATTGGGGTACAGAAGGTTTGGCTTTCTGTCATTTATAAAATACTAGCCTTATTCTGTTTCCTGAGTTAGTACCGATTTTTGTGAGTGTGTGATAGGAATCTGATGTTGAACACTGAACACTGATTTCTTCTGTAGTGTATTTTTAATGAAAGAACAAAAATCTTTTTGACTCAGTTTTTTCAGTGACCATTCTTTACTCCTGAAGTATTAGAAAGACTTTAATCATTCTGTTCTTGGTATCAGTTAAACAAGCAGTAACAAGGCAAGGCCACTGAACAGGTTTTAATCTACTGAACTATATATAATCAGTGATTTCTTGCCAAATCATTTATGACTGCTTCTTTTTAGGAGTAGAGTTACTTATATACTTATAAGTTACTTATATAAGTAGAATACTTATATTTTGTTTTTTCTTTTAATATAATAGGGATTCAATACTATGTAGAATGTGCTTAAATTAATTTTATCACCAGTTGTATATTATTTCTCAGATTGTGTTTATATTCCCTGGTTGATTTTTTACATTCCTTTTATTAGTGATATTTTGAGAAAGAATAAGTGATTATTTCATATACTGATCCCACTAAATAGTTATTTATTCACAGAGTCAATACTGAAGCCACTGTAGCAACAGCCACAAGTATTGGGGTTTGGAAACTGAATGATATCCTAGAATTACAAAATGAGAGCTATAGTATTGCTGTTTTATTCACTAATAACATTTATGCTAAACAAATATATCATATGTACAAGGCATTATCAAAAATTCCTAATAGCTCATCAATTGCAGCACCTATAATTTTACCATTCACTTAAATTAAATTATCTGGACTATACTACAGAAGACAGCAGGTTGCCAATGTATATATACACATACATATAGTGTAGTTTTAATAACAGAATAAAAATCTTTTGCCTTATCGTTCTGTACCCTTGAAAGAGTCAAAAGACTTTAATCACTCTGTGATTAAACACATTGACCTAAAGAGGCAGAGGACACTGTTTTGAGTGATAGAGAGGAGGCTAGGAAATGCCTCCTACGAGCCATCATCTTTTCTTCCTTCCAAGGGTATAAGCAGTATCTAAGCATTCACTGCCATCAATTTTTCTATAGACAGGCAAAGCCATCCTTTCTGGAAAACATGTTTGAGAATGGATAGGGTCCAGATTGTTTGATCTGTGGCTGGCCTAATCAAATAGTAGTTTGGTAGTACTAACTTGTAGGGGTTTATCGAAGTTTCTCCGAGTATCACATCTTTTAAAAGTATTCATCAATATACATTTCCTTTGAATAGCTATAACTATAGTGCTTTGTACTAATATCTCAAGCTTTACAAATGCTCTTACAGTAGTTAATTTAATCCTTACAACAAGTCTGTAAAACATTTACCAATAAGAAGAATGTAGCTTTATGATTCAGTTAATTGTTCAAGGTTTAAAGATAGTAAATGACTGAGTCTACATACAAATCGAGATCTCTGGACTATACTTTTCTGGTCAATTTTTCATAATTGCTCAATTTCTTGGCTTAAAATTACAAACGTGAATAGGGGAGGGAAGGTGGAGTCCGTAGAACTGACAAGAAACCGAAGCACACAGCTGCCGTGGTAAGTGTCCTGCCGAGCCTGCTGAATTTTATCAAGTGTCCCTGATGTGCAAGGCACAGGACAGATCCTGAACTGCTGAGCAGACACGCAGGTACCTTGCACGATGCTGCTGCTCCGCAGTGCGGTGACTGAACACCTGAGTGAACTGATAGGCCTTTTTTCATGGGAAATCATATGTAAACGACACCTTCTCTCTGTAACAGTGGCAGGAAGAGCAAAAGATGCGGCAGGAAGAAGACGCAATATGTGAGGCTGAAGAACGGAAAGATAAGGAGTTACAGGAGCAAAATCGCTTGAGAGAAATAATGAAGAGAAGAGAAGAGAAGCTACACAAGCAAACCAAACCTTACGAGCTTCCTCCTAGGATTAAGACGTTTCCTTAGGAAAGAAAATGACCCTGCAACTGAGGTCCATATGCCAGAATTCGTTGCATGAAAGAGACCAAGAAAGCTACAGATTAGGAAAAAAGTTCTTAATTAAATGTTATTTCTTAGAAAGGAGTTTATCCTGGTGCAGGTTCTTTAATAGTCATAGCTTAGTCCTAAAAGAACAGTTAGCACTTGATCACATTCGAGTGACGTGTTTTCCTAGTTAAATGTTTTCAAGAATGTGGCTAGAGCTAATTGACTCTTATCTCATGATCATACACATAATGATTCTCAGAGTATTGAAATTCACTGAAGAGTTAGATAGACACGATTATTGCATACAATCATATATTGCATATAATGATTATGCAAATTATTAATGAGTCACAAATAAGAACTATTTCTTAAAATGGGATGAACATCAATCAGTACTCCTATAATGACTGTAACACTAATAAAACATGTAAGGCTCCTGCTTGGGTTTGTATTTCATAGTCAATCTATGCCAAGTCAAACCACGTGTCAGAAGCTTGTGTTATATGCATATTAAGTCGCTTCATTTGTGTCAGACTCTGCAACCCTATGGACCATAGCCCGCCAGCCACCTCTGTCTATGGGATTCTCCAGGCAAGAATACTGGAGTAGGTTGCCATGCCCTCCTGTAGGGGATCTTCCCGACCCAGGGATGGAACCCATGTCTCTTATGTCTCCTGCACTGTCAGGCAGGCTCTTTACCACTACTGCCACCTGGGGAGCTTGAATGCAATCAGGATAACATAATCTCTAAGAGATACTACGGGAGCCTTCTGCGTGATGGTGATTTTACTTTGCCAGGTGAGGCTATGAGAATGGACTTGCATGGTCCTAGAAGCACTAACTGGAGGGATTCATCCCGTCAGGAGTCATTTCTAAATGTCATTTCACTTCTTCCTACCACAGTTTTGCACAAGTGACTTAGTCATGCTCAAAAGACAGATGTTTTATCAGGATGTCAAACTCAAATGGCTTCCAGGTCAGAAAGGTCACATATTTAGTGACTGACTATAGAATATCTACTCCATCTAAGAAACTTGCCACCACCTCACTGGACTCTGCAACATGTTGTAGGATCATCTGTTCTTTAAAAAAGATGCCCTCAATCTTTTTAAAAATAAGTTACTAAATTTCAAAATGTTGGCAGCCAATTAAAAAAAAATCACTTTCCTTTGGGGTAAATTTGACACATGGGTCATAAGTCTGTGACCTGCATTATGTGAATTTATAAAATCATTCTTTAAGGTAACAGTAACGTGTGGTAGAAATGGATGCGGGGAAGGGTGTTCCTCTTTTGATTTCCTTCAAAGTGGATTCAAACTTATGTTGCTCCTCATCCTTCTCTCCTCACACAGAGAATATGTAAGTTCTTAGAAATAATATCTCCCAAGGCACCTTTCCAAATACTCTCATCAAGCTTTGCTTTTCTCACGTGAGGAAGAAATCTCTTCAGTCCCTTCCCTGGAGGCCAGCCAGCCCTCTTCCCGGAATCCTGTCCCATCGAAACTCTTCCTCCGACGTTTGCTGTCTCCCCAGAAGTCTCTCGGGCTTCCCAGGCGGCACTGGCAATAAAGAGTCTGCCTGCCAGTACACGAGACACGGCTCAGTCCCTGCGTCGGGAAGAACCCCTGGAGGAGAGCACGGCAGCCCACTCCAGTGTTCTTGCCTGGGAAATCCCACGGACAGAGGAGCCTGGCGGGCTGCAGTCCACGGGGTCATAAGGACTCGGACACGACTGCGCTGCTGAGCACGCGCACTCACTGAGGTTGCTCGCTGCTACCGATGAAGGCCTCGGTTTTCCACGACCCTGCTATCCGCACTGTGCTCAGCGTTACCGAGCTCTAAGTGCCATTTAGAGTTCTAATCTTTCCTCTGGGTTCTAAAGAGATGGAGTCACTGGGCTGGAAATTGTGGGGAAAGGATTCTGGAGATCCAATGGCTACCTGTAAGAATTTTATAAAATCCTGCCCTATCACAATCACCTTTGAGAAGCCCAGAGCCAGCAATTTCTGCGCCACTCTTGTGTTCTGAAGCAAGAGCGAACCTGCCTTCTGAACTGCAGGCTTGGGTGTTTCTTTCCTGTTCTGCTCATCTCTTCCCACTTGTTCTCCTGCTTTCTGACATCCACGGTTGTCTTAGTATTCCAGGGTGCTTTTTACCTACTCTCCTTATGGATTCATATCTTTTAAGAAAATCCTTTTTCTATCACAGTGGTGGAAATTTGGAAAGGAACTTAAAAAGAATATACATATACACTTGCATAAATAAATGAAGAATATATAAATTTAAGAATATATAAATAAAGGTATAAGAAGGATTGGGATTAATCACCCAGATAGATAGGTAAATACCTATATTCTTAAATTATTCTCTAAATTTTTTATACTTAAGTTATTCCTTAAAATTCAGCAGCACACATCTCATGGTTTTCCTCCTGCGTCCTGGAATATGAGGACAGACTGGAGCTTGTAGCTCTGGGTTCACCTTCTGGCAACGCCTCCTGGCAGCTGTGAAACACTGAGCACATGACTGAACCTAATTAAGCTTCAGTTATTTACTAAAAAAATTAATTTACAACTTAATTCATGCAAAGAGTAGTATCATTCAGAAGCTAATCAGGAAGACATAGACCTCTTAGTCACTTTGAACAGAGAGAATTTAACGTAAGGCACTGTTTTAAATGGTGTTACAGAACTAAGAAAGTGAAGGCAACATAAAATGACACAGAAATAGGAGACTACTACCAGCTCCAGAGCCAGAGGACCAGAGGAGAGGGCTGGATGACCGACTCTCGAAGCGTGAGGGGACACAAGGCAGGGCTCAGCCCTCTGAGGGGAGCCCAGCCTGCTCTGGCCGCTCCCTCTGAGGGGGACAGGGAATTAGCTCTGGGGACCCACAGGGGTGAAAAGGACACTGGGCTAACTGTTGGCCACTGATCCAGGCTGCCAGGAGGAGCAGGACAAGGGTGAGCCCCTCCTTCTACTCCCTAGAGCCCTCCCTGAGTGCACCCGGCTCCAGCATCAGAGAGCAGAGGGAAGGACGAGAGGAGCCGGAGGGCATGAGCTAAATGGTGGGAAAAACGTGTGTAACTCAATGCCAAGAGCCAGTTGGGCCAACAATGAAATTATTCCTTGCTTCTCTTTGGCATGTCAGGTCCTCTTTTTTGGTGTTTTTTTTTTTTTCCTCCTAGTTTTCCCTTTTAAGTTAAGGTAAGTTACTTAAAAAGAAACTTTTGCTACATTTATTCTTTACCAAGATTGCTGATGCTGTGTGCTTAGTCGCTCAGTTGTGTCTGACTTTTTGTGACACCATGGACTGTAGACAACCAGGCTCCTATGTCCGTGGGATTTCCCAGGCAAGAATACTGGAGTAGGGTGCCATTGCCTTCTCCAAAGATTGCTGGGAGAAATATCAAAAACCTTAGATATGCAAATGATACCACTCTAACAGAAAGTGAAAGAGGCGAGTAAAACAGCTGGCTTAAAACTCAACATGGCATCCAGTCCCATCACTTCATGGCAAATAGAAGGGGAAGAACTGGAAACAGTGACATATTTTCTTTTCTTGGGTTCCTAAAACAATGCGGATGGTGACTATAGCCATGAAATTAAAAGATGCTTGCTCTTTGGAAGAGAAGCTATGACAAACCTATTTCAGTCCAGTCGCTCAGTCATGTCCAACTCTTTGCGACCCCATAGACCACAGCACACCAGGCCTCCCTGTCCATCACCAACTTCCAGAGTCCACCCAAACTCATGTCCATTGAGTTGGTGATGCCATCCAGCCATCTCATCCTCTGTCACCCCCTTCTCCCACCTTCAATCTTTCCCAGCATCAGGGTCTTTTCCAATGAGTCAGGTCTTCGCATCAGGTGGCCAAAGTATTGGAGTTTCAGCTTCAACATTAGTGCTTCCAATGAATATTCAGGACTGATCTCCTTTAGGATGGACTGGTTGCATCTCCTTGCAGTCCAAGGGACTCTCAAGGGTCTTTTCCAACACCACAGTTCAAAAGCATCAATTCTTTGGCGCTCAGCTTTCTTTATAGTCCAACTCTCATATCCATACATGACTACTGGAAAAACCATACCTTTGAACTAGATGGACCTTTGTTGGCAAAGTAATGTCTCTGCTTTTCAATATGCTATCTAGGTTGGTCATAACTTTCCTTCCAAGGAGTAGGCATCTTTTAATTTCATGGCTGTGGTCACCACCTGCAGTGATTTTGAAGCCCGGAAAAATAAAGTCAGCCACTGTTTCCACTGTTTCCCCATCTATTTCCCATGAAGTGATGCGACTGGAGGCCATGATCTTAATTTTCTGAATGTTGAGTTTTAAGCCAACTTTTTCACTCTCCTCTTTCACTTTCAAGAGGCTCTTTAGTTCTTCTTCACTTTCTGCCATAAGGGTGGTGTCATCTGCATATCTGAGGTTATTGATATTTCTCCCGGCAATCTTGATGACAAACCTAGACAGCATATTAAAAAGCAGAGACATCACTTTGCCAACACAGGTCCATACAGTCAAGCTATGGTTTTTCTGGTAGTCATGTATGGATGTGAGAGTTGGATCATAAAGAAGGCTGAGCACTGAAGAATGGATGCCTTTGAATGGTGGTGTTGGAGAAGACTCTTTAGAGACCCTTGGACTGCAAGGACACCCAACAAGTCAATCCTAAAGGAAATCAACCCCAAATACTCATTGGAAGAGCTGATGCTGAAGCTGAAGCTCCAATACTTTGGCCACCTGATACAAAGAGCCAACTCATTAAAAAAGAGTCTGGTGCTAGGAAAGATTGAGAGCAGAAGGAGAAGAGGGTGACAAAGGATAAGATGGTTGGATGGCATCATTGACACAATGGACATGAGTTTGAGCAAGCTGTGGGAGGTAGTGAAGGACAGGGAGGCCTGGCATCCTGCAATTCATGGGTTGGCAAAGAGTCAGACATGACTTAATGACTGAATAACATCATCTTTATTACACACCTTTAGTTCTTTCAATAAGTACTTCATTTAAACAAATTTAACTATGCAGGTCAGGAAGCAAGTTAGAACTGGACATGGAACAACAGACTGGTTCCAAATAGGAAAAGGAGTACATCAAGGCTGTATATTGTCATCCTGCTTATTTAACTTCTATGCAGAGTACATCGTGAGAAATGCTGGGCTGGAGGAGCACAAGCTGGAATCAAGATTGCTGGGAGAAATATCAATAACCTCAGATATGCAGATGACACCACGTTTATGGCAGAAAGTGAAGAAGAACTAAAGAGCCTGTTGATGAAAGTTAGAGGACAGTGAAAAAACTGGCTTAAAAGTCAACGTTCAGAAAACTAAGATCATGGCACCTGGTCCCATCACTTCATGGCAAATAGATGGGGAAACAGTGGAAAGTGTCAGACTTTATTTTTGGGGGCTCCAAAATCACTGCAGATGGTGATTGCAGCCATGAAATTAAAAGACGCTTACTCCTTGAGAAGAGCAACTTCCTTGGTGGCTCATATGGTAAAAGTGTCTGCCTACAGTGTGAGAGACCTGGGTTCGATCCCTGGGTTGGGAAGATCCCCTGGAGAAGAAAATGGCAACCCACTCCAGTACTCTTGCCTGGGAAATCCCCTGGATGGAGAAAGCTGGTAGGCTACAATCCATGGGGTCACAAAGAGTCGGACACAACTGAGCGACTTCACTTCACTTTCTTTCTTTACTCCTTGGAAGAAAAGTTATGACCAACATAAATAGCATATTGAAAAGCAGAAACATTACTTCGCCAACAAAGGTCCGTCTAGTTAAGGCTATGGTTTTTCCAGTGGTCATGTATGGATGTGAGAGTTGGACTGTGAAGAAAGCTGAGCACCAAAGAATTGATGTTTTTGAACTGTGGTGTTAGAAAAGACTCTTGAGAGTCCCTTGGACTGCAAGGAGATGCAACCAGTCCATTCTAAAGGAGATCAGCCCTGGGATTTCTTTGGAAGGAATGATGCTAAAGCTGAAACTCCAGTACTTTGGCCACCTCATGCGAAGAGTTGACTCATTGGAAAAGACTGTGATGCTGGGAGGGATTGGGGGCAGGAGGAGAAGGGGATGACAGAGGATGAGATGGCTGGATGGCATCACTGACTCGATGGACATGAGTCTGAGTGAACTCCGGGAGTTGGTGATGGACAGGGAGGCCTGGCGTGCTGCGATTCATGGGGTCGCAAAGAGTCGGACACGACTGAGCGACTGAATTGAACTGAACTGACTGAACCAGTTCTTTGTAATTTGCTCAATATTAACTCTGTCTCTGCATTCACAAAGGGTTCTGTGAGTTTCAGGATGGGTTTTACAGCAGGTGGATTATTCCAGCTCCTCTTGTGTTGCTCAGTCTTAGGGTTTATTTTCCTAGTCTTCCCACTTTGAGAAAGAGGAAGAAAACAAGAAAGGTACTCCACTCTACTTCCCTTTACATCTCTTACAACTCTCATTTATCTCTGAGGCTACCATTTGGAAGTGTTAACCTATCTTAGCTCAGAATTTCCATTTTAGCCTCTTTCCTATGCTGCTCTATACTCTTTGCAGACTTTTATTTTGAAAGAACAAATTTAAGTCTTCCTGCATTCATTTATTATGAATTCTCTAAAGGATTTCTCTTAGCAACCACCAAAGCAACTTCTTTATCACACAAACTACCCATAGGCCTTTTACCTTATAGAGAATGAAATATTTATAGGAATGTTAGCTAGTTTCACCAGGGTGTTTGAAATTAAAAGACATATTGGGGAGGAGACAGAAAAGAGGAATAGTAAACTTTCAGTAACAGAAACATAAAAATAAGCACTTCTTTTAGTGCATTTAAAAAAAGGAAAATAAAAAGATTTACAGGGTTTTTAGGGCATGACAGAAAGTTTAAGGAAGAAAATATGCAGAACAAATATTTAATTTCACTAATGTCACTAATTTTGACATTAGTGAGTGGTTGTTTGGGAAAGAGGGGTATATAGAGGTAATTTAATAATAATTTAGAAGGAAATTGACAGCAACAATTTGGAAAACTCTGTAGTATGTTTACAATTACCATTCAAGTAATGGATTCTTCTGGTTTTACCAGAAAAAAATCCTCTCTGGGACATATGACTGTAATTGTCCACTAGGTGATTTTGAATGACCTTCCTAATTAAAATAATTATCATATCAAAAAATTCAAAGGACACAGAGATCAGAAGGATGATGGACTTGGAGGGTGTGGGGCTCACCTCCCCTCACAAGCACGTCAAAAATGCATCTGCATGTGGAACCGTTCTCACAGAACACTGTCTGGAAAAGGGCAGAAGATCTCCTCCTATACAACCAAAGCTGCAAGACAGATCTCCATGAATCCAGGTAGAACAGAAAATAAAATAGGGTCAGGACGGGACTGGTGTCCCCTGGGAAGGATCTGTAAGGGAGAGAAGGTTCACACGGGCAGACCCTCGACCTGGGAAGTACCCTATCCTGCTGGGAAATCCTCTGGGCAGATGGAGGGTCTGGAGAAACCTAGACTCTGTTCTCAGTGTGCCCACGCAGGACAGAGGGAAACTGGCGTCTTGACACATTTCCCAGATCCCAAGAGGAGAAACCCCTGGACTGGGAAATGCAGCCCCGCGTGCTGCACGTTGCAGCTTGGCATGAAATCAGAGTGGAGAAGCCGTCTACTTGCAGACAGACCAGAGCCCCTAAGTATGATCCTGGCCAGACCATGGAGACCACAGTCAGCTCACACATGGGAGTGACTGAGTGAACGGGGCAGGCTTCTCAGCCTGCACACCAGTAGCATCAACAGGACATGCAGCAGTTAAGCTCTGAGTCTCAGGCAGGTAGACCTGGGCAGAGGACTCAATCTAGGAGCCTGAGAGCAGCCCAGAGGGCCTGGAGTGTGGTCCTCGGGCGGTGTGGAGACCCCTGCAGTGGACACAGCAGCAGGCATGGGGTGGCGGGCAGCTGCAGCAGATGCTGTCAGCACATGCAGCCGGGGCACCACAGAAACACAACCTCTAGGTGCCAAGTCTTGGCTGGACCCACCCTGGGCAGGAGTGTGCAACATTTCCTTCCCCAGTAGGAGCCCTCGAGCTCTGCCCACTCTGTGCTGATCCAGGATGGACAGATTCTGGGCAAGGTCTGCCCCAAAGCAGTCCAGCTCCCTGACAGTGGCACAGCCACTGCAGCTCCTGTGGCCGCAGCTCAGCACGAGGTCTGGGACGAACACGCCAGAAAGAGAGATGCAGCCTCGGGCTGTCTGGGTGGAACCGTGGACACCCACACAGGTGGCTCAGATATTCACTGACCACATGGGCCTCACAGGCTTTAGTGGTCACCTCCTGTGGGGCAGGGTGTGCTGTCAAGAGTACCCCACTTCCAGTGTCAGATCTAGACACCCAACCACACCCCCTATCATGGAGATAATGGCCAGGGCGCTCTGGGGAAAGGTGTTGCTGGTATCCGTACAGAAACCGGCCCTTGAGCCCAAAATACTGGACTCACACAGTCTACACAGGGATGTTCCCATATAAACCATCCATTCAGGACTTCAGTAGATAAATGTTTCTCTTAATTGATAGAGGCAGAGGAACTGAAATAAAATTAAAAAGCAGCGGAACTACACCAAATTAAAAGAATAAGAGAAATCCCCTGAAAGAACAACTAACCTCATCAGTCTATTAGATCCTTAGTTCAAAAAGAAGGTACTAAAAATGCTAAATGAATTAAGGAAAATTATTGATGGAAATGCAAGTAAATATAACAGAAGTAGAACTATGAAGGAACCAATCAAAATGAGACAATTCAGTTGTTAAGATAAAAACCAATTTAGAAGCAATGAATAGCAGACTAAATGACACAGAAGGATAAGTGACCTAGAAGACAGAATAATGGAGAGTACCTAGTCAGAACAGCAGACAGACAGATGAAAAGGAGAATAACGTAAGAGTTCTGTGGGGTAGTGTAAAACATGCCAACCTACACATAACGTGTTTTCAGAAGGAGAAGAGAGACAGAGGAGAACTGAAAATACATTTAAAGAAATTATGGCAGGCCAGAAGGGAGTGGCAAAATATATTCAAAGTCTTGAAAGAGAAAAACTTGCAACCTAGGATACTCTACTCAGAAAGATTACCATTTAGAATAGAAGGAGGGTAAATAATTAGCAAAGGCCAAAAACTCTGGGCCCACACAGTCTACACAGGGCTTCCCATCGAAACCAAAGTGATTCAGCAATACTAGTCCCACCCTAAGAGAAATAAGGTTCTCTGTACAGAAAAGAAACAAGAATCTATAGAGAAGGGAAAATCAGAATAGGAGAGGCAAATATGTAAAAGGATTGAAGACCACTTAAAACACCAGTAAAAAAATCTTTAAAAACCATCAAAAATTGTAAATGCAATTATAAGTACAATTAATAGATACAATAAATAGTAAGCATGAAGAACTACAATAAAAGACATATATATACACACCTATAATTACATATATATAAGCACTTTGCTATACACCTGAAATTAACACAGCAGTGTAAGTCAACTATAGTTCAGTTAAAAATAAGTGCTTAACATGAATTAAAAAGACAAAGAAAAATCTCAAATTAACAATCTAACTTACCACCTAAAAGAATGAGAAGAACAACCAAAACTTAAATTCAGCAGAAAGGAGAAAATATTAAGGATTAGAAAGAAAATAAAATATAGATAGAAAACAATAAGAAATACCAATAAAACTTAAGAGCTGATTTTTTTAAGTATAGATAAAATTTATACTTTAGTTATAAAATGAAGACATTTATTTTTATATAAATAATATTTATATAATAATATATATTATTTATAAATTAAATATTTCTATTAACTATTCACTGTATTTATAATGTAAATGATAACATAAATAAATTAATAAATAATTATATTGTGATATAAATATATTTGTTTATTAATTATT
Source organism: Bos taurus (assembly GCF_002263795.3). NCBI lineage: Eukaryota > Metazoa > Chordata > Mammalia > Artiodactyla > Bovidae > Bos > Bos taurus. The sequence continues at coordinate 109,455,909 of NC_037334.1, read as the reverse complement.
AAATATAAACATTTATTTTGTAAATAAATTTATACAGAATACTATCCAGGTTCACCAAGAAGGAAAGAGAGGGAGAATCCAAATAAACAAAATAAGAAATGAAAGAGCAGAAATAACTAATACCAGAGAAAATTGTAAATCCTAAGAGAATACTATGAACAGTTACAACCAACATATTGGAAAAACTAAAATGAATGGACAAGTTTCAAGAAACATACTGCCTGCCAAAACTGAATTTAAAAAATAGATAATTTGAACAGACTGATCACTAGAATTGAAATAGAATCTGTAAAAAATCTTTTTTTTTTGCAAACAAAATCCAGTACTGGATGGCTTTGCCAGATAATTCTACCAAACATACAAAGAAGAATTTATACCTCATCTTCTCAACTATTCCAAAAGACTGAAGAAAAAGGAACACTCTCAAAGGGATTCTTTGAAGCCACCATCACCCTGATACAAAAGCCAGATTTTTTCTTACAAAAAAGAAAACTACAGGCCAATACTTTGATGAATATAAGATGCAAAATTCTCAATAAAAATAAGCAAACTGAACGCAATACATAAAAAAGCATCATTGACCATGATCCAGTTAAATTCATTCCAAGGTCACAAGGATGGTTCAATGTACACAAATCAATCAATGTGATTCATTAACAAAAGAAAAGACCAAAACCACATAGTCATCTTAACAGATGAAGAAAAAGCATCTGACAAAAGTCAGTATATTTTCATGATAAAAACTCTCACCAAAATGGGAATAGAAGGAACATTATGTCAACATAACAAAAACCATTTATGACAAACTCACAGCCAACACAACACTAAAAGGTGAAAAGCTGAAAGCCTTCCCTGCTAAATTCAGGAACAATACAAGGATGCCCACTCTCACCACGTCTATTCAACATAGTATTGGAAGTCCTAGCCACAGCAACCAGACAAGAAAAGGAAGAAGGCATCCAAATTGAAAGGAAAGAGGTAACATTACCCTATTTGCAGATGACTTGATACTGTTTAGAGAGAACCCTAAAGTCTCCACACAGATGTTATTAGAACTAATAGATGATGTCAGTAAGGCATTGGGAGACAAGATCAATATACAGAAATCTGTTGTATTTATTTATATTAGCAATGAAATGTCAGAAAGATAAATTTTAAAAAACTCCCATTAAAAGTCACATTTAAAAAATACTTAGGAATAAACTTAACCAAAAGACGTATATGCTGAAAGGAAGCATCACTATGAACAAAGCTAGTGGAAGTGACGGAATTCCAGTTGAGCTATCTCAAATCCTAAAAGATGATGCTGTGAAAGTGCTGCACTCAATATGCCAGCAAATTTCGAAAACTCAGCAGTGGCCACACAGGACTGGAAAAGGTCAGTTTTCATTCTAATCCCAAAGAAAGTCAATGTCAAAGAATGCTCCAACTACCGCACAATTGCACTCATACCGCATGCTAGCAAAGTAACTCTCAAAATTCTCCAAGCCAGGCTTCAACAGTATGTGAACTGAGAACTTCCAGATGTTCAAGCTGAATTTAGAAAAGGCAGAGGAACCAGAGATCAAGTTGCCAACATCTGTTGGATCATAGAAAAAGCAAGAGAGTTCCAGAAAAACATCTATGGCTGCTTTATTGTGTCTCTTTATTTGTGTGCCAAAGCCTTTGACTGTGTGGATCACAACAAACTGGAAAATTCTTCAAGAGATGGGAATACCAAACCACCTGACTCGCTTCTTGAGAAATTTGTATGCAGGTCAAGAAGCAGCAGTTAGAACCAGGCATGGAAGAATGGACTGGTTCCAAACTGCGAAAGGAGTACGACAAGGCTGTATACTGTCACCCTGCCGATTCTCCAGGCGAGAATACTGGAGTGGATGGCCGTGCCCTTCTCCAGGGGATCTGCCAGCCCAGGGACTGAACCCGGTCTCTTGTGTCTCCTGCACTGGAGGCAGGTTGTTCGCCACTAGCACCACCAGCTAATAAGGGCCTGCTGTATAGCACGGGGAACGCTACTCAGTACTCTGTACTGACCTATTTGGGAAAGGAATCTAAAAAAGAGTGCAAATATGTATATGTATGACTGATTCACTCTACTGTACACTTGAAACTAACCCAGCATTGCAAATGAACTATACTTAAAAAAACACAAATGTATCTATATACGAAACAGAAATAGTCTCTCAGACATAGAAAACAAGCTTATGGTTACCAAGTGGGAAAGGGACAGTGGGAGTACGGGTATAACAGACAAAAACTACTATATGTAAAATACATAAGCAACAAGGATTTACTCTTTAGCACAGGGAACTCTGGTCAGGCTCTTCAAGTGATAAGCTATAATGAAGAATAATTAAATATATGTACAAATATGCACACATATATACATATATATATGTAATTGAAACACACTTGGATGTGAGCCTGAAATTAACACAATATTTTAAATCAATTATACTTCAAAAAAAATCCAAAGAAAGTAACAGTGTGTCATCTATAAATTCTTGAATTGCTTAAACTCCTTAATTAGTAAATACAGGCCGTTCTTCCCATATACTATCGCATCCATCTCACTGAGTTCATTCCACAAGCGTCTATAGCAGGGTTTCTACCACAGTCGGACTTTTAACACTGGGGGCTGGAGAACTATTTAATATGGCGGCATTTGGGGCGTTTAAAACATGTTTGGTAGCACCCCTGGTCTGCAAGCTCCAGATAGCAATAGCAGCCCATCCCTCGTCCGCTGTGAGTCCTGACAGCCAAGAGTGCCCCGAGGGGCAACACTGCTCTTGATCGAGACTGAAGGCTCTGTCCTCTCATTAAGCTTGACTTCCCTATTTGCAGCTTAATTTCTTAGTGATGTTTCCAGGTTGCTTCCAGATTTCATCCCACTCCTCGCACATTGAGCGCTTGCTTCTGGTCAGCCAGTGACTCTCAGAATCACCATGGGTCTCATGAAGCCTCTTTATCCCTCCTTACTTCTCCGTTTGCTGAATTGGCAACTTGGAAAAGAGCATCCCTGTTTGTTTCCTATGTGATTAATCAACGATATTCACCATCTTGCCCGCGGGCTAAGTATAAACAAAGACAGGAAGTTATGAAAACCTGCTCTGCCAATGCCTGTGTAGGAAAGACATGCCTAGTAATAAATTCAGCCCACACTGGGTTCTCCAGCCTTAGGCTGGCCACTTGAGACTGAAGTGTTTGTAAGGCTCCTTATACTAATTCTAGCCACTTTCTCTGACATGCAGTGTGTGTTTGGAAACTTAGAGTAAAACTCCTTTTGAATTATCATCTTCTATAACACAGATTCATATACTTACAGTTTTGTGAATTTCGTTGATGATTTGGTTACTTTCGAGCTACATGCATTTTTCATGGTGGCATAGATTCCAAGGATACTTTGGCTTTAGTGGTACTCACTCTCACGTTTTCCTCCAATCGTTCGAGCTAAGGGAGCAGTTTTTAGTGGTACTCACTCTCACGTTTTCCTCCAATCGTTCGAGCTAAGGGAGCAGTTTACATAATACCTAGTGCCTAGTTTTTTGTTGTTGTTGTTGTTGTTTAATTCCTGCTTCATTGCAAAGCCAAAATAAACACAAATAAATGAATTTCCAAAGCATTTTTTAGTTGGAAGATCATTGTGGTATCCACCTTTCCAGTGAATTTTCCCAAGTTGACTCTGTTTTGGAAAAGGAGATCCCCTTTTATGAATTAATGAACAGGACAGATGCTAAACATTTTAGAATCACAAGTGCAACTTTTAAAATACACAGTCATCCTATTAGAAATCCAGTGATGCTTCAACTGTCTACTTTCAAGTTTCTTTTTCAGGACATTCATAACTTTATTTCATTGGAAAACTGAATTTGAATAAGTGCTAAGTTCTCAGGAAGACTGACCATAGATAGCTCCTGGTAGACTCACTTCAGTCAAAAGTCAAAGAAAGAAAAATGCAACTCTCAGAAATAGTCTTTCAGTTAACTTAAACAACTATCAATCATTCCCCTGACCTGGTTGTGGGAGGAGGGTGAAAAGAAAATTAAAACCTAATTATTCTTAATTACCAAATAATGTTTGAAGTCCCTTGAAGAAGAGCTTGAAAGTCAATCATTTAATACCACCCTGGGGGAGCCCTTTCTTACGAGAATAGGGAGATGACGAGAGGAATAAGATAGCTCCTTAGATGTCAGTCCTTGAAGAGTTCTTAGAATAAATCATCTAATGCTTTCATTTTACAGATGAGAATATCGAGCACTTCCAATTCACCAAGCGAAACATGAAATATTCATTTATTCAATACAGCTAAACTGTGACTTAGGTATAGTTATTTCTGCTGAATCACAGGGAAACAGAGACTTTTAGAAGTTAAGTAAACCAGGGCTGCCCAGGTGCTGCAGTGGTAAAGAATCCACCTGCCAAGGCAGGAGACATGGATTCAATCCCTAGGTCGAGCAGATTCCCTGGAGTAGGAAACGGCAACCCACTCCATTATTTTTGCCTGGAAAATTCCATGGACAGAGGAGGCTGATGGGCTGCAGTCCGTGGGGTCACAAAGAGAAGGACATGATCCAGCAGCTGAGGGTGCACGGTGTGTTACAATGTCAGGTAAGGAACAATGCAGGCCTGTGGTTCTTACCCACCACACTAAGGTCCCTCAGAGACTTGCAACATAGTAGCAATCGGGAATGGAACTCAGGGCCCTAGCTTGGCATTCTGCTAACAATACCATGATGCCACTCTGAGACTCTCTCTGTCCAAACATGTAATGCCATTTATGAACATACAGTAACAACACAGGGGGTATCCCTGGTGGCTCAGCTGGTAAAGAATCTGCCAGAAATCCAGGAGACCTGCATTTGATCCCTGGGTTGGGAAGATATCCTGGAGAAGGGAATAGCTACCCACTCCAGTATTCTGGCCTGGAAAATTCCACGGGCAGTCCATGGGGTCTCAAAGAGTCAGACACAACTGAGCGACTTAACATTTCCACGTTCAACAATACCAAAGTGAAAATGGAAGTATATGAAGTTGAATTGATAGTGCAGTTTTAGATGAGCACTCAAAAGAATTGAAAAGTTCTTAACAAGTCTGACAACTTATGAAATGTGAAATCGTGATTGATTTTAGAGATCATTCAGGAGTGCATAATAAGATGCTCCTCTCTGTCCATTCCACTGCACAGCGAGGCCTCTGATGGTTTGGTAAGAGTGAGTTATGCCCGGGAAGCAGAGGTGTAGCCAGTGAGGAAAGTTTTGGTTGTGCCACTTCTGAGTCTTGCAGGGTCGCCCAGTTCAGGCAAAGGGAGGCCATTTCCTGCTCCTTGAGTCTGTGTCACTGACACACTGTATCTGTCGACTAGACAGCATTTGAACCTTGGAGAAAATCAGGTTTAAAGAGGGTGTTGGTAACAGTTGCACTTAGATATGAGGCCCCCCAGATTTAAAAGGCACATCTAGGATTTTAACTTAGCTTTCCAAACTCCTATTCTTAGGTCTGTAACCTTTCTGCATGAATGTAACTCATAATTTTTAACACCCCCTTACCTCCCTTGTGGCTCAGCTGGTAAAGAATCCGCCTGTAATGTGGGAGAGGTGGGTTTGATCCCTGGGTTGGGAAGATCCCCTGGAGAAGGGAAAGGCTTCCAACTCCAGTGTTCTGGCCTGGAGAATACCATGGACTGTACAGATGAGCCAGTGCTTAGAGAGCCAATGAACTCGTTCAAGATAAACAGCTCGCAAGTAGACCTTTTTGAAGCGCCCTTGTCTAACTCCCAGGCATGCCCTCCTGAGCGCTGTGCTACAGTGAGTATGCAATTGTATCAGCATGTTTAGCTAAGATTGAAAATGGTAACAGTCACGAGGATGATGAACAGAATGAGACTAAACTTCTTAAGAGCAAAGAATGTGTGTTACTCAATTGTGTATTGCTCAGAACTTAAAACAGCGTCCAGTCCACAGCAAGTCCTCAACATCCTGTTTCTGCAATAATGGAATGAATGGGTGAATGAATGACCTTAGAAAGTACTCAAGATATTTGTACAAAAATAGAAACTCGGTTTTAAAGGAGCGGGTTCCTTTTGTTGTGCTGTGGTTGTAAAGGTGAGCCTACTCTCATGGGGATTACCATCTGCTCACTGCTTTAATAGCTATTATAGGTTCAAAAGGCTTGCGTATCATACATAACATATGCAAAATAAAGCGTACTTTAGCCTCATTGTAACTGGCATAAAAGCCAGTGTTTATAATACTGGAGTCAGGGCAGGGGTGGGGAAAATGTTATGAGAAAGAAGACACATCTGGGTTATCTAGAAAACAATGCTACTCACAGGTTACCTGACCTCAGCTTCATTAACAGAGTCTGCTATGCTTTTTCTTTACATATAAATTATTTTGTGAGCATACTAAAACCTTTAGAAAATGAATTTTTATAGGGATTGTAAGTAATGGCATATTTTGGCATATATTTTTTATATTGATATACTAAATCCCATCCATCTCTAGTTCTCATTTGTCATTTGACTTTCCAACCCAAAAGCTTCCTAATCAAAAGCAAAGGCTAGAAGACACATACATTAATTACACACTCCAACATGATCCCTCGGTCATGAGACTTACGTCCCTCAGTTCAGTTCAGTTCAGTCGCTCAGTCGTGTCCAACTCTTTGCAACCCCATGAATCGCAGCATGCCAGGACTCCCTGTCCATCACCAACTCCTGGAGTTCACTCAGACTCACGTCCATCGAGTCGGTGATGCCATCCAGCCATCTCATCCTCTGTTGTCCCCTTCTCCTCTGGCCCCCAATCCGTCCCAGCATCAGAGTCTTTTCCAATGAGTCAACTCTTCACATGAGGTGGCCAAAGTACTGGAGTTTCAGCTTTAGTATCATTCCTTCCAAAGAAATCTCAGGGCTGATCTCCTTCAGAATGGACTGGTTGGCTCTCCTTGCAGTCCAAGGGACTCTCAAGAGTCTTCTCCAACACCACAGTTCAAAAGCATCCATTCTTTGGCGCTGAGCTTTCTTCACAGTCCAACTCTCACATCCATACATGCCCACTGGAAAAACCATAGCCTTGGCTAGCTGGACCTTTGTTGGCAAAGTAATGTCTCTGCTTTTGAATATGCTATCTAGGTTGGTCATAACTTTCCTTCCAAGGAGTAAGAGTCTTTTAATTTCATGGCTGCAGTCACCATCTGCAGTGATTTGGGAGCCCAAAAAAATAAAGTCTGACACTGTTTCCACTGTTTCCCCATCTATTTCCCATGAAGTGATGGGACCAGATGCCATGATGTTTGTTTTCTGAATGTTGAGTTTTAAGCCAACTTTTTCACTCTCCACTTTCACTTTCATCAAGAGGCTTTTGAGTTCCTCTTCACTTTCTGCCATAAGGGTGGTGTCATCTGCATATCTGAGGTTATTGATATTTCTCCCAGCAATCTTGATTCCAGCTTGTGCATCTTCCAGCCCAGTGTTTCTCATGATGTACTCTGCATATAAGTTAAATAAGCAGGGTGACAATATACAGCCTTGACGTACTCCTTTTCCTATTTAGAACCAGTCTGTTGTTCCATGTCCAGTTCTAACTATTGCTTCCTGACCTGCATACAGATTTCTCAAGAGGCAGGTCAGGTGGTCTGGTATTCCCCTCTCTTTCAGAATTTCCACAGTTTATTGTCATCCACACAGTCAAAGGCTTTGGCATAGTCAGTAAAGCAGAAATAGATGTTTTTCTGGAACTCTCTTACTTTTTCAATGATCCAGTGGATGTTGGCAATTTGTATGTCCCTAGAGAAGAGGAAAGAAGGATCTCGAGAAAGAGAAGGCCCAACCCTATTTCAAGCAGAGACTGTAGGCTCCCAAGAGAGTTAGATGGGATAGAGTTAAGGGTGCTTGATCGAGGGGTGGCAGTGGTTATAAGGGTTATAAGGCAGTGGTTGTAAGCATCCTGAGAGATGAAGAGCCCACACACACCAGGTCAGGGGCATGAACTCCTGCATGGCTCCAGGACTGTTCAGCCAGCAAGATGGAGGGGAGGTTACACAGTCATCTCTAAGGACACATGCAGGCATGCGCTGAGTGGGAAAGCAGGCATCTGGAGTTAGCACACCAAGTCCAAATCGCTAGAGACGATTAATCAACCTCAGGCACGTTAATGCAGGAAGCGCACCTTTTCATCCACCTACAGTGGAAGCCGCGGAGGATCCAGAGGACACTGGGGAGATCTGAGGACCCAGTCTTCCCTCTGTGGCTTTACATAGGTCATACCTCTCTATCCTCCACATCAAATAGCATCTTAGAAAAGAGAACTGGAGATGGGGGCAACTGTAATTCAGAGCAATTATCAAAAAGAAACCAATTAACATTTAAATACTCTCTTGATTTCCAAGATTTGGAGAATTTTAAAATCACGTTGAAATAAAGTAGGGATTCAAGAGATACCTGGAATAATAGGCAAGTTTGTCCTTGGAGTACAAAAGGAAGCATGGCAGAGGCTAACAGAGTTTCGCCAAGAGAACATGCTGGTCACAGCAAACACCCTTTTCCAACAACACAAGAGATGACTCTACACATGGACAGCACCAGATGGTCAATACCGAAATCAGATTGATTATATTCTCCTTCTGTATTCTGTATTCAATCTTTCCCAGCATCAGGGTCTTTGTCAATAAGTCAGCATCAAGCATAAGCTGAAGCTGCATACTTGTTCCCCTGATGCCAAGAGCTGACCCTGAAAAGGCCCTGATGCTGAGAAAGATTGAAGGCAGGAGAAGGGGAAGAGGATGAGATGGTTGGATGGCATCACCAACTCGATGGACATGAGTTTGAGCAGGCTCAGGAGTTGGTGATGGACAGGGAGGCCTGGTGTGCTGCAGTCTATGGGGTCACAAGAGTCAGACACGACTGAGTGACTGAGCTGAACTGAGAGATCTCTTCAAGAAAGTTAGAAATACCAAGGGAATGTTTCATCTAAAGATGGTCAAAATAAAGGACAGAAATGGCAAGGATCTAACAGAAGCAGAAAAGATTAAGAAGAGGTGGCAGGAACACACAGAAGAACTGTAAAAAAAGGTCTTAATAACCTGGATAATGATGATGGTGTGGTCACTCATTTAGAGCCAGACATCATAGACTATGAAGTCAAGTGGACCTTAGGAAGCATTACTATAAACAAAGCTAGTGGAGGTGATGGAATTCCAGTTGAGCTGTTTCAAATCCTGAAAGATGATGCTACGAAAGTGCTGCACTCAATATGCCAGCAAATTAGGAAAACTCAGCAGTGATCACAGAACTGGAAAAGGTCAGTTTTCATTCCAAACCCAAAGAAAGGCAATGCCAGAGGATGCTCAAATTACCATACAGTTGCTAGCTCATTACATTCTAGCAGGGTAATGCTCAAAATCCTTCAAGATAGGCTTCAATAGTACGGAAACTAAGAACTTCCAGATGTTCAAGCTGGATTTAGAAAAGGTAGAAGAACCAGAGATCAAATTGCCAACATTCCTTGGATCATAGAAAAAGCAAGGGAATTCCAGAAAAACATGTAATTCTGCATCATTGGCTATGTTAAAGCCTTTGACTGTTTGAATCACAACAAACTGTGGAAAATTCTTAGATGGGAATACCAGATCACCTTACCTGCCTCCTGAGAAACCTGTATGCAGGTCAAGAAGCAACAGTTAGAATCAGACATGAAACAACAGACTGGTTCAAAACTGAGTAAGGAGTATATCAAGGATGCACATTGTCACCCTGCTTATTTAACATCTATGCAGAGTACATCATGTGAAATGCTGACTTGAATGACTCACAAGCTTTAATCAAGATTGTTGGGAGAAACATCAACAACCTCAGATGTGCAAATAATACCACTCCAGCTGTTGCGGTATGGATGTGAGAGCTGGACCTAAAGAAGGCTGAGCACTGAAGAATTCCCTGTCACTCAAGTGGTAAAGAATCTGCCTGCAAGGCAGGAGACCAGGGTTTGATCCCTGGGTTGTAAAGTTCCTCTTGGAGAAAGGAATGGCAATCCACTCCAGTGTTCTTGCCTGAAGAATTCTATAAACAGGGAAGCCTGGTGGGCTACAGTCCATGGAGTCACAAAGAGTCAGACACGACTGAGAGACTAACACACAATTGCGGTGTTGGAGAAGACTCTTGAGAGTCCCTTGGACTGCAGGGAGATCCAACCAGTTCATCCCAAAGGAGATCGGTCCTGAATATTCATTGGAAGGACTGATGCTGAAGGTGAAGCTCCAATAATTTGGCCACCTGATGCTAAGAGCCTACTCATTTGAAAAGACCCTGATGCTGAGAAAGATTGAAGGCAGGAGGAGAAGGGCTTAACAGAGGATGAGGTGGTTGGATGGCATCTTCGACTCAATGGACATGAGTTCGGATAAGCTCTGGGAGTTGGTGATGGACAGGGAGGCCTGACAGACTGCAGTCCATGGGTTTGCAAACAGTTGGACACGACTCAGCAACTGAACAGCAATGAGCTTTTTCTTTGCCCTGTCCCAAGATAACCAGTAGAGGAGACTTAATGAAACAGATACAAGTGGATTTATACAGCCTCAAAAACTAAACTTTTAAATTAAATGTTGTATAAAACAAAATTTATATCCTGTAGCACTGATATGAAATAGACACTTCAACACATAGATATTGATGGAGCGGTAGTCTAAACAGCTCTTCATCATCCTGATATATGCCTTCATTTATTCACTCATTGAACTAACATTTATTGACTTCCTGCTGAGTTCCAGAAACTCTATTAGGCACTGGGGATATATCAATGAAACAATGAACATGACAGAAAAGATAGCATTCTACACATTAAAAATAATAATAATGTGTGTGTCTGTGTGCATAAAATCAACAACACAATATAATTTCAGATAGGGGTAAGTGAAGGATAAAAATAAAGCAGGAGTAAGGAGGAAAGGACTGTTTTAGGAAGGGTTAATAGGGATGATCCTTCTAGGGATTTCAGCAAAATTGGAATGAGGTACAAACAAGAGATGAACAATACAATAATGGAAATGAAATATACACTGGAAAAAGTCAGTAATAGAATAACTGAGGCGGAAGGATGAATAAGTGAGCTGGAAGACAGAATGGTGGAGGTCACTGCCATGGAACAGAATAATAAAAAAAAAAAAAGGATGAAAAGAAATAAGGACAGTCTCAGAGACCCCTGGGAAAACATTCAATGAACCAACATTTATATTATAGGAGTTCTCGAAGGAAAAGTCTTCCCTCATGGCTTAGACCACAATCTGAGAATCTGCCTGCAATGCGGGAGACCTGGGTTTGATCCCTGGGATGGGGAGAGCCCTTGGAAAAGGGAACAGCTACCCACTCCAGTATTCTTGCCTGGAGAATCCTATGGACAGAGGAGCCTGGCGGACTGCAGTCCATGGGGTTGCAGAGAGTCAGACACGACTGAGCAACTAACACTTTCAAGACTCTAGAAGGAAAAGAGAAAGAGAAAGAACCTGAGAAAATATTTGGAGATCGTGGGAATCCTTCCCTCACATGGGAAAGGAGGCAGTCACCTAAGTCCAGGAAGCACAGAAAGTCCCAGGCAGGACGTATCCAAGGAGGGACATGCCGAGACACGTAGTAATCAAAATGATAAATTCTAAAAATAAATTAAAAAATATTAAAAGCAACAAATAATATACAAGGGAACCCCCAAAAGGTTTTCAGCTGATTTCTCAGCAGAAACTCTGCAGGCTGGAAGGCAAAGGCATCATATATTTAAAGTGATGGAAGGGAACCTACAACCAAGAATACTCTACTCAGCAAGGCTCTAACTGAGATTCAGTGGAGAAATCAAAAAGTTTATAGGCAAGCAAAAGCTAAGAAAATCCAGCACCACCAGATCAGCTTTGCTACAAATGTTAAAAGAACTTCTCTAGGCAGAAAACAGAAGGCCACAACTAGACCAATGGGAGGAAACCATCCACACACAAATATGATATCAAAACCAGCAAGTATAAGAAGTTCAGTTCAGTTCAGTCACTCAGTCATATCTGACTCTCCCACCCCACAGACTGCAGCATGCCAGGCCTCCCTGTCCATCACCAACTCCCAGAGTTTACTCAAACTCATGTCCATGGAGTCGGTGATGCCAGCCAACCACCTCATCCTCTGTCATCCCCTTCTCCTCCCACCTTCAATCTTCCTCAGCATCAGGGTCTTGTCCAAGAAGAGACGAGGACAAATGCAAGATTTTGGAAATGCATTTGGAATGAAAAGACCACCAACTTAAAACAGTCTTGTTTATTTGCAGACCACTATTTCAAAACTTCATGGGAACCACAAACTGAAAATCTACAATAGACAGACACACAAAGAGAAAGAGGAATCCAAACGCAACACTAAGTTTAGTCACCAAATCACACGAGAACAGATGAAAAAGGGAAGGTAAAAATGCCTGCAAAAACAAACACAAAACAAGAAGATGACAATAAGAACATACATATCACTAGTTATGTTAAGCATAAGTGGACTAAACGCTCCAACCAAAAGATATATACTGACTGAATGGATACAGAAACAAAAGACCCGTATACATGCTGTCCGTAAGAGATCGCCTTCAGACCCAGGGACACATACGCACTTAAAGGGAAAGGATGGAAAACAGTATTTCATGCAAATGGAAATTGCAAGAAAGCTGGAGTAGCAATACTCCTAGAGGAAATAGGCTTTAAAAGAAAGACTATTACACAGGACAAAGAAGGCGCTACACAGTGATCAAGGGGTCAATCCAAGAAGAAGATGTAACGTCTGCAAATGTTTATGGACCCAACATATGAGCACCTCAATATTAAGACAATGCATATAATACAGAGAGAGACAAATATATGACATCACTTTTAAGAGGAATCTAAAAAAAATTATACAAATGAACTTATTTACAAACAGAAAGACTTACACGCTTAGAAAACAAAATTATGGTTACCAAAAGGGAAAGGCAGAGTGAGGGATAAATTGGGAGTTTGGGGTTGACCTGCACACACTACTATATTTAAAATAAAGAGCCAAACTAATGCAACAGTTTAAAGCAACTGTACTTCAATAATTAAAAAAAAATAGATAACCAACAGGGACCTACTGTATAGAACAGGAAACTCTGCTCAATATGCTAATAACCTAAATGGGAAAAGAATTTGAAACAGAATCACTCTGCTGTACACCTGAACACAACAATTTAATCAATTATATCTCAATATAAAGTAAAAATTTTAGGAAAAGATGCTAGTCATCAGTGGCCAAATGAAGGATCCTTTAAATTGGAAAAACTTCTAAACTGGAAAATTTTAAAGAACTCCCTTTATAAATGGCTGTTTTACCAGTCCCTAGGGAAAGACCAAATCAAAAGGTGGCTATAAAGAAAAGCCCAACCTTAAGAACACCCTTAGCCTAAAACAAATAAACAAAATTTTAAAAACAACAAAAAAATTATTGAGTCCTCTATCTCCCTTGGCTTTCAATAAAAATGATGGAACCAAGAAGACAAAGCCTTTAGGTTTAAGCATTTGAGACTTGGAGTTAATTTGTTACTACAGAATAACAGCCTATCCTGTGTGATAGAAGTGAGTTTAGTCATCCATGGGGCTGGAAAAGAGATGATCCCAGAGGGATAAGAAGGAGATAATGGGTGAATGGGGACCAGATGAGGTAGAAGTATGTGAGCTATGGTTCCAGACTTGGACTTTCTATGGGCGTGATGGGAAACTAGGGGATGATGGGAAACTAGGGGGTGATGGGAAACTAGGGGGTGATGGGAAACTAGGGGGTGATGGGAAACTAGGGGATGATGGAAACTAGGGGGTGATGGGAAACTAGGGGATGATGGAAACTAGGGGGTGATGGGAAACTAGGGGATGATGGGAAACTAGGGGATGATGGAAACTAGGGGATGATGGGAAACTAGGGGATGATGGGAAACTAGGGGGTGATGGAAACTAGGGGGTGATGGAAACTAGGGGATGATGGAACACGCAGCACTCTTAGCCTAATCTGTGGTGCTTTGAAACTTATGTTAAAAACGTGATGACATCTTTCTTTTGAATTGATACTCTATGTGCCAGAAGTTTAATATGCTTTGATTAGAACTTAACAAATGATACAACTGTGATTTAGGAGCTGAAAGGGGTTCACCTTTATACCTTGAATACTTTATAACACAAAACAAGAATGGATCTAAGTATCTTTCCATTGGAAACATTCAGGAATTTATGGAAAGTATGAAACTAACTTGTCAAAAGTAAAATTAAAAGAAACTTTAATAAAAACTTATTAAAATTTACTCAGCTGTGTTAAAATTTTGTTAGCAAAGGGTGCTCTATAAATAAAAATATGCATAGCTTTATGCTACAGAAAGATACTCTTGTTCTGTTCAGAAAAAAGTTTGGCCACTTTATTTTTATTTTGAATCTGATACAGCAGCCTTGATATTTTTTTTTTCTCAATAAAAAGCCTATGCTCAACATGTCAGTGGCCACGATTGCTTCAGCCCCAGCAGAGATGTGGAAATTGGAGTAAGGGCCCTGCGGAGCTCTTACAGTGTATCCGTGTAGGTGTTTCGGCAGTTCCCATTCGTTTGTAGCTGCCGTATCAGCGGCAAGGAAAATAGGTTTGATTAGATTTGGCAGCAGTTTTCCTCTTATAATATTTTCAAGAGATGGGATTGTTCAGGGTTGAATTCCCAGTTACTTCCTGCTGTAAGAAAAAGTATAAAACAATGTTTCCGGCATCAAATGTAATTAGTTCTTCTATTGACTTGTGTTTTTAATGTTAAAATCATATTCCCCTGTGGGAGGAATTGACAGATACCATTCTTTCTCATGTATGCATGAATATCCTTGAAAACTGAGTATGTTTTGACAACTTCTTTCTGTGTCTCTGAGATCAAAGCACTAAGGAGGTGGGACACAAGATGTAACAAGAATAATATTTTGAACGTTTTCAACTAATACAGACTGTGGATTTCATTCTCCCCTACATACCATGTTCCTTTGTCATCATTTAAATAGCATGGCACTCAAAGAGAAGAGGGAACGCTCTCGTCTATACCAGCATTATTCACAATGGCAGAAAGGTGAAGGCAGCCCAGCTGTCTACTGATGATGAGTAACTGAGGCTTAATCATCTGGTGGAAGAGCGTTCAGGATTGAAAAGGGAAGGGATTCTGTCAGATGCTACAGCACGGATGAACCTTGAAGACGTTATGCTAAGTGAACAAGTCAGACGCGAAGACAAATGCTGTATGATTTCACATATGTGAGACCAAAAAAATTAATTAGATTCATAGGAACAGCAGAATGGTGTTTGCCAAGGCCGGAGGGGAGGGAAAGATAGGGAGCCGTTGTTTCCTGTGTACAGAGATTTCGTTTTGTAAGATGAAAAAATCCCTGAGATTTGTTGAACAACAGTGCATATACTTAACATTCCTGTACTGTATGCTTATAATGATAAAGATGGTAAATTCTGGGCTCTGTGTATAAATGACTGTAGCCCACCAGGCTCCTCCGTCCATGGGATTCTCCAGGAAAGAATACCGGGGTGGGTTGCCATTCCCTTCTCCAGGCGGTCTTCCCGACCCAGGGATTAAACCCAGGTCTCCTGCATTGCAGGCGGGTTCTTTACCCTTTTAGTTACCCAGGAAGCCCCTCTGGACTCCAAATGTCTACCGCTATATACAACGTGCTGAATATCAAATCAAGAAGGAGAAAGAAAGGGGATGCCTCTTACTGATAGAAAAAGGAAGAAAGTCGACATTACACCACCAACCCCTGGAAAAGGTGGAAAAGAAAAAGAGAAGCATTGATATGAAAAGAGGTCAATCCAGGTGTTCTTGTTTCTTCTGTGGGGATGTGTCCTGACATGAACGTGTGGGAGGGGTACGGAAAGAGCCCTGAGTGCCAGGGCGAGCTGCCCTGGGCTGGACAGGAAGGATGCGGGCCCTCAGGAAGACTCCTCATCCTCTTTATCCAGGGTGACCCAGAGATGCCATTGCAGCTTCTGCAAGGAAGGGGCTGGATGGATGCCTCCTTCCTGTTTCCTGTGTGGGGCTGGCGAGGGACGGAAGGGTTCCTATAGGCTGGGAGGCTTTCACAAAGGATGCTAGCCTGATGTCCCAAGAAACCGTATCTGCAGATGTCACCTGAGAAGCAGGGCAGCACCATGATGAGGGAGTCTGTGCATTCTGAAGTCAGTCTACCTTGGTTTTTATTTTCGGTTTCTCTACTTTCTGGCTATGCAAATCTGAAAAAGTTAATTAACTGCTCTGTACTTAAGATGTAACAATAGTAATGCCCACCTCACCCTGAGGATTAAATGGTTTCGAATTCATGAAAATGCTAACACAGCGCTTGACACACAGTCCTCAAACTTGTCAGTGATATTATTGGAAAGGGATTGGGAAGAGAGGGCTCAAACATGTATTTGTCAACACTGCCTAAAGAAACTAAGTCACTCACCTTCACATGGAAATTCTAAAGCTTCCATACTAGTTTAGTGCATAAAAAAGATTAGTTATGAAAAAATAAAAAGTTAATTTTTTTGTACATTGAGTGTAGTGTGAAAAAATTTTTGATTCCGTCATTTTTAGGGGCCTCAAGTGTTCCTTGTCTGAGTCCCATCTCACATCCATACATGACCACTGGAAAAACCATAGCCTTGACTGGACGGACCTTTGTTGGCAAAATAATGTCTCTGCTTTTTAATATGCTGAATACTGCTACTGCTGCTGCTAAGTCGCTTCAGTCGTGTCCGACTCTGTGCGACCCCATAGACGGCAGCCCACCAGGCTCCCCCGTCCCTGGGATTCTCCAGGCAAGAACACTGGAGTGGGTTGCCATTTCCTTCTCCAATGCATGAAAATGAAAAGTGAAAGTGAAGTCGCTCAGTCGTATCCGACTCTTACCGACCCCATGGATTGCAGCCTACCAGGCTCCTCCATCCATGGGATTTTCCAGGCAAGAGTACTAGAGTGGGGTGCCATTGCCTTCTCCAAATATGCTGTCTAGGTTGGTCATAACTTTTCTTTCAAGGAGTAAGTGTCTTTTAATTTCAAGGCTGCAGTCACCATCTGCAGTGATTTTGGAGCCCCAAAAATAAAGTCTGCCACTGTTTCCACTGTTTCCCCATCTATTCACCATGAAGTGATGGGACCAGATGCCATGATCTTAGTTTTCTGAATGTGGAGCTTTAAGCTAACTTTTTCACTCTCCTCTTTCACTTTCATCAAGAGGCTTTTTAGTTCCTCTTCACTTTCCTGCCATAAGGGTGGTGTCATCTGCATTTCTGAGGTTATTGATATTTCTCCCGGCAATCTTGATTCCAGCTTGTGCTTCTTCCAGCCCAGCATTTCTCATGATGTACTCTGCATGTAAGTTAAATAAGCAGGGTGACAATATACAGCCTTGACATACTCCTTTTCCTATTTGGAACCAGTCTGTTGTTCCATGTCCAGTTCTAACTGTTGCTTCCTGACCTGCATACAGGTTTCTCAAGAGGCAGGTCAGGTGGTCTGGTATGCCCATCTCTTTAAGAATTGTCCACAGGTTGTGGTGGTCCACACAGTTAAAGGCTTTGGTGTAGTCAATAGAGCAGAGGTAGAAGTGTTTCTGGAACGCACTTGCTTTTTCGACTTGCATTGCACTGACTTGCCTGCCAGAGGCCTAACGCACATGCGTGTTGTCAGTCACATCCTCAAGCTCCGTGTGTATGCACTCTTGCAAACCCCTTTGCTTACTCCTCAGGCCAACAGTTGCAGACCTGGGCCACCCTCCCCAGGCTTGAAGCATGATATAATTGGGGAAGGGGTCTGGGCTTCAGAGGGCCACAGCCCTTTAGTCCAATCGACTCCTTGGCCCGTAGAGAAGACCTTGGCCTGAGGACCACAGCAGCGGTTGCTCGTGCAGCCTAAAGTGCGGGGTCTTCTTGCCTCGTTTATAAATGGCAGCGTGCACCAGAAATTGATTCCAAATCCTTTAGTTACAACCAGAGAGCAAAAGCCTGAAAGAGAAAGTGCACAGTAGGGGCTGAAAGATATTCAACAGACAGAGGAATGAAAAGTGACAGAGAAGGTTATCTCTCAAACCTTTCTTAAAATCAGGCAGTTTGAGAAGAATGGACCTCTTCCAGAAAAGGAAACCTCACTCCAGCATCAGCACCTCAGACTGTGAATGTGGTGACTGGAGATGCGTCATTTTCCATTGATTCTGAGGAGCACACCTTACGTTTTGGCATCATGAAGTTAGACTGTCTCCTCTAGTTGACGGTTCTTCAGAGTGGCCGTCAACCAAGCCCAGTTGTGAGCCGGCTGTCAGCGCCTGTACACGCATAAGCAGGTCGTAGCTGCTCACCACCGACTGTTCATGTGGGCGTTGCTGGCTCTGTGTAAACTGGCTTTCACTGCTAGTTAAAATCTCTTCAGAAAGATTCCACTATGATTTGGCACTGAAACAAGTTAGCCTTGTATGCAGGAAGACACAGGGACAGAACAGCAGGGAATAAACTGGATGTTAATGAAACACATGTTCATTATTGGAGGAATATCTACAACTTCCTGTTTGCAAAGTAAGGACAAAGTGAGTTATAGCTCTTAACAGGAAGACATGCACCAGTAGAAGCAAGGGTAACATTTTGTTACTTAGTTTATTGCTAGCTGTTGCTACAGTAAGGTTGCATGACATTGTCTCAAAACTCAGTGGTTTAAAACAACTCATTTGAATCCGCCACAGGTGATATTTGGCAAAACTAATACAATTATGTAAAGTTTAAAAAATAAAAAATTAAATTAAAAAAAAATAAAAAATAAAACAACTCATTTGTCATGCGCTTGTAGCCGAAGGTCATCTGGGGTTCAGCTGGCCCAGAGGGGACTGACTTAGATGTCTCAGTTTCTCAAGTTTCTGCTCTACTTGTTATGAGATTATAACAAGAGTTTATTTATCCATTTCCCTATTGATCATCGCTTCTAGTTTTGGCAATAGACATTATCGTACAAGACGTTTTATGGACAAACGTTTCATTTCTCCCGCTGGATAGCTAGTAGTATATTTGTGTGCTCAGCCGCTTCAGTTGTATCCAACTCTGTGCGACCTATGGACTGTAGCCCGCCAGGCTCCTCTGTCCATGGGATTCTCCAGATAAGAATACTGGAGTGGGCTGCCATGCCCTCCTCCAGGGGATCTTCCCGACCCAGGGATCGAACCCATATCTCTGGCGTCTCCTGCAGTGGAGGTGGATTCTTTACCCACAGGGCCACCTGGGAAGCCCGTATATTGTCTAGGTCAAAGATAACTAAAAGTTGAACTGTGTACAAAAAACGTGAAGATTTTCCTGGTTGGTGTGCCGTTTCACACCTACCCAGCAGTGTATAAAGGCTCCGTTTGCTACATATCCTCACCAAAATTTGAATGAATCAGTCATCCCATCGTTTGCCCTGCAGCGTTTTTGATGAGAAGGCAGCTATCGTTTTTACAGTTATTCCTTTGTATAGAATGTGTCTTTCTCCCCTTGATTTAAGATTGTCTCTTTCTTTTCGGCTTTCAGTAACTTGACTCTGATATGCCTAGGTATCAATTTCTTTATTCTACTTGGAGCCTGTTACTTGGCATTTGTTAAACTTTGTGATCTGTGGATGGATATTTTTTGTTAATTTTTTTTTTTTAGTTTTTAGCCATAAAACATGCTTTCTGCCTCATACTTTTATTTCTCTCGATTCCTCACTTCCAAAGCAGGGGCTGTGGGTTTGATCTCTGGTCTGGGAGCTAACACCCCACGGAAGACAGACATAAGGTGAATCCGTGAGCCCTGCGTAAAGGTCCGTTCTGATCACACACTCCCTCCTCCCACCTACCCCTCACTCCCTTCCCGCTCCACACACCACGGAGAGTCAGTTTAGAGATCCTGTCAGCTCCCCTTGACAGGCCCAAGCTGCACATGGAATATTTCCAGTTGACTGTTTTCAAAGGCTTTTGGATTACATTAAGAAATAGAGGTTCCTAGAATATACAAAATTCAACTCGGTTTTGAATTCATTAGCTCAAATCCCTATGTGTTCCTATTGTAATTCTTCCCTCCGGCATAAATAATTCCTCTGCTTTCAACAAGTCTTTGTAGCAAGTCTGCAGCTCACAGGCTTTAGATATCCTCTGATATCAGTTTTAAATCTCCTGAGCCGTAAATGGTCCCTGGCAGCTCTCTGCCAAGCAATCGTTTTAGCTTCTGACAATCTGTGGATAGCTGAAGCTACTGATCAAAACAAGAATATGGGGCATCCTTAGTTATCCCAGAAAATCCTGTGGGGAAAATGAGTGTTCTGTCCCAAGGCCACCATAGATTAGTGGATTTTATCTAGCTGAGGGTAATGGTAAAGAGGGCCATTCATACTGAGGCAAAACTGTCAAAAATATTTTAACGCTTAGATTTATTTCTCTACCTTAGTAGAGTAGTGTAAGTAGGCTTTCTAATTCTGCTCACAATCTAAGAGATTTATTACTTGCAATTTTCTCTGGTACTGAAGTACCAAGACCAATCCTTTTCTATTCACACGGGGGCCTCAAACCTACGTAAGAAGCCAGGCTGTGGGTATATGTCTTTATACCCACGAAGGCAGTCTGTGGAGAAGGTGTCAAACGCACAAGGTGAGTCATCTTCTGTTTCTTTATCAAAAGGTTGCAGAATTTAAAGACCGTGGATGTCATCTGCTAGATTGTAGTGAACAGATCCTCTGGTGGGTGGGAAATATTCCATGAGCAGCTTGGGGGAGCCTAAGAGATCTCTAGACAGACTTTCAATTGTATGAGGCAGGGAGGGGGTGAAGGAAAAAAGTGTGAGCGGTGGGGAGTGTGTTGATCTGGGACAGGGCTATCCCTTTAAGCAAATCCTCTGCCTGGGAGCTAGGAGGGCAAGGAAGATTCAGTTACAAGACCAAAACGTGTGTGGGTTGTGGGCTGGGGACAGTGCTTCTCAGTCAACTTTCCATTGGATTTCACACCTTGACCACACCCTCGCCTTCTTCTCTCCGGGCCTCTGTCCATCACACTGCCTGTGGGCTGCCTCCCTGCCCACCCCTCGGCCACCCTGCCATCTTTATATTTCCAACAAGGAACACAGCGAACTGTAAGAGATGACTTTAATTTCAGCATCTACATCTGCTAGAGGCTTAACATACACCTCACAGTTGTTTCTCTTTTCTCAGCTATCCTCCCCAAATCTTCACCCCCAGCACGTTCTTCCTTGCTTTCTGACTCTGCTGTGCTTGGTTATATGATCTCTTCCCCTTCTCGCTATTTCTTTTTCTTGAGTGAAAAGAGCAGGATGGAAGGGAGCGGAGAACGTGAGAGATGAGTAAGAAAACGTGTCTGATACAGATTCCATGTAGGATTGACCTTGTGTCTGTCTAAATGATTCCTTGATCTAAAAGAATTGCCCTCTGAAGTGTTTTAATTCTTTCAAGAGGGATCTAGGGATGTGAGCCATAAAGCTTATTCAATTTGGGGGATTTTTATGAAGAAAAATATAAGACTGGAAATTCAAATCAAGTACACAATGTGTCAAAGCATAAAGTGAGTCATCTTATTTTTCCTTTACAACAAAACATTGCAAATTTTAAAGACATTCGAAGTTATCTGCCAGCTGACAGTGAACAGAGCCTATAGTGGGTTTTCCCATATTTGGGAAACCATTCTCTTTTCCTTCTGGTCACGGGCATTTGGATTTTCTTTTGCAAAATTATCTTTGCTCCACTGTTTGTGGTTTTGGTGCAACTGTCAATCAAGGTACCCTGACCTCCCTCAGGGACAAGTTTCATTCACTTCAGGCCATCTGGCCATCTGAACTTTGGGTCTTGAGTTAATGGATAGAAGAGTAAAAATCACAGCCTTTTAGAGATGTTGCTTGTCATCAGCAGCATGTTGATAAAACTGTCACTCACTGCTGCCATCCAACTCCCCTGAG
Organism: Bos taurus; assembly: GCF_002263795.3. Classification (NCBI taxonomy): domain Eukaryota; kingdom Metazoa; phylum Chordata; class Mammalia; order Artiodactyla; family Bovidae; genus Bos; species Bos taurus. Next base: position 109,433,927 of record NC_037334.1, on the reverse strand, counting down.
CTGCCCTGCCAGACCCAGCTCTCTTCAGTCCTCTTAATAATTACAGTACCATCGCAAACCCTTCTAATAAGCTCAGTTTTAGTTAAATCACCCAGGCTTTGTTTTTATGGTTTGCAACCAAAGAAAACCAACTCATACCAGTGTCCCAAGTTAGTGAGGTGGTAGGTGATTTTAAGAGAAACTAGCTACTCCAAAATATTCCTCCACTTTCCTAAGAGTAGAAACATTATTTTATTATTTAAGTTCTGAAAGAGCTGTTTAAGTAGAAGTTGATACTTTCTAACACTGCAACAATATCTATAAGACTTAGGAAGCAATTTCAAGCACTTGTAACAGATGTGGAGAAAGTGATGGATCACTAAAGCAAGGCGGGTGTTCTTAAATCCAGAAGGGTTTAGATAAGGGATTACCAGCTGAAGTATCTATAGAGAACGAGCAATGATGCAAATGAGCCATCTTATATACACTCGCTTCCGGGAACAAACAATCTCGCCCATGTTACTTTGGCTTCTCCTGTCTTTCCTTCTGGTTTCCACCTTGGGTACAGACATGTGTCCAGAGACATGCTGCTGGATTCTAAAGAAAACACCAATGCCAGTGTAGTGAGAAATGGCAACTGAAGCTCGCTTTCCTTTTCAGAGAAGTAATAGGGTCATCAAGACTCAGGAAATGGTGAACATACACCCTTTACACGGGGCAACATTCCTGAGTTTTTTAAGTAGGGAGAATGATCAGTATAGTTCTTTAATGTACAGTCACCTGCTTATTATATATTGGTAACTAACTTGATTTAGAAAGAAATGGGTCAGGCCAAGAAAACAAGTATGCATTCTATTCCTGGGTTATACTGCTGCTGCTGCTGCTAAGTCACTTCAGTCGTGTCTGACTCTGTGTGACCCCACAGACGGCAGCCCACCAGGCTCCTCTGTCCCTGGGATTCTCCAGGCAAGAAGACTGGAGTGGGTTGCCATTTCCTTCTCTGCTGGGCTATCCTAGGGCTGCTGTAATCCACACAGGCTTAAGGAGTGTAAACACTTACTGGGATTCCCAGATGGCTCAGTGGTGAAGAATCCACCTGCCAATGCAGGAGACCTGGGTTCTATCCCCAAGTTGGGGGCAGATCATCTGAGGAAGGAAATGGCTACTCACGCCAGTGTCTTAGCCTGGGAATTCCTGTGGACAGAGGGCCTGGTGGACTGCAGTCCATGGGGTCAGACATGTCTTAGTGAGTAAACAGCAGCAGCAAAACACTTACTGAACACAATATTTAAGTGAACAAAATATTTTTAGAAATTAAGCTCATCAACTAGAACAAGCTGCCACAGTCATGGAATACATCCTTGAGGGTGTCCTGATGGATCCTGCAGGCCCACCAAGTGATGGCGAATAAGCAGAGAGAGGAAATTTTCTGCTAGCAGCTCTGGGGGTGCATTCTGATGCATTTCTTCAGGCCAGGCTGGTGAACTATATCTGAGTCAGTAAGTGGTTTGATCATCTCATTATATATCCTAGAAATAATTTTAAAAATATATATATTGACACTCTAAATTTATGAAGTTACTCATCCCAGATCTTGGAATTCCCAAAAGTTAAAAAAGGATGTTGTGTCCACGCCAAGTGGACACTACATTTTACTACATGGGTTGCCTAGAAAAATGAACCACTGTCTTGCCAGTGAGACTCTTCAAAGAAGCGAGTAAGATTGACATCAGTGTTCAGATGTTAGTTAAACTACAGTGGCTTTGGACGGGTAGTTTCCAGAATACATCAGCCTCGTTTACACCCAACAGCGGCAAGAGATAGCATATATTTTTCTACTGTGACACGGGGCTCCTAGACGCTAAGACAGTAAATGGTTTTTGACATACACTGCTTTGAGGGAAAGGATTGTAAGTGGGAAGTGAAATAACAGAGTGGATTTCTGTATCCTGATGATTATAAGGACAGAAAAGCAATCCAATTTTACTTAGCCCCTAGATTAAAATAATTGAGAAAACAAAATAATACAGCAGGAAATCAACCAGTATGATACACAGTGACCTTCTCAAAAGATATGTCACATAGGTTTAAGTATGTCTAAGAAAGTAGAAGATTCTGCCAATTCTTGGAGATTTTTATTCTGATAGATACCACTGCAATATTTACTGGTTTTAAGTGGTTCATTTTTTGTACCCCAGGCATCCTGCATGCCTACATTTAAAATAAACCTAATTGATTTGGATTTCAGAAATACGCAAAATGAAGTGGGAGAATTTGCTAGTTTGACTTTTCCTGCTCACTGATGCACTGGGCAGTGTGTGTATCGCATCTGTTTCTCATCACGATTAACCCTATGCTCTCAGGCTTCTATTCTTACTTAGTCACCCAGTTGTGCCTGACTCTTTTGTGACTCCATGGATTGAGATTTTCCAGGCAAGAATACTGAGGTAGGTTGACATTTTCTTACTCCAGGGGATCTTCCTGACCGAGGGATCAAACCTGCGTCTCCTGCATCTCCTGAACTGCAGGTGGATTCTTTTAGTTCAGTTCAGTTCAGTCGCTCAGTCGTGTCCAACTCTTTGTGACCCCATGAACCATAGCACGCCAGGCCTCCCTGTCCATCACCAACTCCCGGAGTTCACCCAGACTCACGTCCATCGAGTCAGTGATGCCATGCAGCCATCTCACCCTCTGTCGTCCCCTTCTCCTCCTGCCTTCAATATTTCCCAGCATCAGGGTCTTTTCAAATGAGTCAGCTCTTTGCATCAAGTGGCCAGAGTATTGGAGTTTCAGCTTCAACATCAGTCCTTCCAATGAATATTCAGGACTGATTTCCTTTAGGATGGACTGGTTGGATCTCCATGCAGTCCAAGGGACTCTCAAGAGTCTTCTCCAACACTACAGTTCAATAGCATCAATTCTTCAGCACTCAGCTTTCTTCACAGTCCAACTCTCACATCCATACATGACCACAGGAAAAACCATAGCCTTGACTAGACGGACTTTTGTTGACAAAGTAATGTCTCTGCTTTTTAATAAGCTGTCTAGGTTGGGCATAACTTTCCTTCCAATGAGTAAGTATCTTTTAATTTCATGGCTGCAATCACCATCTGCAGTGATTTTGGGGATTCTTTACCGCTAGGTAAATAGGTGACCAGGGAAGGCTTTTATTACTTAGGTAAAATATACCAGCTCTAGGAAAATAGATCTGATTTCTTATTAATACAGAAAAATAATGTTGTATATGTGAGCATATAGTGGTAATATGGCAAGTAATATGCTCACTGTCTCATTTAAATTTTAATTCTCACATCAAAATGTCAGCTAAATCATGGTATGTTACTTCTATTTTTACATTTGAGAAATTAAATTATTGGCTCAAAATTGCACATTTTATAAGTAGAACAGTCTAGACTTGATCTTAAGTCTGTCCGATTCTAAATTGTACATCTGACCTGAAGCAGAATGACTGAGAGATGACAGATGAGAGGAGAATAGTTCTAAACAGGTGGTCAGTATTTAACATAGATCACAGCACAGGGTTAAGGGAAGCAGGTCATAGGCACATAAAGCAATTCCCCTTTGTAGAGATGCATGCCAGGGACTTGAGGTCAGGGCTAGTGTGTGTGTGTGTGTGTGTGTGTATGTGTACCTGCTTCCACTCCCACCAAGTTCACAACTCAGTGGTTTTTACAAAAGGCTGTCTGGTAAATATGCACCGATTAAACATTAGTGTCGCTGAATGTAGGGAGTTTGGGAAGAGGCTGACACTTGATTGGGAGTGCACACGTAACTCATCAGTGGCTTTAGAGCATCTAGAGAGGCAGGTCCGGGGGCAGCCATCTGGTCAGAGGAAGGAGTCTGTTTCAAACCTGCACTTGCATGGAAAGAACACGGTTGACTGCATTGACCTGGACTGATATAGGGGCTGCTGGAAATCAAGAAGGGTGCGCATGTTCCAAGCCCATTGTCCCTCGCTAGTGACCAAAAAGGAAGAGCAATGGGAGAACGACAGGGCGTGAGGGGTAGGGTGGACGGCCTCACGACAGCATGGAGACAGCTTTCGGATGAGCAATAAGGAGGTCAGACTGATGCTGGAAGAAGGATGCAGTGGGTATTGTGAGGGAGATGGACAGGCGTGACAAGGTCTGGACAGACCACTGGTATTGTCTTTGGGGATGCGGTGAAGGAGGAAGCAGAGGACACCATGGTTGGTTGGCAGTGAGGATCACACCGCTGGAGGGTGGCCTGGGGTACTGGGTCTGACAAGGACTCTCACAGAGACGGATAGCAGCCCTGCACAGCACAGAGATCTGAGAAGTGCTGGGGTGAAGACACAGCTAAAGGGAAATCTGGCAAAGCATACATCAGTCCTGAGTGGATGAAGCAGTACCTGTGGGAAGTATGTTATCTTGTTTTCTCAAAGAAATACCCAGAGTTCCAAACAAGAACAAGGAGAGATGAGAAAGCCTTCCTCGGTGATCAGTGCAAAGAAATAGAGGAAAACAATACAATGGGAAAGACTAGAGATCTCTTTAAGAAAATTAGAGATACCAAGGGAACATTTCATGCAAAGATGGGCTCGATAAAGGACAGAAATGGTATGGGCATAACAGAAGCAGAAGACATTAAGAAGAGGTGGCAAGAATACACAGAAGAACTGTACAAAAAATATCTTCATGACCCAGATAATCACAATGGTGTGATCACTCACCTAGAGACAGACATCCTGGAATGCGAAGTCAAGTGGGCCTTAGGAAGCATCACTACAAACAAAGCTAGTGGAGGTGATGGAATTCCAGTTGAGCTATTTCAAATCCTAAAAGATGATGCTGTAAAAGTGCTACACTCAATATGCCAGCAAATTTGGAAAATTCAGCCGTGGCCACAGGACTGGAAAATATCAGTTTTTATTCCAATCCCAAAGAATGTTCAAACTACCACACAATTGCACTCATTTCACACGCTAGCAAAGTAATGCTCAAAATTCGCCAAGCCAAGCTTCAACAGTACGTGAACCGTGAACTTCCAGATGTTCAAACTGGATTTAGAAAAGTCAGGGGAACCAGAGATCAAATTGCCAACGTTCATTGGATTATTGAAAAGGCAAGAGAATTCCAGAAAAACATCTACTTCTGCTTTATTGACTGTCCCAAAGCCTTTAACTGTGTAAAGCACAACAAACTATGGAAAATTCTGAAAGAGATGGGAATACCAGACCACCTGACCTGTCTCCTCAGAAACCTGTATGCAGGTCAAGAAGCAATAGTTAGAACCAAACATGGGAAAACTGACTGGTTCCAAATTGGGAAAGAAGTACATCAAGGCTGTATATTGTCACCCTGCTTATTTAACTTATATGCAGAGTACATCATGCGAAATGCCAAGCTGGATGAAGCACAAGCTGAAATCAAGATTGCTGGGAGAAATATCAATAACCTCAGATACGCACATGACACCACCCTTATGGCAGAAAGTGAAGAGGAACTAAAGAGCCTCTTGATGAAAGTGAAAGAGGAGAGTGAAAAAGCTGGCTTAAAACTCAACATTTGAAAAACCAAGATCATGGCATCTGGTCCCATCACTTCATGGCAAATAGATGGGGGAAAAATGGAAACAGTGAGAGACTTTATTTGGAGGGGGCTCCAAAATCACTGCAGATGATGACTGCAGCTATGAAATTAAAAGATGCTTGCTCCTTGGAAGAAAAGCTATGACCAACCTAGACAGAGTATTAAAAAGCAGATACATTAGTTTGCCAACAAGGGTCCATCTAGTCAAAGCTATGGTTTTTCCAGTAGTCAAGTATAAATGTGAGAGTTGGACTATCAAGAAAGCTGAGCACCAAAGAACTGATGTTTTTGAGCTGTGGTGTTTGAAAGACTCTTGAAAGTCCCTTGGATTGCAAGGAGACCAATCTAGTCCATCCTAAAAGAAATCAGTCCTAAATATTCATTGGAAGGACTGATGCTGAAGCTGAAGCTCCAGTACTTTGGCCACCTGATGCGAAGAACTGACTCATTTGAGAAGACCCTGATGCTGGGAAAGATTGAGGGCAGGAGGAGAAGAGGATGACAGAGGATGAAACGGTTGGATGGCATCACCGACTCAATGGACATGAGTTTGGGTAGACTCTGGGAGTTGGTGATGGACAGGGAGGCCCGGGGTCGCAAAGAGTCGGACATGACTGAGCGACTGAACTGCTACTACTATTGTTCTCAATGAGATTGAGACAGAAAGAACTTAATCTTTTCTTTTCTTTATGCCCCATTATTTTCTTAACAAAATTTATCCTAACCCCCTTCCCCCAAAACAGTGTTTAAATCAATCAGTACAAACATTTCAGATTTTCTGTGAATTCGTTATCTCCCCAAAAGATTAAGGATGTTTTCTGTAATTCAAAAACAAACAAACAAAAAAGCTTATTTTACTAAAGTTTTGAAACAAGTTTGGAGCAAAGTTAAGAAACAGGAGGTGAGACGCTCTTAAGGGTTATTCTCATTTGCATGTCACCATTGTTCAGTTTACAAGAATTCAGCTTTACACCTTCCTCAGGAAGTATCTTTATTCCTGCCGACAGTAGAATTAATGGCTGTGCTCAGAAGAAAATCAACTGTCAAAAAAGTTTAATTCTTATAGTAATTGTCTTCCGTTTCTTTGTGCTGTGTAAGCGTTTTTTTTTTTTTTTTCTTTTCTTTTCTTTTCTGCATTAAATGATGTATTATTCAGGGTTCTTCATGGCAGACCACAGGAGCTGCTAGATTAAGCAGAATGGGATTGATTAAAGGACGTAGGTAGTTCACAGAATTTTTGGAGGGCTAAAGAAACAGTCTTTAGTCTGAGCCTGAAGAAATACACCCCATGTTGACTTTGCTGTATGACTGAGGGAACTCAAAGCGGGGGTCGATCACAGCCTAGAAGTGTGGGATGGGGAGGGCGGTGGGAGGGAGGTTCCGGTGGGAGGAGACATGAATACACCTATGGCTGAGTCATGCTCATGTTTGGTAGAAACCAACACAATACTATTAAGCAATTAGCCTTCAGTTTAAAAGAAATTAGTTAATTAAAAAAATACAGTTAATTAAAAAGAAGGTCTTTTCCAACGAGTCAGTTCTTCGCATCAGGTGGCCAAAGGATTGGAGTTTCAGCTTCAGCATTGGTCCTTCCAATGAATATTCAGGACTGAATTCCTTTAAGATTGACAGTCCAACGGACTCTCAAGAGTTCCCAACACCACAGTTCAAAAGCATCAATTCTTCGGCGATGAGCCTTCTTTATGGTCCGAACTGCAGGGTGGGCACTGAGACGCTGCTGCTTCTGCCACACCAGAGCCACTGCTGTTACTGCCAACACCAGAGCCACGCAGCTTCTGTTGCTGTTTTATCATTTGTTTGCATACTTATTTATTCATGACCCACAGAGCTATGTGGGTACGTAGATATGGCCTTTCCGTTACGTGGACATTCTGAGACTATCATGTCTTATATTTTTTACAACCTCAGTAAGCATGCAGCTCACAACCAAACCTAACCAAGGTAAGTGGTATGTGGTATTGGAGCTCAGGGATGTGAAGTGACCTATGCTGTCTCATCTGGAGCGAGAAGCAGGGCCAGCCGTGACTGTGGCAGGAGCTGCAGCTTCCGCTCCAGTCTCCAACCCCAGCTTCCCCGGGCACCCCAGGACCTGAAGGCAACCTTCCCGGGACATCTGGGGTCCGTGACTCACAGAAGGCACTGTGTTAGAAGGCGGCATGCCAGCTTTATGCCACAATAGCTTTGAAATAAGGATTAAGAACAATACACACCCATTCCTTCTCAAGGGAGAATATAGCCTTATTAAAGCCTTATAAAAATAAGGCTTATTTTTAGAATAAGTCATTGTTTACTACAGTAAAATCCATTTCCTGAGGGGTAAAAGTCAAAATAATTAACATAAATCCGAAAGAAAAACAATGTCATGAAAGCTAACCCAGAAGGTGTCGCTTGTTTCAGCCACTTAACCTCCATATCATTAGGCTAAATGAACGATTAATGACCCATCCCAAACAAAATCACAGTTATAACTTTGGTTCACATAAAAGAGTCTATTTTTAACTGACTATACATTTATAGAGTACTTCTTAAGAACATATGGTCTGTATCTTTAAGGAACTTTATCTCTTTGGAGGGAAATAAGACTAACAAAAAAGAAAATCTTAGCAAAGAAGAAGTGATTGTAGTTCAATTACTGGGAGAGCCCGAGTGGTAAGCAACAGGCAAAACTTGACATTATGCGGCATATTTGGGTTGGAAATCGGATTGCAATGTACTGAATTCAGTTTCTCAAAGACTAGCATTTTATCTCTTAGGAAAGCATGTTCATAAAGCAGAGTCATTCAGAGAAGACTTTTTTGAATATTTATGCATTACACTCATGGTACAAATAAATTTCCAAGGTTGGAAAAAAAGGGGGGTAGAAGGAAAGAGAGACCACTCATTTGTTACCCTCACTACGGCTGCCATCTTCATAATGACAGCAGCAACTACCAGAAACCTCAGCAAATACGTTCTTCAAACAGGGACTTTGATCCCAAGTACCATTTATAAGTGATAAGTCTCTACCTGGTGGCCTGACATCATAGGAATGTTTTGTATCTCTAAAGGAAGACACATGGTCCTTGTTCAAAGACATAAAACAGCAATGCAGGTATAAATATGCTCGCTTTTGCAGGTGGGCATTCTTTTGTGTTGGACGTGTGTTGCAAATTGTGTCTAGTAAAGAACATGAATTATACTAAAGAAAAACTGACACGACCTCTTGATTATGCAAAGTCTTTGCATTTTCAAATAACTTTCCACTGACTTAAGTGTCTTTTTATTTCCATTTTTGTCAATTTTCTTAAAGAGATGTCTCTATGTTCTATGAGGACATTTTCATAAGTGCTTATTCTGGCTTCACAGATACTCTAGTGTCTTACTGCTACTATAACAAATTACAAAAAATGTAGTGTCTTGAAACAACACAGATTTATTATGCTACACTTCTGGAAGTCAGAAGACCAAAATCAGTCTCAAGGGGCTAGAATCACTGAATTAGAATATAGATATCTTAAGCAGGGTGGGGGAGATATTCAGCCTACCACAATGGGAACCACCAATTATTTCTGAACTGGGTGGTTTTCTTACAGAAGTTTGTTACATACCTTAGTAACAATTTTAGTGTTAATTTTTTAGTGTCGGCCTAAGTTGCTTAGTTGCTAAGTCATGTCCAACTCTTCACAACCCCGTGGACTGCAGCCCACCAGGCTTCTCTGTCCATAGAGGTTTTCAGGCAAGAAAGCTGGAGCGGGTTGCTATTTCTCACTCCAGGGAATCGTCCCAAAGCAGGGATCAAACCTGCATCTCTTATACCTGCTGCACTGTATGCAGATTCTTTATCACCAGCGCCATCTGCAAAGCCCCTACTCTAGCAGTGGTCATGGGCAGGAAACAAGGGAGAGGTGAGACAAAAGCAAATGAGCAAATGGGGTCTAACTAAACTTAAAAGCTTTCCACAGCAAAGGAAACTATCAAGAAAACAAAAAGATAACCCACAGAATGGTAGAAAATATCTGCAAATGATGGAACTGACAAGTGGTTAATATCCAAAATTCACAAATGGTTCATACAACTCAATATTAAAAAAAAAACAAGTTATTCAATCAAAAATCAGGCAGAAGAGTTGAACATTTTTCCACACAAGACAGACAGATGGCCAACAAGCTCAAGAAAGATGCTCAACATTCTAATTACTAGAGAATGTGAATCAAAGCCACAATGAGGTATCACTGCATACCTATATCAGAATGTCAAAAAGTCTACGAATAATAAGTGCTGGGGAGGATCTGGGGGAAAGGGAACCCTTCCTGCATTGTTGGTGGGAATGTAAATCTATGCAATCACTGCAGAAATCACTATGGAGTTTTCTTAAAAAACTAAAAAGAATCACCACATTATCCAGCAGTTCTACTTCTAGGTTTACATCCAGAAAATACAGAAACACTAAATCAAAAAGATACTCACACCCCAATGTTTATAGCGGCATTGATTATAGTAACTAAAATGTGGAAACCACCCAAGTGCCCATCAACAGACAACTGGCCTAAGAAGATGCGGTGTGGGTGTGGTGTGAGCACGTGCATATTCACACATATACACGTATAGATACTGTGTGCATATATGCATATGGGTGGTGTATGTACACATCTATGTGGATGTGGTGTGTGTATGTACCTGTGTGTACATGTATATGCAGTATAGATACATAGATGTAGTATATGTGTATGTAGACGTGTGTACATATGCACCTGTGTGTGTATATATATGTATGTGTAGTATATATACAGATGCAGTATATGTACATATACGTGTGTAGTATATATATGTATATGTGGGGTATGTGTATATATACACATATATATACATAGATCAGATCAGATCAGTTGATCAGTCATGTCCGACTCTTTGCGACCCCATGAATCGCAGCACGCCAGACCTCCCTGTCCAACACCAACTCGCGGAGTTCACTCAGACTCACGTCCATCGAGTCAGTGATGCCATCCGGCCATCTCATCCTCTGTTGTCCCCTTCTCCTCCTGCCCCCAATCCCTCCCAGCATCAGAGTCCTTTCCAGTGAGTCAACTCTTCGCATGAGGTGGCCAAAGTACTGGAGTTTCAGCTTCAGCATCATTCCTTCCAAAGAAATCCCAGGGCTGATCTCCTTCAGAATGGACTGGTTGGATCTCCTTGCAGTCCAAGGGACTCTCAAGAGTCTTCTCCAACACCACACTTCAAAAGCATCAATTCTTCAGCGCTGAGCCTTCTTCACAGTCCAACTCTCACATCCATACATGACCACAGGAAAAACCATAGCCTTGACTAGACGAATCTTTGTTGGCAAAGTAATGTCTCTGCTTTTGAATATGCTATCTAGGTTGGTCATAACTTTCCTTCCAAGGAGTAAGCGTTTTTATTTTCATGGCTGCAATCACCATCTGCAGTGATTTTGGAGCCCAGAAAAATAAAGTCTGACACTGTTTCCACTGTTTCCCCATCTATTTGCCATGAAGTGATGGGACTGGATGCCATGATCTTCGTTTTCTGAATGTTGAGCTTTAAGCCAACTTTTTCACTCTCCACTTTCACTTTCGTCAAGAGGCTTTTGAGTTCCTCTTCACTTTCTGCCATAAGGGTGGTGTCATCTGCATATCTGAGGTTATGGATATTTCTCCCGCCAATCTTGAGTCCAGCTTGTGTTTCTTCCAGTCCAGTGTTTCTCATGATGTACTCTGCATATAAGTTAAATAAACAGGGTGACAATATACAGCCTTGACGTACTCCTTTTCCTATTTGGAACCAGTCTGTTGTTCCATGTCCAGTTCTAACTGTTGCTTCCTGACCTGCATACAGGTTTCTCAAGAGGCAGGTCAGGTGGTCTGGTATTCCCATCTCTTTCAGAATTTTCCAAGTTTATTGTGATCCACATAGTCAAAGGCTTTGGCATAGTCAATAAAGCAGAAATAGATGTTTTTGTGGAACTCTCTTGCTTTTTCCATGATCCAGCAGATGTTGGCAATTTGATCTCTGGTTCCTCTGCCTTTTCTAAAACCAGCTTGAACATCTGGAAGTTCACGGTTCACATATTGCTGAAGCCTGGCTTGGAGAATTTTGAGCATTACTTTACTAGCATGTGAGATGAGTGCAATTGTGCAGTAGTTTGAGCATTCTTTGGCATTGCCTTTCTTTGGGACTCGAATGAAAACTGACCTTTTCCAGTCCTGTGGCCACTGCTGAGTTTTCCAAATTTGCTGGCATATTGAGTGCAGCACTTTCACAGCAGCATCTTTCAGGATTTGGAATAGCTCAACTGGAATTCCGTCACCTCCACTAGCTTTGTTCCTAATAATGCTTTCTAAGGCCCACTTGACTTCACATTCCAGGATGTCTGGCTCTAGGTGAGTGATCACACCATCGTGATTATCTGAGTCATGAAGATCTTTTTTGTACAGTGCTTCTGTGTTCTTGCCATCTCTTCTTAATATCTTCTGCTTCTGTTAGGTCCATACCATTTCTGTCCTTTATCGAGCCCATCTTTGCATAAAATGGTCCTTTGGTATCTCTGATTTTCTTGAAGAGATCCCTAGTCTTTCCCATTCTGTTGTTTTCCTCTATTTCTTTGCATTGATCGCTGAAGAAGGCTTTCTTATCTCTTCTTGCTATTCTTTGGAACTCTGCATTCAGATGTTTATATCTTTCCTTTTCTCCTTTGCTTTTCACTTCTCTTCTTTTCACAGCTATTTGTAAGGCCTCCCCAGACAGCCATTTTGCTTTTTTGCATTTCTTTTCCAAGGGGATGGTCTTGATCCCTGTCCCCTGTACAATGTCACGAACCTCATTCCATAGTTCATCAGGCACTCTATCTATCAGATCTAGGCCCTTAAATGTATTTCTCACTTCCACTGTATAATCATAAGGGATTTGATTTAGGTCATACCTGAATGGTCTAGTGGTTTTCCCTACTTTCTTCAATTTCAGTCTGAATTTGGCAATAAGGAGTTCATGGTCTGAGCCACAGTCAGCTCCTGGTCTTGTTTTTGCTGACTGTATAGAGCTTCTCCATCTTTGGCTGATTTCAATCTGATTTCAGTGTTCACCATCTGGTGATGTCCATGTATAGAGTCTTCTCTTTTGTTGTTGGGAGAGGGTGTTTGTTATGACCAGTGCATTTTCTTGGCAAAACTCCATTAGTCTTTGCCCTGCTTCATTCTGTATTCCAAGGCCAAATTTGCCTGTTACTCCAGGTGTTTCTTGACTTCCTACTTTTGCATTCCAGTCCCCTATAATGAAAAGGACATTTTTGGGGGGTGTTAGTTCTAAAAGGTCTTGTAGGTCTTCATAGAACCATTCAACTTCCGTTCAACTTCAGTAGAACCATTCAATATATACATATATACACATATACAAAAATATGAATGTAGTATATATATGTACACATATAGATGTGGTTGTATATATAGATATGTGATTGTGTGTGTATACACACACAATGGAATATTATCTAGCCATTTTCAGCAATGTGGATGGACCTAGAGAGTAGCATGGTTAGTGAAATAAGTCAGAGAAAGACAAATACTGTAAGATCTCACATACAGAATCTTAAAAATAATACAAATGAACCTAACACAAAAGAGAAACTGACTCACAGAGACAGAAACCAAACTCATGGCCACCAAAGGGTGAGGGAGGGGAGGAGGGCCATACTAGGGGTTTGGGAAAAACAGAAAAAAACTCTATGGTTGAATCTATGTCCATACATAAACAGATAAGCAACAAGGACTTATTGTGTAGCACAGGAATTATATCCAATATCTTATCCTATAATGGAATCTGAAAAATAAAAAAACCCGAATCATTATGTTGTATACCTGACTAAAAAACATTGTATATCAACTACACTTTAGTTATAAAAATACAGGGACAGGTACTGATGTTAGCTGAAGCTTGGGAATAAGGTAACTTGAAAATGGTTTTAATAAGATGCTTGGAGATAATTTGTGAATTTCATTTACTAGACTGCACCTGTTCCCTTTTCTGTAAAAACTGACAGTCTGTGGAAATCCCCAGCCTCTCCTATGGTGAACTATGCTCACCCAAGGTGGCAAGTTATTGAGAAGAGAAGAGACTATCAATAATAGTTTTATATTTTTAAAACAATAATTTCCTCTTGGTTCAGACAGAAGCAACATGCTGTGCAAAATTATATATCATGTAGAAACAGCTGAGAAGCCAACATATATCACTATCAATGCTGCTTCTATGAAAGCAAAAATATCACCATATCCAACAATAATTTTTACTTTAATAGAGAGAAAAGGGGACACAAAAGGAAAACCAACTTATTCTTATAAATGATTGGTTTAACACACAGTGAACAAACTGATGTATAAATTGGCTTTGATGAATGCTTGTGTTAAATGTGGTTATTTATTATGAGTTCCATTACATAAATTGGTTTCAAAATTATAACAAATGTTCTTTATTAATCTTACCTTCTCTGTGGCTAGAGAATGACTCAAGGCAATTATCTGTCATGGACTTCAGCGTCATTAGTGCTGATGTACTGAGGAGGGCAGACAAATTCTAATAATGCACAGACAAGAGAAGCGTGTCTTTTCTTTGCTTCTTACATGAGAGGCATTTTTCTCAGTACAGTTTTCTTCGACTCTAGTGAAACCACTCAAGTCGTTAGATTCTGGTATTTTTGCAGTAACAGCAGCTGTAGATGTAAGAAATATCTTCCATATTATGTTCTTTATGGTATGGCATTTGAGATTTAAGCAGATGGCATAGATTCTGGTCTTAAGGAACTTAGAATTTATCCACGATGGCACCAGTGTGCTCAGGCCACATTCAGCTGCGTGGCAGAGCTCGGAGCGCTTGCTCTGTGCTCCGGTGACAGATCGCAGAGCTGTCCTATTGCTTCCCTCTTCAGCTTGGGATAGATAAATAACCGGAAGATAGTAACCTTCTGGGAAAGAAAAGAAGCTATTTCTTCCAAGATCTCTTTTATGGCCCAATATTCAATAAAAACAGAAGCAAAGAGTTAAAGAGTTAACCCAGCAGATGACCTCGAGCCACCTTTTAGTTGTCAGAGGCCATTTTTTCCTGTTATGAGCATTTTCTGTTCCCTGATTGTCTTTTTCCTCTCCCCTGTAGACATGTTCTTGCCTTTTCAGCCCTTCTTACATTTCTAAGAGAGGAAAAACCAGAAGGAAAGAAGAATAATTCATTCTGCTAACTACGTATCTCTGACTGAAGACTGAAGGTGGGGTTCAGTGGCGCAGCTAAAGAGGTGCCTATAAGTCATGATAATATAAAAGAGTGTAACAAAAATAGGCAGGCAGATTCATAGTCTGGAGAAGTCACAGTCAGTTGGTATGCCTGCATTTTTCATTTTTGGATATATGGTGAGTGCCATATTGAATACACGTGTGAGCCCCCGAGGTGGGAGCTGGGTGCTAAAGGGTGAGGGAACGAGAGAGGGAGAAGTCTACAGTAGCAGACACACTCACTGGCAGGCTGGCGCCTGAAAACGTGCTGCGTCGTGATGCCACTCATTCAAAATTGATATGAGTGCCTATAAAACTTGTAAGTTAGCACTAGTTTCAGCAGTGAGAGGATATCCAGCAAATTAAACGCACGTGAAGCTATCTGATCTGATTTTTTTCTCTCCAGTGCATATTTGTTTAGGTTGCCAAGTGCTTGTCTGGGGTCTCTTCTGTATTGCGGTGCTGCCGGGTATGTGGCCTCTTCTCCTCAATTCACTTCATGGTGCAAGGTGGTTGTGTCAGCTGCAGATTTCACGCCTGCATCTGAGTCAGCAGAACACGGAACAGGATGCAGAAGGGCGGGCTCCCTGACACTTTAGAAATGTTTGCTGGAAGCGTTAGCCGTAGGAGAGGCCAGGAAATGGAGCCTTGGTTCCAGCAGCTTACATGCCCAGCTAACAACTGTGTGTTCTGCTACTGCTCGGGATGTAGCAGTAGAATGTCATAAGGAGCATCACTCCTGCACTTAATAATAGCAGCAGCCATGGCAGAAATGCCAAACAATCCAAAAACTCATAACTTTTCCTGAGCCTAGGAGAGAACCGATCATTACCAATTAACCTAGAACCTGACAAAAGCACATCTAAGAAGAATTAGGACATGAGAACTTGCTCTCCTGGGAGAGATGCTATCACAGCTAAGAATTCAACTTAATATTTTAATAAAGCACTAAAGACCAGCTTTGGGCTGACAAAAGAATGTGAACCCCAGGACACAAACACAGAAGACCTTACACCCATCTCAGGTTTATCTGCCAAGAAGCAGGTACTAACGCAAAAGATCAGCAACAATCCTAAAAATGTCTTCCTTGTGTTGCAGGCTTGAAGCAGCGACAGCACTGGAGGGGAGCACAGACCATTCTCCCCGTGTCTTCTGTGAAATGGAAGGTTTAAATCCTTGGAGGGAGGGAAGCAAAACCTGATGCCCTGAAAGTGAAAGTGTTAGCCGCTCAGTCCTGTCTGATTCTTTGCGATCCGATGGACTGCAGCCCGCCAGGCTCTTCTTCTGTCCATGCAATTCTCCAGGCCAGAATACTGGAGTGGGTTGCCATTTCCTTCTCCAGGGGATCTTCCTGACTCAGGGATCAAACTCAGGTCTCCCACATTGCAGGCGAATTCTTTATCTTCTGAGCCACCAAGGAAGCCTATGATGCTCTTGCTGCTGCTGCTGCAAAGTCGCGTCAGTTGTGTCCAACTCTGTGCGACCCCATGGACGGCAGTCCACCAGGCTCCTCTGTCCCTGGGATTCTCCAGGCAAGAACAACTCACTGATTCTGAGAGAAAGGAACAAAACCTTTTCCATCAGAATAAAGAGTCCAGATCTACGGCTGGGAGTGGGGTAGAATCACCAAGCCCATGACTCAGGAACAGAGTGCCTAAGACTGAGACACACAGGACAACAGGAAATGTCACCCCTTCTGCCAGGCTAGTTGGCATCAAGTAACAAGTGACAGTGCTTGACTGCTTGCAGAGGGGCCAGAACATGCAGAGGTCTTCCACAAGACACAGAACAAAGGGAAGACTTAAGGTTGAAGATGGAGCTGACATTGAAGAAAAGCCCTCTGGTAAACCAGCCCACATGCTAGGCAGAAGTAACACTAGATGATTTGAAGTCTATCTTATACTGAGTGATCATAGCAACTACTCCAAACTCCAGTTAAATTCCTAACAATTAGGACCCTACCACTCCCTCCACACAGACAGAGACACACACCACACTAAGCCTAGCAGAAGAGATATGTCTATTTCCAGCCCTAAACATTTTTATTTTTTTAACTTCAGTCTCTACTGTCCTCCACAAGAAGACAAAGGTTGCCTTGTCTTATTTTTTAATTGGTCATAACAGAGAAATGATTCTCTAAAGTAAAAATAATAACAATGCATTGTGTATTTACAGAATACATAAAAGTAAAATATATGACAATCATAGCACAGAAAATGAAAGGAAGAAATTGACAATATACTGGTATAAAAGCTTTTTAATATTGTGGAGTGGTAATAAATTATTTGATATATATTGTAAATTCTCGGAGAAGGCAATGGCATCCCACTCCAGTACTCTTGCCTGGAAAATCCCATGGATGGAGGAGCCTGGTGGGCTCCAGTCCATGGGGTGGCTAAGAGTCAGACACGACTGAGCGACTTCACTTTCACTTTTCACTTTCATGCATTGGAGAAGGAAATGGCAACCCACTCCAGTGTTCTTGCCTGGAGAATCCCAGGGACAGCGGAGCCTGATGGGCTGCTGTCATGGGGTCACACAGAGTTGGACAGAACTGAAGCGACTTAGCAGCAGCAGCAGCAGCAGTAAATTCTAGGGCAACCACCAAAATATTAAAAAGAGGTATAAAGATTAGCTAATTGTGATAAAATAGGAACATTAAAAAATTTTTAAAAAGGCACAAAAGGAAGGAAGGAAAAAGAACAAAGAATAGATGTAACAAAAAACAGCTTAATGGATAGTAGTCTTTAATCCAAACATATCAGTAATTACATTAAATGTAAACTGCCTAAAAACATGAATTAAAAGTTAAAAAATTGTTACAACAGTAAAAAAGCAAGTTAGAATTCTATGCTATCTATGGTAAATCAATTTTAGTTATAAAAAATAAAAGCAAAAATGAAGAAAAGATATTACCATGTAAATATTAATCAAAAGAAAGCTAAAGTAATTGTATTAACAGCAGCAGGAGTGCCTGGCCTCACATCTCTGGATTTGCCCTGGTGTCTCTTAGTTTATAGTCTATGGGAACTTGAATAGAATTTGTATCCTACTCTTGTGTGAAAACTGTATAAATCTTAATTACGCCCAATTGGTTCATAATGCTTTTCAGATGCTATATTCTTTCTACTTTTCAGATGCTATATTCTTCTACTTCTCTGTACACTCATGCTATTAATTTCTGAGAGTTTGATATTGAAACTCCAACTAAAAATCTTAATTTATCGACTTAAAACAAACAATTGCCATATACAGTGGAACTATATGTAACTTTGTTCTGTATTTTCCAAGTCTCCTGTGAATGTGTTATACTATTTTCATAAGTTAAAAAATAAATAATATTAAAAGATATTTTAAATAGCTTAAAAAGTATTACCCAGAACAAAGAGATACATAATATAATGACAAAGAGGTCAATACTTCAAGAACTGCATATATGCCTAATAACAAAGCTACAAAATATATGAGGCAAAATCTGATGAAGTTGAAAGGAGAAAAAGACAAATCCAGAACTATAGTTGAATACATCAGTACTTTTCTTTTTGCAGTTGCTAGAACAAGTAGACAGGAAGTCAGTAAGGATATAGGAGATCTGAAGAACACTACTAACCAACTTCACCTACTGATATTTCTAGAGCGTTTTACCCAATTATAGCAGAATACACATTTTTTTTACAAGCGCACATGGAACATTCCTCAAAATAGACCATGTTCTGCACGGAAAATTTTAAAAAGTGAAATTAGTCAAAGTATGTTCCGAACTACAAAACAGAATTAACTCGAAATCAACGAGAAAACCATCCAGAAAATCACAAGATATGTGGAGACTGAACAACTCACCTTTGAATATTAGATATCCCACTGTTATTGAAAGAGAGAAAATGTGATATCAGGGGCAACAAACAACCTTTTCTAGATACAGTCATAGAAATGCAGTAATTGACAGAGTGGCTCCATGTTAGATCGCTGAAACAAAAACATTTAATGCCATTGTTATGGGCTGAATTTGTATCTCACAAATTCATATGTTGAAGTCACTTAATTTGGAGATGGGGCCTTTGGGAGGCAACTGGGTTTGGATGAGGTCATGAGTGTGGGGCCCACAGGGTGGGCTTAAAAAGGGGGAAGAAAGACCGGAGCTCTCTCCCCATTGTATGAGGACCCAGTGGGAAGGCAGTTGGAAGCAAGCAAGCCAGGAAGCAGGTTCTCACCGAGAACTGAGTCTGCTGGCGCTTTACCCTTGGATTTCCCAGCCTCCAGAATGGGAGAAATAAATGCTGCTGTTTAAGTCCCCGGGTCTACGGCACTTTGTTAAAGCAGCCTGGATTAACTAAGATGGAAGTTCCTATTACTGAGATGAAGAGAATGGCCACTTAAGTTTTATTCAGTCCATCACACCATGTCCGTGTATTCTTTTAAAAAGGTGCTGGAGTTCTTAACTTTGTCTTGCTCTTTCTGTTCACTGGCTCATTTATCAAGATTTTGACTCCTTCATGTATGCACCACCATAAACAAATGAAAAGATAAGCCACAGAATGGGAGAAAATATTTGCAAATAAAGTGATCAGAAAGGTATTAATCTCCAAAATGTGCAAACAGCTCATGCAGTTCTATGTCAGAAAAACCAGACTACGCAGTCAAAAAAATGGGCAGAAGATGCAAACAGACATTTCTCCAAATACAGGCCAAAAGCACATGGAAAGATTCTCAACATCACTGCTTACCAGAGAAATGCAGATCGAGACAATGAGAGATCACTTCCCACACTGGTCGGAAGGGCCATCATCAGAAAGTCTACAAGTAATAAATGCTTGAGAGGATGCGGAGAAAAGGGAACCCTCTTACTCTGTTTGTGGGAATAGAAATGGGTACAGCCACAAAGGAGAATAGTGTGGAGGTTCCTCAGAAAACTAGAAATAGAACTATCACATGATCCAGCAATCCCACATTTGGGCATATTATCCGGACAAAACGATAAGCTGAAAAGCCACATGTGCCCCAGTGTTCACCACAGCTCTATTTACTTACAACAGCAAGACACGCGGGCCACCTAAGTGCCCGTCAGCGCATGCTGCTCAGCATGCCGGCTCCTCGCGTTTCCGTCCTCCACCCACCAGCACTTGGACATTTGCTTTCCGACTGTGCCCCTGCCCAGGCTCCTCAGAGTCCGCCCCAGTAATCCCCGTGCTTCTGTGACAAGTGCAGCACCATCTGCACACTTTCATCTTGACTTAATGTTTAAATATCTTGATCAAGACATGCTCTTCCTCAGAAAAAAACAATTCCTTCTAATTACACCAAGTCAATAGATTCTACGTTTACCAAGAAAATATACTATGTACAATATCCTTAAATATGCTTGAGCACATAGTTTTAATTTTTTCCCAAAACCTCTAACCAAAATCATTTCATTCTTATTATTTAACGTGAGATCTGAGCGTTCTCCAGCACACACACCTCTTTTCCAATTGATGCTATTACTTATTTGTCACTGAGTAATATTTTTTTGTTCCAATTGGATGATAAGCTGTATAAAGGCATGGATAGTCACATTTTTTCCTGCTCATTTTATTCCCAGTATCTCAATATACTCAATTATCCCCAGTATTCCCACACTGGTGCAGTAAGGATTGGTTTCATGAATGAATGAATGCAGGATCCATCCCTCGGATGTTTCTCTTCACACACACACACACACACACTTAATCGTATGGGAATCTCAGACTTCTTTGCTAACAGACATGCCCCAGGCTTTCTCTAGCAGGATTTGAGACAGTTACCACGGTTAGCTCATCATATCCATCAGATATGCCCATGCTTATTAGCTTCAGGCATACTTGAAAGCTTTGGAACTGTGGTGCTGGAGAAGACTCTTGAGAGTCCCTTGGACATCCAGGAAATCAAACCAGTCCATCCTAAAGGAAATCAATCCTGAATATTCATTGGAAGGACTGATGCTGAAGCTGAAGCTCCAATACTTTGGCCACCTGATGTGAAGAGCTGACTCATTGGAAAAGACCCTGATGTTGCAAAGATTGGGGGCAGGAGGAGAAGGGGATGACAGAGGATGAGATGGTTGGATGGCATCATGAGTTTGAGTAAACTCCGGGAGTTGGTGATGGACAGGGAGGCCTGGCGTGCTGCAGTCTGTGCTGTTGCAGAGAGTCAGACGTGACTGAGCGACTGAACAACAACAACATACTTACAGGCAATGCAGCAAGGAAGAAAAAAGCCATTCCTGCCATGATAGTTTATGGCAAAACAGAGGGATAAAAAAAAAAAAAAGCACCTAGTGCTACATATACACCAGCTAGTAAACAAACCAAAGGTCTAAAGTGCTGTGCATCACCGTGACAGCAGTGTCTTGAAGATATTCCACGGGCTCTAACTCCTGTCAGAGGCAATGAATGCCCATGGTGTGTGTTGCAGTAACAGCACTGGGCAGAACTGTGGCCAGTTCTTTAAGACTGTTACCATGCAAATAACTGCTGAATCCTCCCGAAGGTGAGCATTGCCAGTCTTCAAAACCTCTGCTCTAGTCAAAGTCATGGCCTGTGTACTATCACAAAGAACATTATTCCTAAAATATTGCATGATCAAAACACTGGATTTTAAGAGGAATTCAGGGTCCAGCAGATTAGACAGAAGTTTGCTCATAACCAGCTTTTTGTATCCACAGAGTTACTTTGTTTGCCCCAGGGGGTAGGGGTGAGGCACTCACAGGGAAGGTCTCAGTACTCCCTGGGCCATTTACTACCCATTATTTGGTCTTGTCCATGTCAACATTTTCCTTAGAGGCAAAAAAAAAAAAAAAAAAAAAAGACATGCTGGGGTGTAAAAAGAATGTGAGAGAGATAACATCGGACATGTTGGATTCAGCTCAGAATCTCTGTGCAAGATATGTGATCTGGGGCAGGGCTGCAATGCTAATTCAAGGTTGGCCCATCCCCAGAGAGCAGGAGGAGAAGGCAATGGCACCCCATTCTAGTACTTTTGCCTGGAAAATCCCATGAATGGAGGAGCCTGGAGGGCTGCAGTCCATGGGTTTGCTGAGGGTCGGACACGACTGAGCAACTTCACTTTCACTTTCATGCATTGGAGAAGGAAATGGCAACCCACTCTAGTGTTCTTGCCTGGAGAATCCCAGGGACGGTGGAGCCTGGTGGGCTGCCGTCTATGGGGTCCCACAGAGTGGGACACGGCTGAAGCGACTTAGCATAGCATAGCAGAGGGCAGGAATAAAGAGTCACTCTGAAAAGCATACGAGGTGGCAGGCTACGATGTCCTCCAAACCTTCTCAAGTGCAGGGCTCAGAGAAAACACTTTTAGCCAAAAATCCTATCATTTCTCCTACTAGGCAGTCCTCTCCTGCAGAAATGGCAATCTACTCCAGCACTCTTGCCTGAAAAATTCCATTGACAGAGGGTCTGGTGGGCTGCAGTCCATGGCATCGCAAAGATTTGAACATGACTGAGCAACTTTCACTTTCAGTTTCTCCTGGAGAAGGATGACATCGTTTAAACCCGACAGTTCTCTTCTTACCTCCTGATGTTTAACAGAGATACAATGGTGTGAAATGTGGAAGTAGCCAGGAAAGCAAGGAAGAGACTAAGCAGTTTAAGACATCAGATCAGATCAGTCGCTCAGTTGTATCCGACTCTTTGCAACCCCATGAATCACAGCACGCCAGGCCTCCCTGTCCATCACCAACTCCTGGAGTTCACTCAGACTCACGTCCATCGAGTCAGTGATGCCATCCAGCCATCTCATCCTC
Organism: Bos taurus; assembly: GCF_002263795.3. NCBI lineage: Eukaryota > Metazoa > Chordata > Mammalia > Artiodactyla > Bovidae > Bos > Bos taurus. The sequence continues at coordinate 109,411,329 of NC_037334.1, read as the reverse complement.
TGTCGTCCCCTTCTCCTCCTGCCCCCAATCTCTCCCAGCATCAGAGTCTTTTCCAATGAGTCAACTCTTCACATGAGGTGGCCAAAGTATTGGAGCTTCAGCTTCAGCATCAGTCCTTCCAAAGAAATCCCAGGGCTGATCTCCTTCAGAATGGACTGGTTGGATCTCCTTGCAGTCCAAGGGACTCTCAAGAGTCTTCTCCAACACCACACTTCAAAAGCATCAATTCTTCGGCACTCAGCCTTCTTCACAGTCCAATTCTCACATCCATACATGACCATAGCCTTGACTAGACGGACCTTTGTTGGCAAAGTAATGTCTCTGCTTTTGAATATGCCATCTAGGATGGTCATAACTTTCCTTCCAAGGAATAAGCGTCTTTTAATTTCATGGCTGCAGTCACCATCTGTAGTGATTTTGGAGCCCAGAAAAAATAAAGTCAGCCACTGTTTCCTCATCTATTTCCCATGAAGTGATGGGACCGGATGCCATGATCTTCGTTTTCTGAATGTTGAGCTTTAAGCCAACTTTTTCACGCTCCTCTTTCACCTTCATCAAGAGGCTTTTTAGTTCCTCTTCACTTTCTGCCATAAGGGGGGTGTCATCTGCATATCTGAGGTTATTGATATTTCTCCCGGCAATCTTGATTCCAGCTTGTGTTTCTTCCAGTCCAGCTTTTCTCATGATGTACTCTGCATATAAGTTAAATAAGCAGGGTGACAATATACAGCCTTGGCAAACTACTTTTCCTATTTGGAACCAGTCTGTTGTTCCATGTCCAGTTCTAACTGTTGCTTCCTGACCTGCAAACAAATTTCTCAAGAGGCAGATCAGGTGGTCTGGTATTCTCATCTCTTTCAGAATTTTCCACAGTTCATTGTGATGCACACAGTCAAAAGCTTTGGCATAGTCAATAAAGCAGAAATAGATGCTTTTCTGGAACTCTCTTGCTTTTTCCATGATCCAGCGGATGTTGGCAATTTGATCTCTGGTTCCTCTGCCTTTTCTAAAACCAGCTTGAACATCTGGAAGTTCACGGTTCACATATTGCTGAAGCCTGGCTTGGAGAATTTTGAGCATTACTTTACTAGCGTGTGAGATGAGTGCAATTGTGCGGTAGTTTGAGCATTCTTTGGCATTGCCTTTCTTTGGGATTGGAATGAAAACTGACCTTTTCCAGTCCTGTGGCCACTGCTGAGTTTTCCAAATTTGCTGGCATATTGAGTGCAGCACTTTCACAGCATCATCTTTCAGGATTTGGAATAGCTCAACTGGAATTCCATCACCTCCACTAGCTTTGTTCCTAGTAATGCTTTCTAATGCCCACTTGACTTCACATTCCAGGATGTCTGGCTCTAGGTGAGTGGTCACACCATCGTGATTATCTGAGTCATGAAGCTCTTTTTTGTACAGTTCTTCTGTGTATTCTTGCCATCTCTTCTTAATATCTTCTGCTTCTGTTAGGTCCATACCATTTCTGTCCTTTATTGAGCCCATCTTTGCATGAAGTGTTCCTTTGGTATCTCTGATTTTCTTGAAGAGATCCCTAGTCTTTCCCATTCTGTTGTTTTCCTCTATTTCTTTGCATTGATCATTGAGGAAGGCTTTCTTATGTCTCCTTGCTATTCTTTGGAACTCTGCATTCAGATGCTTATATCTTTCCTTTTCTCCTTTGCTTTTCACTTCTCTTCTTTTCACAGCTATTTGTAAGGCCTCCCCAGACAGCCATTTTGCTTTTTTGCATTTTTTTTCCATGGGCATAGTCTTGACCCTATCTCCTGTACAATGTCACGAACCTCATTCCATAGTTCATCAGGCACTCTATCTATCAGATCTAGGCCCTTAAATGTATTTCTCACTTCCACTGTATAATCATAAGGGATTTGATTTAGGTCATACCTGAATGGTCTAGTGGTTTTCCGTACTTTCTTCAATTTAAGTCTGAATTTGGCAATAAGGAGTTCATGGTCTGAGCCACAGCCAACTCCTGGTCTTGTTTTTGCTGACTGTATAGAGCTTCTCCATCTTTGGCTGAAACTTCAGCTTCTTCAGCATTACTGGTTGGGGGATAGACTTGGATTACTGTGATATTGAATGGTTTGCCTTGGAAACGAACAGAGATAATTCTGTCATTTTTGAGATTGCATCCAAGTACTGCATTTTGTACTCTTTTGTTGACCATGATGGCTGCTCCATTTCTTCTGAAGGATTCCTGCCGGCAGTAGTAGATATAATGGTCATCTGAGTTAAATTCACCCATTCCAGTCCATTTCAGTTCGCTGATTCCTAGATAGAATGTCGACATTGACTCTTGCCATCTCTTGTTTGACCACTTCCAATTTGCCTTGATTCATGGACATGACATTCCAGGTTCCTATGCAATATTGCTGTTTACAGCATCGGACCTTGCTTTCATCACCAGTCACATCCACGGCTGGGTATTCTTTTTGCTTTGGCTCCATCCCTTCATTCTTTCTGGAGTTATTTCTCCACTGATCTCCAGTAGCATATTGGGCACCTACTGACCTGGGGAGTTCCTCTTTCAGTATCCTATCATTTTGCCTTTTCATACTGTTCATGGGGTTCTCAAGGCAAGAATACTGAAGTGGTTTGCCATTCCCTTCTCCAGTGGACCACATTCTGTCAGTTTAAGACATAGAAAGCTCAGTTGTCTACGGGAACAGCCAGGGAAGAGCAGTCATCTCTTATTTCTTAATGTTTCCCCAAGGACAGCAGATGAGATTCTGCAGGTCAGTCCATCTCTCACAGGATGAATCTGTCTCTGAAGTATACAAGTGTACCAGAGTTGTCAGTGGTTTTGGGGGCAGGATCATCTTAGCAGAGACTTATTCCATGCTGGATTTGGACAGGTCTGACCTGCGCTTTATCCTATCGGCATTTTATCATGAATTTCACTGTGGCAATGGAAAGGATGAGCCTGAACCTTCCAGCAGTGACAGCCAGTGGCCCATTTATTCCTACTGTCACTCTTCCTGAGCTCCAGGAAAAGCAGGGTAATCTCCATCCCTGACAGATACTAGCATTTTGCAAAGAGTCTGATTCTTGCCCAATTTATAGTACATCCAGTCCTTTGAAAGACTTATTTTAATGCAAGGTCATGTTTGTGTGCAACTGATGTTGAATTTTTATGGCAGCTGAGCTTCATTTCAGAATCCAATGCCATTGTTAAAACAAACTTCACTTTTATTTCAGCACAAAGTTTGCATCCAGAGTTATCAAGTGCCTTGAGTTTGTTTCCAAAGAGAGTGTTTTCAAACTCATTATCCTGTGACCAGGGACTCTGAGCGTTCTTTTCAGTCACATATCGGTCTGGTCTCTGATGGTGTTAAGAAAAACACATGATGCATCAAACTGGATCTCACCCTCTGGCAGGTCTTGACCATCTTTTTCTTTTTCTTAATGTTTTTGATGTTAAACAGTCTTCTGCTTTGGGATTTTTTTCCATCCCCTCCTTTACAGCTCTCTCCATCAAAATTAAGCTCACGCTACACTTTGTCTCATTCAGTATGACAATAGCCATCCCAAATCACTGCCATCCTTGAATCCCTTGCTGATCTTCACTGCATAGGCCATCCTCTGCTTTTGCCTGCCCCATCCATACTGCCCATGCACTACTTCAACTATTACTGCCTGGAAGTCCTGGCTCTTATTTTTATGTTCCCTTAATAAAACTATTGTTTACACGGTCTTCTCCCACTTTGTGTAAGATCCTCCTTCTGTGAAAGTAAAAGCCAAGTAGGGGGGTGAAGAAGGCTACCTGGACTTGCAACTTGTGACTGAGAGATGCGGTGACGCTTGCCCGTATGTTCAGTGCTTGGAACCAGAAGACAATGGTCAAAGCCTATCTCAGAGGAGGTTCCAAAAGTTAAATTTGCGATGGGCCGGGCAAAAGTCCCTCAGAGCAAAGGAATCTGACCTAGAGGTCCAAGAAGATGCTGAGCAGTTAGAGTGTAAAAGGGATCAGTTGAAAATCTGATCCAAAAATGGGAACCCAAGGAGAATGAGCAGAGTGTGGGCTGTAGGTTGTGGCTGGGTTTTCATAAGCATATGGAAGGATGACTTCCTAATTCTTATGGATATTTTCATTGATTAATGAAGACCATCTGTAAAATGAAAGGCAGTGGAGTTTTTAACCTACCCTTTCCACTTTAATAGTGAGATAAATAAAATCACTTTGGACTGGTGGGTTTAATCCAGATCTGTAAATATTTAAAGAGGAGGAGGAAGATGAAGAAAAAGAGCATGGCTTTCCCTGCCTTGCCCCCCACGCCCACCCCCAGGCTTAGGAGGAATCCTATAGGCATATGGAAACAAGAAGCATAATTAAAGGAACGTTGCTCTAAGCTATCCAGTCTCTCGTGATTCTTTTCTGTCTCTGTTTTGAACACGATTGTTGATTGATTTGCTGGTGACGTTGCTGTTCTGCTGGCGTGGGGATCGAGGAGAAAAGGAGAGGGTGCGAGACAGCTGAGAGAAAAGAGAAAATGAGGCAGAAAGAGGAGACCACTGAAGACTTCTGAGACAGCTGAGATCTTGCAACCTAATGGCTCTGTGCCAGACTTTTCTTTTGAGCATCCTTACTCACCCTCCAAAGGCAGAGCAGGGCAGCCTATGACTTCTGATGGTGTACACGGGCTGCGTTCCGACCTCTGAATAGACTATCTTTTCAGTGGGACCTTTTCATGACATTCTGAGGATATGTCTAATGATTCCTCAGATGCTTTGCTGCATTCCAAACCACTCTTGTTTGGGGGCAGGGAGGCATATATCTCATTCTCTGAAAAGCAGAACCAGATTGGTTTGTCCTCTGGCAGCTGTTGACACCTGTATGGTAACCCATCAGGCGATGCCGAAAGAGGCTCCCTCCCACCTGCTCCATCCCAGGGAAGTGCTGGGATCACAGAAGGCCTCCAGCCGACTGTGTGCTTGATCTGCAGACCTAAAGAGGGACTAAGCCAGATGCGCTTTCCTTCTGTACAGGGACATATTTGCCAGTCACCTTAACCGAAAAGTGAAAAAACGAAGCAGCAGTCATTTTCACATCCAGTATTCCTTATCTACTTTAATTAAAATGGATATCTATCTAAATTATTCAAAGAAGGTAGCTCTTTGATCATGACTGCTTATTGCCAAAGACTGAAGACAGCAGAACTCAGCCTCCTCAAGTCCTAATTAAAGGTGATACCTTGCATTAGCATGTAACTACTTACTGTGTGTGTTGCTTCACTAGTAAAAAGTAGTTTCATTGCTCTTATTTTTCTTGCTTAAAGAGATTGCTCCCGCACAAGCAAACCCATCTCTCCCTTCCCAGAAAAGGCTAGTGGATCTTGTTGCAGTCTGGAGGGTTCCTGAGGCATACACACGGCAGTAATTACTTAGAAACAAAACAGAAACCGCTTCAGAATTCCCCAAGCATTTTAAAACTCTTTCTCATTCTAGTCTTTGCTGAAGACTGATTATTTGAAATTTGACATCACCCACTAATTTCTAAAACAGCTGTATGCCTCTTGCTAGATTTATTATTGTTGCGCAGTCGCTAAGTCATGTCCAACTCTTTGTGACCCCATGGACTGCAACACTCCAGGCTTCCCTCTCCTTCACTAACCCCCTGAGTTTGCTCAAACTCAGATCCATTGAGTCTGTGATGCCATCCAACCATCTCATCCTCTCCGCCCTCTTCTCCTCCTGCCCTCAATCTTTCCCATTACCAAGTTCTTTTCAAATGAGTTGGATCTTCACATCAGGTGGCTAAAGTATTTGAGCTTCAGCATCAGTCCTTCCAATGAATATTCAGGTTTGATTTTCTTTCAGGTGGACTGGTTTGATCTCCTTGCAGTCCAAGGGACTCTCAAGAGTCTTCACCGGCACCACAATTTGAAAGCATCAATTCTTCAGCATTCAGCCTTTTTTATGATTCAACTCTCACATCCATACATGAGTACTGGAAAAACTACAGCTTTGACTATATGGATCTTTGTCGGCAAAGTGATGTCTCTGTTTTGAATATGCTGTCTAGTTTTGTCATAGCTTTCATTCTAAGGAGCAAGTGTCTAATTTTGTGGCTGCAGTCACCATCTGTGGTGATTTTGGAGCCCAAGAAAAGAAAATCTGCCAGTGCTTTTACTTTTCCCCCATCTCTTTGCCATGAAGTGATGGGATAGAATGCCATGATCTTAGTTTTTTGACTGTTGAGTTTTAAGGCAGCTTTTTCACTCTCCTCTTTCACCCTGATCAAGAGGCTCTTTAATTCCTCTTTGCTTTCTGCCATTAGTGTGATATCATCTACATATCTGATGTTGTTGATATTTTCCCCAGCAATCTTGATTCCAGCTTGTGATTCATCCAGCTCAGCATTTCTCAGGATATATTCTGCATATAAGTTAAATAAGCAGGGTGACAATATATAGCCTTGATGTACTCCTTTCCCAATTTTGAACCAGTCTGTTGTTCCATGTCCAGTTCTAACTGTTGTTTCTTGATCTGCATACAGGTCTCTAAGGAGACAGATAAGATGGTCTGGTATTCCCATCTCTTGAAGAATTTTCCAGTTTTTTGTGATCCACGCAGTCAAAGGCTTTCACATAATGAAGCAGAATTAGCTGTTTTTCTGGAATTTCCTTGTTTTATCTATGATCCAATGGATATTGGAAACTTGGTCTCTGATTCCTCTGCCTTTTTTAAATCCAGCTGGTACATCTGGAAGTTCTAAGTTCACATACTGTTGAAGGCTAGTTTGAAGGATTTTGAGAAATAACTTGTTAGCTTGTGAAATTAGCACAATTGTACAGAAGTGCTGGGAAAGATTGAAGGCAGGAGATAAAGGGCAGGATAGAGGATGAGATGGTTTGATGGTATCACCAACTCAATGGCCATGAGTTTGAGCAAGCTCTGGGAGTTGGTGATGGACAGGGAAGCCTGAAGTGCTGCAGTCCATGGGGTCGCAGAGAGTCAGATACAACTGAGCGACTGAACTGAATTTGAGCATTCTTTGGTATTGCCCTTCTTTGGGATTGGAATGAAAACTGACTTTTTCCAGTTCTGTGGCCACTGTTGAATCTTCCAAGTTTGCTGGCATATTGAGTGAAGCACTTTAAGAACATCATCTTTTCAGGTTTTAAATAGCTCAATGAGAATCCCATCACCTCCACTAGCTTTGTTCATACTAATGCTTTCTAAGGCCCATTTGACTTCCCACTCTAGGATGTCTGGCTCTAGGTGAGTGACCACATCATCGTGGTTATCAGGTCATTAATAGCTTTTCTATATAGTTCTTCTGTGTATTCTTGCCACCTCTTCTTAATCTCCCCTGGAAAAGGGAATGGCAGACCACTCCAGTGAACCCCAATGAACAGTATGAAGCAGAAGTAGATGTCTTTTTTTTTTTTTCCCTAGAATTCCCTTGCTTTCTCTAGGATCCAAAGAATGTTGGCAATTTGATCTCTGGTTCCTTTCTTGCTATCTAGGCGCCACTGAAATTTGTAATTTCTTTCTGAAATAGCAAGTAAGTGGGCAGGAAACAACTTCTGAAAGAATGACATACCTCAGAGACACAACATAAGCCAACTAGAATCAAATGGATCCAGGATAGCAGACAAGCTAATTTCACCAGACCTTGATCCTCAGTCAGCAAGCTCAATGAAACACTCAGAGGTGCCAGGACAGTTCCAAGGCACTGTCAAAAGACCAAAAAGTAGGCAGTGGCTCAATTCCTGGAAATCTGCACCCCTTCCCCAAACTAGTTGGAACAATCCTTCCACTCATTAGCCAATGAAATTACCCAACCCATAAAAACTTCAAAAGATTGAAGGCAGGAGGAAAAGGAGACAGCAGAGGACAAGATGGTTGGAGGGCATCACTGACTCAATGTGCATGAGTCTGAGCAAGCTCTGGGAGACGGTGAAGAACAGGGAAGCCTGGCGTGCTGCAGTCCACGGGGTCACAAAGAGTCAGACAAGGCTGAGTGACTGAACAACAGCAACAGCCTTCATGGCAATGTATGGCAAAAACCACTACGATATTGTAAAGTGATTAGCCTCCAATTAAAATAAATTAATTAATTAAAAACATATTTAAAACAGTAGAAGGCAACAAACAGCAAAAAAAGAGCTAGCCAGGCCACATTCACAGCCCCACTTGTCCTCTGCAATGGCCCACACTCTGTCTGTGGCGGGTGCTTCCCTCCGAATCTGAATCCTCTTCTTACCTTTCAATTTGTCTCTCACTGAATTCTTTCTTGATTAAGACATCAAGAAGCTGAGTTTCATTAAGTCTGGAAACCAGGTACTATGGGTTTCGGCTGGGTTCGAGTCCCAGGCATGTTAGAGTCCCAAACTAGATTTTGGATGGGTTTGAATCCTGGGACATGGGTTCAAGTCCAAATCTGAGGTAAATCCTAACGAATCATTATTTGAGGATTTAAAAAGAGAAAAAAAGTTAAGACTGATTCAGATTTTTTTTATTACTCCCTTACAATTACAAACAAGGAGATCAGCTATCCCACAGCATGATGTAACCTCATGGGAACTGTGATTTGAAAAGGTGTATCCAAGGGAAGATGACAGTTGTGAGAAGCAGGAGTTTCTCTAGAAGCTCTTGAAATAGAATCCCATGGTGAGTCAAAGTTCCTGAGATATTACTGAATTATGCAAAGGACTCAGAGAGCAAGAAGTTTTTGTCTCCTTTGTATGCTTTTGTTTGGCCTTGATCTTCCACACACACACACCACACCCACCTCCAAACCTAGACATCAACAGTTCTTTCAGTTCAGTCGCTCAGTCATGTCCGACTCTTTGCAACCCCGTGGAATGCAGCATGCCAGGCCTCCCTGTCCATCACCAACTCCCAGAGCTTGCTGAAACTCATGTCCATCGAGTCGGTGATGCCATCCAAACATCTCATCCTCTGTCGTCCCCTTCTCCTCCTGCCTTCAATCTTGCCCAGCGCCAGGGTCTTTTCCAATGAGTCAGTTCTTCACATCAGGTGGCCAAAGTATTGGAGTTTCAGCTTCAGCATCAGTCCTTCCAATGAATATTCAGGACTGATTTCCTTTAGGATTGACTGGTTGGATCTCCTTGCAGTCCAAAGGACTCAAGAGTCTTCTCCAACACCACAATTCAAAAGCATCGATTCTTTGGTGCTCAACTTTCTTTTTTTGTTGCTGTTTGTTTTATTTATTTTTTAAGTTTATTTTTATATTGAAGAATAATTGTTTTACAGAATTTTGTTGTTTTCTGTAAACCTCAACATAAATCAGCCATAGGTATACCTATAACCCCTCCCTTCTGAACCTCCCTCTTATTCCCTCTCCACCCTGGAGGTTGATGCAGAGCCCCTGTTTGAGTTTCCTGAGCCATAGCACAAATTCCCCTGACTATCTGTTTTACATATGGTAATAGAAGTCTCCATGCTACTGTTTCTATACGTCTCACCCTCGCTTCCCCTCTCCCCATATCCAGAAGTCTATTTTCTATGTCTGTTTCTCCATTGCTGCCCTGTAATTAAATTCTTCAGTACCATTTTTCTAGATGTTGGCAATTTGATCTCTGGTTCCTCTGCCTTTTCTAAATCCAGATTGAACATCTGGAAGTTCACAGTTCACATACTGCTGAAGCCTGGCTTGGAGAATTTTGAACATCACTTTACTAGCGTGTGAGATGAGTGCAATTGTGCAATAGTCTGAGCAGTCTTTGGCATTGCCTTTCTTTGGGATTGGAATGAAAACTGACCTTTTCCAGTCCTGTGGCCACTGCTGAGTTTTCCAAATTTGCTGGCATATTGAGTGCAGCACTTTCACAGCAGCATCTTCCAGGATTTGAAATAGCTCAACTGGAATTCCATCACCTCCAATACCTTTGTTTATAGTGATGCTTCCTAAGGCCCACTTGACCTCACATTGCAGGGTGTCTGGTTCTAATCAAGTGATCACACAATCTGTGGTTATCTGGGTCATGAAGATCTTTCTTGTATAGTTCTGTGTATTCTTGCCA